>NC_091475.1:91069019-92269019 GCF_036971445.1 Narcine bancroftii
AGCTCATATTTCAACAGAAAGTTAGTTGCAATTACTTGGAGACAGCTACATTCTCAAAACCAGTATGTACTTCTTAATCCATAGACCACAGGCCATAGTAATCCATTGAATTATGGAATTAACCAAGATGGAACCCTTCATTAGACCACCACAAATTTCAGAAAACATGCAACCTTGAGAGCTAGTGAAAGACTTAAAATGCTTTTATTAAAATTTAAGTAGTGCCATAAAGAGGATGGTTTAAGGAAGGGTTATCAGACTAAAGTGAACCATTCAAAGTTACTAGAATTGTAACCAATGATTATAGGAGGTGCTTGTTATGATTGGGGTTCATAGTTGGGGTTTGGTGCAGGCAGAGTCCACAGTAAGACTTTTTGTGGGTGGGCTTATTGTGGCAGAGTTTTTTTTTGGCAGTTGTGATAGCTGTGAGCTGAACTTGTTGTAGGTAGGTTTTGTTCTAGGGATGGAGTAGCACAGTATTGAATGACCAACCTATTCCTCTAACCATTGGTATTACATGAAATAAATATAAGCAATAGGAGCAAGAGTAGGTCATCTGTCCAGGATGTAGACTCAACTCCACACATTTGCCTGTTCCAGAGCCCCTAATTCATCTCCAATTCAAAAATTAACTCTCTCTAAAATACACCCAATGACACAGCCTCTACAGCTTCCTTGGGCAAAGAATTCCAGATTCACTACTCTCTTGGAGTAGAAAGTCCTCCCAATCTCTGTTTTAAGTCTAATCCCTGAATTTTGAGGTAATGTCCCAAAGTTTTAGTATCAACTGCCAATAGAAATAACCTTATCTACTGCTTTCATAATTTTATATGTCTATAAGATTCTTGCTACCTTCTAAATTCCATTGAGTAAAATTATATGAAATAAATGCAATAAGAAAAACAAATTGCCACATGGGTTATGCCAAGTCAATGATTACTAAAATCTAGTAATAAAATCCATTCTAGGCCCTTTGGAAAATGCATAAAGGCAGTCCTCGCAGTTCACTCTTAAACTTTTAACCTCCAGGGTAAACATTAACCAATCAATGTAAGGAGAAACTGGACGCAATATCTCTGCCCTACCACTTTCCCTGTTTTTCCCTCTCATCTTGTCTCTGCCCCAGAGTTATCAGCCAATTGACATCATTACATCAGCTATCTAGAATTCTCAGGTTCACAAACAAATTTCTATCTCTCTCAAGAGCAAATCCCTTGGTAATTGTAATATCCTTGGTGCTGCCTCACCATGTCTGTAAAAGCTCTTTCAAAGTGCTCTTTGAAATTGTGCCCATTCCTGGTGAGAATTGATCATTAGGCACAGAGTTGGACCTGTAATCATGAGGAAAATGAAAGGGGAGTAGTGCCAGATGAACACAATTGGGTGGTTGATGGTCAACACAGATTGGGCTGAATTGCTCGCTTCTGAGCTGAATTGCTCTCTGACTTCTATGAACTGCAATAGCTGATTCTATCATCACTCATTTGGGACTCCTTTTAGAAACACATGGTGTTCTTGAAAAACAATATCATTTCAGCTGCAGCAGAATAAGGAAAATTCAACACAATGATTGGATTTGAGAAGGTGTGTCAACTCTTCTAGCCCCATCTGCCTTTTTGTCTGGTTTTATCTGTCCCTGTTTCCCAACTCCATCTCTCCCACACCTGCCTCCATCTTTCACCCCTCCCCCCACACTTAATCCATTTATCACCTACTGCCCCTGTTTTGCTCCCCCACCTGTGCCCTTTCAATTGGCTCACTTCCCTCTCTATATTCAGTCCTGCTACAGAGTCTTGACCTTAAACATTAACTATTCCTCTCTTCCTACAAATGCTACTCAACCTGAGAGTTCTTCCAAACTGAATTGTCTTTTATTTTAATTGCCAGCAAAATGCAACCATTCAAGGATATTCAGTGAAAGCCAAATGTTAGGGGGAAAAAAACCTTTACATATATAGATGTCAGCAGATATAAAAGGTAAGATGAATGTTGTAATATCAGAGACATTTAAAATGAATGATTCAGATTGGAGAGAAATTTTAATTAAGTTTATAACAGTACATTTAAGAAAATTATTTTCTTATAGTGAAGGCTTAAAACTTAAAATTGCAAATTTGGTTTTATTAAGCAGTAATTTTCTCATACTGACTGAGCAACAAAAGTAAAAATCAAGAATCCTCTTCAAGGAGCATAAATTTAGAAATTAAACTAGATCCAATAAAATTTATGTAGCAGTAGATTAACAATCACAGTTATCTTAGGTCATTGACTTATCTGAAAGCAAATTAAAATATGGAACCTCTTTAATGATATTACAACTGAAAAGTTGGGAGGCTGTCCAGCAGAATATTGAATGATGGCTGAACAAGAAATCAGTGATGTTAAATTAACAGAATTCTGTTCACACACACACACACACAAATTAAATCAGATCAGGCTGGGTGCAAAATTCCTTGAGCTTTTGACAGATTTTTCAGTGTGATTTTGTTTATTAATTTTCAATAAGTAAGTGATTATGGAGAAGCCAATGTTTTCTTTGAGTGAAACATAATAGACTACAGACTGTGATTACAGTAAAAATACCAGAAATGCTGGAGGAGCTCAGCTGGTCTTTTCAGCATCGATAGGAGACAAAGACCAGCTGAGCTCCTCCAGCATTTTTTGTGTTTTTAATAAGCCATTGTTTATTGACTGTCTCTATTTGTCCTTGAGAAGGTGGTGACAAGCATCCTCATGAACCACTGCAGGCCTTCTGGTGGAGGTCTTCCCACAGTGCTGTTGGAGAGGAAGTTCTAGGATTTAAGCCTAACAATGATGAAAGAACAGTTCTATGCTTCCAAATCAGAATGATGTGCAACCATGGAGTAAAACCTGTAGGTTATGGTCACAGGATTGCCCTACTCTTGTCCCTCTTGGTGGGGAAGTTTGTATGTTCGGAAGGTGATGTTATAATAACCTAGGTAAGTAACTGCAATGTGTGTTGCAGATAGTATGCATCACAGCCACTGTAATTTGTTGGTTGGATCAAATGTGTAAAGTAGATGGAGTACCAATCCACAGGGCTCTTTGCTATCCAGACATATAGACGGTATTCCATCCTACTCCCATCTTCTAGATGGTGGAAAGGGTTTGAATTATCAAGAGGTAAGGAAGTCTGTCATTTCAGGGTACCCAGCCTCTGACCTACTCATACAGCCGCAGTGTTTCAAGCTGTAAACAGTTTCATTCTCCTTGCATATAATTTGAATTCTATTTTATTCAAACTTGACTGTTTGTGCTTGTTTGTAGCCATCGAGCTGTGTTTCTTGTGCATTTGTAGCAGTGAGCGCGCTTCGAAATATCTTTAAATTGTGATAAAGAAATAGATTATTATGGATCCACAGCACAAATCAATGGTTTTGTTTGGCTTTTAGATTTATAATTGCAAATAATGTACTGGACACACCTGTTGGAAAAAGTCCCCCCCCCCAAAAAAAAAACATTTTAAGTATTTATTTTGGTAGCTATACCAAGTTATCTCTCTAAGATATTCAGGAATAATTTTTCAAGCAAAGTAGATACTTAATCATTTTCTTTTACACTGTCCCTTTTAAGAAATATAGGTCAATACAGCACAGTGTGGGTCCTTTGGCCTATGATACTGTGCCTATATGTGTCTGTATGTATGTACAGACATCCATATGCCTATGAGCCTCTTAAATGCCCCTATTGTTCCATCCTCTGCTACACCATGACCACTGGCAATTTATTCCAGGAACCCACAACTGTGTTTATTTATTTAAAAAAAAAACTTGCCCTTGATATCTCCCCTAAATCTTTCATCCTTCACTTTGTACAGGTGTCCTTTGGTGTTTGCTACTCCTGCCCTGGGGAAAAGGTGCTGGCTTCCTACCTTATCTATGCCTTTCATAATCTTGTAGACACCACTCATCTTTCTGTGCTCCAAAGAGAAAAGCTCAAATTCTGGTAGTGTTGCTTCATAAGACATATTTTCCAATCCAGGCAACATCTTGGTAAATCTCCTCTGCATCCTCTCCATAGTTTCCACATCCTTCCTGTAATGAAATTACTAGTACTGATTGCAATATTCTAAATGTGGTCTCACCAGAGATTTATAGAGTGGTAACATCACCTCATGACTCCTGAACTCAATCCCCCCCCCACCACCCACTAATGAAGCCTAGCATGTCACAGGCCTTCTTAATTACCCTATCATCCTGTACAGAAAAGTTGAGAGATCTAGAGAGTGAGAACACAAGGTCCCTCTGTTCTTCCACACTGTTAAGTATTCTCCCATTAACCATGTACTCTTGCCTTCAAGTTTGACCTATATAAAGCATCACCTTACACTTATCCAGATTGAACTCTATCTGCCAATTTTTCACTCAACTCTGCATCCTGTTTTTTTTCCTCTTGTAACCTATGACAACCTTTGTACCAGCCACAAACTTGCTGACCAGCCCCTCTACATCTTTGTCCACATCATTTATAAAAATTACAAAGAGCAGGGGTCCCAGAACAACCACTGGACACTGACCTCCAGGATACTTTCTGTCAATTACTACTCTTTGCTTTTTATAGACAAACCAATTCTGAATCCACTTTGCCAAGGTTCCATGGATCCCATGCCTTGTATTTTATTAATGAGTCTCTCATAGGGGATCTCGCAAAAAGGCTCTAAAATCCAGATATTCATCTATCATCAATTTCTTTTGTTACCTCCCAAAAAAAAACTGAGTGAGGCATGATCTTCTCATCAAAAAGCAATGATAAAAATCCCTGAGAAGACTACTTCTCTAAATCTTCGTAAGTCTTGTCCTTCAGAATCCTCTCCAATAGTTTGCACATGACAGATGTAAATCTCACTGGTCTATAATTCCCAGGATTACCTATTTTTAAACAAAGGAGATACATTTTGCCATTCTCCAATCTTCTGGCACCTTCTCTGTGGCCAAGGAGGACACAAAGATCATGGTCATATCTCCAGAAAGCTCTTCCGTCCCATAGAAATCTGGGGTATATATTGTCTGGACCTGAGGACTTGCAATCGTTATATTTTTAAGAATATCCAGCACTTCCTCTTTCTTCATCTCAACATGGTCCAGCATATAAGCTGGTTATTTTCTGATTTCACCTTGACCAAAGTCCTTTCTCTGTTGAATACTGAAGCAAAGTATTTATTTATGGCCTCCACAACTTTTTTTGACATGTTGCTTCCTTTAATCCTTGAGCAGCCCTGCATTCACTCTAATCATCCTTCTATTCTTCATGTATGCAGAGAATGCCATAAGGTTTGCCATAATCCTACTTTCCAAGGCCACCTTGGGTCCTTTTATAGCTCTCCTAAATCCTTTCACAATCCTGACAGCCATATTCTTATGACCCTTTCCTCTTTTTTGCTTCCTAAATCGAATGTATGCTTCCTTCTTCCTCTTAACTAGCTGTCTTGTCTATTTTGTCAACAATAATTTATCTTGTCCCTTTCTCAGTAGGACAAACCTGTCCAGAACCACATGCAAAGGGCTCCTAAACATCCTCCACGTTACTTGTGTGCTTTCTCCTGAGAACATCGGTTCCCAATTTACTCTCCTGAGTTCCTGGCTTCTCCCTTCATAATTAGCACTTCCCCAATTGAACACTTTACCATTTTGTCTGCTCCTATCCTTGCTCATAGCTATGTTAAAAGCTCAGGGAGTTGTGGTCACCATCACTGAAATATTCCCTCACTGAGGGGGGGGGGGGGGGGGGTTGTGACCTGACCAGTTTATTGCCCAACCCTAGATCCCAAATGGCCTCTCCTCTAGTCTACTTGATCCATGTAGTGTGTCAAGGATCCTTCTCTAAGACATCTGACAAATTCTGCCACAGCTAAGGAGGTACCAGGGAATGTTTGGGAAGTTGAAGTCTCCCACAACAACAGCCCTGTAATTTCTGCACCATTCCAAATTCTGCATACTTATCTTCTCCTAAATGTGCCAAGGGCTCTTTGTGGGCCTATAGATTACGCCCAATCAAATGATTGCTTTTGGACTTCCACTCACACTGACTCAGTAGTCACTCCCTCCACAGCATCCTCCCTTTTGTCATCTGTGATACTATCCCTGATCAATAATAGTGCTTTCAAAGTGCCTTATAAAATGGGGTTAACCGGGCAATTTGCCCTGTTAGCCCCCCACTTGCATGGTAGTTTGAAAGGGTCTGACCCAGTCAGCATCATCCAAAGTCAACTGGGTCCCTGCCTGATTTCGGAGATAAACTTACCCAGGATGCATTGACTGGCAGCTTGAACAGCAAAACGGCCTACCCGGTTACTCCTGTGAGGTCGATTGATGTTGAGGGTCAAGACCATTTAACTGGACTGAAAAAATACAGAGAAGATATCTAGCAGTCAAGAGCCTACTATCAATAGGTGGATGCAGGTGAGAGATTAACAAACAGTCAGGTGGGGAGAAGGAATGGTGGAGAAACCAACAGAGGATGGATGTTTAAATTTTAGACAACAAAAGGCTGCAAATCATGGAATCTGATTAGAAGCATCTAATCAGTTAAGGGAGGGATTGTGGACAGATGTGAAAATAAATGGTGGGGAGAGGATGGGCACCCAGTGGGAGGGGTGTTTATGGTCACAGGCTTGCAAAGAAGCAGCAGTCTCATGACTGAAAGGAACGGGTTATTCTCATTGTGAAACAATTGAAACCCACAGAAAAAGGAGAGCAAGTCAGATGATTGATTGTCTCAAAGAACCAATTCAGAGGTGATGGCCAAATGGTTGCCTTCTGTGTTGTTCAGCTGTCCAATTCAAGGTGCGTAAATATCCTGAGAGTCATGTTCCAGCTGTGCAGCTTGACAATGTTAACCTCGTGACAATGAATTAACCTTTCCAAGGATTAAAATAATGTACTGCCCTTCAGAAGCTATATGCTTTCCAAATTGATCACACCCTATTGAGTGTATTTGAGGATGCGATCAAATTATTGATGGAAGCAACTCAATAATTGCTGTTTACTCAATTTTCCACATGAACATTACAGGAAATGTCAAAGCACCTCAAAAAGATGAAAAATTAGAAGAGGGATATTAAAAATTATCACAATGAAGTTTGATTCATACAAATTGGCTGAGATATAACTAATCAATAATGCAGTAGAGTAATCAATTTTGGACTCTTGCTTTAGAGTACGATATGAAATTTGCAATATTGACATGTTCTATTCAAGCCACTGGAGACTCCTTCTCCCCCACATTGCCATAATCTACCAGGATCATTGTGTGAAGAAGGTGCACAAAATCATTGGGGATCCCTTCCACCCTGCACACATTATCTTTCAGCTGCTTATGTCGGGGAAGAGATATAGGTGTATTAGAGCCTGCACCACCAGGCTGAGGAACAGCTTCTTCCCATAGGCAGTGAGAATGCTGAATGACCTAAGGAATGGCTCAAATTAACCATCTGAGGGTCTCATATGTACAAAGCAATATTTATTATTTATTTTCATAGATGAAATACTTGTCCTGCATATGTATTATTTGTCTGTATGTACGTTATGTTTGGTTGTATGTCTGCGTTTTGTATCGAGGGCTGGAGAATACTGTCTCATTGGGTTGTACTTGTATGATGAGATGACAATAAATTTGACTTGACATGACTATTTCCCTCTGGATTCCTCCAGCCTCTCGTTGTTTGCTTATGACTGGTCTGAAGATGAGGAGCTGGATTTTTTCCCACCTTGTCTATTAGCTTAGGATGTTCCCAATGTGTCCTTGCATCATTGCTGAGTCTTGTGGTGGAGTTGAGGTCTGAATGAATTGGCCACGGTCTCAACTTTGCAGTCAGTAATGCTCTGACTTGCAAAGTAAACCTCTGTGGTATCTCTCTTTTAAATCATAGTGTACTTTACCCAATGTTAGGGTTAAAATGTATTTCATGCTTGTTTGTGGCTTTGTGGTCTTGTTTAACATATTTTTATGCTGTCTCCTAGCAACATCTTTGAGCCAGGGTCATACAGCTCATTTGATAGATAGAGGTTCAGTTTAGTTTTTGTTCTCCGAAATGGAGGAATCATAAAATGTTCTGACATTCTTTTATTGACTGTCTAACAACGTTTTAATGGCTGGTCACAATATTTAGCAACTTGTAATAATGTTAACAATGTTTAATATCATTTAATGAACTTTGAAAACTCAATGTTAGTTCAAATTTGTTTGAGTCATAGACACTAACATTCTTTTAGCTTCCAATTGAATATACAGGAAAATAGTTGCTACAATTAAGTCAATAGAAAATGTTGGAAACTGGATTTGGAATTTTAATGGGATTGATTGGGCTCTTTATTAATTTTTTAAAAATTTCTTGCACTATAACTCACATCAATAACAACATCTACAAATGATAATCATCTATATACACAGTGACATTTCTCCCTCCCCCTCCTCCCCTCCCCCTCCTCCCCTCCCCCTCCTCCCCTCCCCCTCCTCCCCTCCCCCTCCTCCCCTCCCCTCCTCCCCTCCCCCTCCTCCCCTCCCCCTCCTCCCCTCCCCCTCCTCCCCTCCCCCTCCTCCCCTCCCCCTCCTCCCCTCCCCCTCCTCCCTCACCCTCCTCCCCTCCCCCTCCTCCCCTCCCCTCCTCGCCTCCCCCTCCTCCCCTCCCCTCCTCCCCTCCCCCTCCTCCCCTCCCCCTCCTCCCCTCCCCCTCCTCCCCTCCCCCTCCTCCCCTCCCCCTCCTCCCCTCCCCCTCCTCCCCTCCCCCTCCTCCCCTCCCCCTCCTCCCCTCCCCCTCCTCCCCTCCCCCTCCTCCCCTCCCCCTCCTCCCCTCCCCCTCCTCCCCTCCCCCTCCTCCCCTCCCCCTCCTCCCCTCCCCTCCTCCCCTCCCCCTCCTCCCCTCCCCCTCCTCCCCTCCCCCTCCTCCCCTCCCCCTCCTCCCCTCCCCCTCCTCCCCTCCCCCTCCTCCCCTCCCCCTCCTCCCCTCCTCCCCTCCCCCTCCTCCCCTCCCCCTCCTCCCCTCCCCCTCCTCCCCTCCCCCTCCTCCCCTCCCCCTCCTCCCCTCCCCCTCCTCCCCTCCCCCTCCTCCCCTCCCCCTCCTCCCCTCCCCCTCCTCCCCTCCCCTCCTCCCCTCCCCCTCCTCCCCTCCCCCTCCTCCCCTCCCCCTCCTCCCCTCCCCCTCCTCCCCTCCCCCTCCTCCCCTCCCCCTCCTCCCCTCCCCCTCCCCCCCTCCCCCTCCCCCCCCCCTCCCCCCCTCCCCCCCTCCCCCTCCCCCCCTCCCCCTCCCCCCCTCCCCCTCCCCCCCTCCCCCTCCCCCCTCCCCCTCCTCCCCTCCCCCTCCTCCCCTCCCCCTCCTCCCCTCCCCCTCCTCCCCTCCCCCTCCTCCCCTCCCCCTCCTCCCCTCCCCCTCCTCCCCTCCCCCTCCTCCCCTCCCCCTCCTCCCCTCCCCCTCCTCCCCTCCCCCTCCTCCCCTCCCCTCCTCCCCTCCCCTACCCCCCTCCCCCTCCCCCCCTCCCCCTCCCCCCCTCCCCCCTCCCCCTCCCCCCCCTCCCCCCCTCCCCCTCCCCCCTCCCCCCTCCCCCCTCCCCCTCCCCCCCTCCCCCTCCTCCCCTCCCCCTCCTCCCCTCCCCCTCCTCCCCTCCCCCTCCTCCCCTCCCCCTCCTCCCCTCCCCCTCCTCCCCTCCCCCTCCTCCCCTCCCCCTCCTCCCCTCCCCCTCCTCCCCTCCCCCTCCTCCCCTCCCCCTCCTCCCCTCCCCCTCCTCCCCTCCCCCTCCTCCCCTCCCCCTCCTCCCCTCCCCCTCCTCCCCCTCCCCCTCCTCCCCCTCCCCCCCTCCCCCTCCCCTCCCCCTCCCCCCCTCTCCCCCCCTCTTCCCCCTCCCCCTCCTCCTCCTATTTTCTGGTAATCTCAAGCTATTTCCCATTTTATCTTTTAGATAAGTTTTCTATTGGTAATATGTAAACATTGTACTTTGTGTTATTCCATATTTATCTTTTAATTGCTCAAATGTTAATAAATTATTTCCCAAAAAGCTATCTTCTATTTTCTTGATTCCTTTTCTATCCCATTCCTTGAAAAATAAATTGTCTATTGTAAAGGAGATTAATGGGTTTTGTGTTAATATCATTTTTGGTATTTGATAATTTATCTTTTTTTCTTCCAGGTGTATTCTTTTCCATAATTTAAGTATCTAATGTAGTACTGGTGAATTGTTACATAGCACCAATTTTTCATCACATTTATAACGTATGTATTCTGGGATATTTTCTCCCAATTTGTCTAATTCTATCTTAGTCCAGTCTGGTTTCTCTCCTCTTTGATTAAAAATCTGATAAGTACCTTATCTGTGCTGCCCTGTAGTAATTTTTGAAGTTTGGTCACTGTAACTCTCCTTGTTTGTAACTCCATGTTAATTTTTCTAGTGCTATTCTTGATTTCTTACCTTTCCATTAAAAATCCCTTACTATTTTCTTCAGTTTTGCAAATAAAATTCTGTCAGGGGAATTGGTAATGTTTGGAATAGATATTGCACTCATGGGAACACATTTATCTTAATACAGTTTACTCTTCTTATTAAGGTTAACAGTAGTTCTTTCCAATTCTCTAAATCTTCCTGTATTTTATAATTAATGGTTCATAGTTTAATTTGAATAAATGTTTTAGGTTGTTATCTATTTTGATACCAAGGTAATGTATTGCCTGTGATTGCCATTTAAAAAGGGTTCCTTTTTAAAATTCTGAATAATCAATTTTGTTCATTGGCGTCACTTTGCTTTTATTGGTGTTAATCTTGTGTCCTGATATCTCTCCATATTATTTGAGTTTCATATGTAGTTTTTTACCTGGTTCTGTTAAATATAATATGATGTCATCTGCAAATAGGCTGATTTTATATTCTTTCTTTTATTTTTATTCCTTTTATCAGAGTTTTCTTCCTTATCAATTCCGTTAGTGGCTCAATAACCAGAGGGAACAGTGAAGGGGATTATGGGCATCCCTGTCTTGTTGACCTGTTTAATTTAAAGTGATCTGATATATACCCATTTATTAATATCTTTACTGACAGTCCATTATATAATGCTCTAATCTAGTTAATAAAATTTTCCGGTAGTTTAAATTTCTGTAACACTTTAAACGAATAGTTCCACTCTACCCTATCAAAGGCTTTCTCTGCGTCTAATGTAACAGCTACCATTATCGTCTTATTTATTTCTGCTGCATTAATTAAATTAATAAGTTTACAAATATTATCAGCTGCCCATCTTTTTTTAACAAATCCAGTTTGGTCTTGCATTACTAGTTTTGGTACACAGTCATTTAGTCTGTTTGCTAATAACTTTGCTATTAATTTATAATCTGTATTCAATAATGATATTGGTCTATATGATGATGGCAATAGCGGTTTTTCCCACTTTTGGGATTACTGTAATTATTGCAGTTTTACATGATTCTGGTAAGTTATGGGTCTCTGTTTAGAGCATTTCGAACTCAAGGAGGCATGATTGTCAACAGCAGCACCAAGGCCATTGAAGAAGAGATAAGTCTTTCTTAAGGATTTCTTCTGTCGTTTATAGCAAGTTAGAACACATTTTAGAGAAATTGCCACTTTTCCTTTGAGGACTGTTTTGGAGTTATTGTTGTGCAAATGTGGTGCCTGAGAACTAGACAGCTGGCTGGATGGATAAGGATAACATGGCTGTCACTGCTGAAGAGCGACATATCGAGGAGATGAAGGTCAAAGAACTTAGAGAAGAATTACAACTTTGGGACTTAGATACAAGTGGAAACAAATTTGCTCTTCACCAAAACTGAAAGAGGCAAGAGAAGCAGAGAAGGGGTTTGGTGCTGGTAATACAAACATCATGGAATTACTGCAACAAAAAAAAACAATCAATAGAATTTAAGAACAGCCACATGAAAATGGCTGAAGATGTGTCAGAAGATGTTGATGTAGAGGATGGCCAGGAAAGACTGGAGGCAAAGACAGATGTTAAGCCATCATCTGACATAAAAGATGAAATACAACCATGTGACAATGCTCCAAGTTTGGATTAAGATAATAATGGCATTCTGAACAGACCAATTACCAAAATATGTCTTGTACAAGAGGAAGAAAGCTTTGACAAATGACTTATTTACTTTTCAAATTTAACCAAGGTATATACATATATGTAGTGGGCCAAGCAATCGCACAAGTAGACAAGGCGAAACGCCAGCCAGTCAGTTTGCGCAAGATGGCGTGGGGCCCTCTTAGGAGAAGCGTGCATTTGGCAACACGCGTTGCCTAGGTAATGTCACCACTTCCTGTTCATGTAGCGCTGAGCAAGCAGTGACTGCAACATGCTGAGTCACTTCCACAGTCCAACACATTCCAGACAGGAATTGGCTCATACCCTTAAAGCAGTGGATAAGGTTGAAGCCATCCAACATTTTCCCAGGCCGAGCACGATCAAAGGCCTACAGAATTTTAAGGGATAGTGAACTTCTATCACTGTTTTCTCCCAGGAGCAGCTACCCTCATGCAACCTCTATTTGACCTCATCAAACTCGGCGATGAGGCCCTCCAGTGGACATGCAAAATCGTTGAAGCATTCCAGGCCACAATAGCGGCACAAGCGGATACCACATCTCTAACTCATCCTGACTCTTCCCCCCCCCCCCCACCACGGACAGAGCGGACGCTGTGTACTTGAGCAGTGGGTCGATGACCAGTGGCACCCTCCTGGCCTTCTTCAGCAAACATCTCTGGACACCAGAAATCAAATGCAATGCATTTGACCATGAGCTGTTGGCTCTGTACCTGACAATATGACATTCCGGTACATGTTAGAAAGAAGGGATTTTGTTGCCTACGCAGACCACAAGCTACTGTCTTCCACACTAAGCAAGGTCTCAGATCCATAGTCAGCAAGGAAACAATGACCCCTTGTATTTCAGAGTGTAAAATTGACATTCGCCATGACGCAGGCAAGTCTAACATTGTGACCAATGCTCTATTTGCCATCTCAGGAGGACTCAATGTAGCCCAACTGGCCAGGGACGAGGCAGAGAATACTGATATCCAGGCCTATCGGACTGCTATCACCAGCCTTAATGTTAGCGATTTCTGACTTTCACCAGGGAGCCCAGCTTGATTGTGTGACATATCAATAGGTTTTCCTGGACCCATTCTACCTGCAACCTGGTGAAAGCTGGTGTTCAATCAAATTCACAGCCTATCATACCCTTCTACAAGGTCCAAAGATTGTCTGCTGTCTGACAAGTTTGTATGACATGGCCTTTGCTGCAACATCATTCTGTGGGCTAAGACTTTATTGGACTGTCAGTGCATCAAAGTTCACAGACACACCAAGGCCCCCTCCAGAGTTTCAACTCGGTGCAATGCTGTGCATGTGGACATTGTTGGCCTGCTCCCATGAGCCAAGGTATGCTGTATTTATTCATAATAGTTGACAGTTTTACCTGATGGCTGGAAGCTGTACCCCTGCCTACATGTGACACAAACAGTTACACCAGAGTCTTTTCCTCCAGTTGGGTCACAGGTTTCGGCGTCCCGTCCTACATCACCTTGGACCGAGGGGCCCAGTTTATGTCCTCGCTCTGGGCCAAACTAGTCAAGTTCTGCGGCAGTCAGTTGCACCCCACCATGACCTACCATCCTCAGGCAAACAGACTTGTTAAATGTTTTCACTGCCATTTGAAAGCAGCTATGAATGCCCGACTACAAGGCCTGAATTGGAGGATGAACTCCCATGGGTGTTGTTGGGAATTCACATAGCACCAACAGAAGAACTGCATTGTCTGCCAAGTTAGTGTACAGTTCCCCATTTACCATCCCAGAGAGCATTCACTTCAAACCTCCTGGCCCACAACCCAGCCTTAGATGTCCTCCAGCGCTTAAGAGAACAGATGGTTAAACCAGAACCTCTGTCACCTTCTTGGCATGGCTCTCCACCCTCTCACGTTCCTACAGAACTGCAATCCAACTGACTTTGATTTAATTCAGAGGACAGCAAGGGGCATCCATGCAATGCCCCTATGAAGGCCCATTCAAGGTGTTGCAGCACCCTAGACATAGGCAGGTGGCAGGACATGTTTACCATTGACTGCCATGAAGCAGTGCATTTGGACTCAAACCAGCCTGACCCAGCTCCCCAGGTCAGACACAGAGGTCACCTACCTCAAGACAGTACTTTGACTTGCTCAAAGGGTGGCAGCAATTTGGTGGGGGTGCTGGTGGTTTAGTGGGCCAAGTGACTGTGCAGTTAGATGGGATGAATTGCTGTCCCAGTCAGATGATACAAGATGGCACTGCCCCCTCTTCCCTTCTCAGGAGAAGCCCATGTTTGGCAACACACATTGCCTAGGTAATGTTGCCACTTCCTGGTCACATAGCGCTGAGCAGGCAGTGACTTAGCAATGTCACTCCCACAGACGAATGTAATCTGGACAGGAAGTGGTTCGTACCCTTAAAGAAGTGTGTGAAATTCAAATAAAGTTCAGTTACTGGATCACCCGCGTGTGTGTGTGGACTTATTACATTTCAGCTGCACTGCTTTAGCAGACGCGCTCTATATATATACTATGTTTGATTTTTTTTTTCTTTGTTGTTTATTATTTTTAAACAAGAATTTGGGGACAATATTTTAAGTATTACAATGTATTTCATGCTTTCAAGCAGTCTATTTGTGGTTTTGTGGGTTGATTTACATATTTTTATGCTGTCTCTTAGCAACATCTTTGAGCCAGGGTCACGCAGCTTGTTTGATCGTTAAAGATGTTCAGTTTAGTTTCTTAGGTTCTGCAAAATGGAGGATGCAGAAAATGTTCTGACATTCCATTGACCATCTAACAATGTTTTAATGACTTGTAACAACTTAATAATAATAATATTTAATATCATTTTATAAACTTTGGAAACTCAACTTTAGTACAAATTTGTTTGAGCAAGTCATAGACAACAACAACAACATTCTTTGTCCTCCAAGTGACTATCAAGCAAAGTAGTCACTACAATTATTGACAAATTGCAGGTAAGTGGGAATGTAATATTCCAGATGCAGTATGAGGCTGAAAAAATATTGTCATAAACATACATACTAAAGATCCTGGTTGTTGCAGCCAACACAGGTATGCAAAATATACCAACAAATTTTAGTTATCACAATGTTTCATGAGACAAAAAGGACAATAAATATAAAAGGATAGATAAATGTTTAGTTAATGCAAAACATGAGGTTTACAAGAATGCAAACAGATCTTTTGATGATCCTGGAGTAGTTTATGGTCAAAACGGTGCAAGATCAGCACAGACCAGAAGAGCCAAAGGACCAGTTTCTGTGCTGTAATGCACAATGGTTGTAATAGTGCAGGGAAATTCACAAGCCTAAAAACTGTTGGGAAAAGAAAATCTGTTCTTGAAACTAGAGATGCCAGATCTCTGCCTGAAGGTAGTAGTGCAAAGAGATCAGTACCAGGCTGATGGTGATCCTTTATGTTTGCTGCTTTCTTGAGGCAGTGCTTTACATAGATGTCATAAATGGACAAGAGGTCAGTGCCTGTGATAGACTTGCTTGATTTGTCACTTGCTGAGTGTTCCTGGGCACTTGAGTTTCCCAATGATTTTGATGTGTTTCTGTGGCATTTCAAGAGCCTTCAATGGCATGCCAGAACTCCTCAAATTTCTTGAAAAGTAGAGGTATCAGTGGGTATTCACAGTGCCTTAAGCTGTCTCCAGAAGAGGTCCTATGATGTGTGGACACCTGGGACAATGATGATATAAACCCTCTCCACTGTTGTCCCACAAAAGAAAGTAAGTGTGTCATCCCTCAACTTCCACTTCCTAAGTCCACAATAAGTTCCTTGCTGACTTTGAGGATGAGATTGACGTTCTGTCACCACATTCTCAACATCCAGCTCCTATTCTCACTCATCAGTACTTGATATTCAGCCAGCCACATGGTGTCATTATGAATTGATAGATTGAGTTGGTGTTGCATTTGGAATTCCAAACATTGTTTGGAATGGAAAGGGGAATGAGTGCATACTGTAGGTGCCTCTGTGTTGATGGTCACAGTGAGGAAGAGGAGATGTTTCCAATCCATACTAATTGAGTCAGTGGATGAAGAAGTTGAAGATCCAGTTGCATCTATTAGAGTTCAGTCAATTTTGCACCACACTAATCACTTCCATTATAAGAGAGACACTTAAACCTCAAGGTCAATGGTACAGTTATGGAGTGTACATTATGTGCAAATACTGCATTGAGGCAGTACAAGCTTCTTGGACCAAAGCTGGACCACTCTTCAGCAACCTTATTGGAATCAGGATGAACTCTAACACATCAAAGAGTTCCATCCCACAGCACTCAAAGTAATAAATGACCAATTTAAGTGTGGATATAATTTGTGAAGATCTTGCCAATAGGACTACCAAATGTTCTTTTGAACCAATTAACACTCTCTTGACAGCTCTTAATGAACTGTTTCATATAAACATATATCCTTGAAAGATTAATGGATTTTGTTGTGATGAAAATAAATCATTTTCTCTGCTTTATGTCAGATTTCCAGGAATCAAAAATCTCTCTTCACCATAACTTTTTACAAAATGTATAGAATATGGCATTTTTATTTTCAATTATAAGTACGAAATGACTCCCAATGTTCATATTCTGATGAAATGCTTTTGAAATGGAGCAACTATTGTAATGGAGGATACACAGCAGCTAATGTTTGAGCAGTATTAATCCATCTGCCATACCCTGTACAGTAATTGGGCAATAATTAATGACCAGAGATTTGGTGAGTAGCACATTGCTCTTCATTGAAAGAAAGTCCATGAATCCTTCATGTCCACATCAGACAATAAATACGGCTTAATCAACCTCATAAAAGCAGCACTTGCAACATCGATGCACTTACTAGTCTAACACTTTGAGCTTGTATCTCAGAGCTTGCGTAATGCCACTTAGCATTGCAGATTGGCATTATTAAATCAGAAATGAAATTTGAAATTTGAAATTCTTCCCTGGAACTACTCCAAGTTCATAATCATCCTAAGAAAGATGATCCTTCCCATTTATAGTCAAACTTGGCATTACATGAAACTTCAACCTTACGTTGTAACTGACTCAATCGTTCTAAATAAATAAGCATTCAGGAAATCTTCAAATTCTAACTCGTGGTTTGGGAATCCCCAGAGGATGAAGATGACGAGTCAAAGATGTACTGCTTGGAAATGTGCCCTTCAACCCACAGACTTTGTGTTCACCATCAAATAGACTCTCAAATAAGTTGTCATTGCAGCACATTTACTTAGCAGTTAGCATGATGATATTAGAGTGCCAATGGCATGGGTTTGAATCTGGCACTGTCTGGAAGGAGTTTGAATGTTCTCACCATGTCTGCGTGGGTCTTTCCCAGGAGCTCCAGTTTCCTCCCATTCTTCAAAACCTATGGGGTTGTAGGTTAATTTGACTGTAATTGGGCAGGAAAAGTTTGAATGGCTGGTATTGGCTTCTATCATGCTATAAATAAAGTTTTAAAACAAAAATAAAAATCAAATGCTCAATTGAACTTCTATAGATATACTGACTGGTTAAATTAGAGCCTAGTTTGGAAAATCATATGCACAGGAACACAAAAGGGTGCAGACCTAGCCAAGTTCATCAGAATGAGATTTATCATGAACAAGTCATGGAATTTGGTATTTTATGGCAGTGTTATAGTTCAAACATTCATATTATAACAATCTTGCAAGATTACTATAAAAACAAGAAAAATAATATTGCATGAAAAGTAAGGTGGTGTCTTTGGTTCATTGATTATTTAGGAATCTGATGGCAGTGGGGAAGAAGCTGTCCTTGTCCCACTGAATGCTTGTCTTTAGGCCCCTGTCACTTTTTCCTGAAGATAGCAGAGTGACGAGGGCATGGCCTGTGTAGTAGCATCTTTGTGGATAGAGGCTGTTTTTTTTAAGATGCCACCTCGTATAGATGATGGAGTGTTCTGGTGCCTGTGATGTCGCAGGCCGAGTTAATAACCTCTGGAATTGATTCTTGACCTAAGAGTTGGTGCCGCCATATGGGGCAGTGATTCAACCAGCCAGAATGGTCTCTAAGGTAAACTGTAGAAGTTTACGAGAGTCTTCGGTGATCCACCAAATATCCTCATGCACCTCACAAAGTGTAGTCGTGATGTTCAGCCTAATATGCCAAAAGCCATTATGGCCACTATCTACCTGTACAGCAACCTAGCCTTTTAATTCAGACACTTGCTTTTTACTCATACCTTGAAGCTTCCAGGCCCAAAATATCAGTTATTTATCTTTACCTCCCATGGATTTTGTGTTTTTACTATCTGTGCCTCCACTTTCAAGGTACAATTTACTTCTCCATTCATCTGCTCTATAGCACTCTCCAAATCCCTACCATTCACTTCATATGTCCTACACATGTTTGACCACCCAAAATGCAAAACCTCACATTTTTCTGCATTAAATTCCATCAACAACATCTCTGCCTATCTGCCCAATGGATCAAAATCCTTCTGTAATATTTGGCAACTGTTTTCACTAGCTACAATACCAGACACTTTCATGCAAAATCCTTGTGCTAATGAAAAGTAACTGGTTGTTTTGTGGTATTTGAACAGTTCCTCATTAGTGTAACAAAATGAGGTTTAAGTGCCTAATATCTGTTGGAAAGAAACTATTCTTGAACCTAGAGGTGCTGGTCTTCAGACTTCAGTGACTTTCACCAAAGAGAAGAGATGAGGATCCTTTGATGTTGGCAACCTTTTTGAAGCAGTGCCTCACACAGATGATTCAATAGATAAGAGGACTGAGCCTGAGATAGGCTTGATTACGTTTACCTCCTGGAGCTTTCTGAATTCCTTGACAGTACAATTCCCAAATCTGGCTGTGATGCACCCTGCCAATATACTGGACTTTGTGCAAAAGTTTGTTCGAGTATTCGATGACATGTCAAATCTTTCTATAACTCCTTAACAAAAGGCTTATGTGTACTTGATCACGGTTGCCTTAATGTGCTGCTCCAGGAGAGGACTTCTGAATTATGGACTACCCAGGAACTTGATGGTTCTGATTCTCTCCAACTCCAGCCCATCAATAACATCAGTCAAGTGGTCTCTTGCCATCTCCGACTGAAAATCAACAATAACTTTTTGGACTTGATTATCTTGAGAGCAAAAGCATTGTTCTGGCATCACCCAACCAGGTTTTCAATCTCCATTCTGTACCCTGACTTTTTATTTCCAGTAATTTGGCCAGCAGACACAGGTATTCAGCAATTGAATTGGAGCCATACTTGGTATTCTAGTCGTGTGCAGGGAGTAGGCAAGGGCATTAAGTACAAAGCCTTGTGTGCTCCTGTATTGATGGTCATCTTCTCCTGTTTATCTTCAGTTTTGCCAGAGAGATGCAAAGTGCTAAAAGCCTTCCCGTGTTTCTGCTCAGCTGAGTGGTCTTGCACTAGTGTGATGGATTATATTATATTTTATATTATGTCTAGATATGTTTTTGGAGGAGATAGATTGTGGGTGTTTAGTATAGGTCTCAAACACTTCACAAAACAGATCTCATTTAAAATGCAATAACTTTGCTCAAACCAGGCATTCTGGGCCTAGTGCCTTTGTAAAGACAATTAAAAACTGCTTTGCTAAAGGTTTTCACAAGGAGGTGCAAATAGACGGTCCCCCCTCTCCCCCCCAGCTAGAGAGACTTCACAAGTAGATGTTAATTGGACATGCTGTGGAGTAATGGATTATTGTTTTGAAAGCAACAGATGAACGGGCTCAGATGTTTGGGTTTGGTGTTGCAGTTTGCTGTTCTATGAAGGTCATGTGGTTTGCAAGCAGAGAACTGGTTTCTGCAGTCATAGCAAGCTGGCAGCTTGTTGAAACCCCATTTTGAAGACTGGTTGTGTGTTCTGAGTTCAGCCTGTTGAAAACCCTTGTGGTCCGTACAAGAGGAAATGGCTGGCCAGAGTGTTTCACCTGAAATAAGGGAAACAAAATAAACTCTGGTGAAGAGTTTATCATTTGAAAAACCCTGATGGGGCAAGTTTCTTCAGCAAGACACTGAAGCGGTTGATCGGAGGGGATGAGTTTGTGTCCAATGACCAACAAATCTCTCTCTGAAAACAATAAGAACCTTCCAGAGTGGTAACCAATTGTCTTTAAGCACCAGAGCTTGGTGAAAATTCATAAATGTTAAATTCTGTGCACAGTATAAGAATTGTCTGATACCGGTGAACTTGAAGGAGTGAGAAGTGAGATTAGATTGTGAATCAAAGAACTTTTCTAAACTTGTGCACACGACATAAATGTGGACTTAGAATTCGAAGGGGGTTAAGTCAGGTTAAGTTAATAGTAGTAGGTTAAAGTTTGATCCTGTTTTTATGTTTAAAGAAAATTAAAATTACTTTTATTTAAGTAACCATTAGTCTTAGTGAATTTCTATTGCTGCTGGGTTTTGGGGTCCTCTGGGCTTGTAACACCAGGAACATTCATAACTTAATGTTAATGCTGCTTCTTTTTACTGCAGAACAGGGAAAATTTGAAACATAAAATTGAATGTTCCAAAATGTGTTAGTGCGTATATAATTACTATGTAGTTTCTAAGATTCTGATCAAATTGTTGATTAAAATGTATTTTTAATTGTGCATGAAGTGAAATATTTCCATTTTAGTCTTTCTAAATCCACTCAAAATGGTCATTTACGGTGAATTAGTTCTGCAATTTTATTAAGTATTTTGAGACTACGATTGATTTCTTACCATTAATACTCAGTTATATTATTTTTATCTTTGTGTTTGTTATTTTAAGTGCACAAGAATATTGTGTCTCATATGAAAAGAATACATATGAGATATTATCCAAATTATATGAAATGAATCATATAATTTGTGTTGAGTATTGAAGTTCAGACAGCATCTTTGTGAATTCCAAACCTGATGGTGCAGGCTCTATGCCACTAGTAATTTTCATTAAAATCTCAGCAGATAAACTTTATCTCAAAAACTAATAACCTCCTTAAATTCACTGAACCACAAATTGCTCATTAAAGTAAATTTTCAGAGATCATTACCTTTATCACAGATTTCATTTCTCAGTTTTCAAAATCTTCGAATCAAACAGGTCATTTCATCAGAATGTGTATTTTGAAAGGAAAGTTTGGTTCTCAGAATAAGTGAATAAACAGAACACTCACAGCAATAGGTCATTGCCCAATGATTATAATACATTTTTTTCTGTGCATGTTTCCTAATGTTTTTAAAGATTTTTTTTCTCTCATGGCTATGGCTGGAACTTTCCCTGGACATAAATGCAATTAAGGATTTGCATTGAAGGAAAGATTGAAGTGGCATTGAAAATTAGCACAGCCAAAGAAAAATTCAGTCAAGCATTAAAGAAAGAGAAAAAAAATGAATACGTGCATAAAAGCAAAATACTGGAGACATTGGAAGTTTCAAATAAACATTAGAAAATGCTGAAGAAACTCAGGACATCAGGCAGCATTGGTGCAGAGAAAGAAAGTGTTCACCAGAATAAGCAAGGTTAGAAATTAATAATGTTTAAGGCAGGGGAGGAGAAGAGAAACAAAAAGGGTAGGAGAAACCTCCAGTTTCCTTCTACACCCCAGACATGCTGGTAGCAATTAGCTATAAATTATTTCTAGGAGTAGGTGATTTGCAAAATAATTGAAGGAGTGTAATGAAAGTAAGTTGCAGGGTTTAAAGAAAATAAAGGTTTTCTTTTCAGACACTAATCAATAAATGTTTAATGTTGCTATCATGTTATACATTCACATTTTTTTATTTATATACAGAGCTATAAGTTACTGCACTGCTTTCCTTTTTGAAAGAATTATTCCATGTATGTATACCAATTACAGGTTTAGTCTGTTAACTGCTCTCTCAGAAAATCTTAACTATGTCCTTGTCTCTTGTGTTCTAGATGTTTCTTGCTCTGAAGGGTGTGTGAAACCTTGTTGCCTTGTGGATCCTCTCCATATATCCTCTCTATATCCAGCTCTGGAACAAATTCATAATCACTTATTTTTTCCAACATGACTCTCACTGCAATGTGAGCACTTGACTTCTTTTGGTGACACAAGAATTCATTCAGTTCAGTCTCACCAAAATGAACTACAGTGCATTGTACTTATTCACTAACATTGATTCTCCCTTTTATACATGTTGTCCAAAATGCTTCTCTTCACTTCTTCCTGGTGAGGTGAAAATCATAAGTTTGTTTTAGCTTGAGCAGCTGCTCCATGAATGTAAAATGTGTGTAATCCACATTTGGAAGCTGATCTAAATCATTTCATGTTTTGATAGTTTGTGTATAGACTGGTGTCTATACTGGCACTCCAAGGTTTAGCAGAAAGTCTACAATGTCCTTGTGTCCTTGTATCATTCTGTTATGCAAACAGAACATTATCATCCACAAGTTGCAAGCTTCAACATCATTTGATGATGTGTGATCTTCATATGGGAGTCTATACAGAACCATTTTGTTTCAACAAGCAACACTTAATTATATTGTGTAGGGACCATAAAACCCCCTGTCTCTTCATTCAAAAAGGTGCCTTGTGTGAGATCTGCAGCTTAAAACTCAGGATGGCCAACAGAACTTTGACCTTGTAGTTTAGATAAAAGATCTTACCAACAGAAAATGTTGTATCTTTTCACTTTTATTGAAAATGCAAGTTGGAAATGGCCCTTTTCTATTACGTGACTAAAAGCAATCTCCACCTGGTAATTTGTGGCCATGCACATGAGCTGCAATGTTCTCAATTAATTAAATTTCACAAAAAGGAACCCGGTGCAAATCTTACTTGAGGCATATGGGTCTAGTACAGGCAAGTGATAAAAGCTCAGCAATGGTCATTTTGAAAGGTGATGCTGTTTATAAATTGGAGCAAGAATGAGAGAGTGAATGGCCTGTTCCTACTTTTGTCATGAGTTGGAACATCTAAGCAGAAGTTCCGGAGAAGTAGGAGTGTGCTGGTGTGGCTCAAGGATCTCTGCTTCAGATCCCGTGGCACAATATCAAAAAAGATCACATATCCTCCCCAATTTAAATCAGTTTATCTGGTTATTGTCAAACAGAATTGCCCTGTTATCTATCAATTGGTTCTTCATTGCGACAGGAGCTATATTTCAAAGCCTATGAAGCAATTTGGAGTGAATTTACATGGTTATGGGAGGAAATTTGAAAGAGAAGGTCAGCCAAATATCGGTTCCTGATATAAAAATCCAGGGAAGAAACGAGATAGGCTTTCTTATACCTTCTAAATTGTTCCATTTTCATTCTCCCAATGGGCGAGGCACAGCCATTGTGCTGGTAATGCAATTCAGAATTCCAGCTGGTTGAATAATTAAGCATTATATGGCTTTAGATTTTCAGTTTGGGCTGTGAGCACAATGTGTGAAAATGACCCTCACCTATTTTGAGAGCAAGGCGTTGATGAGCAGAAACACATTTAGTATCCAGTGCAATATGCCATGCTATACTAATGAGTTTGGCAGTGCTTTAACACCTACCCATATCAGGCTTATACACAGCATCACTGATGCTTCTCTTTGACAGCAGATTCTGACAGCAGGAATGCTGTTGTTTTCTAGTTTCGACAGCACTGATGCTGGTCCTATTTTTGAATGCAATGTCTACATTTTGATTATGATTATAGCCTCTCTTCCACCAATGTAAGTAAAACAACAGAAGACAACTTGAATTTATAAAGACAACATGAAGCGTTTGCTGAAAATATATTGAGAACTTGAAATCAATAAGTATCTTGCACATAGAGCATTTTATTTAGTTTGCATAAAATCAAAAGGCAAGCCAAGGTATTGAGATTATGGACATCTTTACCCAAACTTGCAGAAGGAACAATACTTCTGATGAATGGTACCTTAAACCTTTATCTAGATAATGCCATTGTAATGACAGTAAAACTCCCAGCAACCACTGTCATTTCTCCAAGCATATAAAACAGAGAAGATAGTGCAGTAGGATGCAGCATTTACTGCTGCTGCAGTACATCTTCAGAGAGCCCAGTTAAATTATGAACTCAGTTGATAGTTGAACTTACACATATTCTCTGTGACCCCATAGATTTTCACAGAGCTCTCAGCTCAGATTTCTACTCTTATCCTAAATGTTAATCACTTGGCCTCTTTTAATTGCCCTTATCATAGATAGGTGGTAGGAAAATGAGGGGTAGGGTGTTCATGGGCATGTGAGAGAATAGATCACAGAAAAACATTTAGAATTCTGATGGGAGAGCCAACAGGGATTCAATTGGCTCTTATGTTCTAAGGAAACATGAAAAAATATGAAATCCCTTAGTTACTGATCATGATCTAGTACTCTAACTGTTGGAAGCCTCTTCTGACTGTATCAAGCCATATTTATAGAGCTGAGGTAACAATAAAACACCTATGAGTTTGTCGACAATTTAGAGCAGGACAATGAGGAAGGCTTTCAAAGGTTGCAGAGGAATCTGGATCAGCTGGAAATAAAGACTGAAAAAATGGCAGATTGAATTTACTACAGACAAGTGTGAGGTGTTGCATTTTGGAAGGACAAACCAAGGTAGACATGATAAATGGTAGGGCACTGAACATGTGGTAGAACAGGTGGATCTGAAAATACAGATACATAATTCCCTGAAAATGGCCTCACAGTTAGGGTTGTAAAGAGATCTTTTGGCATATTGGCCTTTGTAAAATCAAAGTATAAAGTTTGGATTTGATGGTAGAATTGTACAAGACATTGGTGAGACCAAACTTGGAGTATTGTGTGCAGTTTTAGGCACCTAACTACAGGAACAATATCAATCAGTTTAGAGTTCAGAAATGGTGTCCAGACTTCAGGAAATGAGTTATAAGGACTTTATTCCCTGGAGCGTAGAAGAATTAGGATGGGTTTCATGGAGGTATTTAAAAGTATGAGGGCAAAGTAAATGCAGGTGCTTTTTTTCTCCCACTGAGGTTGGGTAAGATCCAAACCAAAGGACATTGTTTTGGGTGAAAGGGGAAAAGTTTAGGGAGAACACTGGGGGGAACTTCTTCACACAGAGAGTGGTGGGAATGTGGAATGAGCTGCCAGCTAAAGTGGTGAATTTTTTATTTTAAGAATAATTTGGGCAGGTACATGGATTGGAGGGGTGCAGGTCAGTGGGACTAAGGAAAATAATAGTTAGCCATGCACTAGATGGACTGAATGGCATGTTTCTGTGCTGGAATGTTTTATGGTTCTCTGGAAATGTGTGTTGGCAAGAGATTTGCAAATGGAAACATTGAGATTAGAGGTTCTCCTTATCACCAATTTAACTGTCTGTCAAGCTGTTGTGGCAAGAATATTCAAAAGAATGTCAGGATCATCAGAAATGAGAATCTGGTATATGGTGATGTCACTGACCAGGTTATATAACTAATAACAAATTCACCAGAGGGTTATCATCTCCATTGATGAAGATCAAACCTATGTGTAACCAAGAGGAAAACCAGAATATCAATGGTCTGTCTATAAGAATTACGACAAAATATTTGTGTGCTATAAAGAACAGTGAACAGGTTCTGACCTGCTGATATGGGATAAACTGTTTTTTTAAAATTAAATATAAAGAGAAAATACTGCAAACTCATAGCAGTCAGACACAAACTGTTGAGTTAATGTTTCATCAAAACTGAAATAGAAAGAAAACAAAATTATTTTCAACTACTGAGAAAAGGGGATAGTGAATTGTTTTCTCTCTATTCCAATTCAGCACAACCCTGTGAGCTTAAGGGCCTGAACTGAGCTATATTGTTCTATAGCAGTGGTTCTCAAACTTTTTTCCACTCACATATCACTTTAAATAACTCCTATGCCATAGGTGCTCTATGATTAGTAAGGGATTGCTTAAGGTGGTATGTGGGTGGAAATAAAAAGTTTGAAAACCACTGTCTTAACTGTATCTAATTAAATTGTTATGTGCACAGTTTCATAACTCCAAAGGAAATGGGTCAATGACAATTTTTATCAAGCAAAATATTTCAGTAATGGGTCTAGAGCAGTGGTTCTCACTAATCTCAGAGCATTGACAGCATAGGGATTACTTAAGGTGATATGTGAGTGGCAAAAGGTTGAGAACCACTGTTCTATAGCCTATGGGTCTATCTCTTTAGCTCTTTATCTGCTAAATGAAAAACTCCAGTGGAGCTTCCTCTTGCACCAGTGTGGAACTTGATACATCCATCAATTTTTGCTATGAACATCCACCCTACCCTTAAATTCAAGAACCATTTTTACATCTCTCTCCCTTTTCTGGATCTTTGTCTATATCAGGAGGTAAACTGTCCTCTTACTATGGTTCAGAGCTACCTCCACATAGCTCCATCTATCAACTTTCAACCGTCCTCAGCTCACTTACAGCCTACCTTCTCTCTACTTCTTTAGTCCTGAAAGGACTCTCCATGGATACTCCCTGAACTGCTGTTCCTTCAGCCGTTTACTTTCTACTCTAGATTGCAGCATCTTGTATTTCCTTACATAATAAACACTGTTCCTTCTTTTCCCAAATGCTGAGTATTTCATTTATTTTTAAAATTTTCAGATTAAGAACATCTGTAGGTTATTTTTCAATTTCCAATTATTTTTAAAAAGCTCTCTTGTATAGTGCAATAATGCTTAGACAAGTGAATCCAATTGATGATTACTATTGCAATCATTGTTTCTGAAGTTGCACAAATCTTTTAAATGACAAGCACATACAAAGATTAGAATGGCAGATTGTAATGCATGAAATAGGGGTTTATATTTAATATTTGAGTGATGCCATTTTCCTCCTTGTGACTCCATGATTTTTTTTTTCCACTCTTTCTACTGACAGGAGCTTGATATGGTTAAAAACAATTGAAGAATAATGAAAAGACTGCAGACTTTGAGAATGATGCAGGTTATGCATTTAAATTGGCTGTTTGTTAACCTGAGTTGAGGGTGAAGAGGATTATCACAGCAGCATTGTGAACCATGGCATTTGCCTCATGGTCAGAGCAAGTTCTTACCTTACAAAGTCCAATGAGTTGTCTATCAGTAGTAGTGAGCATGGAGCATTTTCCCAGAAATCCATTGCCCTGCAATTCAATGAGAAAATAGCTGATTTTTAAATCAGTATCACCTTCCATGGATTCCATTTGTATTCAAAAATCCATTGATTTCTCTCTTCAATGTTTCTGAGCTCCACAGCTACAAAGATTAATTACTCTTGAGAAAATAAATTACTTCAGTAATAAATAAGTCCCAAATGCCAAACCTTACTTTGAGATTGTGATCCTGGTATCTAGATAACCCAGCTAAAAAAAAAAGATTCCTGCATCTAGCCTGCCAAAGCCCTGAAGAATTTTATATATTTCAATGAGATACCTCTCATTCTTCCAAAGTATACTTCAAGCATGGTATATCTCTTCTCCGTCAAGTTAACCCCAAATCACAGAAGTCATACCAGGTGTTTTCTGATTCTGTACAGTTAAGCTGTTTTGTACACTAAAGCTACAGACCGTCTGCCTTCCTAATTATTGGACATACACACATGCAACCATTCATTCATTCATGTGCAAGGACATAAAGACCTGCTTGAAAGCCAGCCGCTTTATGTTACCATTTAAAAAAAAATAGTGTGATATTCTGTTTTTTGCACCAACATGAATGACTTCATATTTTCCATATTCAATCTACCATTGTCTTTGCCTATTTACTTGACCTGTCCACATTTTCCAAAGCCTCTCTGAATTCTTTTCATAACCTAATGCCATCCAGCTTGAAGCATCAGACAAACTGAATATATTACGTGGGTGTCATCACTGATAGTCCTATGACATGGGTGTTCTGTGGTCAGTAAGGGATTTCTTACGGTGGCATGTGAGTGGGGAGAAACGGTTGAGAACAACTGGTTTAGAATAATGAATAAATGAATGCAAGACCCATCCCCATGTCCTTACAGGACCTATTCCACATCAGCTTCACCTGATTGGCAGGTGCAGACTTCCAACTAGGCTTCAGCCAGAGAGGCCACATCATGCTCTACAATCCACATTCCCACCAAATTCCAGAGAGGCCACATAATGCTCTACAATCTACACTTCCACCAGATTCCAGACATGCAGAGAAGACACATTATCCTCACAATCCACACTCCCACCAAGTTCCAGACAGAGGGGCAACATAATGCTCCACGATCCACACTACGGTGGTGTTAAGGTGCAGATATACTCTTGCCAGGATTGTGGAATAGCAGAGGGAAGGGTATTATTTTGTTTCGTCTTGAGAACTGTTTGGTTGCTGGAATGAATTGAGCAAACATTCCCTCAAGGTACACTTGTGGTTGAATGATGTCCAGAGCTAGTGAAGCTCATACACATGATGTTATCTGAAAAAGTAGAATAAGACTGGGGAATGTGTTTTATTTATAATGTATCACCTCACTGTCAAAAGACAAAGGAGGAAAAACCCAATACCCAACCCTAACCAACCAATTTTCCCTTGCAACCGCTGCAACCATGTCTGCCTGTCCTGCATCAGACTTGTCAGCCACAAACGAGCCTGCGGCTGACGTGGACATTACCCCTCCATAAATCTTCGTCCGCAAAATCAAGCCAAAGAGAAAGAAGAAAAAGAACTATTTGTATTTTACTGATTGTGTAATGTGACGGTTTTCTTGCACAGATGGATGGGGTAAGAGCCACTTTGTCTGAAATCAGCATTTTGCCACAACCTGATTTCCCTTCATTCAAATCCTTTATACAAATTGTGAATATTTGGGATCCCTGTATTGATCCCTTCTGCATCCCACTAGGCACAATCTCCAAACAGGGAAATTATCCCTTTATTCCCACTCTCTTTGTCTGATAACTGATTCTTAATCCATGCCAATATATGACCCTTTAGTTCTGTGTGCTCCAATTTGTTTTAATAGCCTTGTGTGTGGAACCTCATGGTGGGCTTTTGAACTGTCAAGGATATCTAATTTCCTGGTCTCCTCCTTGGTCTACAGTTTTTGAACCTGGAGTTAACAATAAACAACTCTCAAAACCAGTCTCAAAGCTTCAAGTAAAGTGCACCACAGCATGAAATCTAACTAATTCAGTCCTATGGATTTGCATAGTATTCAACCAGATAAACAGATATAGACTGAAGAATAGTTTCCTGATTTTCAAGATTAAAAGTGTTGTTATACGGTTTGTATCAGGTCCTCTTCAATGTTTGACATCAACTTCAGTTTGTGCTTTTGACCCAGCGAAACTAAAATCATTAAATTTGTTTGAAATCCTTCACCTGATAATCCACTTGATTCAGACTGCAGGTATGGACCTGGATATCTGGTTAGCCTGTGTCACAAGTTGACTTTTTTAAAACTTCTGAAGCTTGAAATTTAAGTCAGCAAAAGTGCATACTGTTATACTTTGGTGGCTAAACCAGGGCAGGATTTACAAAGTGAACGGTAATACCCTGGAGTATGTTGTAGAAATGCATAGCTTCCTGAAAATGGTGACGCAGGGAGAGAGCATGTTTGGCTTCTCAGTCAAGGCATTGAGTATATGAGCAGGGATATAATGCTGCAGTTGTCCAAGATGTTGGTGAGACCACACATGGGTGTTGTTTGGAGCTCTGGTTACCCAAATCTAAGATAGATATCACCAAATTGGAAAGGGTACAGAAAAGATTCATGATAATATTCAAATTTTTTCCAGATATCAGATTGACGGTCAGAGTACATACATGACATCACATACAACCCTGAGATTCCTTTTCTCTGCAGGTGAGGCAAAATTACTCCCTATTGGTAATGCAAAAAAAATTGTACACAGTGTATTCATGTAAACAAAAACTAAACATATAATGAATATAAACAAACTGCACAATAGAGAAAGAATTAAAAAAAAAATCAATAACGTGCACAATTAAGTCCTTAAATGAGTCCCTAATTGAATATTTTGTTGAGTCAATTGGATGTAGGTCAATGGGTGTATTTGGGCGGCACAAACTTGTGGGCTGAAATGACCTATTACTATGCTGTATGTCTAAATTGAAAAAAAAAAGATTGTTGCTGTCTGCACCATCTATTCCCACAAATGCCAAGAAGTGATCTCATTTCCTCAGAGAAAGCTATCCTCCAGAACATGAGGTAACTGGTGATCTGCTCAATTATTCCAAGTGAAATCAGGACCTGTGCTTGGTTTGGACTGACAACATTCTTTGCAAAGGTAAGCTTGCTTTGCTGGATATATGAGTAAGAAATTTCCCAGAACATATTTCCTCAGAGTAGTTGATGAACTTCTTTCATTGCATCTGGGAACTCATGCTTCTAAGTGAAATGGTGAACACAAAGATGTGAATGTTACGGGCTAGGCAAGATACTGAGATTTTATCACTTTTGGCCATTATTTTCTTGAGTTTTCTTATCTAAAACTACAAGATGTACAAGGATGGTGCCAAGACAGGATAATTGAGCATATAAGAAGATTGGGCAGGTTGGAAATGTTTTGCTGTATCTTCTAAATGTAAGGTGTAGAAAGATAACTAAGATGCATTTATAGATATACGGATGGAGTAAATAGTAATGTCAGATCTCTCTGAGCTGAGGGGCCAAAGACCAAAGTTAAAGTTCAGATTGATTGTCAAAGTACATCAACGTACAACCCTGAGAATATTTTTGCTGCGGACCAGGCAGAATTACTACTTATTGGTCGAGCAAACTAAAAAATGTTCTCCATGTACATAAAGGGAAAAAAAAATTAAACAAGCTAACTGTGCAATACAGAGAGAAAAAAAAATCAACAAAGTGCAAATGTAAGAGTCCTTAAATGCGTCCCTGATTGAGTTTGTTGTTGAGGAGTCTGATGGTGGAGGGGGAGCAGCTGTTCCTGAACCTGGTGGTGTGGGTCTTGTGGAACCTATACTCTTTCCTGATGCTAGCAGTAAGAACACAGCATGTGCCTGGGTGACGTAGATCCTTGATGATTCCTGCTGCTCTCCGATGGCAGCGTTCCCTGTACATGTTCTTGAAAGTGGGGAGGGTTTTTCCTGCAATATGCTAGGCTGTGTCCTCCACCTTTTGCAGGACTTTACAGTGAAGGGTATTGATGTCCCCATATCAGACTGTGATGCAGTAAGTTAGCACAATTTCTACCACACATCTGTAGGAATTCGTCAAGGTTTCTGATGTTATACTAAACTTCCACAACCTCCTGAGGAATTAGAGGTGCTGACATGCTTTTTTTTCCACAATGCCTTTAGTGTGGTGGATACACAAAAGATCCTCATAAATTTGCTCACCCTTTCCACCTCTTCTTTCCCCCAATGATCACTGATTGTACACACGTTCTTTCCTTCCTGAAGTCAACAATCAGCTCCTTGGTTTTAGTGACACTGAGTGCAAGGTTGATGTTGGTGCATCATTCAATCAAGTTTCCAATCTCCCTCCAATATGTTGACTCATTGTCCCTTTTTATACAACCCAGTACCATAGTATTGTCAGCTAATTAGCAGATGGTGATGTTGTCATACACGAACCTAATCCCTCATTGAGCCTCCACCGCCACGAGATTCCCAAATGGCTCTGAAGGCCGAGCAGCCTAATGAGATGATGGATGCTGGAGGGGCCCAGTGAGGTGCTGATGGGGTGCTCTGGTATGTTCCTGTAATACTGCACCCCTGCTTGGAATGAAATACATGCACACACTGAACTGGGGACACTAATTAAACACGCTCAACCCTTTAACAGAACAGTGCACATCTTAGTACCAATAACAACTTACCAACAATTTCTCCAGTGGCAAGCACTGTTCTATGGCTCCAGGGCTGGAGTGAAACAGGGTGGTCCCAATGGCAAAGAGGGTGATTCGAGCACATGTAGCAATCTTTATAGGGCTGGGGGTTCCAGCCCAGGCAGTTTATAGGAGTGCAATGGCTCGATGTCAGCAAGGTTAAACCAATTACAACAGCAAATGTCCCAAAGCCAAGTACAAGAGGAATTTAAATTGGCCAATGCAAGGTGTGCACTTAATGGGTGGGGCAGGGCCAAACCTTGATTGACAGGGCTCGGTAATGCTGTCACGAACCTTCACTGCTTCACAGTTTAAAACAAAGTGGTGAAATGGTAATTCAATTCTTCTATTATATTGCCCTTTTCAGTCACACACCAACACACTTTTAATTCACGTTTTAAAGATGATACTGCTATGAGCCCAGAGGAGCCCAAAACCCAGCAGCACAGAAATTCACCAAGACAAATGCCCATTTAAATAAAAATTGTTTTTAATTATTTTTAAACACAAAAATAGTATCAAATTCTAACTTATTATTAACTTAACTCCCTTCTAATTCTAAGTGCACATGTGTGTAATGTATGTGTAAGTTTAGAAAAATTATTTGGTTCACAGTCCAATCTCACTTTTCATTCCTCCAAGTTGACTGGTTGCAGGCAATTTTTATATTGTGTACATAATTAAACATTTATGAATTTCAGCAGGCTTTGATGTTTGAAAGTTAAATGGTTACAGTTCATGAAGATTCTTGTCTGGTTTCAGAGAGACATTTGTTTTTCACTGGACACCCACAACTGATTCCTTGTAACCAGCCACTTTAATGGGGCAAGTTTCTTCGGCAAGACACTAGAGTTTTCCAGATGACAACCTCTTTATTTTAGGTCATCACAGAGTTCCTTTTTGTTTCCCTTAACTTAAGTGAAACATTATACAGCCATCCATCTCCTCTTGTATAGACCACAAGGGGTTGACCAGGCTGAACTAAGCATGCACAACCCGTCTTCAAAATGTTTTTTTTCCACAAGCTTTCCAGCTTGTCATGTTCCAGTCTCTGCTGCTTAAACATAGAACTGAATTCTCTCTCTCTCTCTGAAAAGTCTGTTTTTTTCTCTCTCTAATTGCAAAACCACATGACCCTCTTAGGACAGCCAACTGCACTCAGACAGACTGCGGTTCTGAACCTAATCCTCTGAGTTCTTTCATCTGTTGCTTTCCAAAACAATAATTCATTTGTGAAGTCCCTATATGCACTCTTCAAAGTTTTTGCAAAGACACTTGGAGCTGGCCTATCTTGCTTGAGCAGAGCTCCAGTATTTTTTAAAATCTCCTTTAAAACATATCTATATACAATATAAAATACAACATAATCTGTTACAATACACATTACTGTGTCAGTGTCACAAAGGTGATACTCTGCGTTTCCCTGGCACTGGCATTTACAGAATGGTTCCAGATGTATATGGGGGGGGTATTAATCCCACATTGAACAGCCACTGCACAAAGTGCCCCAAACTGTCTGTAGGTACGAAGTGGCCCGATGAGATACTAGCCTGAAGCAGCCCAGTAAGGAGCCAGGGGGCTCAAGTAGAATGGAGAATCTGTGATGGGCTAGGGTCATGGATATTGGGTGGGTGAGATGATGATAGTGGCAACCCCCCCCAACAAGTGGCACCCCAGCAATGTGACTTAGCTGCCATACCCTAGATACGCCTATGTCTAAGCCACTGTCTTGTGCTTTCTTGAGCAGCTGTTTAACTGTGTAAACTCCTTTCTCTGCTTGAGTACTTGACTGCAATGCAGAGGAGTTGGTCACATGTCGAAAATCATTCTCTTATGTAAAGTTCTGGAATTCTCTACAGCTATAACATGGTCCATTTTCACTGTAGACAATTTGAGGAATTCCATGTCTTACAAAAATCAATTTCATATATTTGATCTCACAGGCAGTAGACACTTTAGGAAGCAACGCAATCTCCAGATAGTTCGATAATCAATAACCAGCAAGTAATTATTTTTGTTCAGGTGGAACAGATCAGTCCCAGCTTTTTTCCATGGTTCAGCTGTTAAGTCTGTTATGATCATGGGTTCCTTTGATGTTTCACAGCATGAGACCATTCTGTCAATGTCAACATTTATCCCTGGCCAATAAACAGTAGCTCCTCTTGCATTTTTCAATTCCAAAATGCCCCTTATGCAATCTTTTTAGCATATCTTGTCACAGTGATTGAGGAATGATAATTCTGCTCTATCCGAGTAGAGGCCAATTGACAACACTCAGCTCTGCTCTGATATTGTAATATGGCTGACATTAACCTCAAAACCATTCTTCATTCAGATTCTTGATGACCTTCTGTTGAACTGTATCCTCTTTTGATTCAGCTGTGATCTGATTGGATTGCAAGTCAGATGCAGCAATAGATTTAGTGATCAGGTTCACATGGAGATTCACCTCTGTCTCTGTGGAACTCTCATTATATGCTTCACTCAGTGTCGTCCTGGACATTGCATCAGCTAACACAATAAGTTTCCCTGGTGTGTACACCAATTCAAAGTCATAACCTTGCAGCTTCATCATTAATCTTTGGATTCGTGGCAACATTTCACTGACATTTTTCTTCATTATGGCTATTAATGGCTTGTGGTCTATCCTTGCCATGAATATTGGTAGACCATGCACATAACTGTGGAATTTCTTGAGTCAGTAGACTAGACTAGACACTCCTTGTCTATTTGTGCATATTAACATTCAGATGTGCTCATTGTCCTTGATATGTATGCTAATGGCCTCCAATCATCTTCTATAGCCTGAAGTAGTACCGCACCTATTCCATCTTTTGAAGTGTCTATAGATATTTTTGTCCTTCTAGATGTATCAAAGAATGTCAAAATCACTGGTTCTGTAGTTAGGATATTCTTCATTCATCCCCATTCTTTCTCGTGATTGACTGTCCACTTGAATTCACATTTCTCACGTAACAACTTCCTCAGGTACATTGATTTGGAAGGCAGGTTTGGTGTGAATCTACTAATGAAATTGATCATTCCCAGCACTCTCAATACGCCTTTTTTGTCAGTGGGTCTGGGCATGTCTAGAATTGCTTTCACCTTGCTCTTGTCTTGCTCCACACCTGCCTCCATCTGCTTAGCTCCCAGAAAGGTGATTTCCTTCATACCAAAATGACATTTTGCTCTGTTTATCTTTAATCCATACTTCTGGATGTGTTGTAGCACTTTGATGAGCCTCTCGCTTTGCTGTTCTTGTATGGATCCCCATAGGATCATGTCATCCATGTAGACACAAATCCTATTTATGCCTTCTATTATATGTTTCCATTGATCTGTGGAACACTCCCAGAGCTGAGAAAATTCCAAAAGGCATCCTCATGCAGGAGTATCGGCCAAACAGAATATTGAAAGTGCAGTATTTTGTGCTATTTTCATACAGTTTTAATTGCCCTGGGATGCATCCAATTTAGTGAAAAACTTTGCACCAGACATCTCACTTATAAATTCATTCCTGTTTGGAATCTGATAATGTTCCCTCTTTTTATTGACAATCAAGTCCTTTGGCTCCATGCATGTGTGTAGGTCACTGGTCTTTTTGAGACACACCATTGAATTTACCCATTCTGTGGGTTCCTCCACTTTTTTTATGACCCCCAGTAATATCATTCAGTCAAGTTCCAGCTGAGCTTGTCTTTTAGTGGCGCCGGAACCTGTCTTGGGGTATGCACTACTGGTTGTGTGTTCTCCTTTTACTGTATCTTATAGGTGAATGGTAGAACTTCAAACCCTTTGAAGATGTCTGGAAATTGATCCAGTATTTCCTCTACACTGTTCCATGCATTTGTGCTGTTAATGCAATGCACCCTCTTGACTAGGCCTAAGTTTTCAAATGCTTTGTCGCTAAGCAATGATTCATGTCCATCTGGGACTACTACAAACATGAAGTGATGCTCTTTACCTTTAACTTTCACCTTTAGTTGACATATACCTTTTATGTAAATGCACTCTTCATTGTAGGCTTTGAGCTAATCAGAATTTTTGGTCATGTGTCCAGTTTGAAAGGAATAACTGCTCCAATTGCATGCAATGGCACTGTCCACTGTTCTGCTCAACTCTGTTTACATGTTCAGTGTCTGTTGGTTTGAAACCTTACTGCTCTGCCATGCCCACAAATAATTCATCACTGATGGCAATTTTTTCTATAGTGTGCACACTTTCAGTTCTCTTTTATTGCCCTTTGGAAAAACATTGCTTTTCATTGTAATTGTCCTTTCCATTTATTAGACTTTTCCATAGGCTGGGCATTGTTTTGATGCATGATGAGTGCCACATATCTTACAATTGATCATCTCTATATTTTTTTATTGTTTCTTATTTCTCATTCTCTGTTTATGTGTGCATCCAGACATTCTGCCTCAGTAAGTAGCAGTACAATCTTCCATCCATCCAGTTTGCTATTGGGTCCAAAGGCTTGCAGATACAGTGTGAATCATTATTTGAACAACCACCACTTGTGATTGATGTTCTCAGTCCAATTCACAATGTCAGGAGTCTTCAGACTCTCCATGTTTCCTGCTGACACCAACTGATACACCTTGGTACAGTGTGATGTTCCTTTTAAATAATAAAAGAACTTGGGTTATATTAACAATATTTTATTACCAACATGTCCTTGTGGAGCAGCCATTTTTTTCTGTATCTAACCCAAGGTGTAGCATTCATCTCCAACTCCCTCTACTAGCCAGGATTATAACTAGCACTATATCACCACAGGTACCATGCTGTGCCAGAGTGAGATGTTGAAGATATTTGTGAATACATTGTTACATTGGTCTGCCCAGCTTTTTTAATACTCTGCCAGGCTGAATGCTCTCCTTGGATTGCAGCGTGCATGTCATTCTCGGGTATGGACAGGATGGGATCATCAGGGGATAAGGGGCTATGGAGGGGTGTTTCTTCACTGTTACTGTAATCATATTGGACATAAAAGGATTTGAGTTCCTCTGGGAACAAAGTTTTGCCGTCTGCTACTACAGACCTAAACGTAATAATGTTTTCTTACAAGCTAAAAAACACTGAAAAAAAGGCTTGCTTTTATACTCCCATGAACTTGCAATAAAGGCCAATTTACATAGGTTTTTTAATCATGTTTTTCTCTGTAGTATAGAAATGGGGCAAAGTTTTATCTTTGACAAGCAAAGTGGTTCACATTTTGATGACTTTCCGGGGGAACTTCCTCCTTATTTTGAAGCATTTCTGAAGGTCAACTATTACCCTCATGCCTTTCTTACATTTGTTGTTAGGATTAAATTTATATTTGGAAATAAGAAGATTTTTATTGGAGATAATAGTCAGCACCCATCACAATTTATAAAACATAATAACATGATAAAAGGGAAGTTTTTAATTATTTTCAATTTTCAAAAATAGGAACAGTTTGTTTCAAGTACTAAAAACACAGAAATGCTGGAGACACTCAGAAGATCTCGCGGCATCCAGAGGAAGCTAAGATATATTACCAATGTTTTATGTCTGAGTCCTTCTCTAAGGTATGAGTAAAAATCAGACAGGCATCTGAAATAAAAGGCTTGTGTGAAGCTAAGAATGGGTAGCTAGAGGAGTACAAACCAACAGACAAAATGTATTATATGGATGTAAGAGGAGAGGTGATAATTGATTGGGGAGAGAGGGGGTGTTTTGAAAGCAGAGCTGGGGAAGAGGGGACAGAGGGAAGAGAGAGAGACAGAGCTAGTGGAAAAGACACGTTGTGAAAGATGGAGGAATGTGCAAACTGAAACCAGAGAAGTTGACGTTAATGCCATTCGGTTAGGGTGACCAGACAGAATGTGAGGTGTTGCTCCTCCCGTTTGTGGGTAGTCTCAGCCTGGCAGTGCATGAGACCATGGACAGACATGTCAGCATGAGAATGAAGTGAGAATTGAAATGGCCTGTCACTGGGAACATCCCACTATTGCAGCGACAGAGCAAAGATTGTCAACAAAGTGATCTACCAGTCTGTGTCCAGTCTCTCTGATGCTGAGGAGTCCACAATGGCAGTGGTCGATATAGAAAATGACCCCTGCAGATTCAAGTGAAATGCTTCTTCACTTGGAAAGACTGTTTTGATCCCTGAATAATAGTGAGGAAGGAGGTGTGGGCGCAAGTAGAATACAGGGGTAGGCCACAGGGGAGCAATTGCTGGAAGGGAGGAGTGGATGAGAGAGTCTCAGAGGGAAAGATCCCTGCAGAAGGAAGAGAAGGGAGGAGAAGGGGTGATGTGTCTTGTGGTGGGATCACGTAATAGGTGGTGGAAATGGCAGAGGATGGTATGCTGGTAGGGTGAGCACAGGGGCAATCCTGTCATTGTTATGCTTGGGGGTGGAGAGGCCAGAGCAGATGTGCGGCTAATGCAAGATATGTGGGTGAGGGGTGAGTTAATGGGGATAGATGGGAAGCCATGTTTTGTGAAGGAGATCATCTTGGATGTTTTGGAATGGAAGACCTCATCCTGGAAGCAGCTGCAATGGAGGAATAGAATCCTTGCAAGGGGCAGGGGGTAAAGAGTTGTAGTTGTGGCAGCTGTGGGAGTTGTTGGGTTTGCAGAAAGCATAAATGGAGATAGAGAGATCAAGAAAGTGAGTTTGTTGCTGGATATGGACCAAGTGAATTTGAAGTCAGATGCAAGTTGGCAGCAAAGTGGATACCGTCACCAAAGAAGTTATCGATGTAGCAAAGAGTGAGGACCTTTGGCTGTGTAGGCTTGTATTGCTCCACGTAGGCAAGTGTACTGATCATTAGTCAGTGCAAAGCATATCATTGAAAATGTGTAGACAAAATGGATCTCAGTTACTGGAAACTGGAGCAACAAAAAAAAATCAATCTGTTGGAGGAACTCAGCAGAGAGTCTTGATGAAGGATTCTAACCCAAAATGTTGACAATTCTTTGTCTCCCACTAATTCTGCTCCACTGAGTTCCTCCAACATATTGTTGATTGTTGATGGGAAGTGTTGTATTCGGAACATAAAATTGACTGAGAAACTTTATGCTTTTTGTAGCTTTAGGAAGTCTGAAAGCATCATTGAGTCAGTGAAGTAATTTTAAAGTCATTTAAGTTATTATACCTGGAAAGAAGCAGCAAGTAACAATTTCATTGCATCTGATCACTGTAATTATAAATGTGGCAATAAACTCTCATTCATTCATTCATCATGGTCACTTGTTTGATGTGCGGCTGGTTCCCACTAACATTGGGAACAGAAACATGGTTAATTAGTTCCGGTCCAGCAGGATCCAAACCATTACATGCCCAGTGCAAAAGGGATGTTCAAATTGTCATTTTGTTTTATATGCATCCTCCCTCCACTTTTGAGGTTATTCACTAAGAACGTGAATCCTTGTTGCCATATATGCCATTGTATCAGTTAATTCCTGTCAGAATTCCTAGTCTGTTTAAACATGCAGAGCAAGACAACTGCAGAGAAATTTTTACACAGTACCGCGCATACAGTACAAATGCAATACAGCTATTTTCTGTTACTACAAATAAAAAAATACTACCAGTAGTTTGGTCCTGAATAATTAAGATGTTTTTTTTAAATTTTGTTTCTATATTTTAAGAATTCCAATTTTCATTCCAGCTAGTCTGAAATGTACAGCCTTTAAAGGAATGTAAAATGCAAGCTTTTGATAGCAAAATATATTTAATCAATTTAAATAATATTTTGTGGCATGTCTCAAAGTCCTAGCTCAGAAATAAGATACACACAAGGAGGGCAGTTGATACTGATTTTAATGAACTGGCTGCTCTCTTTTATATGGTCAGGCGGACCTTGGCTGCCATATGACTGACAGCGTAACCTGCACCCCTTCAGGCTCTGATTAGTGGGATTGACCCATTTTGCTGCAGCATCGTCAGTGGGTGTGGTTTGTGCCCACATTGCCAGTGATTGGCTGGCAGAGCCTTTCTTGCAGTGGCCTATGGTAACGGACTGCTGATGCTTCGTGCAGCCCGCTCCATTGCTGTGTTCAATTGGTGTCTTCTGTGTTGGCCTGCGGTGACGGCTGCGGGCTGCTACCACTTTTAATTCTGGTTAAATTGGGTGATGGAGAAATACAACAGGATTGATTCACCTTGCTTTCATTTAATTCTCTCTTTGAAGTACACAAACACAAATGGCTTGTTCCAATAGAGTGAGATGAAGTTCTCCTTTTAGTGATGGTATTTGTGCATGTTGGATGTTTTATTTTTACATGAAGAAAATGTGATGGGAATAATATCCCAATGGCTATCCGGAAACATACCTGCTCTAGACGCCCTGGATAGATGCCAGTTTCATTCACCTAATTTCCTCCTGCCCCAAAGATGCAAACAAAACATGCTGGTGATCCTGTCTCTTTCTCTTTGGCTTGGCTTTGTGGACGAAGATTAATGGAGGGGTAATGTCCACGTCAGCTGCAGGCTCGTCTGTGGCTGACAAGTCCGATGCGGGACAGGCAGACATGGTTGCAGCGGTTGCAAGGGAAAATTGGTGGGTTAGGGTTGGGTGTTGGGTTTTTCCTCCTTTGTATTTTGACAGTGAGGTGGGCTCTGCGGTCTTCTTCAAAGGAGGTTGCTGCCCACCGAACTGTGAGGCGCCAAGATGCACGGTTTGAGGCGATATCAGCCCACTGGCGGTGGTCAATGTGGCAGGCACCAAGAGATTTCTTTAGGCAGTCCTTGTACCTCTTCTTTGGTGCACCTCTGTCTCGGTGGCCAGTGGAGAGCTCGCCATAGAACACGATCTTGGGAAGGCGCTGGTCCTCCATTCTGGAGACGTGACCTACCCAGCACAGTTAAATCTTCAGCAGCGTGGATTCGATGCTGTCGGCCTCTGTCATCTCGAGTATCCTGTAGTATGACGTTATCAATCCAAGGCCCCTATAGGTCCTGCCAGGGATTTCAAGGTGATGGAATTAATGAATATATGTCTGCATAGCATTTTAATATTTACTTGCAGGAAGTGACACCTAGTGCCCTTTGCCAATTACCATAAATGACTCAACAAATAGAGAGATGAGGCAATTTAGTTCTTCAAACCTGGTATGTCAGTAATGAAACCTCATTATCACCTTCAGGATCTAACCCATTATCTCTTGATTCTCTGAGCGCGTTTGAACTGCTGCAGTCACTCTGGTGAAGTTGTTCTCACAGAGCCTTTGGGAAGGAAGTTCTAGAATTTCAACCCAGTGGTGATAAAGTTGCAACAATGTACTTCTGAGTTAGGATGGTGATATTCCCATACACCTGCTGTCTCTGCACTTCCCAGTGACAGAGTTTGCAGGTTTCAGAGGTGCTGGTGAGATGGTGGACTGCATCAAGCCCATCATACAATATATTATTTGAATAGCCATTGCTACCACTGAAATGAATGGCAGGCTAGCTGAGGATGCATCCTGTCAGATGTTTGTGTGATCAAGAATCCAACGGCTTTTGCCACAGGATACCTGATGCTCATGAGTGACTTATAGTTAGGAAACTGGTATTTGGCAGATTACCCCATCTAGTTTTGTTACCTCTGCACATATCATATGTATAAATTAAATGCTTGAGCAGCAATTCAGTTATGGGTCTTGTGAGCCTTTAGTAATGGTCAATTTGAACAACGTAGATGGGTGCAATGGCTGGGATAGGCAATGTGCATCAAGGGCCTGTTTCCATGATGTAAGATTCTATAGAGGGCCCCATGTCTCTGCACCACCAGAATGTGTTCTTTACTGAACCACTTCTCATTCACAACCATTTTCTGAAACATGGATCCAAAAGTGGCCATCTAGTTGCCTTTTGCTGTCTATTTGATGGGAGACTTGTGTACTGCTGTTGATGAAGAGATGCATTGTTCATTCTGAGAAATGATTCCATGTAATTCACCTTCAGATTTTGTGGGACTTGGATGGGACAATGACTAAGCTGTTCTGCTAACAGACAAGGTGCATGGTGACCATTTACCTTTCCCATTCTAGTAAAGTTAATATCTTTATTCTGACACTGAGTTCCTGGATGGTCATATATTTGGAAATTGGGAATATAGGCAAGAGGAGTATAATCATATGATGAGCTAGAATATGGAAAGGAGATTTAAAATCAGGTTGAGTGGTGCCAGAACAACAACCTTACCTTCATGTCAACAAGAAACTTATTATCGACATGTGGAAGAGGAGGCTGAAGGGCTATGGACCTGAATCCATTTGATTGGCTGAGGTGAGATGGTATAGTACTGTACCATCTGAGAGTCTCCATATGGAAGAATGTCCCCTGGAGCTTGCATATCGAGGCATCTGTGAAGAGACCTTTACTCTCTGAGGCTATTTGGCATATCATTGATTACTGTATTGAGCATATGCCGGTGTTCAGAGGAAAGTTAATAGACTCGTTTTGTGATTCAAATGGCCAGGGAATGAAGAACTCTACTGACCCAGGACTGTGCAGTTAAACACAGCTCAAACCATATCATCAAGTTTGCTGATGACAACTGTGTTGGGCCTGATAAGAATGTTAGCGTGATAAGAATAAGGTGCAGCCGCTAATGGATTGATGCAGAGCCAACACCCTGTATCTCAACGTCAAAAAAAAACAAAACATGGTTGTTGACTTCAAGAGGTGGCTCCATTGTTGAGGTCGTCAAGACTATCAGGTTCCTTCTGATGGAACTTACCCTTCCCCCCAAACTCAAGGATCTGCGCAGATGCCTAGGGTTGTTTTCTTACTATTCCCAGTGGGATAAGGTCCGCCCACTGGCCCACGCCACAACCTTCCCGCTTCCCAGTGAGACACACCGGGCTTTCACCGCATCAGAAAGGATATCGCCAATGCCATGATGCATGTGAAGTGCCAGTTGATGAAGTAGACAAAGACAATGTGGTCAAACAATAATCATGGCTTTTATTAGCAGAAACTCATGGTAATGAAAGGCAATAGGTGCATATACAGTTATACCCAACGGGAGTGTCCTTAACAGTAGAGATAATGCACAGCCAATGTTAGTACAGCAAGGCTAGCCAGAGGAGAGACAGGCAGCTTGGCAAACATTCACCACAGTCTCCCCTGGCAGAAGAAGGGTTAAAATCAAAAGGACAGCTGCAAGAAAGACTGAAGCAAGTGATACATGGATAGCATGTTTGGCATTGAGTATCTAACAGCCAAAATACGCCAGTATCTAGCAAGCAATCAAAATATAATGAGTTGTTTTATGAATATGTCAGCCTATCAGACAATTTACGAATTCTGGTGCTTCTTCTCAAAACAGGTGGCTCCTTTGCAACCTTGGGAACTGGGACAGGTCCTGGGTCTGTAGTGTGGGAAGGACTGACTTCAGGACCCACTCCAGAATCGCCAGCGTGAGGCAAATGGAGCCTCATCATGGCTATCAGAAAGCTTACTGGGGTCACAGGATGGAGGGGGGGGGTGAGTCCAACCTCTCAGGCTCACTCTGAGTAGGGGTGCGAGGAAGGGGCGAACCATGCGAGGCCAGATCTCTTAGTACTCCTGACTGGAAATTTAACATGAGTGTAGTTGGGATTAGTATGCAGTAGCTGAACTGGTTGGACTAGGGGGGTCTGTTTTATGTGCCCGAGTGTGGCTCTTCAGCAGCACGGTTCCAGGCTCAGATAAACAGGCTGGCCAGTCCATCACAGTTCCTGATTTCCTAGGAAAGGCAAACATGCATTCATGAGGTGTTTGATTTGTTGCAGTACACAATAAAGACCTAATAGCATGTAGTGCTTCGGGCAGCACCTCCTGCCACCAGGTAACAGGGTAAACTTGTTTTTAAAGTAAGATTAACAGTCTTCCAGACTGTAGCATTAGCCCTTTCGACCTGCCCATTGCCCTGCAGGTTGTAGCTCATGGTATGGCTAGTGGCAATCCCCTTTCGTAGCAGGGCTTGCCGCAGTTCAGCGCTCATGAATTCTGAGCCCCTATCAGTATGAATGTAATTGGGAAAACCAAAAATGCTGAAAATTCGGTCAAGTGACTTAATGACAGATGCTGACGAGACGTCAGGGCAGGGAATTGCAAAGGAAAACCTAGAATATTCGTCAATTACAGTAAAGAAATATACATTTTTGTTGTGGGAAGGTAATGGCCCTTTAAAATCTAAGCTAATCCTCTCAAAAGGTCAGGTTGCCTTGATGAGAGTGGCCTCCAGAGTTTTAAAGTACTGTGGTTTGCATTCTGCGCAAACAGGACAGCTTTTAGTCAGTTTTCTGACTTCTTCTAGGGAGTTAGGAAGGTTGTTTGTCCTTATGTAATGGAAGAATCTCATGACTCCTGGGTGGCACAGTCTACTATGGATCTCCTGTAGCCCCTCCAGCTGAGCACCAGCAGCAGATTGTGACAATGCGTCAGAGGGATCATTTAACCTGCCTGGTCTGTACTGGATCTCATAATTAGAAGTTGAGAGTTCCATTCGCCAGCGTGTCATCTTATTGTTCTTGATTTTACTTTTGTGTTTAGTACTGAACACGTAAGCTACAGATTTCTGATCAGTTACAAGAGTAAATTTTCTGCCGGCTAGAAAGAGTCTCCAGTAGTGAACACCTTCAATAATAGCCTGGGCTCCTTTTTCAATGGCAGGATGTGTAAGTTCAGGTCTGCATAACGTGCGGGAGAAGAATGCCACAGGTCTGCCCTTTTGATTAAGGGTTCCTACCAAGGCACAATCTGAGGCATTAGTTTCCACTTGCAATAGGACATCCTCATCAATGGACGAGAGAGCAGCTTTGGCAATATCTCTTGAAAGCCTTCGTGGTGTAGTCCCGAACCCATTTGCAGTAGTAGGGAAAGAATCCCATTGACCTTTTAAGGGCTTTTGCTGAGTCTGGGGGTCGTAACTTCTTAAGGTGGGCCATTCTTTCAAGGTCAGCATAATGGGTAGCTCTGTCGTGTTTAACACACATTTGCCCTCATTAAATGTAGGGTTGAGTTCTTTAGCTGTTGCTAAAAATTTCTTTAAGTTGTTGTTGTGCTCAGCCTGTTTTCCCACAGATAGTGATGCTATCCAGATAGGGAAACGTACCCTGTAACTCATACGTCCTAACAATCTTATCCATTTCCCTCTGAAATACAGACACACCATTAGTGACCCCAAAAGATACCCCCCATCAGCCTCACAAGCCGTATAAGACTGTTCCCTTAATGGGGATTTGGTGATAAGCTGCTTTGAGGTGGATAGTGGAGTACATTTTGTATTGCGCTATCTGATTAATCATTTCATTGATGCGTGGCAGAGGGTAGGCATCCAGGTTAGTGTAATGGTTGATTGTCTGGCTGTAGTCAATAGCCAGTCATCTCTTAGTGTGATTTTTCATGACTACCACTTGGGCCTGCCACAGACTCTTACTAGGTTCAATTACTCCCTCTTTAAGCAGTCTCTGGGTCTCCGCTTTCATAAACTCACGATCCTCTTTGCTGTAAGAACAGCTCTTAGTGGCAATCGGCTGACACTCAGGATAAATCACTGAAAATGGAAGGAGCTTTGATTTTTAATGCGGACAGACCGCAGTAACAAGCTTGGGGGATGGTAAGTGTGGGTAGTGGCCCACCGAAATTTAACACTACACTGTTCATCTGAGATTGAATATCAAACCCCAGTAACATGGAGGCACAGAGCTCCGGCATAATAAAGAACCAAACATCAGCAAGGCAATGTCCCTGCAAATTTAAAGTAACTTTACACTTGTCCCGTACAGTTTATGTTAGTTCACTACAAGCCATCGATATCTTTCGGTTCGCTGGATATCTTCGCAAATTTAAGGCTCTGACAACTTTCTCATGGATGTAGCTGTCAGTACTTCCCAAGTCTATTAGTCATTCAAGTGTCTCACCATTCACTTCCCCCTTCATAGTCGACCGTTCCAGTCCGTAACAAGCTTTGGAGTCAATTGAGCTATCACAAAGGATCTCAACTCGCCATCACTTGAAGTCGATTCAGCCTGCTCATCTGAAGATTCCCTTTTCACAGTGTCTTCCGTTCTTGCAGCTCCAGGACACATTTTCTTGGTGCTTCTCTTCTTATCAGGGGGAGTACTTTTCGCCTTACACGGTTTAGCTCAGTGGCCGAGTTTCCCACAATAACTGTAGGTAGCAAATCGAGCCGGGCACTTCAATCTGGGGTGCCAGATCTTATCAAAGAAGTAGCATTTTTCAGGAGTCCGCCCTTTTCATTCCTTCGGCACTCCTGGATGTTTCCTTTTCGGTTTCTAGCATTTCAATGGACCACATGGCACTTCTCAGTGTTTTGGCTAGGGTGACTGCCTGCTCCATCTCCAGCATCCTCTGTCAGATGTAACTGGAGTCAATCCCATTGACAAAAGCATCCAGCTTCAAGGCATTGTGGTGTTGTTGCAGGTTGACTGCCCTGACATCACATTCATTTGCCAGTGAGTCGAGGGCCAGTGCATAAGCTGCATCACTTTCCCAGGGTTTCCTGGCAGACAGGAGGTTCACCCTTGTCACAGACCAGCACACAATGGCAAGCATTCATGTTCAGCACCACCCACAGAGGCAAGATAAAAAATGATAAGATCTTGTGCTGGAGAGTCAGCTGGCCATGTTCAGCTATGACATCCAGCATAGTCTTGGGAAGCTCAATGACTCCCTCAATGCTCTGTCACGGGCCTGTTCCAGGTTGCAGCTCGAACAGCTTCAGGGGCTGCATGACTCCCTTTGCCACCTGGGCATCACATGCCTGTACCATTTGGTGAAATCCCAGAATCTCCCCTTCATGGTGCTGGAAGTCCAGACCATGACCGAGTCCTGCCAGGTCTATGCGGAGTGTAAACGCTCTTCTTCCATCCATCACAGGCTCACAAAATAAAGGTCACTTGGCCTACGAGCGACTCAGCAGTGACTTTAAGGGGCCACTACCTTCCACAAGCAAGAACGTCTATTTCCTTTCAGTTATAGACAAATACTCCCATTTCCCATTCGCCATCCCTTGCCTTGATTCCTCCATTGCCTCTGTTATAAAGGCATTGGTGTTGATCTTCACCATGTTCGGATACCCACCATTCATCCAATGACTGGTGGTCCATCCTCATGAGTGAGGAGCTGAACCAGTACCTGTGATGCGGGGAATTTAATCTAGTTGCACAGCTAACTACAGCTCCAAGGGCAACAGGCAGGAAGAATAGGAGAACAGAGTAATTTGGAAGGCAGGCTCTTGCTCCTTAGGTCGAAAGGCTGGTCCACTAACTACGAGCAGGAGGCATTTCCTGAGGCACTCCATGCCATATGGTCACTTTTATGTATGGCTACCATCCAGACCCCTTACAAACGCCTCTTTTCCTTCCTCAGGAAATCGGCGATGGGAGTCTCACTGCCAGGATGGGTGATATTTCTGGGTACAGTCCTCCATAGGCACAGGTGGACACACAAATCTGACTCCCTGGTCGAGCAGGTGCACCTCCTCCATGCCAACCCACATTATGCCTACGTGGCTTAACCCAATGAATGTGAGGATACCGTTTCAACTTGGGACCTGCCACTGGCAAGAGCCCAGGACACCCCTAGCACCTCCAGAACCGACCCAGAGCAGACATCTTCCCTGGCCCTCAATCAACCATGGGACTCCATTGCCTGCGAACCCACTCCAGAACTACAGCTCCTCACTGCCATGCACCATTCCGTCCATACATCCAGCTCCCCGACCACCCCTGACCCAGCCAACCTTCAGGCAGCCCCATCTCCACCAACTATTGATCAGGATCCTGTCCTAGGATAGTCCCAGAGGCTGTGGTGACCACTAGATCACCTAAGTTTGTAAACTTGTAAATGTTTTTTTTTCCTCTCCCAATTATTTGGTATCTAGTGTATACTTGGCATGGTGACATTGGTAGACACTTTTTTCTCACCATCTCCTGCCAAAGACTCATTTTAAGAAGGGAGTGTACGTGGTGATAAAACCACTGGAGAATCTGTGACTGTCTGCACCTAACTTCACTCGTGCATTGCCTACTGCAGGGTGCAACCCATTGTACCTGCAGGGAGGTAACCTGGGAGACTGTCTCCACCTACTCCCTGCCCATCTCTGGCCCCATATAAAGGCTCACACTGGCCCTTGGGCAGGAACAGAGCACATGGAGCCAGAGAGGATACAGAACCTTGTGTGCCAGTTTTAAGCTAATTAAAGACAGTCAGACAGCCTTTCGTTGTTTAAGCTTGTTTGTTTGCACTGCAGCACATCACAATACCGTGGAATATTAATATATCAGTCTTAAATATTTAAATGTGTTGAACTTCTATTCTAACATGTATTTATGTAAAAATGCTCTGTGGTCGTGGAGAAATTTTATTTTGCTTTAACCAGGCAAGCATAGAGATCTGATTGAAATTGAAAGTAGCAAACCAATCTCATGAAGGCATCTATGTGATGCATTGCCTCATGAAGGTGGCCAACATTATAAAGGACCCCCATCACTCCATTACAACTTCTTCTCACTGCTAACATAGATTAGATCAGTGGTTCTCAACCTATTTCTTTCCATTCACATACCACTTTAAGTAATCCCTATGCCATCGGTGCTCTGTGATTAGTAAGGGATTGCTTAAGGTGATATGTGAGTGGGAAGGGAAGGGTGAGATTCACTGCTCTAGACCCAATTGTTACTGAAATATTTTGCTTGGGAAAAATTGTCATTGGTCCATTTCCTTTGGAGTTATGAAACCGTGCACATAATGAGTCAATTAAGTACAATTAAAACGATGGTTTTCAAACTTTTTATTTCCTCCCACGTACCACCTTAAGCAATCCCTTACTAATCACAGAGCACCTATTGCAGGGAATACTTAGTGGTATGTGAGTGGAAAGGAAAAGGTTGAGAACCACTGGATTAGATGGTACAGATACCTGAAGTCTATCACATCTAGGATCAAGAACGGTTTTTATCCATTGATTATCAGGCTCTTCAACCTCCCTTTACCATCCAAACTACTGTATAAGCTATTCAAATACCTGTTTGCACTATTGAATCACCACTTTTCTCTTGCACTAGTTGTAACTGTGAATATTAATTTTTCTAGTTATCTTTTATATTATCTCCATAGCACCATAGTTTATTTTTGCAAAAAGTATGGTTTAGCTGAATGATAAATTCATTATCATTATCATCAGCTTTAATAGGTTTGATGGCAAGAGGGAGAATTGAGTGTGGTTGGGGTAGGATGACTTCTTTAAGATTTTGATGGAGAGGAGAAAGGTTTGTGATCTTCTGAGCTTTCACTGCTCTACCCCTGATATGTTCTCGAATTTCTAATCTTATGGCATAGCAGGCCCTCCTAGATTTTTTTTTTACAAAGGCGATACAATTTTTTAACATATTTAATTGTGAATTGCCAATATACAGTGGAATAGTTCTTAAAGTGACTGGGGGGTGGAACAAAAAAAGTGATTCCTACATCCAGGCTCAAAATTTGTGTGAAACACAAATGTCATCAATGAAACGTACTGATGATTTGACGTATTAGTCAAGCCACGACTGCTTGTTTTTAGTCTATTTACAGCAGGATTTGTAAACTGCCTCATCAATGATGTTCCTTAAGCACATTGGCTCAGGCACTTTAAAAGTTAATCATTCACATGAAATTCAGATGCAACAAGAAATTTGTCGTTTGCTGCTAATTGTACAGGATGTGGCTGTAATTCATTAATAACACTGCCAAAGCCATCGTATTTTGTCTTCTGATCCTTTTCAACATTAAGGTTGCAATGATACTATAAATTGCTACTAATGTTGGTGAGTGATAGAATCTGGGGGGATTTGAGAAGGTGGTGGGAGTGGAATATAGATCAAAGCATGATGGTTGGCATGGAGTTGGGCTGAAGGTCAGTTTTCATGCTGTCTGACTATTTCTGAACACAGACTATCTGCCCATGAAGCATCAGAGCACAAACAAGTTTGGGAGGAAGAATGTAACCTCCATTGTAAACAGTAGAAATAATTCTGATTCCCAAATGCACCACATATAGGGTCAGTTTCATACAACATTTGACTCATGAAAAGTTATGCTGATTTATCATTTGAAAGTGAATTTGTGGTAATTACAAGAAAGAGATGGAGGCTTTGGGAAGGATACAGAAAAGATTTACCAGGATGCTGACTGGATTAGAGGGTCTGAGTGAAAAAGAGAGGTGGTTGGGTTGTTTTCTCTGGAGTATTAGAGGAGGAGAGGAGATCTGATTGAAATTGAAAACATTGAGTCAGAATCAATTTTTCCCAGGGTGAAAATACAAAAGGGTGTGTGTTTAAGATGAGAGGGGAGAAGTTCAAAGGAAATGTTTTATTTCAGAATGTAGTAGATGTGTGTGTGGGGGGGCGGGGACTTCCAAGGGAATTGGAGGTAGCAGATATGATAGTAGCTCAGATACATGAATAATCAGGACATGGAGGGGTATGGATCTTGTGAAGGAAGAAGAGGTTTAGCTTAAGTTGGCATAATGTTTAGCATAGGCATTATTTCTCTGCTGTCTCATTCTGTTTTATGTCCTATGCTCTAATTGTATTCACATATTGAAATTACGCTGCAAATATTTAAGATGAAAGTGACAGAGCCTTAGTGTTTTTCATCTTCAGTTATTCTAATAGCACATAGCTATTTTCTTTCAATATGTTCATCTTGGGAAATGGACATCATTGGCAAATCTAGCATTTCTCAACCCTAACTTCCATTTTATTTGTTGTGCATTTCTTTTTGGGCTTCATTTGGTGAGCAAGGTCACCAACTGAACTTTCAAATTACTTTCTCTAAGTATGAGCTGGAAGTTGCAGCCATATCTCATTGAAATAGCACATATACTCTTATATGCTTATTTCAGAAGTATTCTGGGCTTGAAATATTTCACCGATGGATGTTTGTCTGCTAGTGAAATTAGCAAAAAGGTACTTGGTTCCCAATATGTGACAGTGTGACAGATAAATCTTTCTCCAGTTTGATCAAAGATAAGAATGCATTGCTTTGAAGTTAATGAAACTGTCTTGCATTTCAAAGGACAGGTAATGCTATTCAACAATAGATTTAATATCCTTAAGAACATATTACTGACAGACCTATAATTGGGCACATATCAATAAAACATGCTATAGGTCTACTACAATTGATAGGTCTCAGAAAATCCTTGGTTCTTGTGGAACAAATTATTTACAAGCTAAGCCCAAGCGAACATTGCCATATACTTGGAGAAAGATTTATTTTTAGATACTCCTCTGCGACTTCCCTAAGAACCGCTGTTGTTTGATACCACGTCTCACATGAAATAATTCCTATTTCAAAACATCAGCCAAATTGTGCACAGCAAGTTCCCATGTGGTGATTGACTAACTAATCCCATAGTCAGGAGCCAAAGGAAGGCCTTCCAAATTAAGCCAGAAGTGAATGGTAGCTGTTGGTTTCAATGCAGGATATGGTTGAATCAGGATTGCTATTGCACTGGCCATTCTGCCCTTGTCTTTGCTGCTTGATTCTCGTCCATTCTACCGAGCAAACTATTTTCCAAAGTGCCAGTCATCTCTCTTTTGAAGAGTCAGAATCAGAACATGGAAATTGACTCTTTGGCTCTCCAAATAATGAAGATTAATTAACATAGTCTCTATGATCTTGACCTGAAGTGGGTTCTAGATCTTTGCTCATTCCTCCTTGCATTCCTCTCAAATTATTTTCCTCGATTTAAAATACAATATTTTTGGATCTATTTTCTGATAGGAACAGCTTTCCTCTACTTCTTCTAAATCCATCAAGACCTTGAATACAGCTATCAAATTTCCTCCAATGACTGGTGCTCCAAGGATAGCATCCCAAGCTCCTCTAGCCCAATATCCGGTTAAAATTTTTCACCTTGGTTAAAGGTAGTGATTGTGTTTTAAAAGAAATGCAGTTTATTAAAAAAACTGTATTTTTGCTACAAGCTTGGTTTTAGTTTTATTATAAGTTATATTGCAAGTTGTTCCGAGGGCTCAGTACTATTTGTTTATTTTGTTAATCCAGATAGTTTTCAAATGATTTCTAAATAAAGTTATGTAGCATGCAATTCATTGGATCCAAGGGAACAATTCCTGTTCTCATCTGTGTAAAAAGAATACCAGCAGGTGTAAATATTCTTTTTGGATGTTGCATGTTAAGCAATTTGTTCACATTCACTTTCGGCAATTATAATCATGGTGGCAAAATAAGTAAACATTGCGGGTATTTTTTTACAAATTGGTGATTTCCACTTTGAAATTAAATGATTAGAAACATATACGTTGCTGAATAAAGTTGTTGCCAATTGTTTAGAAATCATGCACATTTCAATTGATATGTAATATTTCCATTGTCTTTCCATTGGGTGAAACATATCGTAACTGCAAATTGGATTAGTCCCCTTTGTCTGCACTGCATTTACGCATCCTTTGTTGTCAGAGTACAGTTACATCTTTTGTGTCTGAGGTATCTTAAGCCCCTTTCACAGTTGCAAGTGGCCTCAGGAATTAATGGTCAATCAGCCTAAAAAAGGCTCTAGTGTGAAAGCAAAATCTTCTCAACACCGGCATGAGCTGACGTCATCTCACACCAGGGATAGACTGTCTTGACCCCTGGTACAGTTCCCTGTGTTTGCAGACGCTGGCGTTGCAATCAAGAAGGTGTAGAACGGGCAATTGCATTCTGGGATAGAATGGATAGAAAAAACCCAAGTTTTTGCGTGAGTGCAGGAACGTAAAGTTAGAAAAAAATAAAATTAAGATATAAACTTTGCCATGGGAAAATCACAACAGGAGAGGGGGAAAATTAATAGTAATAGCAGGCAATTCTTAAACAGCATGGGAAAGTTGGTAGCGCTATAGCACACAATTTATAAAGACCATGGTAAAAAGTGATGATGGACCTGAATTCTCCAAATGCCATGCAGCAGAGAAACCCCTCCCTGAGTGCTCTGTGCATGCAGCCATGCATACAATCCTTTCTCCGCAGCTCAGAATTCTAGGAGGGACAGGTTGCCATTGCTTTTTTCCACTGTATTTATATATTGTGCGTGATAGCACTACCAACTTTCCCACACAGTTTAAAAATTGTGATTGGTATTTATTGCTAGCACTTTGCCACAGCCTTATAAAGGTTTATATAGGTTGACTCAACAACAACAGGCTGAAGGGCTCATACTGCCCTGTTCATAAAACTTAATTATGTTATAATTATGCATGATTAATTTTGTTCAAATATAAGATCATAATACATTTATCAGGACTTAGGGCAGGTGCATCATGACATTACCAGTAGAAGGTAGAACAGTCCTAACCCTGGGGATGGCTCCTTGCAGGTATGAACACATGCAGTGTCCCAGTTAAGAATGGTCAAGTGTGAACAGCAAAAATGCCATTCCTATCCCAGGGCACTGATTGGCTGATATAGTGGAATGCAAATGTAAAAGGGGCTTTAAAAACTACTGTCAGAGATCCAGTTTCAATCTTGATCTTGGATTCATCTGTGTGAAGTTTGCATGTTTTCCCTGTGACTACAAGGGGTTTCCTCTGGATTCTCCCACATAACAGAGATGTATGGATTAGTAGATTAATTGGTCATTGGCTTATAATGGTTTGGTGATTGGCAGAATCTGGGGGGATTTGATGAAAATGTGAAGAATTGGAGAAAGAATAGGATGAATGTAAATGGATGGTTGGTGGACAGCATTGTTTAGATGGGCTGAAGAACCTGTTTTTGTTTTCTCTCTCTCTCAGGTTGTACATCTGGATGGAGGGTGACTAGTATACATTCCTTATCTGTGGGTTTTGAGATGATAAACTACCTCTGCCAGTTCTGGAGAGCACTCAGTATGGAAATATCTCAATGGTTAATGGCACAACAAGAAACCAGTTTGAGGACTGCATGTTGTCTGACTCTGGGGAGTTGTGCTATTTGCAGGTTTCCTCTTCTGCAGCATGTCTTTCCTTCACCCCCTCCCTCCCAGATGCTAGAGGCTTCAGGCTGAATTTCAAGCTAGTCTGAAGTCATTCCCTTGTAATGAAACTTCTGTGGAATTCAATGAGCTGTACCTATAATTGAGGTCATCAGGGGTCTCTCTGTCAACAATGAAGTAGATGGAAGCACTTTATAAGGCTATTATTTTGTTCTGATAAATGTGGCAGCACATTGAACAATAAGTGCTCCCTCTGACACATTGTCTTTAGGATTATTTTCTCTTTACACCCTCTCTATTTAACTTTTATTGTTCATCTTGCATGATTCTTTATTTATGAGATGCAGGTGATTTTGGAGTCATAAAGGTCTACAGCACGGAAACCGGTTTTGGACCAACATATCCATGCCAAATAAGCTAGTCTCTATTCCAGCAATTGGTCCATATCCCTCTAAATCTTCTGTGTAGGTCCTGCCCAAACAAATTCTAAGTTACATTTGGCCTCTTTCAACCACTTCCTCTGGCAGCTTGTTGTGTTTATATCCACCACTGTCTTAATGGGATAATGGTAATAATTTTATTGTTATATATACATTGTATGAAAGGTGCTGTCCTGCCCACTCATAATCAATAGTTACATGATCTGATACCATCTAACTTTAGAGAAAATAAGATGTTCAACAAGTGTTTTAAATTTAAATGTTTCTAATCTTTGGGGCTCCTTTTTAAATTACTTCCATAATCTTTAATGGGAAAGATAATTGTGTAACTTGTGGTTCTTGTGGATTTGAGTTTCTAAATTTTACTAGTTTTTTTTAATATATTGCCATGCAACTTTGGAATGGTTTAGGGCTTGGATTATCTAATCATATTTTTAATTTTGGTCTCTTTTTTGTTTTTCTTTTCTCATTATATCCTTGAGCTAATAATGTTGTTAAAAAAATCTGTTAACAAGTTGCTTTTGTTGTTACAGCTGTATTAATGTTATGCATCAATTTTTTTTGTATGTATTATATAAAACCTAATAAAAATATTGAAAAAAATAAACAGTTCTAAACATTGTACAATTTATATATGCCTTGAAATTCTTTCTTGTTGCAGGCAAATACACTTCATAAAGTAAAACAACTACAGTGAATACATTAAATTTAAAAAGTTAATAAATACCAAAGAGAAATACATAATAAATATTTACCATTACAATTGTTCAAGAAAAAAACCCATTACAGAGCGATTCAAAATTCAAGAAGATTCAATTTATTATCATTGAAATAAAACAGTGTCATATTACATGAAATCACTCTTGCCTGCTGTAAGGCACATTTGGCGTCTGCAGATATTGCTGAAGAGAAGCAAAGGAGACAGTAATGTAGACATTGCTTTTTGTGATGTCAAAGAAGTCCATGATTAGTGTAACAAAGGGAGGTTCAAAAGCTTTGAAAGAAACTGTTCTTGGACCTAAATGTGCTGGTCTTCATACTTCTGTACATTCCATCTCGAGGTAGCAATGAGAAGAGGTTGTACAGGTTTTTTTTTGGGGGGTGGGGGCTTTATGACATAGGCTGCCTTCTTGAGGCAGTGTCTCACATAGATGTGTTTAATAGATGGGAGGTCAGATCCTGTTAACTTACCCAGGTAGGTTTCTTACCTTAGGCATTCCTGGACATTTGAATCACCAAACCCAGCAATGATGCAACCAGCCAGTGTACTTTCTACAGCACACCTGTAGAGGTTTGATTGAGTATTTGACGACAGACAACATGCTAAATCTCTTCAGACTTCTAAGAAAAATGAAGGTGAGGGTGTGCCTTTTTCACTGTTACCTTAATGTGCTAGCTCTAGGGGAGGTCTTCTAAAATGGGAACCTCCAGGAACTTGAAGATAATAACCCTCTCCACCTCCATCCAATCAATAGTCCTTTGGATTCTATTTCCTTCCATCAATAATCAGCTCCCTAGTCTTGAAGTTAAGCAAGAGCAAGATTTTCGTTCTGGCACTCAGTCTCTGTAAAAACACAATGCTGGAGAAACTCAGCAGGTCAAACAGTGACCTTTATGTAGCAAAGATAAAGATACCGATCTAATGTTTCAGGCTTGAGCACTTCATCAAGCTTAATTGTCTCCCCTTGTGAGTCCCATGAACCCCCACCCCAGGTATGGCTGCAGTTTTAAAGGGCTCAAGGGTTTCAGGATGAAGGGGTCAAGTCCTACACACCAGTTATGTATCTTTATTTTTGCTATATGAAGGACACTGTTTGACCTGCTGAGTTTCTCCAGCTTTGTGTTTTTAGTTCAATCACAGTGACTGCAGACTTTCGTGTTTTACTTCTCGACCTGTCCTATATTCTGAGTGATCATTTCCAGTTATTTGACCAACAATGGGGAAGTCATCAGTAAACAGCAAATTTATAGATTGTGTTAGAGCTAAACTTGGCTATGCTATCATGAGTGTACAGTGAAAAGATCAGGGGACCAAGTATAGAGCTTTTGAGTGCCCCTGAGTGGATGGTCAGTGAGGGGGTGATGATGTGGGCGCTCTGCACTGATTGGAGTCTGCTGATGAGGAAGTGAAGGAACCAATTCCAGAGGGGTGAAGGGAGCTCAGTGTCCCTGTCAAATTTATGTCAAGGTTGCTGTTGATACAGTGCTAATGAGACACTTTTTTGAACTACTTCATTCATTAGATGAAGGTGCTCCTGCAATCTATAGTTGTGGATTGTTGGATGCATGTATATAAAACTGAAAGGTAGGGAACAGCTCTTCCCCCACCCCCCCCCCCCCCCCCCTCAGAGTGTGAAGGTCAAATTCTAAAGAAGATAGTTTTAAGGTGAAAGGGAAAAAGTTCAAAGAAGATTTGTTTGCACTGTGTGTGGTGCCTGTGGCACACTGCAAGGGAGGTAGAACCAATGTTTTATGGAGCATTTAGGTGGACGCGTGAAGAGGCAAGGAATGGAGGACTATAGGCCATGTGCAGCCAATTGAGCAATTAGCATCATGGTTAGAACAGGCATGGTGAACCAAGCAGTATGCATGCTGCCCAGTTCCAAGTTTGTGAGGCCAGTTTACCACTTAGCACATTGCTCTGGATCTAATGCAATATTTATTAATTCCTAGCTCTTCATTGTCATCCTTTCTGGTATTCAACAATGGAACATCTCCATAGTTTTCCCATCTGGTAGGGTAATTTATTTAAAATTATTAGCATATTAGTAGGCATGTGAAGCTCTTGTAGATGGCTAATTTCTTCCATGATATTGCAACATCCTTTTAAAAAGAGGGTATAAGCTTGTAAAGCCTTTGTGTCATCCCATTTTATTGATGACCAGAAAACAGCCTTCTGTACATAAGCTGCAGCAATTTTATGCTGTGCCAAAATCCTTCTTTGATAAAAACTTAGCCATTTCTAATACTTCATGTGGGGGCATATGATGGCAACTCCTTACAAGTCCTTTTGGTTGTCTGCGCTTGAGCTGTTCCAAATAACATAGACATGCTCTGAGTTTTGGCTTTTATTTTCAGAACTGCATTCAAAGTTTCTCATGAATGCTGGGAACTGAAGTGGGTCACCATTAAAAATTGAAGAGAAAAAAAAACTGTAACTGGATTAAAGAAGCAGTCAATTTATCTTGTTTTCTCATGCCTGGGCATACATTACCATGCTTTGTTCACCCAGATTCTAGTTACCTGATGGGAGCCTCCAGTAATGGTATTTGGCTCACATCTCTGTCCACTGGGGTCATTATTGGAGCTCAAGCTCTGGCACCACTGTGTGTTAAACCGCTTTGTTCAGCACATGTCCTGTAACCATAGCACTGGGTCTTCTTTGGTATGAAATATTTTCTTTTGCTGTTGTCCTTCCTCAAACAGTGACTTCATAATGTTAAATGCTTTAGATAATTTACTTCGAACACCAGACACCTTTTGAGCATTTTACAACCCTTGACTTGGCCTTATTAACAGCTATTTTTGTTTACAGCTTCAGCTGCTCCTTTTGTCTCCTTAGCTGCTCCTCTTTCTTCCTTAGCTGCTCCTCTTCCCTATTTAGCTGCTCCTTCTGCTTTTCCTCTGATTCTTCTAAGGCACATTTATCCTTAAGCCATTCCTGTTCTGCTTCTAGAGCAGCCATATTGGGGGGAGGGGGGGGGGGCTGGGTGTGGCAAGATGGCATAGAGTGCAGACATGTAATCCCACTCCTCAGCTAGTTTTTTTAAGCACCCATCTTTAAATTTTATCTAAGTGAATAAAAGTTGTGTTTTTATTTTTGAGAACATTACTGGCTCACAGTTTTGGAACGGATTGCTTAACATATGGACAATATATCTAAACAAATGACTCAAGGGTTTTTGGAAGTGACAATTAAAATATCTAATATGTCTGAAGATATGTCTACACTTAAGAGGGATGTCAATAAATGTATTAAATCGGTGGATACAGTGCAAAAATTATTTTTCAAAATTGAAACAGCTTTTTCTGAATGTAAAGTTCAAGTTGTACGAAATAAGGAAAAAATAGAGAAAGTGAAAGACTTGTTTGTGGATTGGGGAATCCAGAAGAAAGACTTACTGAAAAAAATTGACTCATTGGAAAATCAAAGTCGGAGAAATAATGTGAAAATTGTGGGTCTTCCAGAAGACATTGAAGGGTCTGATCCAATAATTTTTTTTAAGAGTTGGATCCACGAGGTGTTGAGTAAAGAGATTTTCTCTGGAAGTCTAGTATTGGAGATGGCACATAGAGCATTACGAAAGAAACCATTACTGGGACAACCACCACGAGCAGTCTTAGTTCGGTGCCTGAACTATCAAGACAGAGAAATGATACTATGGTTGGCGGTACAGAAGGCAAGACAAAGTCAATCTCCATGATGATTCAAAATAACAAGAGTATTTTTTAATGCAGATTTGAGTCAAGAACTTATTAGGCGACGACGAGTTTAATTCGGCTAAAGAAATGTTGTGGGGGAAGTGTTACAAATTTGCTTTTCGATATCCTGCTGTGTTAAAGGTCTTTTATGGTAACTTTCAAATCTCAATTTTTTGAGAATGATCATGATGCATTAGTTTTTGCTATTTCATTACCGGATTTACAAGGACATGGAAGACTTTTGCCATCATCACCCAAAAAGAAGCCAAATGGAAATGGGCAGAATAGGAAGAATGAAAAGAATGAGAAAAATGGAAAGAAAAAGGTTTTAACACAAAGTCTTATTGACATTGAAGACCCAGACAATCATTGGGAATGGAGTCATTGGGCTGAATATATTTACAGTACTGAATTATATTAATATGAATGGTGTATTTCTGGCTTGGGGGGGGGGGGTGGATAGCACTGAAATCTTTGATAGTCATCTGTCACTAGTAGAGTTTACCACACCCAGTTTTTTAGGGCTTTACTACCTTTGGGCAGTGTTTCGTTTTTTTGGGGGGAATAATTAAAAAAAAATTCTATATATATATATATTTTTTTTTTTGCTTTTAAAAATATTTAGGGGAGGGAGAGTGGTTTTCATTTATTAGAAGGGGAGTGATATTTTGTAGTAAGTGACTATATTGTTAGTTTGTAAAGATGTCTAGTTTGAAATTTGCAATGTTTAATGTTCAGGGGTTGAATAATCCAATTAAGCGAAAACGAGTTTTGACTTATATCAAGAAAATAAAAATTGATATTGCTTTTTTACAAGAAACACATTTGACTGAAAAGGAACATTTGAAATTGAAGAGAGATTGGGTTGGGCATGTGTTTATTTCTTCATTTAATTCTAAGGCAAAGGGTGTAGCAATTCTAATTCATAAGAATTTGTCTTTTGAGTTGTATACTATAGAAGGGATTGCTGGAGGGGGTTTAAAGGTGAATTGTAAAATTTTTACTGAACTTTTGACTTTGCTTAATATTTATGCACCTAATGTGGATGATGAGTGTTTTATTTCAGATACTTTTTTTGTTATTAAATCAAGCTAATGAAAATATTTTAGTTGGAGGAGATTTTAATTGTGTCTTGGATCCTTTGTTGGACATATCCCCAAAAAGTATAAAGAAATCAAAGATGATGATACAAATTGGGGCCTTGATGAAGGATTTAAATTTAGTGGATATTTGGAGAAGGGTTAATCCTACACAAAAAGATTTTTCTTTTTATTCGTCTCGACATGATTCATTTTCTGGAATAGATTTTTTTTTTAGTATTAACACATTTACAAGGAAGGGTATCACAGGCAGAATATAAAAGTAGGGTTATATCAGATCATTCTTTTTTTTTTCTTATTTAAGTTCAGAATGGTACGTTCATCTTATAGATGGAGATTTAATACAATGTTGTTGAAAAAAAAACCAGAGTTTGTTATTTTTGTTAAAGAACAGATTACTTTTTTTCTTGCCTGAAAATGCTAATTCAGTAAAAAGTCATTTGCGTTATGGGATGCGTTAAAAGCTTATTTAAGAGGACAGATTATTAGTTATACCACTAAAGTTAAGAAACAGTATATGGTTGAAAGCTTTGAATTAGAAAAGCAAATTGATGAATTGGAGAAGGAATTTAAGAAGGTAGTGACAGAAGATTTAAAAAAAGTGGCTTTGACTAAATTGAAATTGCATTATAATATGTTGCAGACTTATCAATTTGAATATTTAATTAATCAATCTAAGCAGCGATATTATGAGTTGGGTGAGAGGGCACATAAAGTACTTGCATGGCAGTTAAAGAAGGAACAGGTTTCATGGGTTATTAATGCTGTAAAAAAAATCAACAGTCACCTATAAACCTCAGGAAATTAATGACCAGTTCTATTCATTTTATTAAAAATTATATACTGCTGAGGGGAAACAGGAAAATGTTTCTATTGATTCTTTTTTATCTAATTTAGTGTTATCAGCATTAGAAGAGGGGGATATTATGGATTTGGAAGCTCCATTTACAGAATTGGAGATTAAGGTGGCAATGTTGGAAATGCCTAATGGAAAGTCACCAGGTGATGATGGGTTTTTGGTGGAATTTTATAAAACTTTTTAATAAGATTTATCTTTGGTGTTCGGGGAGGTATTACAACAAGTGACTGAACATTGTGAGTTACCAGAATCTTGTTCTAGTGCTTTAATTACTGAAATTCTGAAAAAAGATAGAGACCCGTTGAAAGTGTCTTCCTATAGACCTATTTCTTTATTGAATGTTGATTATAAAATAATAGCAAAAATGCTAGCAAATCATCTTGCTAAGTATTTACCTAAATTGATACATGTTGATCAAACAAGTTTTATTAAAAATAGAAATGCTTCAGATAATATTCTTCAATTGATTAGTTTGGTCAATGCATATCGACAGCAGCCCAACTGTATGTTCATCTTATAGATGGAGCTTGATGCGGAAAAAGCGTTTGATATGGTCGAATGGGATGTTTATTAAAAGTACTGGAGAAGTTTAAATTTGGCCATTTTTTTATTGGTTGGGTTAAAGCTTTATATACAAACCCGACTTCTAGGGTGGTGACAAATGGTCAAGTTTCATCATCGTTTAAATTGACTCGTTCTACCTGACAAAGTTGTCCATTGTTGCCACCCCTATTTGCATTGGCTATTGAACCATTAGCTCAATTAATAAGGCAAAATGAACAGATACAAGGGATGAGGGTTATGGATGAAGAATATAAGATTAATTTGTTTGCAGATAATGTTTTGATATATTTAACAAACCCAGAATAATCATTGCCACATTTATGGGAATGTTTATTACATTATGGAACATTATTTAGATATAAAGTTGATTGGGATAAAAGTGCAATTTTACCATTTAGAGAAGGAAATTATTCAAAGTATAAAAATATTATAACATTGAAATGGTCTGATAAAATTAAATATTTAGGAATAATTGTACATACTGAGTATCAATCTTTATACAAGTTAAATTATGTTGCATTATTAAAAAAAAGATTAAAGCAGATCTAATTATGTGGAAAGATCTTCTGTTAACTTTAATTGGTTGAGTTAATTGTATTAAGATCAATTTTTTTCTTTGTATTCAATATTTATTTCAATCAATACCATGTTCTCTTTCAAGGAGTTTTTTTGAGGATTTAAATAAAGTTACGAGATAATTTTTATGGAAAGGTAAACTACCACGCGTAGCATTAAATAAACTCACTTGGAAGTATGCATTAGGTGGGCTTCAATTACCTAATTTTCAGAATTATTATGAAGCAGCCCAGTTGAAATTTATTAGTTGATTGATGGATTTGGACCAACCTCCAAATTGGGCTAAAGTTAAGTTGGCCTGTATTCCTGAAGTTGAGGTGCATCAATTTATATTTTGATGGAATGTAAATTTGTTGAGGGAATATAATATGCTAATATTAAAACATTTATTAAAATTATGGATTAAAAAATAAGATTTTAAGATCAAAAGGTAAATTGTCAGTTTTAACTCCATGATATCATAATCAGCTTATTCCTTTTTCAATGGTTAATAGTCATTTAAAAAGTTGGGATTTTAGGGGTATAAAAAACATTACAGGATTGTTTTGTAGAAGGTCAGTTTCTTTCTTTTACTCAATTGAAAGAGCATTTTGATATTGCTGCAAATTCTTTATTTGTTTATTATCAACTGATCTTTGGTGAAAAATATGTATGGTAGATTTTACCTGTATTGATGGAATTTGAGTCTTTGATTTCTTCTATACCAAAAAGGGGTTAGATTTCTATTATGTATCACATATTACAAGACAATATGGTTAAATCAGAATGGGAGAAATCTAAGCTTAAATGGTAAAATGATTTAGCTTTTGTTTTTCCTAAAGATTACTGGGCAGATGTGTGTCATGATAGTGTTACTAAATTGAGGAATGTGCGGTATGGAATGGTTAATTAGAATTTTTTACATCAATTGTATTTAACACCAGAGAAATTGAAAAAAAAAATGGTTTTAGTAATTCAGAGTCTTGTTTTAAATGTGGTGTATGTCCTGGAACTTTTTTTTACATGCTGTCTGGTCTTGTATGTATGTACAACCATTTTGGATGAAATAAAGTTAATTTTGGAAAAATTATATAATTTTAAGTTACCATTAGATCCATCTATTTTTTTAATGGGTTATATGATTCCTTTAAGTGGATTAGGGTTGGATAAATTTCAAATTGCATTTATATATTTAGCATTGTCTGTAGCTCGAAAATGTGTATCAAGTACATGGAAATATAATATAGTGATTAATATAATGCAATGGCATAATGAATTGAAAGCTTGAATTTGTTATGGTAAAAAAATCTGTATAATTCACATGACAATTATTCATTTTTTGTTAATAAGTAGTTACCATATTTGGAATATATACATTTAGATATATTTTGATTTATTGTATACTTTTAGTTTCTGTTTATATATATTTTAGCTCTCCTTAAGAGAGTTGGCTGATGGGGTGGAAAGGGGGTGGGGATTTAATTTTTTTTTAGTTGTCTTGTTTTTTAAATTTTAATATTATTTTTTTATTTTTTAAATGTATACTCATAACATTTTCTTTATGGAATGTACTTTGTATTACTATTAATGACTGTTCAAATAAATAAAGTTTTTAAAAAAATGAGTGGCCATATTAGCCCAAACTTTTAAATGTGCAGGTGCATTATTTTTCTCTGGAGACTGCTCTAGAACTTCTTTTGCTTCTCCTGCTTCCAATATTTGATGCACTGTTGCATGGTTGTACTTCATCCTGTATGTCATACATTACCTTAATATCTGACTTTGTCTTCAGTCTTTCCTAGCCATCCTCTACATCAACACCTTGTGACACATCTTCAGCCATTTTCATGTGTCTATTCTTAGATCCTATTGACGTTTTTGTGCTGTTATTCTGTGGGATTTGTACTCCCAGCAGCCATTATCTTCTCTCTTTCAGTTTTGTTGGAAGAGTAGCTTTGGCTCTACTTGAATCTAATCCCCCAAGGTTGTAATTTAAGTTCCTTGACCTTCACCTCCTCAACAAATAGCTTCTCAGGGGCTGCTTCAACTGTGGTTGCTATATCCTTATCCATTCAACTGACCGTCAAACTCAGACATCAAACTTGTACAACAATAACTTCAAAACCTAAACAATCCTCAAATGACAAGTGGCATTTTTTTTCAAACTGTGTTCTAACTTGCAATAAACACACAAAGGAATCTTTTATTAAGGCTTACCATTTCTTTAGCCTTGATGATGCTGTTGATAATCGTGCCTTCTTCAGTCGAAAATGCTCTAAACAAAGCCCAATCAATTCAATCCAATTCAAATTCCAAATCCAATTTCCAACTTCTAAACTGACTTAATTCCTTTTCATTTGACTTTCATGTAGTGACTACTTTCCTTTATAGTCGCTTGGAGGATCAGAGAATGTAATTGTTTTCTATGACTTGTTCAAATAAATTCATACTGATGTTGAGTCGAGCTTTCCAAAGTATATTAAATGATGTTATACATTGTTAATGCTATTATCAGTTACTATTCTTTGTTGCAAGGTGTTAAAATGTTGTTACATGGTCAATAGAAATTGTCAGAACTTCTCTGATCCGTGCATTTCACTCAACAAAAAAACTAAACTATTGTGTGTAATCTCTCTAACATGGCCAGGTGACCATCTGTAAACTTGGCATTTAGATGTTGCTAGGAGACAGCATCAAATATGTTAAACAAAACTACAAAGCCACAAACAGATCTGCTTGCAAATGTGCAATCCATTTTAACCCATAATGCAACTGTAGCATGGCTTCATTACTCTTATACTCAATATAAGTAGAGTTGATCGAAATGATGGGGGGGGGGGGGAGAATAGAGAAAAGGATTGCTCTGTTAACTAGTTTAGATTTGATTGAAATGGCCTCCTGTGTGGTAAGGAGATATCAAAGTTCCAATTAACTAGTATCATATTGGGTGTTTAATGGTCCTGAATCTTTCAGTGATCCAATTGAACAATGCTCAGCAGTTGGTCCATTGTCTTCACATAATGAAATTCTTATCAGCTCTCACTTATTTGTATACTTCAAGTACCTCATTGATTTTGGAAACCTACAGTCCAGCTCAAAATCATCGCACTTTAAATGAAGTAACTTCATTAGCAAAATTTAGCAGCATCTCTTTATTCATTAAACTCTATCCTCATTTTGAATTGCTCATCTGGGAAAAGGAGGTGAATTGCTGCTTAGAACAATGTACCCATCAGCTGAGGAGCAGGAAAAGGCCATGTTTCTATCCACGACAACCTTTATTAACAATGTTTATCATAAACAAAAACATGGCCTTTTCCTGCTCCTCAGCTGATGTGTCTTGGTAATTGACCACGGCAACTATTTTTTTGTGTGGTGTAGGGCCTTTGTTACAGTAAATAGCCCACAGGTACTCCAGAGCATTGTACCAGAGTTAAAATTAGCCAGCAAACCAGTCAGAAATGCAACAGTTTTGCAAGAGATCATAGTCAAACCTATTTCAATCAGGACTGATTGATGCATTGACACATTCACAAATTAGCATATTTCTGGGACAACTCACAAAATCTGCTTCAACTCGATGATCCTGAATAATGCAAAATGTTTGGAGGTATTAGCAAACAACAACTTGCGGCTGGTCGGCAACAATCTGATGGAAAAGCAATATTTTAGGAGGATTATAAATGCAGAAAGACAGTTGGGGAAGCGGAACATTTGAAGAGGGGCCTAAGAATGCAGTGACACAACACTGGGATGGTTACATTGGAGGGCTGGAGAGTGGGAAGGGATTGCAAAGATGGTGAGGACACGGTCAAAAGACTTGAAAGCAAGCATGAGAAATTTCACCATGAACAATGACTTTTAAGCTAACGCCAGTCATCAACCTTGTGGGTGTAGCATGGATGAAATGATGGGAGATGCAGCAGTTATTCAGTTTATGATGAGGTCTTGGAGGCAAAAGGCAATACCATTGGAGAGTGAAGGGAAGGCAAGGTTTTTAATGATGTGACCTGTTTTACACACTGTGGGGCCACTTGAAATAAACTATGATGACAGACACTTTTTACCTTTTAAATTAGTCTTAAATTATTGAGCTACTTTGACTGCCATCTTAAGGAAAGGAAATGCAGCTCATAAAAAAAAATCCCCTTGGAAATGGAAAGAATCGAAATTATGATAGCCTGCGGCAACTTATGAAACCTTGGCATGTCTATTTAATAGAGTGCTCTCAAGTCTAAATGCAGTCAGTTGTTTTACTTAATACACTTTATGATGACATGGTTGATGCACTGTTTTGTTGGCAAAAGAGAGCTTTAAGATTTTCATATCAATATTGAGTCACTTTCCAAAAGGAATGATGAGCCACATCATCTCATTTTGAAATAGATTAAAAACTCTAAACTGTCTCTCTCTCCATGCAAGATTCTTTGCCAGTTATAGCTGTTCCATGCTGTGTCAAAGAATTGCTATTTATTAAGTGTGCTGAGTGTAAGTTAATGTGGCATGGAATCCTGCACTTGTAAATCAAGTTTCACACCACCCAGAAACATCTAATTTACAGCATGTGCAGCTTTGTAAAGGAACAGAGTTCCTATCCTTGGGATTTAAAAAAAATACCATCTTGGAATTACTGGAATGGAGGTATTGTATTTTTTGGCAATCTGCTTTGTCAATTTATACAGAGCAAAATCCCACAAGCAGGTTGAGAGTTGGACAATTTCCAGTATTGTCATTGGATTACTTGAATGTGCAGACAACCTTTAAAGTAATTGAACTGGATATTATTGTCACCTTTTCCAAGATGCAGTGACAAAAATAACTTGGCTTAGCATGCTATCCAGGTAAATCAACTTGCACGTAAATACAACGGGTCGAGCAACAAAAAAAAACAGAAGTGAAAAATGTAGAGAAATGTGCAGTTGAAAATAATACAAGGACTGCATTGAGGTAATTTTTGAGATAATAGTCCATCTTTTGTGAATGAGAGGTTTGTACAAGTGACTGATAAATTGAGGAAACCATCTGTTCTTATACTCTGTGGTAAATGTCTTCAGACTGTATTTTCTGCCCAACAGGAAAGGGGAAGAAGAGAGTGTGCCTGGGCTGGGATGGGTCCTTTATTATTTCAGCTGTTTTTATGAGGCAGAGGGGAGGGTAGACAGGGTTATTGGATGATGGTGTGATGGGCAGAGCTGGATTTTCAATTATCTACAATTTCTTGTGGTCTTGGGTAGAGCAATTGCCATACCAAGCAGTGATGCATCCATATCAGATACTTTCCATGGTGCAGCTATAAACCTTCTGATGAACTAAGGGGACCGGTGCACTTTCTTGGCATTGGTTTCATTGTAGTTGGCTACGACAAGTTATTGGTGATATTTCTGACTCACCCATTTCCAGCTCAGTAATATTGATACAGTCAAGGACTTGCCCAATGTAAATGTTAAAACCTTGTGTTTTTTTTTAAATTCTTAGTTAATTCTGCATCTGTCTCCTTAAGAGACTATTGTTTGTAGTGTTACCATAGTGACTATGATGTAATATGTCATAATATCTGCCCAGACTAATGGCCTGCTCGTTATTCTACGACATATAGAGGAAGCGTGAACCCAAGAAATTTTTCTTTGAATTTTGTCTTTTTAAATACTTTTTGTCTCTTTAAATATCGTTATGTATCTCTTTAAAGTTTAAGCTTCCTTATATGTGTTTTATATCTCTATCATACAGTAAATGCTTTGTTATTCATTGTTATGAAAGTCTTAATGCAAGGCTATGCAAAACCTTTATCCCTTTTATCTATGAATTAAAGCTGCATAAAGCAGCAGCCACAGAGTGGGATTTATTGGATTAAAGAGATTGAAATTTGGATAGCTCATGGTCTTGTAAAATTATTCTTTGAAATTAGGATATAATAGATTAAGGAAAATGTCATCTATATTTTGATTCAAATAAAAAATTAATTGTGAACTTTATTTGGAAGAAAGGCTCATAAAATTTGTCAAAAAGGGAACTATGTATATTTGCAAGAGCTGAATTTGCTTGCTAATTTATTGATTATTATAAACAAATTGCCTTATAAGCTAAAGGATTTATGGAGAACCAAAGTTGCAGAGTTTAAGATTCTTCCCAGAAGGGACACCACTTTTAAGGATGTGGTACAATTTTTGAATGGCATGTGCATGCCAACGCTGTACTAGTATTTGGAAATATTAAGGATACTTCAATGGTTCCAAAAGATGTAAAGAAGTCTAAATCATCATCTCAACAGAAACCAAAGGGAAATATCTTTGTTACTACTGAGTCAGATACAAGCACAGGAAGGAACAAGGAAACAAAGCCAAAGGAAGATCAGGAAAGCTATTTGTATTTCAAAGATATGTTTTAGAAAGATCTGCACAATTACAGAAAAAGCCACATGACAATAAATTAACAATTTTAAAGAATGGAATGTTTTAGCTGCTTGTTTAAAGGACACATCAACAAAACTTGAAACAAGCAACCCAGTTGTGATGTATGTAGTTTAAAGTATCCCAAATTACTGCATATTCAATGAAGTAAAGTTGAGAAGGAAGTTAAACAATCTGAATCCATGACTAAAGACACAGAGGATGCTTCAGCTTCGGTTCAGACAAACAATCTTACTGGGGCTGGTGACAAAGCCCTCTCAATAGTTCCTGTGCAGATTAAGCCAAAAAGGGGAGCTTCATACTGAAGACCTATGCATTTCTTGATCCTGGAAGTACCACATCATTTTGTACTGTTGAATTAATGAATAAACATTATCTTAATGGAAAAAGATAACAGATCTTATTGAAGTCAACGAATGATGAAAAGAACATTGAAACTAATATAGTTTCAGGTTTAGAGATTGCTGGATTTTTTAAATGAATTTTACTGAGTGCACGTCTTCGTCCATCTGCTGACCTGTTTCTGTAATCCATGCCACATGTATTTGCTAGCCAACAACTGGACTGTGGTCCTGATGGATGAGTGAGCCGGTCCATGAATGGAGTTGAATACCTGTCATCTCCAAGTTGACCGGTAGCCATGTCGCACAGGAGGGTGGTGTTACCTGTCCCAACTGGGATGTCCTGGTGTTGAAGTCCTTGTATGTCAGTCCTGTATTGGGGCATCTCCTTGTTTTTCTGCTGCTCCTCCACCAGTGCCACGAAGTCCCCTCCCCTCGATAACATGTGGATACTTTGCCTGGACAGTGTATCGGCCACCATGTGGTCCTTGTCTTACATCTGTGATATACCCAGAGATGTAAAATTGGTGTTGTTGGTGGATGGCCAACAAACGGTCTGAGATCTTAGGCAAGGTGAAAGTCAGGTGCTTGTGATCTGTGAAAGCCGTGAAGGACCTGCCCTTTAGGAAGTACCTGAAGAGGTGGATGGCTAAGTACAGCACCAGTAGCTCTCTGTCAAAAGCGCTGTACTTCAGTTCTGAAGGCCGCAGATGTTTGCTGAAGAAAGCCAGCAGCTGCCAACTTCCTTCAATCTGCTGCTCCAGAATTTTGCCAATTACCATTCCTGAGGCATCCACTGTCAGGGCCATTGGAGCATCTGCCCTGGGATATGCCAGGAGAGTGGTGCCTGCAAGGGCTTTCTCATCCCAGGTGATGGCCTTTACCTTGCCTGCCATCCAGGCTTACAAAGGCTGCATGATCCTGGCAGCTGAGGGGATGAACCTGTGGTACAAATTGATTATCCCCATGAACTCCTATAGTCCCTTAGTCATTCTGAGCATAGAAAACTTCTGGATGGCCTCCACTTAACTGGGTAAAGGTGTGGTTATCCTGTGGCCCAGGACGTTGATGGCCTCCAATCTGAACTGGCATTTGGCTGGGTTGATCATCAGGCCGAACTCACTCAGTCGGGTGTAGAGGTTGTGGAGGTATGCCATGTGCTCCTGTTGGTTCCTGCTCACCACCAGGATGTCATCCAGGTACATGAAGGTGCCATCCAGATCTCAACCCACTGTGTCACTGGAAGGTCTATGCTGTATTCTTTAGCCCGAATAGCATTTGGAGGAACTCAAAGAGGCTGAATGGGGTGATGTTGTTGGTCTTGGAGATATCATCGGGTTTGTACTGAGATCTGATGATATCCCCACACGAGGTTCACCTTGGAGAAGATCCTCGCCCCATGAAGGTTAGCTGCAAAGTCCTGGATGTCCGGCACGGAGTACCAATCCGATGTTGCGGCCTCATTGAGCTGGTGGTAGTTGCTGCATGGTCTCCAGCCCCCAGTTGCTTTGGGTACCACATGCAGGGGACAAGCCCATGGGCTGTCTGACCGTCATACAACACCAAGCTCTTCCAGCTGGCAAAAGAGGAATGCAAAAGTTGGAGCTTCTACGGAGGAAGGCATCTTGCCCTTACATGGAGCGGTAGGCCTTGGGTCAGAATGTGGTGCTGTACTCCATGTTGGGTCATCACCATGGTGAATTGGGGGGTGAGCGCTGCAGGGAACTTGGCCAGGGACCCTGGGGTACTTGTTGTCCAATCTCTGTTTGGAATCCAGTTGGAGTGCTGGGAGCCCATCTTTGATGGGGAAGGTTTGAAAAGTCTTGGCATGGAGCAATCTTTGTCCCTTGAGGTCCACGAGCAGGCTGTGGGTGCGCAGGATTTTTGCCCTGAGGAATGGGTGTTCTACTGCAGCCAGCATGAACACCCACAAGAAGAGGCTACCTCCCAACTGCAGTTGGACTTACCTTGCATGTACTGTAGGTCCAGATCGTGCTGTTGTTGACAGCACTCAGCGAGGGGCCTGATTGCCTGTGCCTGATGTCCTGTCCCAATGGGGGCAGGAGTCTGACCTCTGTTCCTGTGTCTACAAGGATACATCGCTGGTCTGGCAGTCCTAAACATATATGATGCCGTCTTGTTGGCCAGCCATCATGGCCATTAGTGACGGATGGCTCCAGCGTTTCCCTGAAACATGCATGGTGGCCTGCACTGGTGAGCTCTGGTGCCCCATATCTGGAAGTAGAAACACCACTTGTCATCTGAATTACCTCCTCTGGGGTGCTGCTATTCTCTCAATAGGTCTGCACGGCTCTGGCTGTGGGGTTTAGTGACGAATCCTATGGTCGCTGAGCACTCTCTTCTGTTTCCACAGAACATCCACTCAGGCTGCAACTTTCTGGGGTCACTGAAATCCGCGTCAGCCAGGAGCAGTTGGATGTCCTCGGCAGTTTCTCAAGGAATCTCTGTTCAAACATGATGCAGGGGTCATGTTTGCCCAGGAGGGCCAGCATCTCATTCATGAGGGCTGACGGGGGCCTGTTCCCTCGCCCGTCCAGGTTGAGCAAATGTGTTCCTCTCTCATGCCGTGAGACCACAAAGGTCTTGAACAGTAAGTCCTTGAAGGTGGTGAATGCGCCTTCCAATGGGGAATCCTGGATGAAGTTGGTCACCCGGCCTGCTGTGTGCTGATCCAGGGTGCTCACCACATGGTAGTACTGGGTGGATTCTCCTGTGATCTGCCAGATGTGGAACTCTGCCTCACCCTGGTCAAACCACATGCGTGGTTGATTCATCTAGAAAGTAGGCAGCTTGAGAGCGACCATGTTGACTGCTACCTGTCTGCTCGTCATTGGGTTTAGATGACGTCTAAACTGTTGGAATTACCAATTGTAGCCACGCACTACTTGATAAAAGACACACACGTAGTGTAGTCAGGTTAAGCTCTGTGTTTTATTGGGGGCTAAGGTCTAACTTTTATACTTGTGCCATTCCCATACTCCCCTTTACTCACATCATAACAAAAGCAGGTTTTCTGCATGTGGGTATTTTCCTGCATAACAATTCCCTTCTTCCCTGTGCACTATCCCCGTCTGTTGGCTGTGCAACAAGGCTAAAGCCATTTTGGGGTTGCTGGCATTGCCATTCGCCTGCCAGTTCACTTGTTGGGGACGGTGCCACTGCATTGGGCTGCTGGTTTTTGTGCTCACTGCCCATAGTGCTGGCTTAATTGCTGCCACGGCGGGCTGCCACATAAGAGAGTTAATGAATTCAAAAAAGGTGTTGCATGCTAACTAATGGAGAAATGTTAACACAGTGGATAATCCAGCTGACAAGGCTTCACAAGGATCAAAAGTTCAATCTTTTCTGAAAAGAGCCAACACATGGGTGTCTGACCCTCAATTTCTTTTGTGATCTCAAGAAGAATGGCCTCAAAATCCAGAAGATTTAAAAGAAATTTCAATGGAGAATCCTGAAATACAAAGTTTAAATACTATTCAAATATCTAATGAAAATGATCTGATCGCTCAATTAATTTTCTATCACTCTTCATGGTATCATTTGAAAAAGGCAGTAGAATGGATTCTTAGGGTAAAGATGATGCTTTTTAATTGTATCAAGAAAGAGAATCTGAAGACTCGAAAGAGCTGTCACCTTACAGTTGATGAGTTGGTGAATAGTGAATTGGAAATAATTTGTTTTTGTCAGAAAAAGGTGTTTGATAATGAGATATCAAAATTGAAGAAGAATCTAATGTTACAAAAACAAGTTGTGTTTACAAGCTAAATCCTATTCTGGTAAGTGATGAATGAAGAGTAGGAGAAAGATTGGAAAAAGCAGTAATACCAGAAGAAGTGAAACATCCTATTATATTATCTACGGAATTTCATATACGTGATTTGATAGTTCGACATATACCTGAGAAAACAGACCATGGTGGTTGTTAACATGTGTTATCAGAACTGCGCCTGAAATATTGGCTACTTGGTTCTTCAACATTGATCCAAAAAATTATATCAAAATATGTTAATTGTCAACATGCAAATGCTAAACCTGGACAACAAACAACAAGTGGTAGATTGGCTACATCTAGAGTTTCACCTGATGAATCTTCATTTGTAGATTTATCTTGGAAAAGATGAATTAAAGAATATCTTCCATTATTACAAGCACAACAAAAATGTCTAAGGCTAAAATAAATTTTGTATACAGAGATATTGTAATTTTCATGGATGATTCTTTAACAAGAACATTTTGGTTGCTGGGAAAAATTGTGGATAGTTCCAGACAAGAAAGGTTTTGTGCAAATTAAAACCAAGACTGTTTATTTAAATAGACCTAATACTAAAATATGTTTTTCTTTTAAGAAGCTGAAAGTTTTGATATCTAATCTTATACTTACTATATTTACTTAGTATATCTGTGATAGTAATTATTATACATTTGTCATTAATGTTTATTATAATAATTAAGCCCTGGAATGTAAAGGTTAAAACCTTGTGATTTTTAATTCATAGTTATTTCTGTGTCTGTCTCCTTAAGAGACTATTGTTTGTAGTGTTACCCTAGTGACTATGATGTAATATGTTGTAATATCTGCCTAGACTAACAGCCTGCTCATTATTCTACAACATGTAGAAGTGTGAGCATGAGAAATATTTCTTTGAATTTTGTCTTTTAAATATTTTTTGTCTCTTTAAAAATCATTATTTATCTCTTTAAAGTTTGAGCTTCTTCATATGCACTTTATATCTCTATTGTACAGTAAATGCTTTAAATTCTTAATGCGAGGCTATGCAAAATGTTTATCTGTTTTATTAACAAATTAAAGCTCATGCTCTTGGAAGATGATGCTCTGAAATTACGATATATTAGAATAAGGAAAGTGTCATCTATACCCACCACACTGCTTCCTGAATTTTAGTTAACATCTCATCTGAACGTTGATGTGACACTCCCTTATTTGTCACTTAAGTGTCAGCCTAACTTAACTACTGATGGATTGGAGATGGATGAGACCCCATAATGAAAAATATATTCCTGTGTAGTCTTATGGCTTCTTGATCTCTCAATTGATAATGTATCCTGTATACCCTCTGAACCATCTTGTCCACCTCGACTGCTCCTTCAGGATCCATAAATGGATTCCAATGCTAGTTTTTAATGAGAATGCTGAACACTTACATTTATACATTCCATTGATTTTCAAATTTTTTGATACTGTACATTAAATTCTAATTTAGAATTTTGTAGATTTCTGTCAACACACAGATATTTATCACCTCCTTCGGTTACATTTCATAAATTCTTATTCCAGAATGTAACAATGACACATTCATCAAGGTTGATGACTTAACATGCACTTGTGATGTCTCAAGAGAAGCAAGTTCATTTGTAATGCTGTTTTCAATGTGACTATCTTCATGTATTGTCTATTATCTGGGACTAAGGGATATAAAACAAATGTCAAACATTTATAATGGAAGATGAGGAGAGGGATTAGAGTTTCAGCTTAGTGTTTATTCAGCAACAACATCTTTCATTTATGTCATGGTTAAATGAAGCAAATTCTCCAAGGATCTTCACAGGAGCCCCTTCAAACAAAGTACAACACCTAGCTACCTAAGGAGAAATATTTATGGCAGATAACCAAAGGTAAAGTCAGTTTTCATGAGTTCTCTGGTCAGTCAAATCAATAGAGATTTAGGAAGTGAAATTGTAGTTAACTGAAAAAATGTTACTTTGGGCTTGTCCATCTAGAGGTGAAAGCTCAATGTGTTGGGTCAAAGTATCAATTCAAATCATCACCAAGGGCCTTTCATCATTAACAATAGATAAATAAATTGAACTACAGTTATTTTACTCAAAGAAAGTCCTACTACACAATGGAGAAAGAAGAACTGCAGCTGTTGAAACATTGAGCAACAGTGAGTAGCTGGAGAAAGTCAGCAAGTCAGGCAACATCCACGGAGAGAAATGACCAGTCAATATTTTGGGTTAAGACCTTTCATCCCAAGCAGGAGAGGGGATATCAAGTATATTAAAGGGAGAAAAAAAGCTAGGGAGAGGCTGAGGAGACAGGCTACTGGAGAAATGGAGGGAGGAGTGGAGAGATGGGTAGAGGGACAGACCACTGAGAAGGGGGACAGACCACTGGGAAGAGGGGGTGAAGTTCGAGGGAAAAGTAAGAACTGGATTATATAATGAAGAGATGGAAAGAGTAATTTCACATAAAGGTGGGAGTTACCAAGTATAGTATTAGAAAAATAATTATTCATACTATTGGGTTTAAGGCTTGAGTTATTCCTCAAATTTATATTTAGCTTCCCCCTGACAATGGATGACGCCAAGGACAGACATGTCCATGTGGGAATGCTCAGCAAAATTTAAATGGTTGGCTTCTGGAATAGGTAAATAAAGAGAACAATGATTATTATTATAAGAAATAAAGCAAGATTAGGCCATCAGGCACATTGAGCCTGCTCTGCCATTTAATAATATCATGGCTGATTTGGCTATGGCTCCATTTACCTGCCTTTTCCCCATCATGCTTAATTCCACTATTCTCCAAAAATCAATCTGACTCTGTCTTGAATATATTCAATGAGCCAGTCTTTATTGCTTTCTTGTGAGGAAGATTTCACAGATCCTCTAATCTCTTAGGAAAGCAATTCCTTCTCATGTCCATCCTAAATCTACTCCCCTGAATTTTGGTGTTGCGTTCCCTTTAATTTCAGCCCAGGACAGGAATTTGTGGGACGGATGTTGTCAGTAGTTGGAACATGGACTGCGGTTGGGGGGAGGGGGGCGGAGGGGTTTGGGGGGGATAAATTTGGATGCAGCCCATAGACTCTGTCTAGGCAGGTTCGGTGCTTATGGTCATTTTGATTGGGTTCCAGGCCAGATATATTTGGATTGCGAGCCGGGTGCGGTCCACGGACTATAGGTTGATCACCCATATTTCAGTCTCACAGATAAAGCAACTTTCCTACTCCTATTTTGTCTATCACTTCCTTAATTTTACAATTTTTAAAATTAGATCTCCTCTATTCTTCTGAATTCCAGTGAGCATTTTCCAAGCGACTCAATCTCTCCTCATTGGCTAATCCCTCAACTCCAGAATCAACCTGATGTATCCAGTAGCATCATATTTTAATAGACTGAAACTGAATATTTATCTATCCTTTTATAATTATTATTTTTTTCTCATGGAGTAATTTAATATATATTGTGTGGATTTTGCATACTTTTGTAACTGTAGCAAGCAAAAATTTCAGTTCATCTGAACATTTTAGTTTTATATTTAAAACACTAAACTCTCACCATCAAAAATATAAATGCTTTAAATTGTTGTTTGTTCCTATTAGAAATTAAGCCAGAACATTTGGTTCATCTGTGTTCGTGACTATAATTCCAAATTCATATTATGATTTTATTATAAACTGAATTTGAATTGATATAGCCTTCTGTGAGAGAATAGTTAATAGAATTTAATTAGAAATTAAGGTTAATGTTTTATTTAAATCTGATACTCATGCTAAAATAAAAGCAAATGATTTACTGACATTTAAGCAGGTACACAGATCGTAAATATTTAGAGGAATATGAGCAGAACACAGTCCAATAGGATTAGCTCGGTCAGCCTGGATGAGTTGTGTCAGTAGTGGTCAGTCCTTCAGGGTATTATTTTGTGTGCTTATTTGTCATCCTTTTAATCCTAGGTATTAATGCACTGATCTCGAGAGTGACTCAAGAGTGGTGATCACTGCTAACCTCACGCAGTTTCCCGTGAGCACTACTTAACAATCCGATCCAAAATGGTGCCCTCTACTGGAGACCTTCAGTCTCTAAGATCAGATCGTACAGCAGGAAGGGTCCTCAGTTCTCAATGACCTGAAATCTGGCTGATTTGTTCTACCATCCCCACCAACCACTCTCTGTCAAAACTACCATAGTAAGAATCAATGTGACACACTTCTGTTATACTCCATTTATTGCAATATCCTTCCTTGAGTAGGGAAGAGTAGGTATACATCCAACATCCGGATTCAGCCTCACTGCAACCCAGTTTAATTTGACAGTCATTATTATTCATGCATGCAAATCCACTTGTAAAGATGCAAAAATACTTTTAAAAAATTCTTCCTGCACTTGCATGCTGGTTTTCATGTACAAGGACATCCACGTCCTCTGAATATCAACACTTCTCTGTATCTTATAATTTAAAATAAAATATTTTTTCTACTGGTTAGATTGTGTATCTTTTCTAATTATTTTTCTCTATGCTTGTCACTTACAGGACGATGTGTGATATAATGCATTGCAAGATCAAGCAGCTTAATGTATCTGTACAAAGTGCAACATCTATCCTTTAGTCTTGTTATTTTATTGCCACACCTCAAATACTTGGCTCCAAGCTTTTCCAATAATCCTCTTTGAAAGATGCCACTTAATAGACTAATTTTCTCTCTTGATGAATGCCCCAACAACCGTCAACCTTTATCTCTTTCACCACCATGTCTCATCTTCATGCCTCAATTTTGGTCACTTGCATATAAGTCAATGATGCCTTTCAGCTGCCTGGGTCCCTTAGCTCCAAAATTCATGCATTAACCTCCACCTCTCATCCTTCAATGCACCACCTTAAAATTAGTTTAATCAGCAGTGTTTCGGACATGAGTGACAACATTGTTTAGCGGGTTTAATGTATCTTATAGATTGAACTTCAAATAAATGGGAAAGGGGGTGAGGGAGGGAGGGAGGGGGGAAAAAGGGGGAGAAAATGACACTGTATATATTCAAGAGAAAAAAAATGTCTGTATGTATCTTGGTCAATATGGTTTATAGTGTGAAAAATAAAAATAAAAAAATATGAGATTTTTGACACACTTTGGGCTTAGTCCCATAGATCCTCCTGGAACATTATACTATCCCAAAGGATGCTATTCTATAAGTGCTATTCTTCTCCCTAGGCATGGAATGTTATGGGTGAAATTATGTTCAATAAGATTTGCACGGGCATGTAGTGGTTAGATAGACATTATAGTCTAAAGGGTCTTTTTCTAAGCTGAATAATTCTGTGTATGATTTGATCAAGAATGTGGAGGAACAGGAGAAATGAGATGTCATGAAAATGTGAAAGGAAGAGGTAACAGGGAGTAATAGGGGAGTGAGTGCGAATGCACTGAGAGCTGGTGTATGGACTGAATGACCTCCTTGTATATCATAAGAAAACATGAAAAATTAAACTGTTGGAAAATCTTGGCAGATCACATAGATTTGTGGAGGCAAAGGGACAATCCAAGTTTCAAGTTGAGACATTGTAATATATTTGGGCTGAAACGTGGACATCTCTTTAGCTCTACTGATGCTGCCTGAACTGCTGAGCACTTCCTGCAGTTTATCTTTGTTTTTTTTCCTTTTGATTCCTGCAACTGTAGTCTTGTGTCCCTCAATGCACAAGATTATGCTTGTTTTAGACAGGATAAAAATAGGGAAGTTCTTCTGCAGCTTTTTCAAGCACTGCAGGGACACGCATTTAAAAAGACTGAGAAATAAAGACTGAGAAAAAAACACTGCAATGCCCAAAAGTCCTGGATAAACTCAGCATCCTGAAGAATGACTCAGGCCCAAACCATTGGTTATCTTTTTCTTTCTATGGATGCAGATTGATCTCTTGTGTTTCTCCAGGATTGCCGTCTATTGCTCTTGACCCCAGCATCTGCAGACATTCTTGTCTGAATTTGATGGGCTGATCAGCCTCCTTCAATGTAATAATGAATTTATGCTCTTCTATTCCAAATTCTAAGTTGTATTTTAGGCTTCTGACATTTGCATTATTTCTTTTTTAAAGATGAAATCAACAAATAATCTTTTTTTTCACACTTAGTTTTGCAAATCAGTTGATAAGCAATTTTCAAGCTGCCTGTGCTGTTCCATCCTCTTAAATTCCTTTCAGGATTTACTGTCACCGTGGAGCTGTTTAGCATGTGAAATTAAGATTTATTACGATGAGGATAGCTGTGAATGTCATTAAAAATAAGAAAGCAGAACAGTCAATAAATATGCTGGGAAGGAATAGTAGAAGACAGATTCAACATTGAAATATGTTACAATAATTTCATTTTAATTAAGGATTTCACTGTTGGATCAGATGGTCTGATAATTAGTGTTCAAATGAAATATGCGTTTGGAAAAAATTAGTTGCTACAGGATGGTCATATTGGGCCTTAAGCCATTAAACTTCATTCCAATATGCTATCACATTAATGATAACAACTTGCCATTCCTGGAAGGTATTATATCAATTGGAATGGCTTGGTGTCATTGTTCCTGACTTTGTAAGCTGAAAAGAATCAGTGTTAAATGCAGCTTGAAGCCATAATTAAATGTTTGCTGTTTTGAAAATAAAATGAAACATAGCTGGTGGAAAATATAAAATTTGTCCTCATGTTTGCAGGTCAAGCAAAGGACAATCTAAATGCAAGTTACTTTGGAGTGCCCGGAATCCACATTGATCATTTGGTATACATCTATATTAATTTTATTTATTTATTCACATGGATTTTCTCTAGATTCTGGCACCATCTTGCAAACTGGAGAGTAATTTACAAAGGCATTTCTTTCCGATGAATGAAGAGACTGGAACACTCGGGCCGGTCTCACTTGGGCACAAGAACATGCAAAGTCCATAGTGAACCCAGCGAGGTTGGAATTGGATCTGGCTCACTGGAGCAGAGAGGCAGTGGCTCTCTTAGCTGTGCTGGCCATCAACTTACTCTAAACCAGAAGCAGAACAAATGTTTTTTATTCATTTGACCAATTGACATTAGATTTCAGGAAGGGGGCGTGGGGTAGAACACACTCTCCTGTCAACATTAATGGTATTGAACGGAGACAGTAAGAAGCTTCAAGTTCTTGGGAGTAGATGTTTCTAATGATCTGAGCTGGATCAAAATATTGACGTGACAGTCAAGAGATGCACATGTTCATCTTATTTTCGTCAAAGACAAATTAAGTTTGGCTTGGCCCTCACGGATCAAAATGATTTCTACAGGTGCACTATTGAATGCATCCAAGCCAGATGCTTCACAATGTGGTATGGGACTGGTCTGCCCAAGAATGGAAGAAGCAGCAGAAAGTGATGAATGCAGGTCAAAACATCATGCAAACTTCCCTTCTCCATACCAACATCTACATTTTCCACTACCTCAAAAAGGCAGCTAAAAATCTGATGTTGTGCCAACCTTCTCCACAACAATCTAACCCTTCCCTACCACACAGCCATAACCCTCTATTTTTCATACATTTTAACAATTCAATAGTCCATGCTTCAGGCTGAACCACTTCAGCTGGAATAGCAAGAAAGAGGCAGATGCTTGAATAAAAGAGGGTGGGGAAGGGGAGGAGCACAGGTTGGCAAGTGATTTGAATTCAGGTGAGAGGAAGAAGTGATGGTTTTTATATTGTAAGCAGCTCAGAAGTGATAAGAGAAAGAGGCAGAAGGCTGAGGAAGGTGCACTGTGTTAGAAGGACGGAAGATGTGAATGATAGGTAGGTAGAGAGGGAAGGAGAGAGGAAAGAGAAAGAAAGGGGAAGGAGGAATGGGACCAGAAAGATATGGAATGACAACTGGGAGTTTGCAAAAACAAGGGACGAGGCTTATGGAAATTGGTAAAGTTGATGTTGAGACTGTTTAGTTGGAGACCGCTAAGGTGGAATATAAGGTAGTTTTCCTTCATTTTGTATATGGCCCCAAACTGAATGTGTTCCTAATTCAGCTCTCAATTGAAAGTAATATCTTTGATTTTTCTCATGCTACTTCTAACAGTTTGGAATGAATGGGTAGAGTGCCCAATCCATATGCAATAATTATGTTGACAAACTCCAAACTGGGATTAAGGTAGGTAAACCACAGCATAGAACAGCCTGCAGGCAACACCTGTCTGTAATCCCAAACTGGGTTGTATTTAGAAAATTGTCCATGCAATTGGAAAGTAACCAGCCACCTTTATCCCACTTTTGGTAGTTCTGCGTACTATAATATGATGATTGTCTCTACTTCTGTAATTCTTTTCAGCAGAGGTCAGGATTCCTAACAATTTCTTATTGAATAAATATTACTTCATCTTGATATAATGGAAACCATCTGAATGTTTGAAGAGATATTTATATCAATCTTTCCTTACTTCCCTTAGGCCTAGGATTAAGCTCCAGCTACGCGAATTGAGAGATCCACAGATTGGAGTAAATATTTTTCATCCTGAAAATAACAGCTCTTTAAGGTATGAAAATGAACATAAATTGGTGTGTGTATGAATTGAGTAAATATGCCACATCTTAAAAAATGGTGCATTCATTTTGAGTTACAATTAATTTTCAGACAAAAGGACCTTGGAGTGTGAGTTTGATATTTAATGTGAAGATCACAAAATCTCCAAAAGCTGATTACCTGAAACAATCTAACAAATATAAAAGAGGTCTGATAGCAGAGTTACCTGACATTAACTTGTACAGAAGGTTTAAGGTTAACCACGTTCCAATGTGGTTATCTACTTCAGATGGAGAGGCAAAGCCAAAGATCTTCATCGTCCTGGTCACAATCCCTTCTGACTACTACCTTCAGGCAGAGGTACATAAAACTGAAGTCTTTCACCTCTAAGTGCAAGGAAATTTTTGCAACAGCTATCAGGCTCCTGAATCTCCTCAAATTTTCCCTCACTCTAACACTGCTCTTGAACCAGCTAAGATCTATTGGCACTAAGTGCAATTATGAATATTGTGGTGCACTGTTAGCCAGAATCAGGCACACACAAAGATAAAGACTGTACAACAGGCTTTAATCCACAAAGACTTCCACAGAGCCAGGCTGGCTGTGGCTGCAGCAACTCTGAGTGAGGCCTTTGGAGGCCGGCGCAGGCTTATATCCCAGAGGGTGATTGGCACCCGATTGGGTGGGGCTTGATCCATTCAGGCCAACCGATTGACAGCCGGCCAGGTGTTGTCCTGTCTCCTTACAGAGGTTGCCTCCTGCAGTAGGCTGGTGGTGTACCACCACATTCACCTCCTTCTTTAAAATTGTCCTGGGGGGGCAGTAACAAGGAATCGCACCTACTATGTACATACAATATTTACAGGTTGAGATGATTTGACGGCTGCTGGGGTCTCTGTGACCGTCATAGGACTGGCTCCTGGTCACTGGTCAGAGGGGAAGTGGGGGGGCTGGCAGCAGGAGTTTGTGGCTGGTGTGGTGCCACGCAGATGGGGTTGACGTTTGCAGGTTGTATTGGATGAGTGGGGGGGCCGGTTCGTCTCCAAGGCTGAAGCGTGCCCCTGGTGGTCAAGAAGGCCCTGCATGCCCCTTAGCTGCCTGGGGACGGGGATGTATGCCCAGTCAGCATTGTCCTGGGTTGGAGGATGGCATGGTGTGGTGGGTGCACCTGCTGGTGCCAGGTCCCTGGTTGAGAAGGTGTCCTCCCTGCCACTGCCGAACCTAACGTAAACGTAGTTATGGTTTGCATGAAATAGGAAAACCTGCTTTACCAAGGCTTCGGCCTTGTGTGTCCGTACATGCTTATGCAGAAGCACTGGTCCCGGGGACGTGAGCCATGCTGGGAGTGACATTTCATTTGCCAACCTCCTGGGGAATGAGAACAGGCGTTCATGAGGGGTCTCGTTGGTAGCCGTGCACATCAGTGACCGAATGGCATGGGGCGCTTCGGGCAGGGCATCCTGCCAGTACTCAACTTTTGACCTGAGAGCCAGGAGGACTGCCTTCCAGACCAACCCATTCTTGAGTTTTACTTGCCCGTTGCCTCTCGGGTTACATCATGTGGTGCGGCTGGTCACAATGCCCCTCATCATCAGGAACTGGTGCAGCTCGTTGCTCATGAAACTAGACCCCCGGATGCTGTAGATGAAGGCGGGGTAACCTAACATCGTGAAAATCTGCTCCAAGGACCTGATGACGGTGGCCATGGAGGTGTCCGGACAAGGGATGGCAAAAGGGAAGTGTGAGTACTCGTCCACTACTGTGAGGAAGTAGATGTTTCGGTTCGTGGAAGGTAGAGGCCCTTTGAAGTCCATGTCGAGACGGTCAAAAGGCCGAGTAGCCTTTACAACATGGGCCTGGGTGGGGGGGGGGGGGGAGGCAGAAGAAGTGAGGTTTACACTCCGCACAGACCAGACAGGCCTCAGTCATGTCCCTGACGTCCCTGATGGTGTATGGCAGATTTTGGGACTTAACAAAATGGTACAACCGGGTGACGTCCGGATGGCAGAGGGACTCATGCAATGTCTCCAACCTGTCGTCATGCATAAACACGCAGGTGTGAGAGAGGGCATCAGAGGAGTCGTTAATCTTCCCGGGGAGGTACTGGATGTCATAGCTGTAGGTTGCCAGCTCGACTCTCCAGTGCAGGATCTTGTTATTCTTGATCTTTCTCTTGTAGGTAGTATTAAACATGAAAGCCACAGCCCGCTAGTTTGTGAGGAGCGTGAATCTCCTGCCAGCCAGGTAATGGCACCAGTGGCGGACCACTTCCACAATCAGCTGGGCCTCCTTTTCAATGGCAGAGTGCCCTAGCTCAGAGCTGTGGAGGGTCCTGAAGAAGAAGGCAATGGGGCACCTCCCCCCCCCCCTTGGTTGAGGGTAGCAGTGAGGGCCACCTTGGAGGCATCACTCTCCACCTGGAAGGGGGAGTCCTCATCTACAGCCTGCATCGTGGCATCCGTGTTGTCTTGCCTGATGCGGGTGAGGGCTGCCTGCACCTCAGCTGGGAGGGGAAACATTGTGGTTTGGGCCAGAGGGCGGACCTTGTCCGAGAAGTGAGGGATCCACTGTGAGTAATAAGAGAACAGGCCAAGGCACCTACAGAGGGCCTTTAGCATGGGGGGGAGGGGTAACTCCATTAATGGGTGCATCCTTTCCGGATCTGGGCTGACGATTCCATGGGCCACGATGTACCCCAGGATGGCGAGGTTGGTGGTGCTGAATACACACTTCTCCTTGTTGTAAGTGAGGTTCAGCTCTGCTGCTGTCTGGAGGAATTTTTCCAAGTTAGCATCCCTGGTCCTGCTGGTCACGGCCGCAGATAGTGACGTTATCCAGATATGGGAACATCGCCTTCAGCTTGTGCCGGTCTACCATATAATTCATCTCCTGCTGGAAGACGGAGACCCCGTTCGTGACCCCAAAAGGAACCTGGTGGAAAGGTACAGGCTCCCGTCCGCCTCAAAGGCAGTTTAGGGCTTGTCTTTCAGGTGGATAGGGATCTGGTGATATGCTGACTTCAGGTCAATCATAGAGAAAACCAGGGAGCGGGCTATCTCACTGACCATGTCGGCGATCCTCAGCAGGGGGTAGTCATCCAGCTGGGTGTATCGATTAATGGTCTGGCTGTAATCCTCGACCATCCTCAGCTTACTTCCCCCTTTGACTACCAGGACTTGGGCTCTCCAAGGGCTGTTACTGGGCTCTTTAACGCCTTCCCCCAGGAGTCGCCGCACCTCTGCCTTGATGAAGTCCCTGTCTGCAGTGCAATAGCACCTACTTCTGGTGGCAATGGGCTTGCAGCCGAGAGCAAGATGTGAAAAGAGCGCCGGTGGGGTGATGCGCAGTGTGGAGAGGCCACTTGTTGGCTAGGGCTGGTAGGTTGGCGTGCTGTGAAATGTGAGTGGAGGTTGGGGCCCCCCCCAAAGGCAAGGGTGACACTCTGCAGGTGGCACTAGAAATCCAGGCCCAGGAGAAGTGGTGCGCAGAGTTTGGGCATGACCAGGATCCTGAATCCTGTGTAAGTCTCCCCTCCCACCATTATATCTACTGAGCAGCGCCTGAGGGTACCAACAGTCTTATCCTTGGTGGTGAGGGCGATTGAGCAGGTGGTGGGGTGGACCTTTAACCTTAGGGCGAATGAAGCTCTCGATGCTGCCACTGTCCAACAGGCACTTTGTTACCTGCCCGTTGACTCGCACGTCCATTATTGAGCGCCCGAGATCATGGATGATGTCACTGGTCAATGTGGTGGTGGCCAGGACCGTTTCGGAGTTGGAGTCATTGCTATCTGGAGGGATGGGAAGCATTGATAGGGTGGCCTGGTCATCGCCCGTGTTGACCACGTCAACATCATTTGTGAGGTGCAGCGTGCGGTAGCCGATGGCCTCCGGAGGTGTGGGGTGCATCGGTATGGTGGTCTGGTCATCACCTGTGTTGACCACGTCATTCTCAACGTCGTCGGGGGTCCTCTGTGTCGGGCGCTGCCTGGCCCAAGATGGCAGCGTCACATGGGGGGCCACTGCGTGGCTAGCCTCCTTCCCCAGTCATGTTCGCTGCACTAGGGGAAGTGACATCATCACAGCTGGTGACAGTGACATCGTTACATCAGACGGAAGTGATGTTACACTGTGAGCTAGAACTGATGTCGCTGTAGTTCTCAGTGAGCGGTGCCGGTGAGGGTACGGGCTGGTGCAGATGCTTGGGGCACATGCTGTGATGGTTGCTGGTGGGGCTGGATGTTGCACGGTCAAAGTAGGGGAAGGGCAAAGTCATTGCGGGGACAATGACACTGCCCAGCATGCGCACGTGGGGGGGATCCGCGGGGGAGGTGGGGAGGTCATAGAGGGTCGCTGAGCTGCTGGCAGGTTTAGAGTGGCACACTTTTGCAAAGTAGCCTTTCTTGCCGCATCAGGAACAATACTGGTTCCTAGCTGGGAAGTTCTGGCGTGATCGTCGATCTGACCCACATCAGAACCTACAGTATTTACAGGGGTGCCATGTGCCTGCCACAGCGACTTTCTCCTCCCCAACTTGGCCTGTGGCTGCAGCTGCAGTGTGAGAGGGCCATGAGGGAGCCTAAGGGAACCTGGAATCAAAGGTTTTGGCATGCAGAGCTGCTGCTTCCAGGGTTTGGACCACTTCCACAGTCCTGGTTAGCGCATAGATGTTGTCTTCCAGCAGCTTCTGCCAGATGTCCTCAAGCATAGCCCTCGGACGAAGGCGTCCCAAATTAGCCTCTCGAACTCCTCTACACCTACCCCGGGTTCAGCCAGACATGGTCAGGCCAACTCTCGCAAGTGTCCCAGGTAAGACTCAGCTGTCTACCCGGGTTACTGGGCATGGGTGTTGAGGAGGTATCTTGCACAGACCACATTCATGGGGTGCTTGAACAAGTACTCGAGAGTGTCCATTGTGCTCTTGTACGTAGAGCAGCCTTTGGTTACCTGGAAGGCACGGGGACCCAGTTTCGACTGGAGTAGGACTAACCTCTTCCGATCGGAGTCCAGGATGTTGCCCTCATGTGCCTCGATGATTGCCTCGACTGCGTGCTACCAGATCTCGAAGCACGTCTCGGCTTTCGGGTGGCGTGGGTCGACCTCGAGGCTCCTTGCACACAGGAGTTTTTCCATAGCCGCTGTGGGAAAATTTTGTGCATTAAATTGTGGTGCACTGTTAGCCAGAATCTGACACACACAAAGATAAAGACGGTACAACAGGCTTTAATCCACAAAGACTTCCACAGAGCCAGGCTGGCTGTGGCTGTTTCAACTCTGAGTGAGGCCTCGGGAGGCCAGCACAGGCTTATGTCCCGGAGGGTGATCGACACCTGACCGGGTGGGGCTTGATCCATTCAAGCCAACTGATTTACAGCCGGCCAGGTGTTGTCCTATCTCCTTACACTCCTTCAGGTATTTATTTATCATATAACCTTTTATATTCATAGAATCATAGACCGTAGTTGCAGCTGTGGGCCATGCAGTCCTTTTATCTGGGGCACCGTGCAACATGATCATAGCTGACCACACTCCCTCAGTATCCTATACCTGCATTCTTTCCATGTCTTTTGATTTCTTTATCCAATCAGGTCATATCCAACAATCTTTTGAATATATCCAATACCTGGCCTCAAAAACTCTGTGACAAACAACTCTCTAGAGATATTTGTTTCAAATAGAACAATTAAATCTACAGAAGGAAGTCCAGATTGGACAACTGAGGGCTTATGTTTTAGTCCCAATTGATTTATCCCTTATTTTTAGACTGGAAACTCTTGTTCTTCATTTTCTCCAACAATGAGAACATTCTTCTTGTCTATACCTGTCAGAATTTTATCTGTTTCAATGAGATCTCCCCTCATTCTTCTGTGTTGATGAGCATAATCCAAATCTATTCATTCTTCATTCGTCAGCCCTGCCATCCCAGGAATTCGTCTGGTCACATTAATCATCTCTTTTTCTGTGTCATTGCACATTGTGGTAATTCATATTATACTTTGCTGGTGCAGTTTTTACACCTGTGTGGCTGCAGCAGGTATGAATTGTGTTCTCTCTGTTCAGTGTACTGATACACATGACAATAAGCTCTCATATCATCCTCATTCTCATACTCAATATATTCATCACACCTCTGCCCTTTTCAGGAGATACCAATATTTACTCTGAAACATGAACATGTCATACCTCAACATTCCGGTGCATAATTTGGTCAGTTTCTAGACGATTAAACAATCATAAATATCCAAGTTGACTTGCTCTATATGTTCCTGTTTTTGTCTAACATATTGGTTGCATTGTACATTTTATTAGTTGATTGGATAAACATACCCTTAAATTTTGCAATGTTCTGCAAGACCAATTTAGAAAAATGGAATGCAGGCAATTTAAGCTACATGAGTAACTAAATCAAAAAGCATTGTAAAAAAAAAACAGCATTATAATGAAAAATTGATGCATTCCACTGAGAAACAAAGGTGAAACCCATGCACAGAAATCAATATGTTTAACCTGAATCAACATCTTTGATATTGATTTTCTGGTTCCACGAAATATCAGCATTTTTGTTTTGCAGCAGAGAACAATTTGGTCAATTATAAACTATGGTCATTCCTGCAGCTATTCCACTGTTGGATATCAGTAATGATGCATTTCAAACAGGCCTTTTAGTGAATGGAAATGGATGATTTTTCACCTCTAAGCACATGGGAACAATTACAGTAGAATATCAATAATATGATGAACTCAATTACATTTCATGATGTCTGTGACCCAGACTTGCATTCTGAATTTTCCTCTTCACCACCCCATACTAATTGGATGTGTTTTTGGGTCTAATGTCCAGATCTCTAGGTCAGGCAATTTGGGAGGGGTAAGGTGATGAGGCAGCATAAAGCTTCAGGTGGCATGTCCTGAGGCACTGACCCTGAGCTCCCTGCCATGTGACAGGAGGAGAAATGGAGGTGAAACTTTACCTTGTGTCAGAGTCTGAAGTGTTGATAGGTATATGCAAAAATTCTTCGTGGCTTTAAATAATTAAAAAGTAAATGTTGATCATTTAAAAACAATAAAATTAATGGAAATACATGAAAACAAGGACTGACATTATTCTGAGTCCACAATTGTCAAATCTAGACATCCTTCTGTAGATTCAATTATTTTACATGAAACAAATTTCTTTCTTTATAATATTTAATTTAAATTTTACATATGTATTCATATCAAAATAAAAAATATAATAATCATATCGTCATATCAATTCCATAAAACATGATGGTTTTATAAACCCCACCTCAAAAGAGAAAAAAACCTTATCAAAGCCACCCCCCCCATAATAATCCCAATAAGGATAGAAAAAGAGAAGAAAAGAAGAAAGAAAAAAAATACAAATCTTTTCTTCTTTGGCTAGGCTTCGCGGACGAAGATTTATGGAGGGGTAATGTCCACGTCAGCTCCAGGCTCGTTTGTGGCTGACAAGTCCGATGCGGGACAGGCAGACACGGTTGCAGCGGTTGCAAGGGAAAATTGGTTGCTTGGGGTTGGGTGTTGGATTTTCCTCCTTTGTCTTTTGACAGTGAGGTGGGCTCTGCGGTCTTCTTCAAAGGAGGTTGCTGCCCGCCGAACTGTGAGGCGCCAAGATGCACGATTTGAGGCGATATCAGCCCACTGGCGGTGGTCAATGTGGCAGGCACCAAGAGCTTTCTTCAGGCAGTCCTTGTACCTCTTCTTTGGTGCACCTCTGTCTCAGTGGCCAGTGGAGAGCTCGCCATATAACACGATCTTGGGAAGGCGATGGTCCTCCATTCTGGAGATGTGACCTACCCAGCGCAGTTTGATCTTCAGCAGCGTGGATTCGATGCTGTCGGGCTCTGCCATCTCGAGTACTTCGATGTTGGAGATGAAGTCGCTCCAATGAATGTTGAGGATGGAGCGGAGACAACGCTGGTGGAAGCGTTCTAGGAGTCGTAGGTGATGCCGGTAAAGGACTCATGATTCAGAGCTGAACAGGAGTGTGGGTATGACAACGGCTCTGTATACGCTAATCTTTGTGAGGTTTTTCAGTTGGTTGTTTTTCCAGACTCTTTTGTGTAGTCTTCCAAAGGCACTATTTGCCTTGGCGAGTCTGTTGTCTATCTTGTTGTCGATCCTTGCATCCGATGAAATGGTGCAGCCGAGATAGGTAAACTGGTTGACCGTTTTGAGTTTTGTGTGCCCGATGGGGATGTCGGGGGGCTGGTAGTCATGGTGGAGAGCTGGCTGATGGAGGACCTCAGTTTTCTTCAGGCTGACTTCCAGGCCAAACATTTTGGCAGTTTCCGCAAAACAGGACGTTAAGCGCTGAAGAGCTGGCTCTGAATGGGCAACTAAAGCGGCATCGTCTGCAAAGAGTAGTTCACGGACAAGCTGGTCTTGTGTCTTGGTGTGAGCTTGCAGGCGCCTCAGATTGAAGAGACTGCCATCCGTGCGGTACCGGATGTAAACAGCGCCTTCATTGTTGAGGTCTTTCATGGCTTGTTTCAGCATCATGCTGAAGAAGATTGAAAAGAGGGTTGGTGCGAGAACGCAGCCTTGCTTCACGCCATTGTTAATGGAGAAGGGTTCGGAGAGCTCATTGCTGTATCTGACCCGACCTTGTTGGTTTCCATGCAGTTGGATAACCATGTTCAGGAACTTTGGGGGGCATCCGAGGTGCTCTAGTATTTGCCAAAGCCCTTTCCTACTCACGGTGTCGAAAGCTTTGGTGAGGTCAACAAAGGTGATGTAGAGTCCTTTGTTTTGTTCTTGCACTTATCGGTATGTGCAACGACAACGGGCGCCTCCTGTTGGAGCTCTGCGCAAAACAGCGGCTTGTCATTACAAACACCCTTCTTCAGCAGGGGGACAGCCTGAAGACTACCTGGATGGATCCCCGATCAAAACACTGGCACCTCCTGGACTGCGTCCTGGTGCGAGAAAGAGACAAACGAGATGTGCTCCACACCAGGGTCATGCCCAACGCGGAATGCCACACTGACCACTGGCTGGTTCTCTGCAAGCTCAACCTTCACTTCAAGCCAAAGTCCAGGAACAGTAAAACCCCCAGAAAGAGGTTCAATGTTGGAAACTTGCAGTCAGACAAAGTGAGAGGAAACTTCCAGGCAAACCTCAAAGCAAAGCTCGAGGATGCAATCCGCCTCACGGATTCGGCCCCTGAAACCCTCTGGGCAATCCACTGAAGAGGTACTGGGCTTCTCCTTCAGGAAAAACAAGGACTGGTTCGACGAAAACAACCAGGAAATCCAGGAGCTGCTGGCAAAGAAGCAAGCTGCCCACCAGGCTCACCTTGCAAAGCCATCCTGGCCAGAGAAGAAACGAGCCTTCCATCGCGCATGCAACCATCTTCAGCGTAAACTTCGGGAGATCCAAAATGAGTGGTGGACTAGCCTCACCAAATGAACCCAGCTCAGCGCGGACATTGGCGACTTCAGGGGTTTTTATGAGGCTCTAAAGGCTGTGTAAGGCCCCTCACTCCAAGTCCAAAGCCCACTGCGCAGCTCAGACAGCAAAGTCCTCCTCAGCGACAAGATCTCCATCCTCAACCAATGGACAGAACACTTCCAATTTATTTTCAGTGCCAACTGCTCAGTCCAACAATCCGCCCTGCTCCAGCTCCCTCAACAGCCCTTAAGGCTAGAGCTGGATGAGGTGCTCACCCGGGAAGAGACATATAAGGCAATTGAACAACTGAAAAGTGGCAAAGCAGCAGGTATGGATGGAATTCCCCCCAGAGGTCTGGAAGGCTGGGGGCAAAACTCTGCATGCCAAACTGCATGAGTTTTTCAAGCTCTGCTGGGACGAAGGAAAGCTGCCTCAGGACCTTCGTGATGCCATCATCATCACCCTGTACAAAAACAAAGGCGAGAAATCAGACTGCTCAAACTACAGGGGAAGCAAAATCTTCGCTAGGATTCTCCTAAAAGAATAATACCTCGTGTCGCCGAAAATGTTCTCCCAGAATCACAGTGCAGCTTTCACAAATAGTAAAGAAAGAGAAAAGAGCAGACCTGTTTGTCAAGGGATCACCGCCTTTTGCATGATTCTAACCTTTTCAGTTTTATTTATTATGAAACAAATTTCTGGTATTACTGAAAATTTTAAGAGCCAAATCAATGATGTAGTCATGTGTGACTGAAATTGTTGGTGGCAGAGTATGGTAGCTTGTAGAGTCACTGTGTCACAGCTCCAGAGGCATTGACTCAATCCTGACCTCTGGCAATCTTTGTGTGAAGCAAACAATGAGAGACTGGAGAGAGCCACTAGAAGAATAGGCAACATCCCTGGAGATATTAACTGTTAACATTTCAGGAGATTTTCACAAAAATGCCTAATATATGACGGGCTGAATATCCTTCCATTGCTTTGAATTATCCCTTGGTTGGAGAAAATGGTTAATGAATACATGAATCTACTCATTATTATTAAAGTGCAGAAGGCACTGTGAAAAATTATTTGTCAACGGTGTCTATTAATGGAACAAGGAAATGCACCTCAAGTCATTCACAGATGATGCATTTTATGTGCTATGTAATTTGACCTCTGTACGAAAATCTTTCCAGCTAAAATTGTGGTTGTCACCTACTTTCAGGATATTGTAATGTTAAGAGTCCAGAGGGAATAATTATCCAATAAGCAATTCTGGATTGATTTAATTTTTGCTGACTGCTCGGTTGACAAATTAGTGCGCCTAATTGTCATAGAAATTCCATGCCAGGTGAGAAGTATTGACAAACAAACTCCTTTCATAAAATGCACCGCATTGATTGGAAACCAAGCAGAATAAATGTAACAGCTACGGGTTTAAAATGTTAATTTTGTTCTTGTTACATTCTCCTGGCAGATTACTGTTGAGGGATTATTTATTTGAGTGACACTGAGGTAAATACAAATGGAAATTTTCTGGAAAAAAATAGGCACAACACTCTGAAAGCATAACAAAATGTTGTGATACAAGTAAATATCACAAGTGGATTGTGCATAGTATTAAAAGGATGTTGTTAGAGATGGGTAATGCTGGCATTCAGGATCATCTGGATGTCCTTTTGCACAAATTGCTGAAAACTAGCATCCAAGTACAGCAAATGACAAGGAAGGCAAATTATAAAATGGTCTTTATTGCAATCTTTATTACAATCTTGTACGTTGACTTGCCTGCCTCCCTTTCACAACTTGTTGAAGTTCACAGCTCAAGCACCACATTTGACAGTGTTTGATGATTTGGAAAGTGATTGAATGGCTTAAAATAATAATAAAATTATCTCCAGGAGATCCATAGGCCAATTCTCAGCTCCTGCATATGATCAAACTCTGCCTTTGCGATCCTGAAATGGTCCGGGGGTAATTTACACACATGCACTGTAACTGGGAGACGATAGATTTCTATATGGTGGGTGACTGCATGTTTTATATCCCTTATAGGGGTGTAATTGCATTTGAAAATTCATTGTTGGAGACAATCATATGGAACTTCTGTAGTACTCATGAGGTGCATGGAGGTTGTGAGATTGTGAGCCAGAAGCAAAACTTGAATGTGAAGCAGATGCCAAAACCCTTCTACATCTCGCCAGTGCTGGATGAATGCTTGAATAGCTGTGACATGTAGGACTATGATCTTGAAATTAAAGATGGATTTGGACAAGTGATTCTATTTTCAATTGGCATAGATTTGATGGGCTGAAAAGCCACCTTCCATATTAATCTGAATTTCACCAGTTATAGACTCCTTGATGCCCATCCTAACTTCCTGATGGAAATCTCACCGTGTGGGGGCTAGCTTAGTGGCTCAATTTAGGGTGGGACAGTGGTGAAGCCCCGTTCCTCAAAAGGTTCCTTCATCTCTGCAAGCCTCAAGCTGTCAAAAGTCTATTGTCAGTTTTGAGGATCACCTTAAAGTACAAGAGAAAAATGGGGAGGTTTGTGGAGATATTCCAGAGCTTGACACCAGGTCTACTGCAGACATTGTCATAATAGCAGAGTAATTAATCTGAGAGGAGCTGGGCAAGAGGCCAGAAGACAATCTTCTGACACTGTAAGCCTTGAAGAGTTTGTATTTATGGGAAAAAATGCGATTGGGGAGAGCGTTGCAGTTGCATAACTTACCTGGGCCTAGCACTACAAGTTGTTCCTTTGGATTGAAACTTTCTGGAGGTGGTGCGTTTCAGCAAGCCAACTGCCATGGTATTACACAGCCAGCCACCGTTGGTAACACGCATGCATTCAGTGCGAGAAATTGCAATGACGTGTGCATATAGCCAATGGAGAAGAAAGGAGGTGGCATGAAGGGCATGCTTGGAGGAAGAAGGGAGAGGTTGGAGAGTGAAATTTAAAAAAGGCAGACACCCATTTTATGGAGGTTAAAATGTGAGTGTTTGCTTTATTTTTGGATATAATATTTCAATTACACCCCTATAAGGGATATAAAACATGCAGTCACCCACCATATAGAAATCTATCGTCTCCCGGTTACAGTGCATGTGTGTAAATTACCCCCGGACCATTTCAGGATCGCAAAGGCAGAGTTTGATCATATGCAGGAGCTGAGAATTGTACATAGATCAATAGCTGCTGGGCATCATCACTCCATATGTTTCTGAAGAAGTTTCCATGAGATTGGCAACTGTGTGGTGATTACCATGTGCTGAATAATTCCATCATTCCCGATCAGTACATTATTCCAAATTTCTCAGCCAACTGTACAGTAAATGGGCATTCACTAAAATACACTTGGTGTGTGCTTACTATAAGATTCAGGTGGAACCTTCAGATATCACCAAGATGGTGGTGATTACTGCTTTAATTTTCTCTGAATGCCAAATGGATTGCGGAACTACAGTATTTCAGAGACTCGATGAGTTTGGCATCATTATCAATCTATCCAAGTGCATTTTTGGGCCACTGAGGTTAATTTTTATAGGGCACAAGGTTATAAAAGACAGCATCTTGCCAGAGGGAACGAAGGTATAGGATATTCGAGATTTTCCTACACCTGTTATGTTTGGCCAGTTGAGACTGTTTCTTTCATAAAGCGGCTGCGATCCTCTTGACTTTGACCGACCTACGTAAGGGATAAATTAAGTCAGCTTCTAAAAGACCATTTCATTTGGGCGACGAGGCAGTCCATGCTTTCACTGAGGCGAAGACTCCCTTTGTGGAAGCTACTATGCTGGTACATCAGAAGCCAAATGCTGTCCTCCCTCTCACCACAGACACCTTTGAGAGTGCAGTCGGCGCTGTTTTAGAGCAAAAAATCGGTGGGACATTGGAGCGGTTGCCATTCTTTTCAGCCAACTTGTCATCTACTCAATCAAAATACAGTACTTTCAGGCTCCTGGCGATCTACCTCAAAGTGCAAAATTTCAGTTTCTGGTTGGAAGGATGAGTTTTTAACATTTATACTGACCACCGACTGCTTATATATACTGCACATATGAAACACCACTATTCACCCTGTGAGGTACGGAATTGCAGCATTTGGATTTAATTCTGCAATTTTCCTCAGACATACAGCACATCGAAGGGAAGGCAAATACAAATGTCTGACGCCCTGTCCAGACGAGACATTAATGTCTTACTTACAAAGCTGGTCATTTCATGGAAATGGCTCAGTAAGAACAGATAATTAGCAGATAACATAACAAGACCTCTTTGTCTAATCCATTTGGCCCAGAAAAGAGGTGAATATAGTTTGGCAGTTGCCTTGGATGCAGAAAAGGCCTTTGATAGATTGAAATGGGACTTTTAAAGTACTGGAGAAATTTGGACTAGGTCAAAAATTCATAAATTGGATTTGAGCTCTTTATAATGAACCAAATGCTAAAGTTATGACCAATGGTCAAATATCTTCAATATTCCCACTATCTAGGTCTAGTAGACAAGGATGTCCACTGTCACCAGCCCCCTTTGTACTGGCTATAGAACCCTTGGCTGAAGCTATTTGACATTGGATTTGGTCAGTCCACTCCCTCTATCAAGAGGATACACTTATCTACTCACATGTGAGGACCAAGCTACCCAGATGGCAGGAGGCCATTCCTATCACCAACATCTCTATGGAGACTGTTGCTCACGTTTTCATTGATCATTGGGTTCCTTCTTTTGGTGTCCCAGACACTATTACAATGGATTGAGGGGCTCAGTTTGAATTGCCGTTGTCTCGAGCTCTTACATATCTGCTGGGCACTACCCGTCTTCTCAATCAAACAGCCTCAAGGAGCATTTCCACTGATAGTTGAAAACTGCATTAGCAGGAGAGGGTGATGTGTCTCTTTGGAGCAAGCATTTGTCCATTATTGTCTTTAGCATTACCATGGATGTAAAAGAGGACATTTGGTGCTTGGCTGTGGAGTTGGTAGATGGAACCACACTAACTCTTTTTGATGAATTTGTGGAGCCATGTATTGGGACTCCACTGTATGAATCATCAAGTTATATCCACTCTCTTTATTCACTGGAGCATGGAAAGTTGAGGGGGGGATTTGATAGAGGTATTTAAAATTATGAGGGGGATGGATAGAGTAGATGTGAATAGGCTTTTCCCCTTAAAGATAGGTGAGATTGGAATGAGGGGTCACAAGGTGAGGATTATGGAGGAAAAGTTTAGAAGTAACATGAGAGGGGGCTTCTTCACTCAGAGAGTGATGGCTGAGTGGAATGACCTTCTGGAAGAGGTGGTTGTAGCAGGGTCAATTATGTCATTTAAGAGAAGGTTGGACAAGTGCATGGATGTGAGGGGATTGGAGGGTTATGGGCAGGGAGCAGGTAGGTGGGACTAGATTAGATCACTTAAATTGGTGCAGTCTAGAGGGGCCTGTTTCTGTACTGTAATTGTTATATGGTTATATAGTCTTCAGGAAAATATGAGGGTGTTAAAATCAATATCTACCCAATGTTTGTTTATGTACCTGAACATATATGTTCATGTGTCATAATGCGGTTTGCAGGTCACTCCAGCCAGTATACAATGGCCCTTTTGAGGTCATAGAACGGCATCCTAAATATTTTATGATCTGGCAGAATGGTAGTGCTGACATTGTTCCCATTGATCGTTTAAATCCTGCATATATCAATGACCAATTCATTTTGGCACTGCCAGCAATGAAGAGACATTTGAAACCCTGCCTGTCAGATCCTCCTATGTCTGCCTGGCAATACTAAACTGTCTGACCAGCAGAATGCTTTGTAGCAAGGTAGATCCAGGTAGATCCTCACATGACGGAGGCTGAGGTAGGAGGTGGGGTGGGGGGTGGTGGCCCATTATCACGATCACATACTACCTGGAGCCATGAGTTGTTCGTTCAGTGATACTTGCAAGAGGTGGTGTGCTGGTGCAAGATGGCTGCTGTGGTAATGCATAGGTGGCTAGTGTCAGTTATCCCACATGCTCAGTCAGAGCGAGGAGTTGTGATGACATGCATGTGGATAGCCAATGCAGAGAAAAGGAAGTAGCGCAAGGGGCATGCTGGGAGGAAGAAGGAAGATGGTGGAGAGTGAAATAAAAGAAGTCAGATGTCCATTTTATGGAGGTTAAAACTTGTGAGTGTTTGCTTTATTTTTGGATATAAATATTTAAATTGCACTCCTACAAGACATTTGAAACCAAATTGAATTTTATGTTTGGCAAGAAGTAAACAGAATCTTAGTATGAAGTAATACACAGATAGCTTAAGTTGGAATGAAATTACTCAAGTGTTTGTCATGGAACCGAATAAACAGACAACACCTTTTTTTTAAATTTATTTTTCAAACTATGCACCATCCTGACCAAAATACACACAAACATATCCCTCTTGAATATACACAGTGTCATTTTCTCCCCGTTTTCCCCTTCCCTTCTCTCCCTCCTTCACCCCCCCCCCACCCACTCAACGTTCAAAATATATGATACATTAAACCCATTAAACAATGTCATCACACAATGAAAATAAACAAGAAATTTGCGTCATCTACTTTTATATACTTGAGCATGTGAGAAAGTGGAAAAGTTTTGGGAAGATCTAAATCAGGTATTAAATAAAATCACAAAAAGTAACATGCCAAAAAATCCAGAGATCTTTCTTCTAAGTAATATAAGAAGTAAAAAACTTGGACTCGATTTGGATGGAGCACAAAAAAGATTTATTATGATAGCCTTAGCTGTAGAAAAAAAATGTATTATGTCAACCTAGAAATTAGAAGATAACCTGAGAATACAACAACGGTACATAGAAATGAATAAATGTATTTCATTGGAAAAAATAACATATAATTTAAGAAATAACATCACAGTATTCGAACAAATTTCAGAACCGTACATGGAACACAACAGAGAAGTCCTACCGCGGACCTCCACCACCTGCAATGGCAGAAGGAGAAGAAGATAAAATGAACAGACAATACTTTACTGTTAAACTCAAACAACACTAAGTACAATGGGAGTTTTGTGTAATGGCGTCTGTTATCAGCCAGCTCTGTTCTCAACTGCCGTGCTTCGTGTATGCGCAGAAGCGCTGTGGTGAGTACGGTGGCTGCAATACAATTGCAGCGGGTGTCTACATCAAGGGAACTGGCAAATATAAAGATAATGTTACCATTTGCTCTATGAAAATGTCCTGAAAATTTCAAATATGAATCTTGTTGATTAATGCGAAAGCAACAGTTTCCAAGATAAAGAAAACCTGCATTACTCTCTATCCTTTTGCACAGTGAAATGCAAGTTGTCAACCAATAAATAAACCTCTGAATGAACTTCTGGGAGATCTCACAAAGAACCTGATGAACAGATAAGCATAGAGTTTGTAATTTTAAACTGACGGAACAAATGGATTGAAGATTTGTGAAGAATTGTGCTACTAGAAATTTTCAATGAGTTCTGACGTTTAGTCACTTAATACACCCAACCAAACAAAATGTGTGTGTCAACACATTCTGCAGTTATTTGTGTCATGGGGCGTTTCAGTTCCGTTTCAGTTTCATGTTTCAGTTCAGAGCAAATTTCCTTGAAAGAAAATGCATTTGTGCAATTGCTAATTTATTCACACAGGTTAAAATATTTCCCCTTCTTTTGGAAAATGAAAAACAAGTTTTGCGCTAATGAATGGATGAGATAAACCTTTCCCTTCTGAAAAATGATAGTTGTTGATTTTTATAGAAATGCTTAATTAATTCTTGCACTGAAATTGAGTGACAATAATAATTACATTTCACTACAATTCTGTGCTGATTTAATCGGCACCTCTAATTTTAGACGCTGTTCCTAATCTGAATATTTGGCAATATACTTTTTCAGGCAACAAGGTGACCCAATCTGTTAAACATTACTCAATCTGGATCACTGTTAAGGATGAAGAGATGTCCTAAAATAACTTCACTGAGATTGCATGTGCATCTGAATTCTTGAAATCATTGACATGACAAATGCATTAACTTTATTCAAATCACCTTGAGCTGTGAATATACCCTTTTTATGAATATTAAAGTAATAAAGCAAAGAAATTAAATGTATTCGAACAAAGTCCTGAAATCCAAAATATGCTGCACTGTGGCTCAGTGATGAATGGTTGAGAGTTCACATCCCTTGTAATGGCCTGGAGAACTGAAAATCCCAGCGTAACTCTGAGGAGCTCATGCATTAGAATTTTATTTTAATGTTTGTTAATTTCTCTGGAAGTAGCCGATGATGGTGATAAGACCAGGATTGACTCCCCAACCCAAATTGCTCTCAAAAGGATGGTGGTGGGCTACACCCTTAAAGCGCTGCAGTGTGATGAGGTTGCTCCTCGGTGGGTTGGAGATAAGGATTTGGTTTTTGTAGTTTTAGGAAGTGCAATTCGAGTAACCCAAGCAAGTAGATGCAAGACACATGGTAGGTAGTGTGAATCACAAAAGTCAGTAGGAGCTGTGATTGTGGTAAAAACACGTTAAAAATGTTGGACGAAGTCAGCGTCCATAGGAGGTAAAAATATATTGCCGACATTTCAGGCCTGCGCTCTTCTTCAGGGTATAAGCAAAAACCAGGCAATTATCTTAATTGAAGACTGGAGAGAAAGGGGGAAGAATGTGAGGGGTAGGGACCAAACTAACAGCCAAAGGTGTTAATTGGATATAAGGTGAAAGGTGAGAATTGATCTCATGCACTACCAGACTGAGACCACCTATGTATTGGAGGAGCAACACCTCATCTTCCATCTGGGCACCCTCCAACTAGATGGCATTAACATCGACCTCCAGTTTTCATTAAAACCAAGGATGCCTTTTTCCCGTTCTCCTTCCATCTAATTCTCTCTCTCTCTCTCTCTCTCTTCAATTTTATCTCTTTCTTCTTTCACAGAGCCAAAATCAATTCTCACCTCTCCTCTTATCATATCCAATTTACACCTTTTGGCTATTGGTTGAGAATCCTCCCCCTTTCTTTCTTGACTTTAATTAAGATGCCTGCCTGGTTTTTTGTTTATACCTTGAAGAAGGGCTCAGGCCCGAAACATCAGAAATATATTGTTACCTCCTATGGATCCTGTGAGACTGGCTGAGTTCATCCAACATTTCTATGTGTTTTTGCATGGTAGATGGGAAACATTTCAGCCATCATGGGTCAGTGGTAGAGAGAATAATCATTTTTTAGTTGGCAGATTCAAGTAGGCTGCGTGTTGTTGAGTTTCGTGAGCTCTGCTGAATCTGCCCTCATCGAGGAAATAAGAATATTTTTCATCACACTCATCCTGATGTGCGCCTTGTAGATGGTGGAAAAGCTTTGTGGTGTTAAGTGGTGAATCACTCACCGAGCATATGGCAACCTCTGACCTGATGTTGTAGCCATAACACTGATGCATCTGGTTCAGTTGATCTTCAAGTTAATAATGACCACCCCAATAATGGTGATGGCAATGCAATTGATTATTAATTGTATGTGATTAGGCTCTCTCTTGTTGGAGATGACCATTGTTTGATACTCCTATCATTTGAATGTTACTTGCTGCTTATCAGCCCATGACAAATTTAATCTGGGTTTTGCTGGATTCAAACATGTACTGCTTCATTTGCTGAAGTCTTGTGGGTAAACCAAAACTTTATCTCCTTTCTCAGGGGAGTGTTAAAGAACTGATGTTTCTACTTTCGTTAAGAAAAGTAACAACTTCTCTCCAGAAATCTGGTCAAAATTTATTCTTTCAACCAAAGAGATAATCTGAGTATATTCTGAATGTTTTACCAAATAATTCTGCTGTCAACATCGAGCAAATGCAAAGACATGTAATTCAGGGTGATTTACAGGGTAACAAAATTGCCACCAGAGTTTTTCAGAATAATTCTGGTAATTAATTTTCACAAATGCTGATTTATCATTGTCAAGGAAAAGACTAGTAATGCTGATGGTATTCAGGATTTCAGATTTAATATATTCAGGAAGCAGCTAAAAATAAAGAGGAAAAAACTGAAAGTCTCCATCATAATTCATAAGACATTCTAAAATTTAATCTTTACTCTCTTCAACAAACACAGCAAGGTGTTTCTCAAATTGCAAAAAGGACAAAAGTACAAAAATCAACATTGGTACTAAGGAAGCTCCAATTGGATTTTTGGCAGCAGTCAGAATCTTAAGCCACACAATTTCTCTGAAAGGAAATGTGGAAGGAGTAAAAGAATTGTGCATAGGCCCTTTCAAACTTCCATGTACCATGGGGTTAACCAGGCAATTTGCACAGTTAGCAACTCAGGTACATGACGATTTGACAGGGTCCAACCGGGTGAAGCCAGTCAGAACCCAGAAAAACATACCTGGGCATCGTCCTCCGATGGTTTTAAAAGTGAAATGCCGACCCGGTTACTCTGGTGATGGCTGCACTTGTGCTTCTGCATCACAGGAAAATCCCTAGCTGAGGTGCCACTGCTGCAAAAGGGGTGGTCTGTGACTGGGCTGGGGAGGGTGAGTGTGGCCACTGCTGTGATCAGGGGGTAGAGTTGGAGAGTGGGAGGCTGTGATTGTGGGCGGTTAGAGGTCGCTGCCATGGTCAGGAGTAGAGTGGTGGGCCTGCAATATGCTGTCGCTGTGAGTGCCATTCTGGTTCGCAGCGATGGCTCGATGTGGGAGCAGTGGCATTTGTAGAGCGGTTCCAGTGGTGGGGATTATGGGTAAGGAAGATGGCTATTGCTGCTGCACTCCCACATTGAACTGTCATCGTGAACCAGAGCAGCACGTAATGGAAGCAACCATGCCTTCCTCTGTTCGTGGGAGTGGCACATTGCTGTGGGAGTGGAGGTGACAGTCGGTGGGAGTGACAGACGGGGGGGGGGGGGGGCGACAGACAAGTAGGTGGTGATTGATGGGGGTGACAGACAGGGTGGTGACTGACACCAGGTGGGTGACTGACAGCAGGTGGTGACAGACAAGGGGTAGTGATAAATGGTGGTTGTCTACTGACAGCCAGTGGAGGGGGAGACTGACAGCTGATACTTCCTATAAGGGCATGATGCATCACTCACTACGTCGCTGCGGGGACAGGATCCCACTTAATCAGCCAGGTTAGGGATTTATCAGGGAGGTCTGGCTGCAGTTTGAAAGGTGCATCCTGCACTCACAACCTAGTAATCACACCTGGGTCCAAGGAGGTCTACACGGATGCTACAGTTTGAAAGCTTCTAATGTTTTGGGTGAAAATCCTGCATCAGAACTAAGACCTGAGAGGGAAGATTGTCAGTATAAAGAGGGAGGGGTGAGACAGTGACCAATAGGTGATTGGTGGGGTGAAGGATGATTAACAGACAAACTGAGATGAGGGGAGGGTGGAGTTGGAGGCAGCTGCTGGAGAGTGATCATCATTAGTCTTCTTCTTCTTCTTGCAATTATCACTATTGTCCCCTGTCTCAAATCCTCTCCCCCTCCCACCACCCTTAATATTGCCTATCTTCTTTCTGCAACTTCAGTCCTCATGGGGGGAACCCAACCCTAAATGTTAACAAATGTTCCCACAAGAGATTTCAGATACTGATCGATCAGATGAGTTCCTTCTATAGTTTAATTTAGCTCCAGATTCTGGCATCCGCTGCCTCTTGTGTCTCAGCTTCTCTTAATTTTTCTTGTTATATGGAGAACTTCTGAACATTAATGGATGGGCAGAGGATGCATCTAGAATTAAAATAAAGGGAGTTGGTCTCAGTGAGGTGACTATGACGTGAGAAGATTGTAAGAAGGAAACCGACCATCCTCACCTGTTCTGGCCTACAGGTAACCCCACACACATGAATGCAGTTGACAATTGATTCTCCCCTGAACTGACTCAGTGTCATTCAGTTTCTCAAGGCCAGCATGCTTAAATGGCATATAAACAAAACTGGATGAAACATCTGTTTTCAACCCAGGTATCCAATTCAGAATCAATCAATACTTTCATTGTCAATAAGCCTGGATCCTGATTTTTTTTTTTAAATGGTATGTTACCAGTATCTTCACTGATGAACAGTGGGATGTCGGAGGCAGAGCAGTAGAACATTCTCAAGGATGAGCATGGATGGCATTATATGTTTTCCTTACCTCTCTATAGAACCAATAGGAAACCTTGAATTATGTCAAAAAATACCAAGGATGGTATCCTTGAATTATGTCAAAAAATACTCATATTTTGAAAAGGTTTTTTTGCTAGAGTTTCTTGCAACAGCCTTTGGCAGAGGAATAACAAAGGTCTGAGTCAAAATTGCTTCAAGAATTTTTTTAACCCTTTCTCTCAAAATGTGGGTGTTGCTATACTCAGCCTTCTGGTTTGCCCATCCAAAAATGCATCATCTCACTCTTAACCAGATTTAAATTCATCTGCCTGACTCTGCATCCTGACCATATCATCTTGTAACCTTTGACAATGTTCAGCTCCATCTACAACTCCTCTAACCTTCATGTCATCCACAAATTTACTGATCCATTCTTCCACCTCTGCATCCAGGTCATTTATAAAAATCACAAAGAACAGGGGTCCCAAAACAGATCCTTGCAGTACTCCACTAGGCACTGACCTCCAGGCAGAATACTTTCCTTCCATTACTACTCTCTGCTTTCTTTCTACAAGACAATATTTATTCCGCACAGCCAAGGTTCTACTGATCCTGTGTCTCATGACTTCCTCTCTTGAGGGGGACCTTATTAAATACCTTGCTAAACTCCATGTAGACCACATCTATTACCTTACCGTCATTAATTTATTTTGTTACTTCCTCAAAAAACTCAATTAGACTCATGAAGCACAACCCTCTATTCATAAAGCCACGATGATACTCTTGAGTAGACTGTACTTGTCCAAATGCTTATAGATCCTATCCTTAAGAATCCTCTCCATTAGTTTGCACACCACTGATGTAAGATTCACCATAATTCCCAAGATTCTCCTTATTACCTTTTTTAAACAAGATGACTACATTTCCCATTCTCCAATCCTCCGGCACCTCCCTTGCAGCCAAAGGGGATTTAAAGATCATAGCTACTATCCCAGGTATCTCTTCTCACACTTCCCACAGAAGCATGGGGTATATCGTATCCAGCCTGGGGACATAAATCTTAATGTTTTTATGAAGCTTCAACACTTCCCCTTCTCCACATTGTCCAGCACACAGGCCTCCTCATTTTCAACCTCACTGTGATCAAGGTCCTTTTCTCTTGTGAATACTGACACAAAGTTTTCATTTAGGACTTCCCCAACGTCCTATGCCTCCAGGCACATGTTGCCTCCCTTATTCTTTAACGGCCACACCTTCATTCTCATCATCCTTCTGTTCTTCACATATGCATAGAACACCTTGGGTTTCTCCTTAATCCTACATCCCAAGGCCTTCTCATGTCCCCTTCAACTTTCCTAAGTCTTAAGGTCCTTCCTGGCTACCATACAATTCTCATGAGGCCCTTGATGTTTCCTGCTTCCTATATCTACTCTATGCTTTCTTCTTCTTCTTGACTAGTTCCCTGACCTGTTTTGTCAGCCACAGTTCCATTTACCTCCAATTTTTTTCCTTGTCCCAGTGGGACAAACCTAAATTGAACCCTGCCCAATGGTCCCTAAACTTCTTCCACATTACTTCTGTGCTTTCATCCTTAAATATCTGTTTCCAATTTATTTCTCACTAATTCCTGCTTCATCCCTCCATAATTAGCCCTTCCCCAGTTAAGCACTTTCCAAGTTGGACTGTTTATATCATTTTCCATAGCTATGTTGAAGCTAAGGGAATTGTGGTTATTCTCACCAAAATGCTTCCCCACTGAGATGTCCATCACTTGACTAGGTTCATTCCCCAGAACCAGATGCAGTATGGCTTCTCCTCTAGTCAGCTGGTCCACATACTGTGTCAGGAATCCTTCTTGTACATACCTGTCAAATTTAGCCCCATCCATCCTTCTTGCAGTTAGTAGGTGTCAGTCAATTTTGGAGAAATTGAAATCACACATAACCACATCCTGTATTTACAGAACCATTCCAAAATCTTCATGTTTGCTTGCTCCTTGGTGTCCTGTGGGTTATTTGGGGGCCCATAGGTGGCTCTCAGCACAGTAATAGCTCCCTTCCTACTTCTGACTTCCACCCACACTGACTCAATGGACAACCTCCCTTTCTATTAGCCATGATGCTACCCCTGGCCTGTAATGATACTTCGAACACCCCACCCCCCCATTTTTCTACCTGCCATCCTTTTCTTTTTAAAGCATCTCAACCCAGGTACCTACATCAGCCAATCCTGCCATTCCTCCACCAAGTTTAAATAATGGCCACAACATCGTAATTCCATATACTGATCCATGCTTTAAGTTTATCTCCTTTATTCCTAATAGTCCTAGCATTGAAATAGACCCATTTCAAACCCTCTGACTACCTTTGTTTTGTCCCCTGCCTATCCTTCTTCACCATCTCAGACCACCTAGCATCATGCTTTTGTCCTTCTACCCGAATTTCTGCAATATGCAAATAAAGTGCAACAAGCCATTGAAAATTCATTTTCTGCATTTGCACTTTGACTTTTTCCCTGCTGATCTTGGCGCAGTCAGAGACCAACATGGTGAAAGGTTTCACCAGGATATTGCAACTATTAAAAAAATGGTATCAGGGCAACTGGAATCCATTAATCCTAGCCAACTATTGTTAGACGCTGACACGATAGGTATCAGATGCTGAGTACAAACGAAAATCAGTGGTAAAACATTTTTAAGTCTGTTGAACGAATGCAATGTATCAGCACCATTACACGATTAAGCATGTTAAAATAAATGAAATTTAATCTAATTTAATGTTTCTCTAACTTCCTACATGAATATAAAATTATCTGTGTTCAGATTGAAGTTGTCCCCAATTTTATTTCAGGAAGCAAACCTTTTGAAAAAAAATTGTCGTTCAGTGTTATTGATCTTTCTACTGAGTATAATGGGTTCTTGTCATGATTTCTCTCTCAGCCTCTTATAATTTGAGAACCTTTATTCAGTCTCTAGTCAATTTTCACTTTCAGTTAAGAAAAATTGCAGCCTAACCAAATCTTCCTCATAACTAAAATATTACATATCTTCTGGCACTCTGTCCCATTTGCCCTGGAGTGGGCTATCTCATGCCTGATAAAGTTCCAGCATAATTTCTTCATTCTTGCATTCCATACCTTGGTCAATAACAATGCGCCATTAACTCTTTTGTACACTTTCAAGCCTGTGAAAAAGAATTTCAAAGTCAACTCTATAAGAATATTGATGTCTTATCTTTGCACATTCCATTAAGTTTTGATGTTTTGATACCATTTATTTAATTCTAATTTACACTGGTGTAGAAGTCTGTGTGAACATGCAGTTATTTATCACCTCCTTAGATTAGATTATATACATTTTTTTATCCTAGATTTTAACAAGGACACATTCAACAAGGTTGGTGACTTTGCATGCACTTGGGATGTCTCAAGAGAAACAAAATACATTTGCAATGGTGTCTTTCAATGTAACTATTTTTAATTCTTGTCATATATTGCCTGGGACAGAGGGTTATAAAAAAATGTGAAACATATCGAATGTAATGTTCTCTGTAAGGAGGAGAAAGTAGGTCTCATTTTGTCAGGCATCCTGAGATCGTGAGTAAGTATTTTTTTTTCCTTTGGACATAAACAATTTCCATTAATATTGCACCTTTTATTGGTAATCTCTTCTAAGATGTGTCATCAAATGGAAATTAGTAAGAAGTCACATGCAGAAATATTAGGACAGATGACTAAATGCCTGGTTGGATAAGTAAATTTTGTGGGGTTCTTAAAGGAGGAAAGAGATCAAGGGAATGCTGGAGGAGGGAACTATGGACTTTAAGGCTCAGTAGTTCATGGTTTGAAGCTGAAACTAGGAATGTTTAAAAGTGATGAATGAGGCAAGATCTTTTACATCTGCCTGGAACACATTGTCTTTAACACCCTTGGATGTGTGGTCAAAGCAGATGCAGTAGCACAACTTGAGGTTTTTAGACAGGTGCCTTAACATACCAGGAATAGAACGATATGGATTGTGTGCAAAGTTTAATTTGGAATCGTGGTTGGTCAGCCTTTTTGCTCTGCTGTTGTGATGTGCATTTCTGTTCGTAGCCTTGGCATCTGAGGATATTGTCACAAAATAAAGTGACAACAATTAGAATCAATAGATAAATTGGATAGTGAAATGAAATCTGGAACCAGCTGAGAGCCAGATCATAGACATTTAAGTCCGGAGATCCAGATCAGTACAGCAGGAGCCATGATGACCTGCAAAAAAATTACCTCCCAGGCAAAGAGGAGATTCTGGATGAAAATGGAAACAACAAGGGAAACCAGACATTTGTGGCAGTCTCTAAATACTGCAAACAAATCCTGTAAAGTAGCTGATGGCAAAGCTTCTCTCCCAGAGGAACAATACCTTCTATGCTCGATTTAATGACAGTATCAGTCAAGAACCAACCCTCCACACCTCCATACCCCAGTGATCCCATCCTGTCCGCATCTGAGGATGACGTGCATGCTGCCTTCAGGAGGGTGAATCCAAGGAAAGTATCCAGCCCAGACAGAGTACCTGGCCGAGTGTTAAAAATCTGTGCTGACAACTTACCAGGTTATTGATGGATATCTTCAAAAACTCATTCCATCAGGGCATGGTACCCATTGGTTTCAAACAGGCATCAATCATACCAGTGCACAAGAAGAGTGCAGTAACCTGCCTTAATGACTATTGACCAGTAGCACTTACCTCAACAGTGATGAAGAGTTTTGAAAGACTGGTGATGAAGCATATCAGCTCCTGTCTGAGCAGTTCACATCATAGAGCCATCTCACTGGCTCTACACAAAGCCCTGGAACACCTGGACAGCAAAGATGTATACATCAGGATGCTCTTTATTGACTGAAGTTCTGCATTTAACACCATCATCCCCTCAAAACTAATCAGCAGACTCCAAGACCTGAGAATTAACACCCCACTGTGAAATTAGATCAAGGATCTCCCCATCTCCAGACCACAATCAGTGAAAATCGGTAAGAACATCTCCACAATCTCCATCAATACCGGAGCATACAGCGCTACATTCTTAGCCCTGCTCTACTTGCTATACACCTATAACTGTAGCTCAGTACAACAACAACACCATCTACAAATTTGCTAACGATACCATGGTAATGGATTGTATAAAAAAAGGCGTACAGGAGGAAGATTGAAAATTTGGCTGAATGGTGCACCAACATCAACCTTGAACTCAATGTCACCAAAACCAAGGAGCTGATTGTTGACTTGAGGAAGAAAACCAGAGGTGTACAATCCTGTGATCATTGGGGGAATCAGAGATGGAGAGAGTGAGCAAATTTAAGTTCTTGGGAGTCACTATCTTGGAGGATCTTTCCTGAATCCAACACACAAATTAGTTCATGAAGAAAGCATGTCAGCACCTCTACTTCCTCAGGAGTTTGCGGAGAAATGGCATGATAATGGAAACCCTTGCAAATTTCTACAGATGTGTGATGGGAAGTGTGCTGATAGGGGGTCATCAATACTCCTGAGCATAAAACCTTGAAAAAGGTAAATTGACACAGCCCAGGGTATCACAGTTAAACCTTCCTTACCATCGAGAACATCTACAGGTAACCCTGCCATTGGAGAGCAGCAGGAATTATCAAGGACCCACACCACCCAGCACATACTTTGGACTCGCACCACCAGGTTGAGAAACAACCTCTACCCCTCCACCATCATATTCCTCAACAATAAACTTAATCAGGGACATATATAAGAACCCTTACTTTTGCACTTTATTGATTTTCCCTCTCTCTCTCTGTATTGTACCATTTGTTTATTGTTCTTTATTCTTTAAGCGAACACCGAGTCAAATATTTTTTGCATTGCCAATAAGTGGCAATTCTGCCTCGCCCACAGGAAAATTGAATTCCATATTTGTGAGTGATATCATGTATATACTCTGACAATAAATCTGAAATTAAAAAAAAAAAGAAATCTAATTTTTTTTGAGCATTGACGTCAATATTTATTGGATAATTACCATCTGCATTATTAATGCTGTTGTGCAGCAAGGATGAGATGGGTGTAATAAACAAGAGCAATGCCATTAGTAGCTCTGTTTTTGAGCCAGATGAATGTGAGACACATCAAGCTCATAATCACGTATACACATTCAAATGCATTGCGTGTGGAATGCAGCAATGTTAAAACACAGTTAAATTTCGGTATCCTCAATTTTTTTTATCAGAAAGTGGTAAAAGATTATTTAGTTCGATCTTGAAGGATTCTTTCTGGTATCTTGAACAAAAGTTAAATTCAATCAACAGAGATAATTGGGGCATAATCCTAATTTCAGCAAACTGTCTGCTGTGTTTCCTAACTTGTCATGGTGGAAAATTAATTCACCAGCTATCAGGCAACTTATGATTTGTGATGGTTGTAAAAAACATAAGATAGTTGTCAATATAAATGAATGCTTTTCTTGTTCTTATAATGTAAAGCAAAGTCTTTTACAGCCAGTTTTTTTTTTACAATTTTATTTGATTTCATCCTGACATTTAGATCCCTTGTGCTCGTAGGGTCGATCAAAATTCTGGCATCAATTGATTTCCCAGTGGTGGTCCCTCTACCTAATATGTCTGGAAGAAGAAGAAAAAAGATAAATGGAGGAATACCCATTGGGCAGGGAAGTTCGTTAGTGCTCTAGTCCCTGCCAGTTGTTCAGACAAATTAGGGACAGGAGTCAGCTACAACGCTGCCTTGACAATTGTAGGCATCTGTTGGATGCACCTGTTGTGTGTATTTTCAGTTCCTGAATATAGTTAAGTGCAGTGATGGTTTTAGTTCTGCAATTTGCACCAGGCTGGGTTATAATTGGTTTCAATGATCAGCATGCAATCTCAATGTAGCTACTTTGAAATCTCAATTTCAGGAGGATATTGGTATCACAGAGCATCTTCCAAGATGGGTTGTGTCTCAATGAAAATCATCACACCCTGTTCTTAAGTTTTAATCTAGAATGATTCAGGGTCCAACTACGACCTATATTGCCCCTCAAGCTAATTCCTCAGCTGAGGTCGATTTTTGTGTCTCTTATATCCATTGCAGTTCATGGTGCTTGCATCCAGCTTTGCCTTATGTGAGGGGATATAGGCACCAATGGTATTACCCACAAGTTCCCCCCCCCCCCCACCCCCCATCCAGCACCATGATGGCAATTTGAACTGTGATCTGTTCTGGAAATTCAGCTAGAGAAAATATGTCATGAACTTTGAGAAGATTTGCAAGGAGAGGGGAATCTAAAACTGAAGAGTTAAAGTTGGATTAGAAGGCAAAGATTTAAGGGGAGAGGGGAAGGATTAAAAAGAGGACCTGAGCAGCAATATTTTCACACAGCAGAGAGATGGAATGAGCCACCAGAGGAAGCTGTATGGGTTGATGTAATTACAGTATTTAAGAGATTTTGTACATTGGGGTTTAGGGAGATATGGACCTACTGAAGGCAAATGGCCCTAATCTGTTGAATGAGCTGCTGAGCTTCTCCAGCATGTTTCTCCAGTATTGCACTTGACCCAAGAACCTGTAGAAAATCATGTTTAATGGCAAATGTAGACAACTTGGATGACATGAATAAGTTCAACCAAAGGTATAGCTTTCTTGCTGTGAAACTTCATGACTTGCATGTAGGACAGACCGAATAATGATGGCAAATGAAAATCAGAGCATTTGTCGATGCTGGTGAGCAGATTAGGCAATATCTCTGGAAGGAAAATCAAAGTTAATATTTCAGGTCAAAGAACTTTGTAAGAACACTAATTTACAGTTTGAATTCTACTTTCTTGGTTCTTTCTGACAAAGATTCAGACTTGAAATATAAACTATTGGTTTCTTTTGGAACTGTTCTCTGATCTGCTGAGCATTTCCAACAATTTTCATTTTTATTTCTTGCATAGAAAGAAATAAGGATCAAGGATCTCCCTGCATGAAGGGAATCAGTGAGTATTATTTTTCCCATGCACTTCTCTTGATATTATTATGTGCACCATGTTTTTAATTGCAGATTTATTTAACTGAATTAAATTAATTTCTCAGAGGTGGTTTGAACTCATTAGATTGTAGATCTTTAGAATATCAATTGAATAAGATAAACATTTCCCTTCTTGGTCTGAAGGCAGTTGAATTACTTCAAAACCAGACTGTTGCCAATACATCTGGGGCAAGTCTCCCCCATTTTTTTAATGAGATTAGTTAAAACATCCATCTTGCTTCTTAAACCTGTGACAAGAAAAGTAGAATATTAAGACTATTAATTTTGTCCTTGAAGAGGAAATTGTACATTTTAAAAAAAAGTAGTCTCTTGAAACACTTTCTATTAGTTAGTGTGCAAGTTCAATTTTATTGTCACATGTACCAAGGGGCAGGGAGAAAGTTTATTTTTCGTTGAACAATTCAGCTAGTCCACTCATATATAGTACAACAAATAAAACACAGTGCAGAATGCAGAGTTACCGGGAGATATAAGTTGGTGCAGACCAAAGACAATGATGTGAGGTTGATTCTGGAGTCTGAATGGGAAATAAACAGTCTTTGAATCTGCTGGTGTGTTATCTCACATTCCAGAATCAACTTTCTGATGGAAGTAGAATGAAAGGAGTGTTTCTGGGGTTGGATGAATCTATTAATATGATGGCTGCTTTTTCAAAGCAGCTGGAACTATAGATGAAATTGATGGGAAGGGGGTTGATAGATTTAGCTGTATTGACTATCATTCACATATTGCTATGAAATTCCTCTAAATCCCATTTCGATGAAGGTCCTGCCACATTCAGAACAACAGCCACAATATAACAGAAATAAAAATGATTATGCATTAATATTCATATAATATAATTTCAAGGCTCTTCATTATTTAGTGATTTTTGCTAGAATTTTAATATCGGATGGACTCCACCCAGCAGTTATACCTGTTAACATACTTTGTGTGTACATAGTCAAGATTATTCAATTTCTGTTAACTTGGAAATAAAGTACAATTAAAAACTGCAGCATAAACAGGTTATAACTTGAAAAATGAAGTATCACATTTCAGATGACCTACATGTAAAGATAGCCTTTTGGCATCTCTACACTATCTTTAGAATACTCCTAGGCAAAGGTCTCAAAAGATTTATTTCTGAAAATGTCTTTCTTTTATTCTGGGGGATGGTAAGTTAAGATGTCAGTGAAAAATATATTTTATTTATCTCCATGCCTCAACCGAATTTTATTAAAATCCAAATGGATGTAATCAAACAAGTGACATTTTAAAACCAATAACTTCAGCACATTTAACTGGCTGTGTTATGAATTTAAATTGAATTGTTTCATTGAAACACAGCTCAAGATGCTGTGAAAAGATTTGGTTTGTGTGCTACCAAGCAAGTCAATCTACGCATAGTGCAACAGGTTTTTTTCTAGAATGAAAACAAAAGTGTAGGTAATGAAGATGCAATAAAACAAAAGTTTGGCATATCATGTTAAAGAAAAAATACAGTTAAACAGTGAAAATAATCATCTTTTACTTCTGAAGGGTCCATTAGTGTATCTAATAGTAAGAGGAAAGAAAGTGTCGTTGAATTTGGAGATGCGTGTTTTCAAACTCCTGCACATTGTGGAGGGATAGAAGAGGGTGTGACGGGTTGGGATGTGTTCATCAATAGGTTGGTTGCTTTCCTGAAGTAGCAGGAGGTGAAGATGATAGGCCGATGTGGGAAGAGGTTGGTTTGTGTTTATTCAGTTACTTGTGTTCTCAGGTATACAATTCTCATTCTAAATGATTTCCTGGTCAAAAATTCTTCCAAAAGTAAAAAGAATAAGCAGGAGAAAGTCAATCTATTAGAGCAGCATTCAGTATTCTTTGTGGATTGCCAGCATCTTGATTTTAATTTTGGTGAGATGACCTATTTGATTTAAAAATAAAGATCAACTAAATGCACACACTCAGCAACATCTTCAGTCAAAGTATTTTCCAAGCATATCAAGGACTTTGTAAGAGAGAAAAAACTTGTTCCAACAATTGTTAAACAAATAATGTTCCTTAGAGACAGAGACTGCCGGAGAAAGATGTGATCCAGCAATAAGATACAGGCTCCAGTGCTAATTTCTGCAGATATAGGTCAGCAGTGAATGTGAAAAATGGGCTCCATTAGCTCACTGTCCAAACAATGTTGTTACACTCCTAGTTAAGCAACACATTTAATTTTCACACCCTCACCCTCAATATGTTCTCCTTTGACTCATTGTACTTTCTCCAGGTGAAAGGGATAGCCATGGGTACCCAGATAGGCCCCAGTTGCGCCTGCCCTTTTTGTTGCCTATGTGAAGCAATCAATGTTATAAGCCTACACAAGAAAGGTCCCTCAACTTGTCCTCCACTACATTGATGACTTCTTTGGTGCTGCCTCATGCACCCATGATGAGGTCATTGACTTCATCCACTTTGCTGCCAACTTCCACCTGACTTCAAATTCACTTGGTCCATTTCTAGTATTACAAGATCAAACCAGCAACCACAAAGAAGGCATATTATACAGGGGTAAAGATGAACAATTACTTTATTAACAAAAAATTCACTTTCAAATTTTAATTCAAAATTCCCCCCTTTTATAACAATGGCCACTGGTTACTATGCAAAACAGTGTAAAACTAATATATTCCCCATCTTAAATATAACATATATAATCAAAGTCTAAGCTACACTTCCAACCAGCCCACAGAAAAAACTTAGACACAAAACAAACACAAAACTCACAAAACTTTGATCTCAACTGAAGCAAAGATCAGAAACAAAATTCAGTTTGTGTGTGTGTGTGTGTGTGTGTGTCTGTGTGTGTGTGTGTGTGTGTGTGTGTGTGTGTGTGTGTGTGTGTGTGTGTGTGTGTGTGTGTGTGTGTGTGTGTGAGAGAGAGAGAGAGAGAATGAACAACAAACAAAATTTGAAGTTGTCTTCTTGTGTTGCTTGGAGAGAGAGGAACCATGGCTTTGTCTGGATCCTTCTGGCTGCCTTTGGAATGTTCATCCTTTTTGAAATCCCAACATTCTAAACTGTCCTCCAGACCATGACTCATACTCTGGGCCTTCTTCCACTCCACAGCACCACCCAGTGGTGGTTTATCGTCCAAGTCCAGAAATTTTTAGATCATTTTCTGCACATGCTCAGTCCATCTCCCACTCTCTCAGCAGTCTACCTTCACCTTGGCTCTCTAAGGCAAACTGTCACTTTTAACATAAAACCACACAACACATATGCCAATACACAACACAGAACTCTGTAAGACCTCCCCAGCTAAAAACAATTGGTACACAATAACAATTTTTTAACAATAAATGGAAAAATAAACACTTTTGTTTTACAATATGTGATTAGATTCATATCTACCCAGATTAACATCTTGACAAACAATCTGCTATTACATTATCTGTCTCCTTTATGTGTGTAATAATTAAATCATATTCTTGTAATAGTAAGCTCCAATTCAATAACCGTCTTCTTATTTTTCATTTTAGACAGGAAAAACTAATGGATTATGATCAATATATATTATTAACAGTTTTTGAGCAGTACAAATATACACATCAAAATGTTGCAATGCTAAAACAAGCGCTAATAACTCCTTCTCAATGGTTGAGTAATTTCGTTGATGGTCGTTAAACTTTTTGGAGAAGTACGAAATAGGATGTTCTACTCAATCACCCATCCTTTTTCTGTAACAGTACAGCACCAACCACTTCATCACTAGTGTCCATGGCTAAAAAAGAATGGCCTTTCAAAGTTAGGGGACAAAAGTAAAGGCCGATGGCATAAAATGACCTTCAAATTCAGAAACGCTTCCTGGCATGTATCTGACCAAATAAATTTTTCTTTCTTTCCAAGTAGTTTTGTTAATGGGTGTGCAATTTCTGCAAAGTTTTACAAAATCTATGATAGTAGCCAATCATGCCTAGAAATCTCTGAAGAGCTTTCTTATTACCGGGGATAGGGAATGCAGTGATAGCCAATACTTTTGCTCCAACCGGTGCCACCTGCCCCTGTCCTACCACATGACCCAGATAAATTACAGTGGCATGTCCAAACTCACACTTGTGCAAATTCACTGTGAGGTGTGCTTCCACCATTCTCAGAAATAACTGCTCTAATTCAAGCATGTCTTCTTCCCATGTATCCATACTAATTACTAAATCATCGATATAGATGCATGTGTGCTCTAAACCCTGAAATACTGGATTAATCATTCTCTGAAATGTGCCAGGTGCATTTTTCATCCTGAAAGGCATAACATTATACTCATACAATCCCGAAGGTGTAACAAATGCAGAAATCTCCATGCCTTTCTCTGTCAAAGGAACACACCAGTATCCTTTTAAGAGATCAATCTTTGTAAGAAACTTAGCCTTCCCCACCTTAGTTATACAATAATCTATTCTGGGGATAGGGAACGCATCAATCTTTGTCACCATAATTACCTTTCAATAATCTGTACAAAACCTAACTGACTCATCTTTCTTAGGCACCAGAACACAGGGTGAACTCCAATTTGAACTTGATTTTCAGATAATGTCATTTTTGAGCATATAATTCACATCTTCATCCAACAATCTGCTCTTTTCTCAATTAACTCGGTATGGATGCTGCTTAATAGGCTTAGCATCACTGACCTGCTCATCATGACAAGCCACAGTAGTTCTTCTTGGAACATCTGGGAATATATCCTGAAATTTCATAAGTAATGTCTTCATTTCTTCCCTTTCTGATTTAATCAAATGCATTAACTTGGTGTCTAAGTTTTGCAAAACTATAGAATTTTCCAGCCTGGGGCTGATCACTTTCTGTGCTTCATGATCTTTCATGAAACTTATCTCCTCCTTACTTTCCTCTGTAACTAGCACCTTGGTTGTAATCCTAGTCTCCTCCTCAGTCATTTTCTCAAAGTAATGTTTAAGCATGTTCACATGACAGACCTGTGTCCCTCTTTGACTATCAGGCATCTCAATGACATAGGTGACCTTGTTAATTTTTGATTTCACCTTATATGGTCCTGAAAACTGAGCTCTCAAAGGGTTTGACTGCATTGGAAACAAAACCAATACTTTGTCGCCAGGTTTAATGTCCCTAATTTTTGCTTTTTGATCATACCAAATTTTCATGTTTCCCTGAGCAGTTTTTAATTTTTTCCTTGCCATCTCACAAGCCTGTTGTAATTTCTTTTTAAATTTGAAAACATAATCCAACAGATTTGATTGTATATCATTATGTATCCACTGTTCGTTCAACAATATTAATAGACCCCTGACTTCATGACCAAACACCAACTCAAATGGACTAAAGCCAAGAGACTCCTGAGTTCCCTCTCTAACAGCAAGCAATAACAAATTGATTTCTTCATCCCAATCCTTATTATTTTCCATGCAATAAGCCCTCATCATATTTTTCACAGTTAAATTAAACCTTTCCAAGGCCCCTTGACTTTCAGGATGATAGGCAGATGACACAATTTGATGGGCTCCCAATTCATACACCACCTGTTGAAATATTCCAGACATAAAATTACTCCCTTGGTCTGATTGAATTTCCCTTACTAGGCCAAACACTGTGAAACATTGCATAGCCTTCACAATCATCTTCACTTTAATGTTTCTCAAGGGAATAGCCTCCGGAAACCGTGAAGCTGTGCACATAAGTGTTGACAAATATTCATTTCCTGCTTTGGTTTTTGGCAATGGGCCAACACAATCCACTATCAGTTTTGAAAAGGGCTCCCCAAAAGCAGGGATAGGTTGTAAAGGTGCCACTGGTGATCCTTGATTAAGCTTGCCTATCAGTTGACAAGTGTGAAAGGTTCTACAAAAGTTCACAACATCCTATCTTAATTTTGGCCAATAAAACAGTTTCCTTATCTTTTCTACCATTTTCCTCACTCCAAGATGACCTCCTAAAGGTGTACTATGAGCCAACTTTAATATTTCATTCCTTTAAGTTTTGGGAATTACAACTTGCCTTACTACCGCCCAGTTTTCACTGGCAGGTATCACTTGTGGTCTCCACTTACTCATCAACATTCCATCTTAATCAAAATAACCTACTGGCACAGTTTCAATTTCCTGGTTAGACAGAATCTTATCTCTTATCCAAGCAAGATCAAGATCATGCTTTTGTCTAGCTATTAATTTTTCTCTTGACAACAGCAAAGTTGGATCCTTAGGTTTGTCCTCAATGTTTGCCTCCACTACAGGATCATCACAGACTTTCTCTACCTCTACCTTTTTTTCTGGACATGGCTCTAGTAATGGCACACTCAGGGTAGATTTACAAATCCATTACGGACTCATAAAATAATGGCTTACTTGTGAGTTTCACTGCAGGTATGACTTTACCCTCTGGTAAATCATTCCCGAGCAAAAGAGAAACTCCATCCACCAGCAGACTTGATCTTATCTCTATCGTAACCGGGCCATTAACTAAGTCTGATTTCATCACTATTCTATGCAAAGGTATAGGCTCTGCTTCACCACCAATGCCTTTAATTAAATTCACATCTCCAGTATCGGTCTCCTCACCAAAATTCAAAACGTTGCTTAATACAAGCGATTGGACTGCTCCAGTATCCCGCAGGATTTTAACTGGCACTTGATTGGATCCTTCTTTAACCGAAATGAAACCTTCAGTCATGAACGGTTTAAAAATATCCCTAACTTTCTCACTCTGAACACAATCAGTTGGTACCACCCCTTTCTCTTTCTTCCTTTTCAGTACAGGACAATTTGTTATTGAGTCCTGGCTTCTTACAATAGTGGGAAATAACACTCGAAAATTTTTCTTTCACCATTTCTCTTCCTCTCTTCCTTTAACCTCACTTCTAGATTTTCTTTCTACTCCACTTGGATTATCAGCAGTATTCCTTTGAAAGGTTTTCCCTGATGTCCACTTAGGCTTGTGTGTTAAAGCATATTCCTCTGTGAATTTAGCCATTTCTAGCTGTTTTTATATTTTCTCTGCCAAGTACACTTGAATATCGTCAGGAACAAAATTTTTAATCTCCTCAATCAGAATGATTTCCCTCAATAAATCAAAGTTATTTTCTACTTTCATTGCGACACACCACCGATCAAAACACACAACCTTCCTATAAGCAAAATCCAGGTAAGATTGGGTTGCTTCTTTTTTTAAAACTCCTAAACTTTTGTCTATAAGCCTCTGTGACTAGTTCATAAGATCAGAGTATAGCCTGCTTTACAAATTTTGTAATCAGCTACTTGTTGTACCGTGAGACACAAATACACCTGTTAGGCTTTCCCTTTAGGAACACTTTGTTGTTGGAGTGACCACTGGTCTGGTGGCCATTATAAATTTACAGCTACTTTCTCAAAATGCTGAAAATACTGGTCTATTTCAGCTTCCTCAAATGAAGGAACTAACCTCACTTCGCAACTGACCAGAAACCTCTCCTCCTGACCTCCACGTGGGTTTTGGACTTCTCCCTCTCCTTGCGTTATGGTCAGCTTTAATTTAGCTAGTTCTAGCTCATTTTTCTGTTCTTTCTCTCTCTCCTCCCTTGCAGCTGCTCTCTCCTCCCTTGTGGCTGCCCCTTCCTCCATTTCTTCATGCCTTATTGCTTCCTGTTCAGCTTTCCTTTCTGCCTGCCTTACTGCTTCCCATTCGGCTTTCCTTTCTGCCTCTCTTTTTTTCCTCTAACTCTAGTTTTCTCAAAGCCAACTTTACATTCTCTGAAGTTTTCTCCTTTGGAAACAGTTCTAATGCAGCTTCTTCAAATACCCCGTTTCCTACATATTGCTTTCTGGCAATTTCCTTTTTTTTCATCCCAGTTCTTACTGTAAGAAGTTTTAACTTGCCAACTATAACCATCAGTTCTGACTTTTTAGCCATTTTTACATTAACCACTGAAGGGTTCATTATGAACTGGTCCATATTCATAGTTGCTGGTTTTTCTGCTGGTGATTTATACATTCACCGTTTATTTTTAGTTTCAAGCTGGAGGTTGAGTCAAACCCAGACAACTGATAACTAAGCACAAGTCAATCGGCCCTAAAGCTTCCAAATTGGTTTGATCCTGGACGATACCTCCAAATTATGTTACAAGATCAAACCAGCAACCACAAAGAAGGCATATCACACAGGGGTAAAGATGAACAATTACTTTATTAACAAAAAAATTCACCTTCAAACTTTAATTCAAAATCCCCCCTTTTATAACAATGCCCACTGGTTACTATGCAAATTTCTAAAACAGTGTAAAACTAATAAATTCCCCAGCCTAAATATTACATATGTAATTAAAGTCTGTTTTATTTCCAACCAGCCCACAGAAAAACTTAGACACAAAACAAACACAAGACTCACAAAACTTTGATCTCAACTGAAGCAAAGATCAGAAACAAAATTCAGTTTGTTTGGTAAACTGAAGCCAAAAGATCTTTCAGAGAGAGAGAGAGAGAGAGAGAGACAGAGAGAGAGAGAAAACAAAATTCAAAGTTGTCTTCTTATGTTGATTGCAGAGAGAGGAACAACTACTTGGTCCAGATCCTTCTGGCTGCCTTCGGAATGTTCATCCCTTTTGAAATCCCAACATTCTAAACTGTCCTCCAGACCATGACTCATGCTCTGGGCCTTCTTCCACTCCACAGCACCACCCAGTGATGGTTTATCATCCAAATCCAGAAATTTTTAGATCATTTTCTGCAAATGCTCAGTCCGTCTCCCACTCTCTCAGCAGTCTATCTTCACCTTGGATTTCTAAGGCAAACTGTCACTTTTAACATAAAACCACACAACACACACAGAACTCTGTAATACTAGCAACAGTCTTCCTTTCCTCAATTTCTCTATCTCCATCTCAGGAGACAAACTCTTGACATACATCTTCTATAAACCCACCAACTCCCACAGCTACCTCGACTGCACCTCTTCCCACCCTGTCCTCTGTAAGGATTCCATTCCATTCTCTCAATTCTTCCCTCTCTTTCGTATCTGCACCTAGGATGAGGACTTCCATGCCAGATCATTGGAGACGTCCGCCTTCTTCAAACAACGGGGCTTTCCTTCCACAACCATCAACTTAGCACTCACTTGCATATCTTCCTTTACACGGACATCTGCCCTGGTCTCCTCCACACCCAAGTGCAACAAGGACAGAATTCCTCTTGTTATCACCTACCACTCCTTCAGCCACTGCATCCAATACATCCTCCTCCGCCATTTCCGCCACCTACTACACGATCCCTCCACTAGACACATATTCCCTTCTTCTTCTGCAGGGACTGCTCCCCCCACAACTCCCTCATCCACTCCTCCCTCCCCACCAATTGTCCCCTTGCGATTTACCACTGACCACAGGAGATGCTCCACTTGCATGCACACCACCTTCCTCAGCACCATTCAGAGCCACGTTTCCAGAGGAGAAGACCTCCACATTCAACTGCACTATCTCAAGCACTCTTGGCAGGTCAACGACTTGCTGCAGGTTTCAATTGGCCTTTTCTAGGAGTCTCTATCTGATATGATCACACTTGAATCACATGCATCACATATCAGTCCTTCTAAGTGGATGGCAGCAGAGTTATCTCTGCAGCCATAGGCTCTCCCTAGCTCCCATAGGACCCGCATGTCCACCGACTCACCAGGCGCTTGTTTATGACTGTCCAGAAGGTACCTGGAATAGATGAAATTTGTTGGGGTCCAGTACTGTCTCTGCAGGAGCCTCATTGCAGCTGAGTATGTAGTGCAGTCCCTGATCATTTGAAAAAAAGCAGAGGCCGACTGAGTGAAGAATAGGTCTCAATTATCTTCCTCACTCTGCACATTGTTGCATCTCATGAAGGCATTGAGGCAGTGCAGCCATTGATCGAATTTAATGGAGTCCTCCAGAACTTTAGGGTTGGTGTCCAGTTTATCCGCCTTTATTACCTTGTCCATGGCACAAAAATTGTGATTAAATTATCGCACTACTGATTAACCACATTAGGCTGAGAGTTGCAATTAATAGGCTTTAATCATCATAAAACATCATCACATCTCATATGTTGCTGGCCCAGTTCCAAGGCAGGTACTGAGAGAGAGGAGTTTGGGCATAACAGCCTTTATGGGGATTAAGAGGGGGCGTGCCAGCTCATAAGGTACATTCATGCAGACAGTGCTAATTGCTAAATAGTGGTTCCACTATTTAGCCTATGGTCATTTTTTGTCTACTTTAATTGAAATCATGATGTTCTGCAAATAGTCACCATCTACAATTGCCTTCAGGAGAAGGGGAGCTGCTGAACCTAAAGTGCAGTCTAGGTGCACACATTGCAGAGACATTACAAACATGGTATTGCAGACTAAATACAAACAACAGCATTGTAGATATGCCCACACTTCAAAATGCTGGAGGATCAAAAGGGCAACTCTCCATCACCTTCTCAAGGGCGATTACATGGCATGCCCATATACTGATATAGAAATATTTAGATACACACTCTTTACATTTTATTTAATCTGGGCAGCACAGTAGCACAGCAAGTAGAGCCAATTTCTCACACCTTCAGTGAAGCAGGCTTGATCCTAACCTCTGGGTCCAATCTTGGTGAAGTTTGTCCAGAGTCACTGTAATTGCAAGTGCTTCACCTGGGTGCCCCATTTTCTTCACCCATCCCAAAGACGTGTGGGTCAGCAGGTTAATCAGCCAGTATAGGTTGCACCCTTGTGAGTAGGCAAGTGGAAAAATCTGAGGGCAGTTGAAAGAAATGTGAGGAGAATACCATCGTAATAGTGTAAAAAAAGTGTTTGATGGATAACAAGGACTCAGTGGACCGAAGGGATTATTTCACTTCTGTGTGAACACAACTTTGTGACTGTAGGGCAAAGGATGAGACAAGTGCTGACCTGTGGGACCTGAGCTTCTATTGTTCATTATAAAGCACAGTAATGCACAACAAATTCCCAGACTGATTATATAGGAGAACCTGTTAGTGGTAATCTTGCTTGTGTAGATTCACCAATGGCAATATTTGGAGCCAGTGGTTTAAATTGAGACTCCGGAGCTATTTCAATGTTCTTATTTTATCTTGTCCAAAGTCAGCTCCGGGACAATTAACCCACAATGCATCTTAGCTGCTTCCATAATGCTGAAATCTAACCCTTAACCTTAGAAGCTGAGTCCGGGGGTGAGGGGGGTGGGGGCTGCTAATTGTCCGTCTTATTGAAACAAACAAAAAATATTCTAGCAACTAAGATAAGATACTTACGGTCAACGCAGCCAAGCATATTTCACACCGGCTCAGCGGCTTAATTTTGTAAGATCTGAAACCATGTATCACAAGTGATTCAGAGTAAATTGTAGAATGTGGCAGTAAACAATCATGGTGAATGACTGGCCCTTTAGCAATCCATAGCTACTGCTAATGTTCTGCATCAATGTTCACAGATCTTACAGCCCATTGATATTAGTCTGTTTCATCAAAAAGGTATGAGTGAATTTTATAGAACATTATAATGGAATATTATAAAAGCCAATTTATTTCAAACACATCCACTTCATGGCTTGTTTTTTTTTTTCCCTCAGTATTGCATGAACTACATCTCAAAAGTGCAGTTATACAGAAAGCAGTAAAGATATGAGCTTTCTTGTTGTCAGAAAAATATCATTACATATGGCATAAACCATTGCAATTGTTTTGGTTTACTTGGATCCAGACTGATGACCAGATAAATCAACTATACCCTCAGAACACAGACCTCGAAGGCAGAGAATAACTGGATATAAAACAACGGATGAATAAATTAAGCTATCTTCAATTCACATAGAGTAAATGCTCACAGTCTTTTACCCAATGTAGACAGATCTAGAACTAAAGGGTATAGGTTGATGATGACAGGGGAGAGGTTTAAGAGGAACCTGAGGGAAACCCATTTTCCTCAGTGGGTAGTCTGCATCTGGAGAGAGCTGCCAGAAGACACTGTAGAAACAGGCATAATTTTGACATTCAAAATACATTTGAACTGATACCCAGGTAGTAAGGAGTTGGAAGGATATGGACTAAATACAGGTCATTTGGACTAGAGCAGAATGCCAACTGGGTCAGAGAAAAGATCTGGGCCAAAGGGGCGGTTCCATTTTTATGACTTAAAATCCAAAGTCAGGTTAATTAGTACATAGGTACTTCAATGCTTCAATTCACAAGACTCATCTGCAATTGCATAGCATCTCGAAATAGGCCAAAAGACTGTTAATAAAAAATTGGTAATTGTGACACACTGTGGAGGCAGCAAGCAGACACAAAACACAAAAGACTGTGCCACAGGCTTTATTCTGCTAAAAGTCTGTACACACCTGTTTCAGCTGTGGTGGCTCCCGAGTGACTGGTACAGGTGGGGCCGACTCAGGCTTATATTCTGGTCGGCTGATTGACAGCTGACCAGGTGGTCCTTCTGCAGGTAGTGAGATCGGCCCCGGCAGTTGGCTAGTGGTCGTATCACCACAGTAACAAATTAGAGACAAGTGAACAAAAACAAAGGTAAAGAAGTAGGAGTACAGGAACATCTGAAAGGAAGAGAGAGAGAGGAAGGCTAACCAAATGTAGAGAGGGAATTTCAGAGCTCTTGGCCTTATCATTGCTGCATTGCATCAGTTTGTGGACTGTTAAAAAATGGGGTATGTTTAAGCATCTGATAAGAATTAGTATTCATTTTAATACTAGGGCAGTGTGTGAATTACACGCTGCAAGTGATTTTCCTCCTCTGCGGTAATGTCCTACTCTTATACACTAAATCTGAGAAATAACATGGTCATTTGCTCTAAGACTCAAGGTGAGATATTTTATTATTGAGTTTTATATTTGTGTTTGTTTATATCAAGCATTAATCCCCTTTGGCTCAATGGATAAAGTATTGTAATTACATCTTCTGATACCTCAATGTAGGAGTGACAAAGTGAATCCATGTGAAATATATGCTGGAAAAAAATATGAAGTTATCTGCTTTATGACATGCTCTGCCATTCTTTTGACGCTAACACTTACACTTTCTCAATGCTACTTGAATTGTAATTTTTAAACAAGATCAGAATTTCGGATGTGGTGAACCTATTCATTTCCATCTCTCAAGTGGAGACTTGCATTAACATGATATTTTTGCATAGTTTCACTACTACAAATCGTTAACGGTGCGCTCAGTCAAGTTCTTCTTTTCAAAATCTAGTTGGAATTTTGAAGGCATACCCCCATACGTCATAATCACGACTTTCTTCATCGAACTCAAACAATTTACAAGTGACTGTGATAAATGCAAGATTCTGGTGTCGTTGTCTCTGTTCAACAGCATCGGAGTCACACCCTGCAAGGACAATCAATGTCTTGCCGTAAGATGGAAAATAATGCACTTTAACCCAATCGAACTTTAAATAATATCTTATGGGGTTGGGGGTAATTTGGGGTTTAGGGAAGAGGGGGTTAATAAATACATAAAATGTAATTTTTGAACTTCATTGTTGTATTAACTGTATGTTAAATACATGTATGGGAAAAAAATAAATACAATGTTCAAAAAATTATAAATATTAATGTACACAATTTCTCATGGGTATGTAAATTTCAGTTGGAGCTGCTGCACCAATGTCTTGTGTGCATCATGAATGAGAATAGGAAATGAGAGTGGTCAAATACATTGATTTGAAAGGCAATGCAGAAACATTGATGCAAACAAGAAACATCGGTGTTGATCATGGAAGATAAGGCTAATGTGCTACTGGAAATAGACAACTTGTATAATTCATTCATAATACATACACAATCATTTCATTGATTACTATAATCAATTTTACTGCCATCTCTGTTCTATGAATGAGATGTCTAGCAGGATGACTCGTAAAACAAATTTTATCACTGCACCTCAATAAATATGACAATAAACTTGAACTCAATTGAAATAATGGTGAGATGGAATACAGGAAGCAGACAGAGAGCCCAAAGCTGCTACAATAACATTCTCTCTCTCAATGTCAGCAAGAAAAAAAGAGTTGATTGTAAACATTGTGTGGGGGGGGAGGAGGGTGTGAGGAGAGTGGTGCCCAATCCCCTGTCCACAATCCCCCATCCACATCAATAAAACTAAAATCGACAAAGTAGATAGCTTCAAGTTCTTGGGACTTAGGTACGGGGGATAAAGGGGAGAAAATGCCACTGTGTATATTCAAGAGTGAAATATTTGTGTGTATTTTGATTGATATGGTTCACAGTGTGAAAAATAAAAAAAAATAAAAAATGTTTTTGGGACTTAACTTTTCTAGTGACCAGATTAACCACATTAGCATAATGATAACGACTTTATTGTACTTCATGTCATGCAGTGCACGATAATTCTAATTGCTGCAGCTGAACAGGTATTTGTAAAAAAAAACTATAGTAGTAAGCTTATTTAACTTATTTGAGACAATAAATATATGGTAGATAATGAATATTGACAGTAATCTGAGAGCAAAACAAAAAGACTTGCAATGGTGCAGTTTGTGCTGTCACAGCAGTTTGGGATTAGTGTAACTAGAAAAAGTCCAAGAAAGCCCATCAATATCTCAAATTCTCAATTTCAGCATGTCCCTTCACAACTTCTTCAGGTGCATGACTGAAAGCTGACCAATGTACCTCAGATCATCGGAGAAACCTCCATCCCCGCCGTGAACACAATCTACAGGCCAACTTTGAAAGAATGATCTCAAGTCAATTGGCTTCAGATCAAACTTAATTTCGAGCAGTAGATATCTTTTGAACTTAACAAAAGTTTTCATTATAGATTTAGATTCAGACGGAAGTAACGGGAGTAAAAACACAAAGTGCTAGAGAAGCTCAGCAGGTCAAATTGTGTCCTTTATGTCTTCTTCTTTGGCTTGGCTTCGCGGACGAAGATTTATGGAGGGGGTAAAAAGTCCACGTCAGCTGCAGGCTCGTTTGTGGCTGACCAGTCCGATGCGGGACAGGCAGACACGATTGCAGCGGTTGCAAGGGAAAATTGGTTGGTTGGGGTTGGGTGTTGGGTTTTTCCTCCTTTGCCTTTTGTCAGTGAGGTGTGCTCTGCGGTCTTCTTCAAAGGAGGCTGCTGCCCGCCAAACTGTGAGGCGCCAAGATGCACGGTTTGAGGCGTTATCAGCCCACTGGCGGTGGTCAATGTGGCAGGCACCAAGAGATTTCTTTAGGCAGTCCTTGTACCTTTTCTTTGGTGCACCTCTGTCACGGTGGCCAGTGGAGAGCTCGCCATATAATACGATCTTGGGAAGGCGATGGTCCTCCATTCTGGAGACGTGACCCATCCAGCGCAGCTGGATCTTCAGCAGCGTGGACTCGATGCTGTCAACCTCTGCCATCTCGAGTACCTCGACGTTAGGGGTGTGAGCGCTCCAATGGATGTTGAGGATGGAGCGGAGACAACGCTGGTGGAAGCGTTCTAGGAGCCGTAGGTGGTGCCGGTAGAGGACCCAATGATTCGGAGCCGAACAGGAGTGTGGGTATGACAACGGCTCTGTATACGCTTATCTTTGTGAGGTTTTTCAGTTGGTTGTTTTTCCAGACTCTTTTGTGTAGTCTTCCAAAGGCGCTATTTGCCTTGGCGAGTCTGTTGTCTATCTCATTGTCGATCCTTGCATCTGATGAAATGGTGCAGCCGAGATAGGTAAACTGGTTGACCGTTTTGAGTTTTGTGTGCCCGATGGAGATGTGGGGGGGCTGGTAGTCATGGTGGGGAGCTGGCTGATGGAGGACCTCAGTTTTCTTCAGGCTGACTTCCAGGCCAAACATTTTGGCAGTTTCCGCAAAGCAGGACGTCAAGCGCTGAAGAGCTGGCTCTGAATGGGCAACTAAAGCGGCATCATCTGCAAAGAGTAGTTCACGGACAAGTTTCTCTTGTGTCTTGGTGTGAGCTTGCAGGCGCCTCAGATTGAAGAGACTGCCATCCGTGCGGTACCGGATGTAAACAGCATCTTCATTGTTGGGGTCTTTCATGGCTTGGTTCAGCATCATGCTGAAGAAGATTGAAAAGAGGGTTGGTGCGAGAAATACAGAACTAATGTTTTGGGCTTGAGTCCTTCATCAAGGGGGTAACAGGTGCAACCCAGAGCTAGCAAGGGAACCCCAGGATTGGAATATAAAATCCCCAAGTGGATCAATGACTATCAGGGGTTCAGCTGTTTGGTGGTGTGGCTGGCAAACCACACCAAGTTGGTCAACTAGATCAAAAGGCAGGACCCCATGGAGAGAAAATAGGGCACCACATGGTCTCCCTCCCAGAGATTCAGGGCTTCCCAAAAACAGGGGGAGTCATGGGGGAGCCCTATGGTTACTGATTCCTACTTGGGTGCGAGTGGGGTATTATGTCTGATTTATGTAACCAGGTCACCTAAAAAGATAAACAGATTGAATCACTAAAACTCCATCGCAGGAGCACATCAGCAGTTTGGATGCCATGTACTCAGGCACAGTCTATGCCAACACATGTTAGGGCATTTGACATGACCCTGCGGGACAAGGGAAGTGTGCTCTCACCATTCTTGCCATCACCAAGCCTTGTTTCCATATGGCAAACCTGTGTGGGTACCCACAGGGCATATGCTCCCCATTTCAAATATTCCAGAAGGCTAATGGCTTTCAGATAGTTTTGACAGTCACTGGTCCTTTCAAGGGCAAGACCACCCTCTGAGTTTGAGGTGGAAGGTGGTGGTGGATGGCGGTAACTAAGTGCCACGCCAAGGTGGAGGTTACCCTGGTTGCATACGGAAGCCCCACCGTAGAGGGTAGTAATAAGGACCCTTTCCTGAATAACCTTTGTCCCCTCACTGACAGTGTGCCATTGCAGTCAGTGGGGAACCTGGCCCGTACTACAGTCACCACCCGATCCCACAAAGTGGGCCCCTCATCGATCCCTTCAGGTGACACCTACAGGAAATTTTTGACCATCTGCTGCACAGACTGCTGGCCTCTAGGTGAGAGAGGCAAATATGGGGGGCCCTTTCATCTTGCAGTCAGAGTAGCCATGCAGCTAAATACTCGGCCAAACATTATCTGTAAACCCAGCCAACTCCTTGGCTGAGTATTCCCGGTCTCTACGATATCATATTTTCCCCTCAAAGTCTACTTGGATCCTTTCTTGTCAATCTCCCCATTGTAGAAGGCTGATGAGGGGGGTCCTCATGGCAGGTCTGGGACCAGTTTGGGCTTGCACGGTCTCCGGGACATGAGGGAGGGAGGGACACATGTAATTGGACTCATCCTTCTCAAAGACATTATCGTCCAGCCACACATCTCCCAACCACGCATTACTCTCTTTCCCACACATGATGATAGTTTTGATTTTTACAGGATCAACCTCCCAGCAGGATCGACGAGCTGCCTGAAGATGCTGTGTTTTGAAACCAGAAAAGTCGATTTTAATACCAACTGGTTGGTCAGTACCCAGAACGAAAATCAGGTGTTGTTCCTAAAATTTGCCGGTTGTCTTCTGGGATAGTACATAAGGCCATGGACATACATATGAGTATGGGAGTGTAACACAGAAATGAAATGGTTGGCTACTGGATGTTGCTGGAGAAGTTGTGGGTAAGGTACGCGCTACCCTTAAATTGGTCCATAGTACTGCAATGTAGTGCTTGCAGAGAGTCGCATCCCCGTTGGTAAAGGGAATTGGGAATGTGTTTGAAAGTCCCTGTCTGTGAAGTGTGTACACATGCTGGAACATGTAGAAGATAGATGGCCACTAGTATCTGACTCCAATCCAGGTCCAATGTGAATGTCTCTATAGTTGTCTAGTAGTAGAGTAATTACGTACCATTTGACGTCTTCCACTGTTTGTCTCCTGTGTGTTCAATAAACTGACTGTCACTCTTGTATCCCTCTGTGAACACACTGACCCTGATACATTCCAAACACAACAGAGTCACGGGGAGATGCAGCACAGAAACATGTCCTACAGCCTTCTAAATCCACAGTGACCATCAAGTACCACACCAATTCTATCTTGACATACTTAATTTTCCCCACATTCCCTTCAATTCCACTAAATTACCCAAGCAATCAGGAAAACTTTCAGTGGCCAATTAACCTGTCAATTTTTGGAATGTGAGAAAAAAAACTCATTCAGTTATTCCAGCACTGGAGATCAAGATTAAACCCAGGTTGCTACAGCTCTAGGTCATAGCAACCATTCTTGGTCTATCAGCACTGAGTTTATTTTAATAACACTTTCAGTGGTTGCCTTTACATATAAAGAGGACATTTTTCCAGTGGAGGGAGGGGATAACCTCAGTTAAAACATTCTAACAAGGAAAGGAATCCCCTTGCCCTCACCTAACACCTCAACAACCTTCAAATTGAGCATGCCACCCTCTGCCATTTCTGCCACCTACTATGTGATCCCACCACCAGAAACATCTTCCCCTGTTCTTCCCTCTCCACATTCTGCACCGATTGCTCTCTCCATGACTCCCTCATCCACTAATCACCCCCCCGGCACCTATCCCTATGTACACAGGGAGTTCTACACTTGCGGCCACTCCATCTTCCTTGCCACTAATCAATGACCCAAACAGTCCTTTCCAGTGAAGCAACACTTCACTTGTGAATCAGCAGAAGCCATCTACTGCATTCAGTGCTCCCACTGCAGGAGACTAGATGTAGACAGGGAAACTGCTTCTTTGAGCACCTTGGCTCTGCCTGCCACAATAACAGGGATCTCCTGGTGACAACCTATTTCAATTCTCCATCACATTCCCATGCCAACATGTCTGTCCCTGGTCTCATGAACTGGCAGACTGAGACCACCCACAAATTGTTATTCTTTTTGGGCACCCTCCAACCGGATGGCATCAACATCAACATTCTGGTTTCCATTAGCCCTCCCACCCTTCACCATCTATTTCTCCTTTCCTTTAGCTTTGTCTCTCTCTCTTTCCCTTTCTCTCTGCCTCCTTTCATCCAGCTCTGCATTCACAGAGCCACTCCCTCTCCACCAATTGATTCTCACCTTTCCTCTCCTGTTCTTCTATCCATGTCCAATTTACACCTTTTGTTTGTTGGTCTATCATCCTCCCCTTGCCCTTACTTTGCTTCTCCCCAGCCTTTTAATTCAGGCACCTGGCTGCTTTTTGCTTGTGCCTTGAAGAATTGAACAGGCTCAAAATGTCAGTCATATATCTTTACTTCCTACGGACATTGCGAGACATGTAACTTTCCTCCAACATTTTTATTCGTTGTAACTTTCATCAAATTGTCCTCTTCATTTAATCAGAGTTATTTACAAAGTCACAACTAATTTTATTCATTAATTAATTAAATGTATCACCCAGTTAATGAAACCATTTCATATGTTCAATGTGACTGGAAAATAAAACTTGCATCAGGGTGAATTGTGTTGAAAGTTGAACAGTCCAATTTCCCAACTGGCAGGCTTCAACAGGAATTGGGCACTGACACTTCAAACAGTTGTTACAGACTCGAGGATTCATCAACATTTTACAGCATGAAAACAGGTCCTTTGGCCAAAGTTTCCTATGCCAATTAAGATGCCCAAAGAGAGTAGACCAGTAACATTTCTGTTCCAACAAGATTTTTTATTGGTCTGCTACTTACTTCCAGTATTTATCCTTATCTCTGTTTTGAGGCTGATTTTCCATTCTTCTGCACATTTCTATTTACTTTTTATTCTTTTGAACTCGGTGTGAACGCTACCTTGGACAGCATTTACAGGATAGAGGCAAGTCATTCAGTCCCTCTACCACACAGTAGGGCTAAGGGTCCACACAAGTCTCTTTCCATCCTCTTATCAAACCCCATTGACAGACCTTTCAATTCCTGCCTCTTCATCTAGATTACCCAGGTTGATGGCCTCAAACACTGTCTTTTCCTCTCTTCAGAGGATGCCTGACCTGTCTTCAATTTGGAAGATAATTGCAACATAATGCTGGTCTCCATCGTCAACTTATCAACATGTAAGCATGTCCAACTATCATTGCGCCCTCCACAGATTAAACTTCCAATCACTGTAGAATAATTTTGCATGCTGGCATTTCAACAAAACCAAATGAATGATTGTGTCAGGTATATTTGAAATCTACAGTTGCTGGAGTCTAGTGGAGTACAGAAAGGTACTGGAGAAACTCAGGAGCTCCTTCAGTATCCATAGAAAGCAAAAGGCAATCAACACTTCATCTTAAGCCTTTCTTAAGGAATGTCAAAAATCAGACAGATGCCAATAGGAAGGTGGCAGAGAAGAGGGGGAGGCTACAGGCTGAGGTGGATAAAGGTGTGAGAGTGAAGAAGGGAAAGAAGCTGGGGTGATGGGGAGCGGGCACAAGGGCTAGGAAAGATCTCTCAGGGAGGAAAAGGAAATGAAGAAGGCGAGGAGCTGGAGGAAAGGAGAAAATGTGGCTGAGAGTGTGATCCCATTGTAGATGTGGAACGATAGATGAGGACAAGGGGAATTCTGTTCTTGTTGTATCCAGGTGGAGTGGGGGGCGGGGTTCAAGAAGCCAGGGGATACCTGCAGAAAGTAGGGGAGATGCGGGTGAGGGCTGTTAATGGTGATAGAGAGGAAGGAGGACATCTCAGATGTCCGAGAATGGAAAGCCTCATCTTGGCAGCAATGATCATGACATTTCTTTTATATCTTCTTATTTATTGCCTGCTTGTTAGTTAGCACCTCATTCATCAGTTCCTCATAATAATTTGTCCTTTCAAGTAATAACTTGCACAATCTACCATTAAATTATGCAAGAATTAAAGTGCTGAGATGTGATCTATGGCTTGAACCAGCAATTGGCCATGGTAGAAAGTGGAAAAAAAACCCAATTTTAATCATCTTGTTTGAAGGTTTTCTGGATGAAGACTTCCTTTGAGCATTGAAATAAAAAAAAACCAGTGGGATACATCATTTATAGCACTGTCAATTTCTCTCAGTCTCAGAGGCAGCTGATTTATGAGCAGAGTGTTGGTATTCTTGCTCATGCAGTACACGCCCTGCAGAGTGGGAGAAGATGCAAAAGAATGAAAACTCTCAGCCGCTTACCAAAAGGTACAAAATCTTCATGGTCAGCATGTTGGTTCACCCCCCCCCCACCCAAAAAAAATCTGGAACACACAATTAATTGCACAATTAAATTTAACATTCTTCAGGGGGCAGGTTTTGCAAACCTTTGTCAGGAGGACAAAGCCATGTTGCTGTGTTAAGGTAAAAGTCAAAAATCTTTCTGTAATAGTTCACACAAAGAGATCGATTGAAACAAGGAGAGGAAGGGAGTGCATGTTCATATAATTTATTCATGATAATTAATCTAAACAATAGTTCTTTAGGTTAAAGATCTGTCTGCAGCTCCTGCCTTCCCTATTGTTTCCATTTATGTCTTGTTTCTTTCAGTGTAAACATCTTCTTCTCTGAGGTAATGGGACACATTTCTGCTGGCTACTTCTCAAGATCAGGCTACCCTATTTTAGTAGAGTTTTCACCAGTGGCATGTCTTGAACGAGAGATTACATTTCAAGATGAGGGGTTGGTCATTCAAAGCAGAGGTGCACAGAAATTTATTCTTGTTGACAGTGGTGAATTTCTGGCATTTGTTACCACAAAGAGTTGTGGACGCTAGAGTATTAGAACTATTTATATTTTTGCAAGACTGTGCGACTAAAGCCAAGGGGAGCTGGCAGAGAAGAGCAGAGATGAATAGTGGGACAGTCTTGAAGAGGCTGATGGCAACTTGTGCTCTTACTTTCTTGCTGTTTTTGTGTTTCCGTGTCCCTTGCGCAGAATCTCATATAGATCCTGTATTCCAGCATCTCAGCATGGCTGAGACCAGCAGTAGCCATCCTTCATGCAGGATCTAACACCAAATGCCAGACCAGCCTACTTCCAAAGTTCACTAGCTGTAAAAAGTCACAGATTTGTTTCTTATTCTGGAACAGAACACTGTTCAAGATTTTTCAGATGTCAAACACGTTGTGTTTTAAACATCAAAATAGAAACTGAGGAACTAAAAATGTTGAAAAGAAGCAAAAAATGAAAATATTCACTCCTCTTTCTCCTGGAAACCCATCTTTCCCATTCATTGAATGGGGCTGTATGTTTGCTCTAGGTTTAAGCTGGAAAGCACTCAGGGGAATTCCTGGACTGAGAGCTGTGCCAATGATCATATTGACCCATTTGACATCATGGGGAGCCCATGAGAGGTGGAGTAGAGTGGACACAGCTAGCAGAGCATGTGTTGAAAATACCCCCAAGCTGATGTTTGACTGACAAATGCCTGGGGATGTCATGAAATAATGAAAAAGGCACTGTACAAATGCATCTTTTTTGTTTGTTTTGCTTCCTTCCATCCCTAATCTCTCATTTTATGCTTGGCTGTTTAGAAAATGGTTAAAGAATATATAGACCAACAGCTGCTTCCAACATTCTGTGCTATGTCCTCAATGGATTTATGATTGAGAGAAATCTTCAAGGATGAATGCTCCTGTCTTCAGTGAAATCCACTGTCAGCATCTTAGCTTGGAGCTAATGAAACATTTAACACATGCTAGGCAGTCAGGATAAAATGCCACATATTCTTAAAGTAGTTATGACAAATCTGTAAAATTAACATGCACACACACACACACAACCACGCATGCACACAAACATATATATATATATATATACACACAACATATAAACCACATGTACACTATATCATATACAATCCATTGACTCTCATTGACATGTAATCATAATCACACGTTATCAATGACACACACTTCAACAGATAAACCTACTGACAAACTCTCTGAAACATAATCCCACTGCTAACTTGTTCACCAGACATAATCTCAATGACACTCACTGGCACACCCATTGACAGTGCCAGTGACAGACATTCCCACTGATGTACAGATCTAATGATGCACTGCCACTAACACATACACTCACTGGCACAAATTTAATTAGATACATCCACTTAAAGACTCATATTGTAAGCCCTTGGCTTTTTTCAGGACAAAGACCTTTGTTTCTTTCTGTAACCTCATGTTTACCATGGATATCCAATCGCTGTACACCTCCATATGGTCTTCACCTTCCACCAACTGCAAGAGAGATGCATTGAACAACGCAAACCCCTCTATGAGTGCTTCATTGACCTCACCAAGGCCTTTGACTATGTTAGTCGCTCAGGCCTATTCCATGTCTTAAAACATCTTGGCTGCCCTGACAAATTACTGTCCATCATCATCCAGTTCTACAACAACATGCAGGCCACTGTCCAATTCGACGGCTCAAGATCAGAAGAGTTCCCAATCCACTGTGGCGTAAAACAAGGCTGCATACTCGCTCCAGTTCTGTTTGGCATTTTTCTTCTCTGCTCTTCAGTGTCATGCCTTTCCAGAGGCTTCAGGCATAGCCCTGTACACAAGGAGTTCCAGAAAACTTTTAAATCTGTCACAGCTCTGGGCCAAGACCAAAATCAGAAGAGTTATGATTTGAGAACTGCTCTATGCAGATGATGCTGCCTTCATAGATCACTCCCAGCCAGAGCTGCAAGCGTTGTGCGACACATTTGCATCTGCCTGAACTGAATTTGGTCTGAAAATCAGCCTGGGCAAGATGGTCGACTTTAGCCAACAAACCCATGACACTCCATCAATTACCATCAATGGATCAGTGCTCGCAATCTAGAGAAATTCTGCTACTTGGGCTCCACCATGACAACAATGAACTCACTTGATGCAGAACTGGACACATGCCTGGGAAAAGCATCCACTAACTTTGGATGCCTTTGTGCCCATGTGTGGGATAACTGCCACCTCTCCACCAAGTTGAAGATCCGAGTCTACGAGACCAGCGTGCTGAGTACTCTTAACTATGGCTGTGAATCCTGGGTCACATACAGAAACTAAGAACATTGCCTTAACGGATTCCATTTCTGCTGCCTCAGGTCCATCCTAGGCTACTCAGGGAGCGACAGAGTCACAAACGTCCAAGTCCTGGAGAAGACTGGAAGTACAGACCTCTACTCAATCACCTGTACTCACCACCTGCGGTGGACTGGCCACATTGTCCAATTGCCCAAAGATGTCCTCTACGATGGGCTACCAAATGCTCCCCGCCCTGTCGGCCGCCCAAATCTTTGCTACAAAGACTTAATCAAGCTTGATCTCCAGTCATTCCATGTCAGCCATACTGACTGGGAGGGCTTCGCAAAATTTTTTTTAACTGCATGTCGTTCCGCGATTCGGAGTGGCACATCACAATGTGCCAACAACTACAAAAAGTTCTATGAGGGCAGAAGAGCTACAAAGCATTGTGTTCATCTTCGCTCATGAAGGGATGGGCCATGATGATGATACACCTCCATATCCCATACTGAAGCCCTCAAAGCCCTTCATTTCTTCTGGAAAATGAACCAACCTGTCCCTTTCCACCACCACCCTCTTCCTGCTGGAAGAATGTCCTCATCCCACTTTCTTCAGGTTAAAGGGGTGTTCATGAGTACCCACTTGGGCCCCAGTTGTGCCTGCCTTTTTGTTGGATATAGGGAACAATCTATACTACAAAACCGCACAGTCAAGGCCCCTCAATTCTTCTTTGGTGCTGCTTCATATACCCGTGATGAGCTCATTGACCTCATCCATTTGCTGCCAACTTCCACCCAACTTCAAATTCACTTGGTCCATCTGTAGCAACAAACTCCCTTTCTTTGATCCATCTTAGAACCCAGGCCAGCTTTCCTTTGGCTTTTATATGCTTCACCTTCCTGCATGAAAGCAGAAAAGGTGAATTTGGCTGGCCCGTTTCACTCTGTTTCTCCACTAAGGAACCTTGTGTCAGAGGTGAAGCGGTCACACGGCTTCCTGTATAAACTGATGAGCACTTAAATCAGCTTGAAAAGGAGAATGTCACGATGACATCCTCAGCGTGTGACCAAAGTGCGCAAATTTTAAAATTAGCCATCTGCAAACTTCCCGGTGCATATGTTCTACATCACAGCAGAGGCTGGCACTGCTGTGATTCACGTCCCACCCCTTATGGCCTGGGAAGCCAGTTCACTATGTAACAGGACTCAGCGAACCACTTACAATGTGAGCACTGAACCCACCCTTCCGTTTCTTCTTTTACATAGATCTTGAGTTGGACAATAAGGAGGCTTCGCTACGTTAAAACCCTTCTTGTCTCCATCTCAGGGCACAAACTCTCAACAAATATCTTCTTCAAACTCACAAACTCCCACAGCAACTTCAACTACACCTCTTCCCACCCTGTCCACTGTAAGGATTCTATTCTATTCTCTCAATCCCTCCATCTCCATCGAATCTGCACCCAGGATGAGGAATTTCATGCCAGATTATCAGAGATGTCCTCCTTCTTCAAGCAACATAGCTTTCCCTCTACCACCATCAACTTGGTGCTCACCCACATATCATACATCTGCAGTAGCCACCTCTGCCCCTTCTGGGAACAAGAACAGGATTCACCTTGTCCTCACCTACCACCCCACTGCATCCAACATATCCTCCTCTGCCAATTCCATCACCTACTACATGATAGCTTCACTGGACACATATTCACCTCTCCTCCTCTCTCCACCTTCTGCAGGGATCGCTCCCTCCATGACACACTTTCCCTCTCCTCCCTCCCCACCAATCGTCCAGCTACAACTGTGACTGCAGGAGATGCTTCATTTGCACCTATCCTCTTCCCTCACCACCATTCAGGGCCCCAAACAGTCCTTCCAAATGAAGCAACATCACTTGTGAAACTGCAGGGGTCATCTACTGCACCCGGTGATCCTGTTGTGGTCTCCTCTGTATTGGAGAAGGCTTGGTTGAGGACCTCATTTCTGTCTGTTGCAATAGTGCGGATCTTCGAGTGGCCATCCATTTCAATTCTCCATCCCATTCCCTTGCTGGCATATCTGTACATAGTCTCACACACTGTCAGACTGAGACCATCTGTAAATTGGAGGAACAACACCTCATCTTTTGACTGGACGGCATTAATATTGACTTCTCTGATTTTTATTAAACTCACCTCCCCTCTTTCTTCCCTTTTTGCCTTTCCTTGCCTCCGTTTCTCTATTACGGCTCCTTTCCCTCAAACATGATAAATTCTTACCTCATCCCATATCATATCCAATTAACACCTTTTGTTGGTCTGAATTCTGATACTTTCTGAGATTTCCAGCTTCCTTGAAGAAGGGCTCAGGCCTTAAACATTGGCAATATATCTTTGTCTCCTATAGACGCTGAAAAGACCCGCTGAGTTCATCTAACATTTTGGTGTGCTTTTACTACAATCACAGTGTCTGCAGACTTTTGTGTTTCACTCATGTTGAAACACTCCTACAGATTTACTCTTACTGACAAACAATGCTAATGCAATTTCATTGTCAGAACTCTCATCAACAGACACGTCTCTTGACACACACTTGTACAGTTGGCATGCCACATATGATTAAAATGACAGCACATCTCTACTTCAACAATCCACCCATAACATAAATAATATTAGCTGTAAAGAACTATTGAAGGACCACTTTAAGGATTGAGCGCTCTTTGGGTTGCATCAGCACTGATTAGAAAATTTACCAGCATCTGTCTGGAAAAAAGCCATAGTACGAATATCCTACCCTCATATTGTGTAGCTTGACTGATCACACTAAGAGGAGTACAAATATGCTTTTACTAGCTTATAATCAATGGGCAGTAGACACAAGAGTCCTCAGGTGAATCTGAGGTACGACGGGAAAACCAGGGTTTATATTGGGGTAGGTGAGGGTGGAGCCAAAGAAGGAGCCAGCCATCTGAACAATACACAGACAGTGAATTCCAGTTCACTACATTCACCCCTTCCTTCAGAATTGAGCCTGTGGGTGAAAAACTGAGACCGTAATTACGTTTTCACAAAAAAAACGTAATACTTTACAAATATTTTCAATTTAAGACTGTCAGGGGGTCTGGTAATTCTGGTTGAGCACTGCAGTACTGGAGGAGTTTGGGCTTCCTGAACCTCCTGGGCCCCCTGTGATAGAGGGTCAGTGGGTCTTGAGGGCTCCGGCTCAGGTTGTGGGGTGAATTGGTCCACTTCCCGAGCATTGACCTCTGGGACCCTGAGTGAGGTACTTGGTAGTTCCTAGCACATGAGGCACAGTTTTGTCAGGTGCCAGGTCTCTGATCGAGATGGTGTCCTCTCTACCCTCTTGATCAGGAGGTCTGTCTTGCACCTCTTCATGTGCTTTCTCAGCAGGACTGGTCCCAATGCCATCAGCCAAGACAGGAGAATAGTATTTCCTCTGGAACATAAACATAAGTTTGTGAGGACGTTGGTCACCATGCAGAGGAGCAATCTTATGGAGTGGAGTGCTGTGGGTAGAACTTCTTGCCGGCGTGAGTCTGAAATTCCTTTGGACTAGAGAGCCAATTTCATGGCTCTCCATATAGTTGTGTTGTCTTTTTCAACTTGTCATTCTCCCAGGGATTGTAACTAGTCGTCCTGCTTGAGGCAATGCCTCTTGTGAGCAGGTAATGGTGTAGATCTTTGCTCATAAATGATGAGCCCCAGTCACTATAGATATAGCTGGGATACCCGAACAGGGTGAAAATAGAGTGCAAGGCCCCGATGACTGTGGTGGTGGTCATGTCTGGGCAGGGGATGGCGAACGGAAAATGTGAATATTCATCGATGATGTTGAGGAAGTACACGTTTCCATTGGTAGAAGGGAGGGGACCTGTTAACTGTTTCCATTGCCAATGGTCCATTATATAATGCTTTAATCCAATTAATATATTTTTCTGGTAGATTGAACCTCTGTAATACTTTGAATAAATAATTCCATTCTACCTTGCCAAAGGCTTTTTCTGCATCTAAAGCTATAGCCACTGTGGGCTTCTAATTTCCTTGAACTGCATGAATTAGATTAATAAATTTACAGACATTATCTGCTGTTCGTCTTTTCTTAATAAATCCCGTTTGATATTGTTTTACTATTTTTGATACACAGTCGGCCAGTCTGTTTGCTAATAATTTTCTATTATCTTATAATCTGAATTAAGAAGAGATATTGGTCTATATGATGCTGGTGTTAGTGGATCCTTCCCTGTCTTTGGTATTACTGTAATTATTGCTGTCTTACATGAATCTGGCAAGTTTTGTGTTTCTTCTATCTGGTTCATTGCTTCCAGGAGAGGAGGAATTAATAACTCTTTAAATGTTTTATGGAATTCCATTGGGAATCCATCCTCTCCAGGTGTTTTATTGTTCGGCAGCTTTTTTTAATATATCCTGTACTTCCTCTATTTCAAATAGTTTTATCAGTTTGTTTTGCTCCTTTTCTTGCAATTTCGGCAGTTCAATTTTAGCTAAAAATTCCTCTTCTTTATCATCTTTCCCCTTGTTCTCAGTTTGGTATAATTGTTCATAAAATTCCTTAAAGTTCTCATTAATCTCCATTGGATTATATGTAATTTGTTTGCCCTTTTTCCTTGATGCCAATAGAGTTCTTTTAGCTTGTTCTGTTTTAAGTTGCCAGGCTAGTATTTTGTGTGTTTTTTCTCCTAGCTCATAATACTTTTGTTTTATTTTCATTATGTTTTTCTCCACCTTATACGTTTGTAATGTTTCGTATTATATTTTTTGTCTCCCAATTCTCTTCTTTTTGTTATATCGTCCCTTGTTGCTAGCTCTTTTTCTGTACTTACTATCTCCCTTTCCAACTGTTCTATTTCCCAATTGTAGTCCTTTTCATCTTAGTTACATAACTTATTATCTACCCTCTAATGAAGGCTTTCATTGCATTCCTTAATATAAATTTGTCTTTCACTGATTCCATATTTATTTCAAAGTACATTTTAATTTGGCATTCAATAAATTCTATAAATTCCAGCCTTTTAAGTAGCATGGAGTTTAACCTCCATCTATATGTTCTTGGTGGGATGTCCTCCAGTTCTCTTGCTAATAACAGGGGTGAATGATCAGATAGCAATCTAGCTTTATATTCAGTTTTCATAACTCTCCCTTGAATATGGGCCGACAAAAACATATCAATCCTTGAGTATGTTTTATGCCTACTCGAATAATATGAGTATTCCTTCTCCCTTGGGTGCTGCCTACTCCATATATCCATAAGTTTCATTTCCTGCATTGATTTAACCATAAATCTGGCCACATTATTCTTTTTGCTAGTCTTTTGTCCAGTGTTATCCAACATTGGATCCAAATTAAGGTTAAAATTCACTCCTATCAATATATTCCACTGTGTATCTACAATCTTCAAAAAAAAATCTTGCATAAACTTTTGATCCTCTTCACTAGGTGCATATATATTGATCATATTCCAAAATTCTGAATATATTTGACACTTTATCATTTCATACCTCCCTGCTGGATCTATTATTTCCTCCTCTATTTTGATTGGTACATTTTTTAAATTAATATAGCTACACCTCTGGCTTTTGAATTATATGATTCTGCTCCTATGTGCCCTACCCAGTCTCTCTTTAATTTATTATGTTCCACTTCAGTTAGATGCGTTTCCTCCACAAAAGCTATGTCTATATTTTTTTCTTTTTTCAGGAAATTTAATAGCCTTTTTCGTTTAATTTGGTTATGTATTCCATTAATATTTATAGTCATATAGTTCAACATGCCATCTCATATCCTGTTTACACCTCATTTCCGCTTCTTCACCACCACCTTCCCCCTTTTCCCCATTTTCATCTCTCAGTTTTCCCTTTTTAAATTCAATGTATGACAACACATTTAAAACATAAAATACTTCAACAACTCCCAAATCTTCCCTTAACCCCAAATGTCATCCCCCCTCTCTGAGTTGCACTTTATCCCTTGCTGGGCAACCACAACTCCCCTCTTCATTTGGATTGTGAGCCCGCTTGCAAATGTCAACTGATTTTGCAGTGACAGTTATTCTCTCCCACCCAACCCCCTGAAAAGACAACTCAGAGAGGGGGGATGACACTTGGGGTTAAGAGTTCAAAACTTATGACTGGGTAAAAAAATATTTTTTGACCCCTGTATTCCAATGGGTTTTTTTTTGTCTTCTCTAATTTTATTCCTTGCCCTCTCCAGTATATTTTCTCTTGTTGAATATCTCAAAAATTTTATTAAAACGGATTTTGGTTTTTGCTGTGTCTGTGGTTTCGGAGCTAGTGTTCCGTGTGCCCTTTCTATTTCCATTCTTTCCTGTATTTCTGACATTCCCAGGACCTTTGGGATGCATTCTTTTATAAATTCTTTCATATTTGTGCCTTCTTCATCTTCCTTTATGCCCACTATCTTTATGTTGTTTTGCATACTATAATTTTTCATCATATCAATTTTCTGAGCTAACAACTCGTGACTTTTTGTCACTTTCTTCCAATTTTCTTCTTAAGTCATTCACTTCCATTTCTACAGCCGTTTCTTGTTCTTCCACATTTTCTAATCTTGTCCCTATTTCTGTCTACTCACTTTTTCTTCTGTACTTTTCATTTCACTAAATTCTAATGTCAACCATTCTTTTAATGCTCTCATTTGTTCTTGAAAATTTTTTAAAATCTATATTCTGTCCATCTATTTTACCTTCTATTTCTCTGTGCAGATCTTGGTCTTCTTCTTCCTCTTCTTCTGTATCTGCACCTGTGTTTGTGTCTTCTTCTTCTCTTCCTTGTATCTGTGTCTCTTCTGACTTTCCTGTTGAGTTGCTTGTCTCACTTTGCTGGGCTTCTTCTTGCTTGGCTTCTTGCTGATGGTCCTCTTCTTCTGGGCTAGTCATCTGTTGGGCCTCCTGTTGCTGCTCTTCTTTCCTATCACTCCCTTTCCTGTCACTTTCCTCTTCTTCCAGCTGAGAGCCCTGGTGTCGGGCATTCCTCAGCTGGTCGCGCTGTGCTTGCTCGCTCCTCAGCTGGGCCCCCCTCCCATCAGTGTTCACTTTTTCCTTAGTGAGCGCACTGCACATGCGTGACTCCTCGCGCATGTGCAGTTGCGTGCTTTTGTTTGGCTCAGAGAGCCATTATTGCAGTCCAGCGGTCGGGGGGGTTCGTGACTCTACGGGATTGTCACCAGCCTTGGAGAACAGGCTCTCTTCTCCACAGTGGCTCCCTGTTTCTTCATGCGGGTAAGGCCTTCTCCTTTCTCTTCCAGTGTCTTTTCTTCTTCTTTTATTCCTGTTGTTTTAACTTTTTCATTCTTGTGTGCCATTTTCTTTCTTATCTCCACAACTTTATCTTTTATTTGTTATGTTTTGTGTTTCTTAAACTTTGTATTTTCTTCACTTTATTTCTTCTTTTCTGGAGAGGGCTGGTATTCTCCTCCCAGCCACTACTCCATCACGTGAATCCTTGTGGAGGGGACCCTTGAAGTTGACACGGAGTCATCCAAAGGAGCAGGATGCCTGTATTAGGTGCACTTTGTCAGGTCGGTAGAAGTGCAGCTTGCACTGCGTCCAGACCTCCCAGATATCCTCAATGGAGTAGGGCAGGTTGCGTGCCTTGACAAAATGAGCCATACAGGTGATGTCTGGGTGACGACAACAGGCCAGTGTGCACAGAGGTACAGTTTCCTTTTGACAGGGCACCTGGAAGTTTACTGAGAGTACCTGGCCTGTATGCTATATCATAATTATAGGTGGAGAGTTCGATCCTCCACCTAGTGATTTTATCATTCTTTATTTTGCTCCTTTTCGCATTATTAAACATAAATGCCACTGAGTGCTGTTCGGGGAGCAGTGTTAATTTTCTGCCAACCAGATAATGCCTCCAGTGGCTGATGGCCTTCTCAATGGCTTGAGCCTCTTTCTCCACAGATGGGTTCCAAAGTCTGTGGCCTTGTAGGGTGTGGGAGAAAAAGGCAACCGGCCTGCCTGCCTGGTTAAGGGTAGTGGCCAGAGCTACATCAAAGACATCACTTTCCACCTGGAAAGGTGTATTCTCATCCACTGCCTGCATGGTGACCTTTGGGATGTAGTTCTGAATGTATTCAAAGTCCACCTGGCTTCAGCCACCAAAGGAAAAGAGGTGGACTTAAAGAGGGGGCGGGCTTATCTGCTTAGTGAGGGACCTACTGGCCCTAGTAGGAGAAGCAGCCGAGGGCACCTCCTTAAGTCTTTCATGGTCCTCGGGATCAGGAAGTCTAATAGGGGGCACATTCGATCTGGGTCAGGGCCAATAATGCCATTCTCCACCACATAGCTCAGGATGGCCAGATGTTTTGTCTGGAAAATGCACTTATCTGAGTTGTATGTGAGCTTCAGGGGCTTGGCCATATGGAGAAACATCTGGAGATTGGCATCATGGTCTTCCAGATAGTTTCCACAAAAAGTGATGTTGTTGAGATAAGGGAAGGTGGCCTTCAACCCATACTCAACCGACCATTTTGTCTATCTGACTCTGGAAGACTGAGACCCCATTGGTGATACCAAAAGGATCTGATAGAGCCATCTGTCTGTCTTAATTGGTTCCTAGGGGTGGTCCTTGGAATGGATCAGTAACTGATGGTATGCAGCCTTCAGGTCAATGATTAAATAGACCCAGTACTGCATAATTTCATTTACCATGTCTGAAATTCGAGGGAGGCGGAATGCATCCAGGAGTGAGAAGTAATTAATTGTTTGGCTGTAGTCAATCACTAGCCTGGACTTTTCTTCCCTATTTCACCTGGGCTCTCCATGGGCTGTTGCTTGGTTCAATGATATTTTCTTTGAGCAGCCGCTGTGTCTCAGCTGTGATAAATTCCCTATCCCCCACACTGTATCGCCTGCTCTTTGTAGCTATTGGTTTGCAATCAGAAGTCAGGTTCGGAAACAGTGGGTGGGGATGCGGGAAATCAATATTTAGGGTGGAGAGACCGCATGTGGAGTCCGGCTTTTGGGACCTTGCATTCTGAACCATGATTGAAGGGAATGGGCCAGTGCACTCCATTGTCATGCTTTAAAGATGACACAGGAAGTCCAGGCCTAGCAGCACAGGAGCACACAAATCCTTCAGTACAATACCCCTGGATCATCGGAGAGTGCGAGTGCAAAACTAGGAAAATACAATAGTCCATTGGGTACACTCTTAAGCTGTAGCACAGAGCTGTCGCAGGGTTTATAAAGCTTTCAGTGGAGCCAATGTCTACTAAACAATTAGTCTGTTTACTTTCACCTCCATCATCGAGTTATTCCATTGGTGAGGTACAGCCTGATCCAGGATGATCAATACCAGTGCTCTGGAAACCCCATCACTCCTCTTGCTAATATTCACTCTCTTCTCTTGGTCCACAAGCAGACTAGGTGGTGCCGACCTCAAGGTGCGGCAAGATGGCTGCCGTGGCTTCCTGTGATGTTTCACTTCTAGTGGCGTGTCCTGCCACGAAGTGCAGCAAGTCGCTGGTGGCAAAAAGCATGGAGAGGCAGAGGCCAGTCCTTTGCAACTCAGGCACTGGCCAAACGATGATTCAGGGGTTGCACACATGGTCACCCTCCTTGGGTTCCTTTTAGCTCTTCAGATCTTCATCCAGAGACCTCACTTAGCACATCCTGTGAACATGGAGTCCTTTGCGGGGCATCGGCTGCTGGAGTGCTGTACCTTTCCACAGAAGTAGCATCCCCGGTCGCGTGTGGCCACTTTAGTTGGCGCTGGGGCTGTGGGGGTCACAGATGCACCAATGACCTTGTCCTCTGAAAGGGCACTGCTTTCGCCTGTGAGCTTATCAGCTCCAAGTTGGACCTGTTTGTGTGCTTTCACCAGCTCCAGAGTACTGGCCAAGTTTTTCTTCCCCAACTCCAGCAGTCAACCTCACTCCTGGCATGAGGGTGTCCTGGATTTGTTCCTCCTCTCGCACCCTGGCTGTGGGTGCTTCATAGTGACATTTTCTAGTTAGGGTCCACAGTTCAAGAACATAATCATCTAGCGACTCACCTGGAGCTGCCGACATTGAGATACCCAGTACCTTACCAGCTCGTCATTTGGGGGCCTCATATAGTGGGCCTTCAAGCCTTCTATGGCCAACTCATAGGTAGCACAGTCTCTGATGACAGTGAACCCCTTGGGACCAACTCAAGAGAGAGAAATGCCAATCTCTGGAGATCATCTGAGTTGAAGAAATCTTGTGTGGCTGTCAGTTAGGACTGAAAGAACTCCCGCCAGTACGCAAATTCCTCTGGGGCTTCAGGGGACAGAGGGTCAACCTGGAGCATGCCTGGCTTCAACAGGGCTTCCATCCCATTTCAAAGTTAAGCTATTAAACTTGTAACATGACTGATTGCACTCAGAGACCAGTGAGGAGTACAAACAGGCTTTTAATAGCTTACAGTCAATGGCCAATAGATACAATAGTCCTCAGGAAAATCTGAGGTATGGTGGGAAAACCAGGGTTTATATTGGGGTAGGTAAGGGTGGAGACAAAGGAGGAGCCAGCCATCTGAACAACACACAGATGGTGAATTCTAGTTCACTGTATACTGGAAGCTTTTCTTTACATTTAGTTAAATAATAAGAAGCTGGCATTTTAATACAGCGGTTATTTGAAAGCTTGATTTGATTTCATTGGTTGGGGTTGGGCTGGTTGGAGTCTAAAAGCACTGAAGCCTTAATGCAGCTGGTCAAGACACTGTGCAGTTGCAATGAAATCATATCTAGAGTACTGTGAACAGTCTTGGTCTCCTCATTGTAAGAGAAATGGATGTTACCATTGGGCTCAGATGATTTTCACGAAGAAAGCATGGTCTCAATCAGGAAATGTTGAACAAGTTGTGCCTCCACTTATTTGAATTTAGAAGAATGAAAATCAATCTTGTGAAATCCTAGAAGATTGTCGGGGGCTTGACAAGATAAATGAAGAGAGGATATTTCCCCTTAGGGGAGAGTTCCGGTTTAGAGGGAATCGTTTCAGAATAAAGGTGCTACCATTTAAAACTGAGGTGATTAGGAATTTCTGCTCTGAAAGGCTTGTGGGCCTTTGGAAATTCCTTGCCACCGAAAGCTGTGGAGGTTTGCAAAGTTCCCTGCGATAGACAGATCAATCAGTGAAGGAACAGAGGATTATAGAAGGGTGGGACTGTGTACTGAAAGTATGTTTGATCAACCATAATGTTAATGTCGGGCAGCTTGAGAGCTGACTACTCTACTCCTGTCCATTTTGTTCTTATGGTCTTTTTTTGCACTGAAATAACTGTGAATATTTAATATCTTTTTTTTATCTATTATCTCTTTTTAGTTACATGAGTGGCATAGTTTTGTGCCTGCTTTTAGTTTAATTTTGTTGCTCACTACCTGTTCAGCTGCAGCAAGAAGGAATTTGACTTATATGGACAGTATTTTACAATAAACTCAATATCATTACCTTCAAATTGATCTTGTTGGTTTGACTGTGCTAAGGAGAGTGAGATGCTAAGACACAGTCAACTAACTCAGAGATGAGTGGGTTACACACTGAGCCTGTCATGTACAAGCCTGTTTTCAGTTTATGAAATAGGACAGAACCCCAATGAGGATTGCTTTCTGACTATCCTTTCACAGGCTGATGGAGTCTGAACACTGCAAGATTTTTGGAATGAAAATCTCATTTGTCTGAAGACTAGGCTATCCAAAACACTATATATTTTCTATTTATTTTGAGATCAGTTTGTTGCATGGAAAATTGTTTTTTTTTAAACAGATGTAATTAGGCTGCAGATGATATATACACTTTTCAACATTATGCTACATATTAAGCAATTTCACTTTGCAAATATTAAATTTCACGTGGCTAAATATTAAATGGCATCACAAGATGCAAGAGGTTGGACATGAAAGGAAATTAATTGGAGAAGGCATTAGGAGAATATAATTATGCAAAGGCAGAGTGGCAATTTTAATTTATGTTGCTCTTTATTGTGGAAAACATCTCAAGATGTTGCATGCAGGCATTATTAGACAAGATCTCAAGCCACACACAGGAAATATAATCTGCACCAGGACTGAGAGTGGAGAAGGAACATAGCCAGTGTAAAGAGAAGAGAAAGAGATGTTAATGGGCAGGTAGGTGGATGAGGTGTGATGCTGGATGGCAGGCAATGCAGCAGGTTGGGACTCAAGGTATATATGTAGCTATCTATGCCCTATAGAGACAATGCAATGAGGCGTGTGCATTGCATAAAATGAACTACAGTTATTCACCTCAGCAACTCCAACAATGTCTCCACAAGAAAGGTAAGAACAGTGGATTTGAGGCAATATTAGCTTCTTGAGTTTGAATACTTGAAAATATTTCTGTTTCTTCATTGTCACTGGCTCTAAGTCTACCAAACAGCTCTGAGGTAGTACGCCCAACAGAAAATAAAGAAACGAATCCCTGTCTTGACAGTTTCTTTATGGCTGCAACTTTCTCTGCATCCTCTCTATTGCTGCAAGCAGGGTGAAGTGTTGTTCCAGTAATACCAGTGATGTTAAATTTAGGAATCAGGACTCAACAAGAAACCACAGGTATTTTGCACGTGTCCAAGCAAGAGCTCCTGCTTCTTTTTTTTTAAATTTTTTTTTATTTTTCACACCATAAATCACATTAGCCATGATACACACTTTTTCCTTTTCACACATATACAGTGACATTTTCTCCACCCCCCCATCCCTCCTCCCAACCCACCCCCCCCCCACCTCCCCCTCCCATCCATTTAAGGTATACAATCTAGGATACATTAAACCAGTCAGACAATGTTGTCACTCAACAAAAAAAAAACCACCAGAAATTCTACTGAGTCCATTCTTTTCTTTCCTTCTCCTTCCATCAACTTAGGTAATGATTGTTCCCGGTAAGTTTTCGCTATTGTATTTAATGTAAGGCTCCCATATTTGTTCAAATATTTCAATATTATTTCTTAAACTATATGTTATTTTTTCTAATGGAATACATTTATTCATTTCTATATACCATTGTTGTATTTTCAAATTATCTTCCAATTTCCAGGTTGACATAATACATTTTTTTGCTACTGCTAGAGCTATTTTAACAAATCTTTTTTGTGCATCCTCCAAATCAATTCCAAATTCTTTGTTTTTTATGTTACTTAGGAGAAAGATCCCTGGATTCTTTGGTATATTGTTTTCTGTTATTTTATTTAATATCTGGTTGAGATCTTCCCAAAATTTTTCTACTTTCTCACATGTCCAGATTTCATGAATTGTTGTTCCCATTTCTTTTTTACATCGAAAACATCTATCAGATACTGTTGGGTCCCATTTATTTAACTTTTGAGGTGTAATGTATAGTCTGTGTATCCAGTTATATTGTATCATACGTAGCCTCGTATTTATTGTATTTCTCATCGTTCCAGAACATAATTTCTCCCATGTTTCCTTTTTTATCTTTATATTTAAATCTTGTTCCCATTTTTGCTTAGTTTTACCATTTGTTTCCTCATTCTCCTTTTCTTGCAGTTTAATATACATATTTGTTATAAATCTTTTGATTATCATTGTATCTGTAATCACATATTCAAGGTTACTTGCCTCTGGCAAACTCAAACTGCTTCCTAATTTATCCTTCAAGTAGGATCTCAATTGGTAATATGCCAGCGCTGTATCTCCAGTTATATTGTACTTATCTTTCATTTGTTCAAAGGATAAGAATCTATTTCCTGAAAAACAATTTTCTATTCTTTTAATCCCTTTTTTTTCCCATTCTCTAAAGGAAAGGTTATCTATTGTAAAAGGGAGTAACTTGTTTTGCGTCAATATTAGTTTTGGTAATTGATAATTTGTTTTATTTCTTTCTACATGAATCTTCTTCCAAATATTGAGGAGATGATTTAATACTGGAGAACTTCTATGTGGTACCAATTTTTCATCCCATTTATATAATATGTGTTCAGGTATCTTTTCCCCTATTTTATCTAATTCTAATCTCGTCCAGTCTGGTTTTTCCCTTGTTTGATAAAAATCTGATAGGTATCTTAATTGTGCGGCTCTATAATAATTTTTAAAGTTTGGCAGTTGTAAGCCTCCTTGTTTATACATTCTGTTAATTTATCTAGTGCTATCCTCGGTTTCCCCCCTCTCCATAAAAATTTCCTTATTATTTTCTTTAACTCCTTGAAGAATTTTTCTGTCAGTTGTATTGGCAATGCCTGAAATAAATATAATATCCTTGGAAAAATGTTCATTTTAATACAGTTTATCCTTCCTATTAGTGTTAGTGGTAAATCTTTCCAATGCTCTAAATCGTCCTGTAATTTTTTCATTAGTGGATAATAATTGAGTTTATATAGTTGGCCGAGATTTTTGTTTATTTGTACACCTAGGTATCTTATTGCCTGCATTTGCCATCTAAATGGAGATTCCTTCTTAAATTTTGAGAAATCCGCATTATTCATAGGCATTGCTTCACTTTTATTTACGTTTATCTTGTAACCCGACACTTCTCCATATTCCTTCAATTTCTTATATAATTCTTTTATTGATAGTTCTGGTTCTGTTAAGTACACTATAACATCATCTGCAAATAGACTGATTTTATATTCCTTGTCTTTTATTTTTATTCCTTTTATATTATTATCTATTCTTATCAATTTTGCTAGTGGTTCTATAGCTAACGCAAACAATAAAGGTGATAGTGGGCATCCCTGTCGCGTTGACCTGCTTAAGTTAAATTGCTTTGATACATGTCCATTTATTGTCACTTTCGCTAACGGTCCCTTATATAATGCTTTAATCCAATTAATATACTTCTCCGGTAAACTGAATTTTTGCAATACTTTGAACAAATAATTCCATTCTACTCTGTCAAAGGCCTTCTCTGCGTCTAAAGCAACTGCTACTGTAGGTGCTTTATTTCCTTCTACTGCATGAATTAAGTTAATAAATTTACAAATATTGTCTGTTGTGCGTCTTTTTTTGATAAATCTAGTTTGGTCTAAATTTATCATTTTCAGTGCATGCTCTGCTAATCTGTTTGCTAATAGTTTAGCTATTATCTTATAATCTGTGTTTAGTAAAGATATTGTTCTATATGACGCTGGTAAGAGTGGATCTTTCCCTTGCTTTAGTATTACTGTAATTATTGCTGTTTTACATGAATCTGGTAAGCTTTGTGTTTCATCAATCTGGTTAATTACATCCAGGAGGGGCGGAATTAATAAGTCTTTAAATGTTTTGTAGAATTCTATTGGAAATCCGTCCTCTCCTGGTGTCTTATTATTTGGTAATTTTTTTATTATCTCTTGTATTTCTACTATTCCAAATGGTTCTGTTAATTTATTTTGTTCCTCTATTTGTAGTTTTGGTAGTTCAATTTTAGTCAGAAATTCATCTATTTTCCCTTCTTTCCCTTCGTTTTCAGTTCAGTATAATTGTTCATAAAATTCTCTAAAGTTTTCCTTAATTTCTTTTGGATTATATGTAATTTGGTTGTCTTTTTTCCTTGATGCCAATACCATTTTCTTAGCTTGTTCTGTCTTAAGCTGCCATGCTAGGATTTTGTGTGTTTTTTTCACCCAGTTCATAATATTTCTGTTTTGTCTTGATTATATTCTTCTCCACCTTATATATTTGTAGTGTTTCATATTTTATTTTTTTTTATCCGCCAATTCTCTTCTTTTAGTTGTATCTTCCTTCATTGCTAATTTTTTTTCTATATTTACTATTTCCTTTTCCAACTGCTCTGTTTCCTGATTATAGTCCTTCTTCATCTTGGTTACATAACTTATTATTTGCCCTCTAATGAATGCTTTCATTGCATCCCATAGTATAAACTTATCTTCCACTGATTCCATATTTATTTCAAAATACATTTTTATTTGTTTTTCAATAAATTCTTAAAATCCTGCCTTTTAAATAACATGGGGTTTAATCTCCATCTATACATTCTTGGAGGGATGTCCTCTAGCTTTACTGTCAATATTAAGGGTGAATGGTCCGATAGTATTCTAGCTTTATATTCTGTTTTTCTTACTGTATCTTGCATACTAGCTGATAACAAAAATAGGTCTATTCTTGAGTATGTTTTATGTCTAGCCGAGTAATATGAATATTCCTTTTCTTTTGGGTGTTGTTTCCTCCATATATCCAAAAGTTGCATTTCTTCCATTGATTTAATTATAAATTTGGTTACTTTGTTCTTTCTGTTAATTTTTTCCCAGTTTTATCCATATTTGAATCCAAATTCAGGTTGAAATCCCCTCCTATTAATATGTTCCCTTGCGTATTTGCTACCTTCAAAAAGATATCTTGCATAAACTTTTGATCTTCTTCGTTAGGTGAATATACATTGAGTAGATTCCAAAACTCCGAATATATCTGACATTTTATCATTACATATCTCCCTGCTGGATCTATTATTTCCTCTTCTATTTTAAATGGCACATTTTTACTAATTAATATAGCCACTCCTCTTGCTTTTGAATTATACGAAGCTGCTGTTACATGTCCTACCCAATCTCTCTTTAATTTCTTGTGTTCCAATTCAATTAAGTGTGTTTCTTGCACAAATGCTATATCAATTTTTTTTCTTTTTTCAGTAAATTTAGCAGTTTCTTCCTTTTAATTTGGTTATGTATTCCATTAATATTTAAAGTCATATAGTTCAACGTAGCCATTTTATACTTTGTTTATCTTCCCTTTCCGTTTCTCCATCATTACCTTTCCTTCTTATTCATTTCTGTTTTCTTGTTTTAAACCCTTTATAAGACAACATTCCTAAAACATCAAACATTTTCCTTATTCTCCTATTTAAAACTTCTTTAGCCCCAATCTCTCCTTCCCCTCCTGAGTTGTCCTTTATCCCTTGTCGGACAACTACATCTTCCCTCTCCATTTGGGTTTGCGAATTCACTCGCAAGCGTCAGCTGATTTTGCAGTGACCGCAACTCCTCCCCACCCAGCCCCCCCCAGAAAAGATTTCACTTTTCATATGTAACAAAGGTCACTCTTTTAGTTCCCTCCTTATTCCCTCTATTCCATTTCCTTCCCTTATTAATTCTTGTCCATACTATCTATATTTTCCTCTAAATACAGATACATTCACGTATGCACATTATACATATACACACTTATACCTCTTTACCCACATACATATAAATCGTGGTCATTTTTACTCTCATTACACGTCTTCATCCCTCAGTCTATTTTGTAATTGTTCTGCAAATTTTCGTGCTTCTTCTGGATCCAAGAATAGTCTGTTTTGTTGTCCTGGAATAAATATTTTCAATACCGCTGGATGCTTTAGTATAAATTTATACCCTTTCTTCCATAAAATAGCCTTTGCTGTATTGAACTCCTTTCTCTTCTTTAGGAGTTCAAAACATATCTGGATAAATGAAGATTTTTTGCCCTTTGTTCTCCAGTGGCTTGTTTCCCTCTCTTACTTTTTCCATTGTCTTCTCCAGTACCTTTTCTCTTGTAGTATATCTTAGGAATTTTACTAAAATAGATCTTGGTTTTTGTTGTGGTTGTGGTTTAAAGGCCAATGCTCTATGTGCCCTTTCTATTTCCATTTCTTGCTGTAGTTCTGGACATCCTAGGATCCTAGGGATCCAATCTTTTATAAACTCTCTCATATTCTTGCCTTCTTCATCTTCCTTAAGGCCCACTATCTTTATGTTATTTCTTCTGTTATAATTTTCCATTATATCTATTTTCTGAGCTAACAGTTCTTGTGTCTCTATAACTTTTTTATTAGATTCCTCTAATTTCTTTTTTAAGTCCTCTACCTCCATTTCTACTGCTACTGCCCGCTCTTCCATCTTGTCCATTTTTTTTCCCATTTCTGTTAAGGTCATATCTATTTTATTCATTTTCTCTTCTGTGTTGTTTATTCTTCTTCTTAAATCATTAAATTCCTGTGTTTGCCATTCTTTAAATGACTCCATGTATTCTTTAATAAGAGAAAGTATATCCTTTATCTTGCCTTTCCCTTCTTCTTCTATTTCACTGTACTTTTCCTCTTCCTCTTCTTCTTCCTCTGGGTTGGCCATCTGTTGTTTCTTTGTTGCCCTTTTCTTCTCTTCTTTCTTGTTTCCATTGTCTTCTGTGTTCTCTTCTTGCTGCAGGTGTTCTGCAGCTGTCATTGCCGGCTGTGGAGATCGACTCCCCAGCTGGTCACCCATCCCGTCAGTGTGTTTTTTTTTCATGCGCGGTTGCGCACTTTTACTCGGCTCAACGAGCCATTTTTGTAGTCCACTTTCTACCGACCTGAGGGAGCGGGTTTCTCTCTCCACCGTGGGCCTCTTCGAACAGGTAAGGCCTTCTCCTTCTTCCTCCGTTGTCTTCTCTTCCTCTCTTCTTACCGTTACTTTCGATTTTTCTTTTTTTGTCGCCATCTTCTTTCCACCTTTATACTCACTTTTCTTTAACTTTTATTTCTGTGCCTTTGTGTTTTCCTTTGCTTTTTCCGACTTTTCTGGAGAGGGCTGGAGTTCACCGTCTGGCCACTACTCCATCACGTGACTCCCCCCGAGCTCCTGCTTCTTGAAGCTTTGACTCATTCCCTCCACTTTGGTAATGGCATAATAAATCAATGTATGTATTCCATCTATACTAGCCTTGTCCTATTTGACACTTGGGAGGATTAATGCAGGCATTTCTTGTTTCAAATCAATTCAAACACTTTTTTTAAATAATGACAGACAATCAGATTCAGTTATGGTAAAGCTATCTTAAATGCAGTTGATATATTTTGATTTAATGTGCTCTTGTTTCAAGGAATTCTACTAAGTAAAAGAGAAGTATATGAAGTTTTATCCATAGATGTTCATTCTGCTGTAGAGATTATTTAAGTGGAACTTTGTGTGGCTTGTAGAAATTTTTCTCTTAAGTATTAGAAGTAGTATAAGAATGGACACATGGATTGTAGAGCAGAGGGTTCTAAAACCGAGGGTCTTGGGAAGAAGGTGGAAAGGTTAAGGCTCTTCACCTTGAGATAGAGAGATCATCTGATTGAGATTTCAGAGATAATGGATGTGCTTGAATGGGAAAAATGTTCCCCTCTCTAGGGATAATCATGTGTCAAGAATAAAATCGTAGGTGACAGACATGATCAGATGTCAAGGAGAAATACATTCATGCAGGCTGGTTCTAGAATTTCAAAACTCAATCAGATGAGGTCCTGGAAGCTGATTCCACAGAGTTGTCATTGAGGATGAAGAATTTGCATGGTTGGAGATAAAAAGTGAGGCTACAGATATGAACATGACAGACCAGTAACAAAGGGATTATTGATCTTTGGGTTCTGCCATTGTGGAGTTTGTATATTTTCCATGTGGATCTCCTCTGTTGCTTGGTTTATCCCACACCAAATGATAGGTTAATTTACCTCTTGGTGTAAGTATGAGGCAAAAAAAAATCATAAAATTATACTGATGGACACGGAGGGAGAAATGTTGAAGGTGTGCAAGAAAATAAGGTGAAGTATATAGGATTGATGCGATTACTACTCTGGTAGCTGGCACGGGCACAGAGGATTGTGTCAGGATAAATCTTTGAATTCTTCAGTAACTTGAATTGTTTCCAAGCTCTTCGAATGCTAAACCAGGACTTTGGTTCTGTGTAATCAAGTTTAACTCTGCACAACCACAACCCTGACCACAGGTGCAATTTGTATAATTTTAATGTCAAGTCAATATGTAACCTGTGAGGACACCTTGACTTCACACAATTTGCACCACAGTCTTTCGTGCACATTCCTTTCCCCTCTTTATGTACTGCATATATCTGTATATATCTGTTCTCTTACCTCTCAAACCACAAGACTTCAATTGTTTTGTAGGTGCTAATTAGATTCCAATGTAGGATCATCTTAGGGTCACCTCACTGTTAACACATGGGACGTTTGAAATACACTGGCTTGCACTGCATGGCTAGAAAGCTTTTCTCTGTGGAGCCGACAGCTCACTATCCAACACAAGGCATATAGTCAATTGAATTTGCATGATCACCCTAACATTGCAAAATTCCCAAGGCAATTCATATTGCGTTTGCAATTTTTGGAAAGAAAATTTCAAACAGATAATTCTTCCACTTTTACTGTTATTTTTATCATTTGATCAGCAAAGTGGAGCAATTGGGAAATGCAGGGGCAACTCTGTTTCCAGGATCAGCACTGAAAACTATGCAATAAAGTTGGATGAGAAAGAAAATACAACTACAGTCCTGATCAAATTCGTGACAATCACATAATTACCACCATATGATATAAAGCTAAATATTCAATGTCAAATAGATCCATGGCTAATTTAATTTCTCATTTAAAGTGTCTCCACTGTGCCCTTCCCCTGAGAGTTACAATGTACTGAGTGCCTGTCCGTTGCACTTCAAGGAGGCTGTCCTGTTGGTCTGTTCCTGGGCTCAGTCAGGCTTTCACAGGTCGAGGCACAGACGGGAATGCCCCGTCCTGACCATTGCATCATTGCAACAGAAGGTTCCTGCCTGGATATCAGTGGAGCAATTGGGAAATGCAGGGGAAACTCCATTTCCAGGACCTATGAACATCATTATATTTGAAATTTTATATTTGCTTCAAACATGATTATTAAGTTCAATGGAAAACTCTGTGACTTATTGGCTTGAAGTTGAACTTTACTGTGTGTAAAGCAAAAGAGTTTTGGGAAATGCGATCAAACGATAATGACTACTTGCATCTTCAGGTAGTTGAAGACATGGTTGAAAATTCCTGAGGAGAAAATGAGGTAATAGAAGGATTGAAAATGAGTGTATGACTTTTAGTCACTTGGAAATATATTAAGGAGTAATTGAGAAGTGTTCTTTGTTGAGATAAACCTCACAATCATAAACTACATCCAGATCACCAGTAAGAGAATCGAATCAACAAAAAAACAACCTTCCCTGAAAAAATATACAAGAAGGTCAAAAAGGTAGCAGTTACACATCCCTGAAGAGAGAAAAAAAGACAAAATAGAGGGATGCACAATTCCAAAATTCCTTAACATAATTAAAACAAAATAAATTTCAGGATGAATGAACAAGTAGAAAAAAAGATTATACAATATATGATCACCCTTTTACAATATTTTTTTAAGAAAATGTAGACATACAGCATGGTAGCAGGTTCTTTTGGAGCACAAATCCCTGTCATCCAATTTACACCCCATTAAACTAAACCCCCAGTACATTTTGAATGGTCAGAGGAAACTGGAGACCCCAGGGAAAACCCACGCAGACATGGGGAGAACGTAAACTTACAAACTATTTACAGACAGTGCGTGATTCAAACTCCGATACAGTCCTGATCACAGGCGCTGTAAAGGCATTGCACTCTCCGCTATACCAACTGTGCCACCCTGGGTGAGATAAGAAGCTTGGAAAAATATGTTCAGCATTCCCTGTTGCTCCTTCAATCATTGAATATTTTGTCTGATGTAAATATGCTGCAGATCCTTTTGTAGAACTGTATAATTGTTCACTCACTTCTTGGATACTGACTTCCCTCATTTAGTTGATTATGATGGACTTCAAACAATGGGTGCACACCTGACTTAAAAGTGAATGCCAGGAGAGGGGTGGGCAGAAATATGTTAGTAGTGTCATTGTGTGTGTGTGTGTGTTTTCATATAATTGTATGGAGGGTGTAATATCAAAGGAGGAAGAAATGTACCTTTAGGATCCAATGTTGATGTGTGCTCTGGCAACTTGGGCACTTACCTCTCGCACCTTTGGTTGATGTCAATGGAATCAAAAGACAGCAGAGTCTACGAGTTCCAGAATTGACAATGAGGGGGGCATGTTCTTCTCAGGGGGTGGTCTTTGAGGGAGCCGTTGTTTCACTCTTTAGTACCTGTAGGAAATTTATACTCAGCAGTTCTACGATGAGCATAGGGGAGGTGGAGATTTACTGATACGGCCAATATTTAACTTTCAAACAATATGATCATAACTGACCAGTTGGTAATCACCGGGATGCCCTTTAGAGATCTTGCCAAGCACAAAAAAAAATGGCTGTCATGTTTTCTGCAGAACAAATATACTGAATTGTCTCTGAGAATCAAGGGATTGCCAAAATCAGTGAGAGAGAGAGAGGTGACAGAAATGGAACGACCCTACAATTGCCTGGAAACACAAAATGTTATGTGGAGACTAACTCTGCAAATTAGAGTTGCATGATATCCTGGATTAATTACGTAAAACTTGCCTTCCACAACCCTTTTACCTCTGTCAGGAAAGGACAGAGCAATAGGTATAAGTCTAACTGCTTGGTTTCTTCTACCCATGCATTTTTCCTGGAAATAATTCCATAACAGGGCTCTGGCAAAAATGATAGTGGTGTGATTTAATCTCTTCATCCATCCAGTAGTTCTGACATAATGATGATGCTCAAATTTATTGTCACCTACACAGGTACAATGTACAGTTTATGCAAGGCTGCAACATTCATGTCAGCATGTAGTCCTGAAGTTGGTGAATTGTGCTGTGTGCCTGTAAGTTGCACTTCAAGGAGGCTGTCCTGTTGGTCTGTTCTTGGGCTCAGTCAGGCTTCCACAGGTCGAGGCACAGATGGGAACGTCCCATCCTGACCACTGTATCATTGCAACAGAAGGTTCCTGCCTGGATATCACTGGAGCAATTGGGAAATGCAGGGGCAACTCCATTTCCAGGACCCATGAACATCATTATATTTGAAATTTTATATTTGCTTCAAAAAAGACTGGGGTTGCGAAGGTCAAAAAGAGAGATGAGGAGGTAAGTAGTGGAAAGTATTATTTCCCTACCGATCTATCACTGTCACTGGTAAGGCCAGCATTAGGCAAGCATCCCTAAAGCTTGTTAAAAGTTAAACATGGTGATACTAGAGCTAAATACTGGTCACATGCAGGTAAGGACAGAGATTCCTCTTTCAAGAAAGTTTATGAAGTACCTAGGCTATCTCAAAATTCCATTACTAATCTTGTTCCAGAACTTTTCTCAAATTCTACATTTAATTAATTTGTGACATTTAAATTCCCCTAGTCCTGTATTCAGACTTGAATTGAAATATAGGGTCTAGTATTCCAGGTTTCTGGATCATTTTCCCACATCAATATATAGGAACAGATTGACAGAATGCAATGTAAAGCAGGGTAACAAAAGTAATATGAACACTGAATAATTTTCGACCTTTAAGTAAGAAATCCAAGAACATTGGAAATTAAAACAAAGTCTCCTTTATGCTTTGTTTTTCAGACCTAGTGCATAGTTCAGTTTACATTAGTTTATAAGGAGCAAATACCCTTCATGGAAGGGTGAAGGATAATATGAGGCTGTTGATCAATGAGCTGCCTTTGAACTGATGCAGCAATTCATTGCCTCAGACCTGACTATTAACACTGCTGGGAATCTCAATATGGCTTGTCTTAAACAGGTTATAAATCTCAGGAGAGCTACAGTCCAAAGCATTGAAGAAAGATGACTACCGGGAGTGTGAAACTCAGCCAGCATCTCTGTTAATCAGCACACTTTGATTAAAGGCACTTGCAGTGGAATGCAATGAAAGGATGAGCTGAACAGATTGCCGCTTGCTCAATCAGAACCCTTCAAACTTTTCCACATGACGAGAGAATTACAAAGCTCTCCTATTCATATGAGATCACTCCACTGGACCATTACTCTTTGTGTCAACTGATTCAGAACTCAATTAAAATCACAGCGTACTGTCTGAAGGTGGCACGGTGTTAGGTTTACAACAACACTTTTACTGCACTTAGTTGATGACAATCTAATAAAACTCAAGTCCATTGACAAATGTGAAACAGCTGAACAGTTAACTTCCTTTTCCAATGTATTCATGAAGATAAATTAAACCAGTGCAAATCCATGTTCAGTCTGCATATTCAGGCTATTATCAATGAACTACTCGAGTTACAATTTACTCATAAAAGCCTGATATCTGCTTTATATTATAAACTATTGAATATGAAAGCAATTTCTTCAAGTGGAATTAAAACTGAATGGGAGAATGATCTGAATATCTCTTTCCCAGAGGAAGAATGGACTTCAATTTTGCGCCTGATTTACGATTCATCATTGTGTGCTGGCCAGAGCCTTTTTCAATTCAAAGTGCTACATCGTGTACATTTCTCCAAAGTCAAACTTGCTCAAGTTTATTCTGATATTAGTTCACTTGTGACAAATGTAAAATATTTGATGCCTCTTTGTTACATATGTTTTGGACTTGCCCTATTATGCAAAAATATCAGACTGTCCTTTTTAGAACTTTTTCAACCATATTTAGGATCCCTTTAGATTCACTATTTGGTAATTTAGTATTTAGTAATTGCACTATTTGGTTTTTCTAAAGTTATAAATATTATTTTATCTTCTAATCAAAAACAAGTTATAGCATTCTCCACTCTATTAGTAAGAAGAGCAATTCTATTAAAATAGAAAGATGAGTTCCCACCTACACATAATCAATGGCTATTAGATATTACATCCTTTTTTAAATCTGGAGAAAATTAGGCATAATGTCATGAAAATCACGATTTCTTTTGATAAGACTTGGGACCCATTTATAACTCACTTCCATAATTTGACTAATTAGGCACGATAAGGAATGTCACCAGGCGTGCTTGTTTGGATCCCCTGAGGCCACTTCTTCGGATTTAACGCTTCATACAATATGAATTATAACCTTGATTGCTGTGGGTTTGATTTTTTCTTTTTTCTTTCTTTTTTTTCCTATTTATCTTTTATTGTATGTATTACCATTTATTGGATTTAGAATTAAGTAGGATTACTACTGTATATGTTATTATTGTCAATCTTCAAAGGTTTCATTGCAATTGATTTATTGTTTTTTTGTTGCTTGTTTTTCTGATAAAACTCAATTACAATAATTTTAAAAGGCTATTAGGTGCTGTTAAAGACTGGTCAGTACTTGGAGGGCAAACCACCTAGGAACACCAGGTGCTGTAGACTTCTGTGAGGGGAGCTGGACAAAGTAGTGACTCTCTGTCTGCCTTATGATAGACAAATAAGTTAAAGAATTTCATGTATGTTACATTTTAAATGTTGTATTAATGAAACCTTTACCTTAGAGCCCTGGATCTTGCTAACAAAACATTCTGCACAATTCATTTATGCCAGCCAAGTTAATTATCTGAGCTAGTCCCTTCAATGTGTTTTGATTATATCCCTCTAAATTTTCTGATAAATTCACCTCTCCAAATGTCTTTTAAATGTTGCAATTGTATGCATCTCTGCAGCTTCCTCCGTCAGCTCATTCTATATATCCGTCATCTCTGTATGAAAACTTTGTCTGTCATGTACTTACCTTCGTTAGAAGCGGTGCCAGTTGTCTGCTGCATTGAAGATAGAAGGTTTGGCGTTTTTGCCTAATCAACAGGAGCAAATGAAACTGGAACAACTGCTTACTGCACCTTGTGAGGCACCAGCACCTTCTCAATCGATGGTAGCACCAACACCTTCTCATTCGATGGTAGCACCAACACCTTCTCAATCGATGGTAGCACCAGCACCTTCTCAATCAAAAGTAGCACCAGCACCTTCTCAATCGATGGTTGCACCAACACCTTCTCAATCGATGGTAGCACCAACACCTTCTCAATCAAAGGAAGCACCAGCACTTTCTCAATTGATGGTAGCACCAGCACCTTCTCAATCGAAGATAACTGAGTTGGAGCAGCAAATAGCAGCACTGACGATGCAGGTCCAGGATTTGGGAATGTCAGCCACTTTGCAACTTCTACAAATGGTGGTGGGGAAACGGCCAGGCTCGGCAGTAGAGGCTACTGCTACCCACGGGCACATCAACCACTATCTTTTCCTCAAAGGCATTCTCTCAATTTCTTGTTGAGTCCAGTGCAGAGTTTTCAGTGGTCCCTCAAACCATAGAGGAGCGCAAACACCCCAACATATTATGTATTCTTTCCGCCGTGAATGATTCTCAGATTCAAACATGTGGCCAAAGATCATCCACATTGGATTTCGGGCTGAAAAAAACCTTTTTGGTGGGTTTTCTTAATTGCAAACTTGGCAAATTCCATTTTGGGAGCAGATTTCTTGTCACATTTTTCTTTGTTCGTGTATTTGAAAAATCACTGTTTCATGGACCGCAGGTCTTGTATGCAAGTGAGCTGCATTTGTCATCCCGCTAATATCATCAGCCACTTGACAAGCTTTCAACCTGGTTTCTACCCTTTCCAAGCCTTGCTCAAGTGTTTCCCTCACCTAGTGACCCCATCATATTGGCATACAGATGTTAAAATGCAGTAACCCATTATATAGAGACTTGAGGTTTGTAGATTACTCTCGGACCATCTTAAGATTGCAAAATCAGAATTCAACAACATGCAAGAGTTGGACATAGTAGATTTAACAGCTGCTGGCCATTGAATATGGTTAAAAAAATATGGGTATTGGCGGACTTGAAGTGTTTATCGTGCCTTTAACAATTTTACCTTGCCTGACTGGTATAACATTTCCAATTTACAAGACTTCTCAGAAAACCTCCATGGCAGACACATATTTGCATAAATAGATCTAATACATGCCTACCTTTAGATTCCAGTTGAGCTTTCTGATGTTGCAAAGATGGCAGTAATTACCCCTTTTGGCATGTTTGAGTTTCTGCAAATACCATTTGGTCTATAGAATGCAGCTCAGACTTTCCAGTGGTTTATGTACCACATACTCACCAGCCTTGATTTTGTATTTGTTTACATTGATGATATTCTGTTTACAAGTGTGGAATAAGAAGAGCACAAGCTCCACCTTATCTTATTGTTTCAGATGCTTAATGAGTTTGGTATTGTGATTAATCCCAGTAAATGCATTTATGACACTGCTGATCTTATATTCTTGGGACATATAGTTTTGCATCATGGAATTTTGTCTGATGAATCAAAAGTGCAAGAAATTCAAGAATTTCCTATACCCATCACATGTGGCCAGTTGCAACGTTTTTCAGGCATCATGAAATTTTATCGCCGATTTTGCCAAATGCTTCAACATCTCTATTACCATTTACTGAACTACTAAGAGGATCTGATATTTGTGTTCAAAAGATGATTAACTTTGGGAAGATGATGTCGTGCATGCTTTCAACGATGTGAAGACTGCACTTGCAAATGCCATGATGCTTGTAGTGTGCTTCAAAACCCCAATGCCTTGCACTTTTTTACCACAGATGTGTCTGTCAGTGCTGCGGGAGCAGTGTTAGAACAATGCGTCTGTGGGAATTGGAACCTCTGGCATTTTTTTTTCAGCGAAGCTGTCACTGACTCAGGCAAAATATAATACGTCTGTTTGAGAACTCTTGGTCATCTATCTAGCAATGAAACATTTCCGCTTCTTACTGGAAGGTCATCCTTTCACCATTTAGACAGACCACCAGCCTCTTATGCATACCAAGAGTACAAGAGCTCATATCTATTTGTCCAGAGAGATTCGGCACTTGGACTTCATCTTACAATTTTCATTGGACATACGCCACATTTGAGGAAAAGTGAATGCCATGGCCAACACCCTAGGCGTGACATTGAAAGCTTACATACAACTATTGCCATCGATTTTACTGCTATGGCTAGTGCACAGCACACCAATCCAAATATTATCCAGTATCGCCAAACTAACCCTGATCTCCATCTTGAAGTTGTGACCCTGGATGAATCGGGTGAAATGCTAGTCTGCGATTTGATTTTTCCATAGGAAGACCAAAGGCTTTTGTGCCGGCAACTATGAGGCAGAAGATTTTTGAGTCTCTTCACAATTTATTGCATCCTGGTAGAAGGGCATCAATCAAATTAGTTATGAAACATTTTACACCTCATGTTAGATGGGATGTTGGATCATGGGTAATGACCTGCTTGCCATATCAATGCACTAACATCTCCAGACATATGAAACCCAAGCTGGGTTTTTTTGTTGTTCTGGATTTCCGTTTCCAAAATGTGCTTGGTAGGCCCGCTTCCATCATCTCGGATATATGTTTATCTGCTCACTTGTGAATACTGGACTACCAGGTGGCAGGAGGCCATTCCTATCACTGATATCTCTGCGGAGATGGTTACTAGGGCTTTTGTGGATTGTTGGATTCCATATTTCAGTTTTCCAATCACTATTACAACAGATCAAGGGTCTCAGTTCGAGTTCGCATTGTTTGGAGCTCTCACTGATCTTCTGGGCACTATTGTATTCACACTATGACTTACCAACCACAGGCCAATTACCTCATTGAGCATTTCCATTGACAATTGAAGGCAACATTATCAGCAGGTGGTGATGCATCTACATGGAGAGAATGTTTTTGCATGATCCTCCTTGGTATGCAAATTGCATTTAAGGCCGATCTTGGATGTCTAGCTGCAGAGTTAGTATATGGTTCTATGTTCATCTTGCCAGGTGAGTTTGTGAATCTGAGTCAAAGCACAATGCTGAATGATCCGGCTAGTTATGTTGATGGCCTTCGGAAAAACTTGCGATTACACCAATCTACTCTTATGCGGCAGGCATCACCTGCTGTGTATTTGCCGAATGATTTATAATGCTGTACTCATGTTCCTTCAGCAAGATGTTGTTTGCAAACCACTTCAGCCCATAAAGATTTGTTTCTGGTCTTGCGACCCCACCCAAAGACTTTTCTGATCGACAGGAATGGAAAAGCTGATACAGTTTCCATCGACAGGTTGAAGCCGGCATATATCAATGGTCCATGTTCTACGTTGGAGCCAGTTTCAGAGGACCAGTTGCACACTTCACAGTCAGACCTTACATCACCTGTCTTGCACTATGGTATGAGGTCTGGCCAAACTGTCATCCCTCCAGACTTATGGAGTGAGATAATTCCAATCAGTCACCTCCTTGCATGGCTCAGAGGCTGGGAGAGGGGGGGGGAGGGGGTGGGTGTCGTGGTCATGAACTTACCTTTGTTAGGAATGGTGCTGGCTGCCACTGATGATGTAAACAAAGTGATGCACAGGAGAATAGCATGTATGAGCGGGTGTGTTATGCATCAGAATACGGGTGATGGAACTAAGACAAATCAGATCATCTGAGTGGCAGTGAGCCAATGAGAAGGTCAAAGGGGTTTGGCTGGGTGATGTTTGGGGAGTTGAGGAATGCAATGTTATGTCTAGGAAATAATAAAGAAAGACGACTTTATGATGTGCTATAAAAAACGAGTGAGTGTATTCTTTATTTGTTAGTAAGCTGTGGTAAAGCTGTTACAAGTCCCTTTTCAATCATACCCACTCACCATAACTCTATGCCCTCTAGTTTTAGACTCCATTACTCTGGAAAATACAATTAATCTTCATATTATCTAGGCACCTTGTGATTTTTATATACATTTATAAGAGTTACCCCTCAGCCATCTATACTGCTAGGAAAAAAGTCCCAGTCTATTGAGCCCTTTCGTCACTGTAAAATCCATGTGAATCTTTTTTGCACCCTTTCCAACTTAATTACATCCTTCCAAGAGCAGGATGATCAGAATTGTTCATAATATTCTGCGGCCTTATTATTAGGCAGCTATAACATGACATCCCAACGTCTATACCACAGATTCTAAAGGTGGGGTGTACATCCCACCAGTGGGGTGTGGGGTTTAAGAATATTTTAGTGGGGCATAGGAATATTTCGGGAAATAATTAAAAAGCTGGTTTGAAAAAATATATTAGTTATGTTGGTGTGAAAGTTGTGTCTTGGCAACAACCGTCAGTACAAAACAATTGTGGTAACTTCCAAATAAAATTATTTTGTGCTTTTTATTTTCATAATGTGTTTTTGCTCTTCTGATGTTTCTCCATTTTTTCTCTTATTTTAACTGTTGTTATCCTTGGTTAACATTATAATTATATATTTTTCTGACCCTTCTTATCATCCATTCGAAGTTATCTCATTTGCGATGAGGATTCCAAATTATCTCAACAATTATGTCTCCGTCTATACCCCTTTACTTTTTCAGTTCAATAGTGAGTGAGACCTGCATCTGTATGTATCTTTGTGCTCTAGTGTATTGATGGGGGGAGGTGGAGTCCTGCCCCAGGTACCAGCCTGAGGAGGTACCAAAATCAGAAATTAAATATGGACCCCAGAAAGTAAAGCACAAGGCTAGCACAGTTTTGATGCACTCTTTGCGAGAAAAAAAATGTCAGAAATTGTGCTAGTGTTTTTTTTTTCATTTTTTAATAGTGTCACTATTCTTCCTTTGATTTGGTCATTATTTTATTGCATTTTTCAATACCAAGACATAATAAAATATTGATTAATCTGTTTCAGGGAGCTCACACTGTTGTATTAATCTGTTTCAGGAATCTTGCACTGTTGTATTAATCTGTTTCAGGGAGCTCGTGTTGTTGCATATTCTAAATGAGCAGACCAAGCAAGAAAAAGTTACATCAATATTCAGTGGAGATCTTGAAGTTTGGGTTTATACCTGCTGTACACGATGAATGTGCAACTTTTTGCCTATTATGCCAGCAGACTTTGAGAAATGATTAATGAAAGCAGGCCGTCTAGAAGCTCATTTGAGGGTAAAACATCCTAACCATGTCAATTTGAAATTGGAATATTTTAAATCACTGAAAGAGAAATTTGAAAATATATCAAAAATCACTTCATTATTTGCTGCACAAACTACAGCCCTGAATTGTACCTTTGAAACTAGCTATGAAATTTCTCGCAATACATTTGGAGAGTAGTGGTATCAATGGACAGAGTCAGCATGGTTTTGTGAAGGGTAAATCATGTGTGATGAACCTAGTAGAGTTTTGTTAAGGATTTAACCAGTAGAGTGGATGGGGGAATCAGTGAATGTGGAACATCTGGACTTTAGTAAGGCATTTGATAAGGTTCTGCCCAGAAGACTAGCGTACAAACTTAAAAAGCATGGTATAGGAGGTATGGTATTAAGATGGATAGAGAATTAGTTGATGGACAGGAAGCAAAGAGTAGGTATAAATGGGTTCTTTTCAGAATGGCAGCCAGTGACTAGTGGAGTACCACAGGGTATTATATATATATATATCAATGACTTAGATGTGGGAATAGTTAGCAATATCTCAAAATTTGCAGACAGCACAAAGTTGGGTATCGGGGTTGGCTGCTTTGAGGATGCAAGGAGAGTGCAGAGTGATTTGGACAAGTTAGGCGAATGGGCCGAGATGTGGCAGATGCAATATAATGTGGATAAATGCGAGGTTATCCACTTTAGAGGTAAGAACAGGAAAGAGGACTATTATATAAATGATAACTGTTTAGGAAAAGGGGAAATGCAGAGAGACTTGGGTGTTGCTGTGCATCAGTCATTGAAAGTGGGCATGCAGGTGCAGCAGGTGGTGAGGAAGGTGAATGCTATGTTGGTGTTCATAGCGAGAGGATTCTAGTACAGGAGTGCAGAGGTCCTGCTACAGCTGTACAGGCCCTTTGTGAGACCACATCTGGAGTACTGCGAGCAGCTTTGGTCTCCTTATCTGAGGAACGACATCCTCACCATGGAAGGGGTGCAGAGAAGATTCACTAGAATGATACCAGGGATGGAAGGACTTGCATATGGTTGGATAAACTAGGCTTGTATTCTCTGGAATTTAGAAGATTGAGGGGTGATCTTACAGAAACATATAAATTTCTTAAGGGATTAGACAGACTAGATGCAAGTAGGTTGTTTCCAATGCTGGGAAAAACCAGAACCAGTTTAAGGATAAGGGGAAAGTTTTTTTAGGAATGAGATGAGGAAATAATTCTACTCTCAGAGGGTGGTGGTTCTGTGGAATTTTTTTGCCACAGGAAGTAGTTGAGGCCAGTTCCTTGTCAATATTTAAGAGTAGGTTAGATATAGTGCTTGTGTCTAAGGGGATCACGGGGTATGGGGAGAAAGCAGGAACTGGGTACTGATCAGCCATGATCATATTGAATGGTAGTGTAGGCTTGAGGGGCAAAATGGCCTACTCCTGCATCTATTTTTCTATGTTTATATGTTTCTATGGGAAGAATCATACAATTGGGGAGGAACTGATTAAACCCGCAATATCATAGTTTCTCAAAACAGTTCTGCAAATTGATGACAAGCATGTCCGAGCAATGCCATTGAGTAATAGTACTGTCTGCAACAGAATAGATGACATGGGTCCAGGTGTTGAAAAACAACATATTGAGAAGTTGAAATCATGAAAGTTCTCAATACAACTGGACTGGGAGAGTGAGGCTTTGTAATTGACATATGTGAGATATATTGATCAGGAAGGGTTCAAGAAGAGATGTTATTCTCTGAATCATTAGAAACAACCACTACTAAATTTCAATTGTGCAGCTTCATTGTAATTTTGAAAATGAGGTAACTGAAGTCCACCTAATACATATTTCCATGTAAGTTTCTGCAAAGCTACTCGAGCGAACTTTCCATTCCATAAAATTCCCTCACAGCCTTATTCAAATACTGAAAAAATCCCTTTGAAAGTAGACGTGGTATTGACTGAAATAAGTATTGGATACGGGGAAAAATATTCATTTTAATACAATTTACTCGACCAATTAATGTTAACAGAAGATCTTTCCATTTAATCAAATCCATTTTAAACTTTTTTAATAGAGGAACATAATTTAATTTATATAAAGATTGATAATCTTAATTTACAATTATTCCTAAATATTTAATTCTATCAAACCATTTTAATTTTATAATATTTTTACATTCTGAATAATTTCCTTCCCCAACTGGCAATATCTCGCTCTTATCCCAATTCACCTTATATCCAGATAACTCCCCAAATTGCAACAAACAATCTTGTAAATATTTCAAAGATTGTTCTGGGTCTGTCAAGTACACCAATACATCATCCGCAAATAAATTAATCTTATATTCAACATCCACAATTCTCATCCCTTTAATCTTATCATTCTGCCGTATTGTCTGAGCTAATGGTTCAATAACCAATGCAAACAAGGCTGGTGATAATGGACAACCTTGCCGAGTTGATCGTGTTAATTTAAATGGTGAAGTAGTTTGACCATTTGTCACCACCTTGGCAATCGGATTTTTATATAAAGCCTTAACCCAACCAATTAAAAAAGGGCTGAAATTAAACTTCTCTAACACCTTAAATAAAAAATTCAATTCAACCCTATCAAAAGCTTTTCCGCATCCAGCGCAACCATCATTGGATGGTTAGGTTGCTGTCTTGATGCATTGACCAAAGCTATCAATCTAATATTATTCTTAGAAATTGTATTTGACTTTTGAGCAAATGGCTTGTTAAACAATTTCAGATACAAGACAGTGAGTCCACCATCACCTATGGACCTGATCAGGTAAGGATTGTTGATTTCCTTTGCTTAAAGCAAAACTAAATAAGATTATCTCCTGCATTTATTGTTGATGAAAATAATTATTTAATTATTTGTATTCAAATTCCTTTTTTTTTGCTGGGATTTGAACATACAATTCTGTAATTCTGCAGCACACATACATTTGGGCTAAGAATTACAAAAAAAAAACCTGGCCTGAATTCAAAATAATTTTATTTGAATTAATTATTTGGAACTCAGGTTAACTGCTGGAGCAGACAGAAAGCCGTGTGGTTATAGAGGTTGCAGGAGCTCTACAGGCAGTGGCATCAGATAGATGGTGGGATCCATGGACATGGTGTCTCTAAGGGGACTCTTTTTTGCTTCTATGCTTGATAGGGGCACTGAATTATTGCCACTTCTTTGTGTGCCTGTATAGGCACACAAAGGAAAACAAATTTTGTGCTTCTATCCACATGGCAATAAAGGAACCTTGAACCTTAAATCAAGAAATTACATGGACTGACCAGTACCTATGGAAGATGCTGCCACCATGGACTAATCTAAAAATAAAGCAATTAAAGGTCACCATCAATGAGTGAGAAACTGGCATTATATTCATTTTCTCATGCAGATGCATAATCTAAAGTGTGAATTAATTTTTTATCATGCTGAAATACTTGTTTAATTCCAGAAATATGATGTGGCATGGTGTATCTAGAATTTTTACATTCAGCCTCATGGCATAGCTAACAGCAAAGCCTCCAGGTATTAAAGTTTTCGCAGTGAAAGGTCAAATTAACAAACTATCCATCCAAATGAGCTCAAGATAAGAGTGAATGTATGCAAATTGTCAACCAAGCAATGTCCCTGAGGACTCTATATCTGAATCATTGTAACCAAGGTAATGTCAACCTATTGGGAATTTAGACACATCATGTCAGGATAACATCCTTCCATTCTGCAAAATTAGTGGCTTCACTGTAACTCTCTTTGCACGGGGCTTTTTTGTCGATAACATTTGTCTTCTCTGCTGAGTACATCGAGTATGGTACTGTAAATATAGAATCAATGATGAATTGATTAAACTCTCTTCTGTCAACTTTTCAAACTTGCATGTCTTGTTTTCCAGTTTAATTTGACAAAATCTTCCTTCCCAACATTACGTCCTCTCAATCTCATTCTACTGAAGAAGTTACATGCATTATGTTCCTTAAGATAAAATTAGGTCCAGAGAAACAAGATCAAGATTGCTCCCAAGACAGCTCTTTTCATATTCCATCATAAACCTCTGAATATGATATTAATAATAAAAAAACACATTTCAGCTTAATGGAGGAAGAACATTCACAACTTTCCTTTAATTGCCTCCAAGAATCTTGCATTTGTGAGCCTCTTGACCTTGAGTTTACCCTTCACCATTTTCTATTGCATTCTATTCCACCAGCGTTGTCTCCGCTCCATCCTCAACATCCATTGGAGCGCTCACACCCCTAACGTCGAGGTACTCGAGATGGCAGAGGTCGACAGCATCGAGTCCACGCTGCTGAAGATCCAGCTGCGCTGGATGGGTCACGTCTCCAGAATGGAGGACCATCGCCTTCCCAAGATCGTATTATATGGCGAGCTCTCCACTGGCCACCGTGACAGAGGTGCACCAAAGAAAAGGTACAAGGACTGCCTAAAGAAATCTCTTGGTGCCTGCCACATTGACCACCGCCAGTGGGCTGATAACGCCTCAAACCGTGCATCTTGGCGCCTCACAGTTTGGCGGGCAGCAGCCTCCTTTGAAGAAGACCGCAGAGCCCACCTCACTGACAAAAGGCAAAGGAGGAAAAACCCAACACCCAACCCCAACCAACCAATTTTCCCTTGCAACCGCTGCAATCGTGTCTGCCTGTCCCGCATCGGACTGGTCAGCCACAAACGAGCCTGCAGCTGACGTGGACTTTTTACCCCCTCCATAAATCTTCGTCCGCGAAGCCAAGCCAAAGAAGAGCTAAGACAACAGTGGCTGAAGTCCTGAGATGAGATCATTCTTGCAAGGCACTGCAACCAAAGACATACAGACAAAAGGTTAAGCATTTTCCTCTTGGTCAATAATATTGGTCATGTTTATTGTATTTGTAGCATGTGGGATCTTGTTATGGAAGCCTTTGCAAATACATTGAACACTTGGTGTTATTTTGCATGGGTGCCTTCCTAATGGAGATGAGGATTTCAGTGTTATACCTCCTGCATTGAAGTTCAATTTATCTATCTCCCTTCAGAGCAACTCATAACTATGTTTCCAAACTCATTAAGCTGGATCAAAACAGACCAGGCCTGCTGTCCATGACTGGATGTGAAGGATCAATCTCATTAAACTCACAGCTTCAAGTCTGCTGATGAGGTCAAAACAGACCTCAGGTTGATTAAAGAAGAGAAAAAACCCCTGGAACAACCCTACCAGACTGACTGAAGGTATGGTTGGGGGACAGATCTTTACTTGTAAAAGCAGTGGATCATAATTGTTTTTCAATGTCTCTGATTATAAAATTGGAAACAATAATCATAAAAGTTAAAATGATTATAGCATTTCCAACATTTAAAAAAGTTAATACATAGAATAGAAACATATGTTAAATACTCATGACCACTATAGTAAAACCATACAATTTAAAAAATATACATGCCTTTCCTTTCTAATCTACAGATCAAGAATGTCATTAAAATCCAATAGGTTTTTCGTCTGACCTGATGTAGTCTAAGTGAGGATTCTTCAACCTAACACTGGGATGTCACATTGTCAAGAGAACATAAAAATCCAAGTATTTGGAGTAGTTATTTGGCTCTTTGATACCATGGAGTACAATATGGTAAATGATTAAATTGCCAATTTGGTAACCCAGCTGCCTGAACTAACAATCTAGAGGCCTGAGTTCTAATCCCTTCACAGCATCTGTGGAAATTAATCACAAATAAATATGAATTACTTGTCAGAGATAAGTTACCATATATTTTTCTGTATAGAAATGCTAGAAATCCTCAAAAATCAGGGGTCATTTTATATGCAAAATACAAAAATAAGGCCTTAAACTCAACTAAAAAAAAGTTTGACGCTGATTCAACATATAGGAAGACACTGGAAGCATCTCCCCACCACTGGCATCGCCACTCTCTGACACCTTCCCACCGCCACCATAACCCACCCAGATATTTTACAATTGAAGAGCTCGAGGACCCCACTCCTGCCTGGGAACTGGTGCCCCCAAGGCTGAAACATAGCCATGGTTCCTGATCCAAGCATGCTTGAGCAACGAGGCAAATCCTTTGATGCGGACAGACCGCATCTAATGTTAAGAATGAAATCGCCATTTACCGACTCCAGCTGCAGCTGATGCTGAAGACTCAGACATAGCTCCATTTGGCATCTTCCTGGCCAAAGAAAACATTTTGTTTAATTTTGTTTTTACACATTCTTGCTTAATTTACAAATTTATTATTTGGCAGTTGGGGTGTTGTAACAAAGTTTAGGTTTTTGCTGGGAGACCCGGACACCAGTATCCACCACATTCCTTACAGAAAATTGTGGGTTGTCTTATACACTCAATATATGCTAAAACCATGAAAATGAAGCTGAAAATGGGGACCTGTCTAATATGAAGGTCGACTTATATGCCAAAATATATGGTAAATAATCAGGACAAGGTGAGATGATTTAAGATGAGATACAAAAAAAAAATTAAAATGGGAATTGACGTGCACATTTTTCACATTTACTATAACTGACAGAAGAAGTGCTATAACTAGATATAGTTATCATGTTTAAAGGACAGTCAGACAGATACATAGATAAGAGAATGTTAGAGGTATATGCTCCCACACTAGGCAAGTAACATTAGCTTGGACAGACAATGCAGTCCTTTTGGACAAGTAGGGTTGAAATTCCAGTTTAAATGATCTAAAATGCTATCATACTTGAACCATTAAACAAGATCATGACTGATCTTTCACAATATCATAATTTTCTTGCCAATAACATCCTGAAATCTATAAATCTCTGCTATGAATGAAACCAATGATAAGATCTACACCCCCCTCTGAGCCAAATTAAAAGAGTCACCAAACTTCAAGATGACAAACATCTCCTCACCTCAGTCCCAACCAGCCCACCCCTTTCTCTAGCTCTAAACTCCTAAGCCAGGAGAATTATACCCTCTAACAAGTGACTGTAAAAAATACCTAGTGAGACCACCTCTCCACTTGAAGGGCACCAATAGTTTAAACAGATTCCATCACCCTTCCTCCAACCCTTCATTGAATCTAGGCTACATGTATGTGTTCATGATTCCATGACTTTGGTTTTAACGGAAAAATCCTTTCTCCAATCCAGCTGCAGAGAAGGCTCTCACGGCTCCATGCAGTCTTCAGTTCTCTTAGTTGAATGCACACACACAAAAAAAATTTGCAATGGGAAAAAGATTAATAGGACTATTTAGATCACTGTTTAAAATACACAATTTAAAAACATTGTTTAATATGAAGAAATGTGAAAAGCAAGGGATTCTAATTATATTCAATAAACTCAGTGCAAGTCAAATGTTGCAGAAAATAGAAGAAATTGAGAGAAATAAATTGGTGTAAAGAGCAAACAGCAAACAGATAATTAGGGGATAACTTTTAAGGAGGTGTCAGCTCTTGACAGTTATGCACAGCTAATTCAGCAGTTTGGAACATTGACTCTTAAAACTTTCTAATCTTGAGATCCTGGAAAAGACAGCTTTCTGATTGCTGTGAGAATGAGTTTTACACATCATTCCTCCAAATGTGGGAGTTTCTAAAAGCTGATTAATTTTTCAAACACTGGGGGTGGGGAGGGGGGGGGTCAAGAGATAAGAGGAGAGGATAGGAGATGGAATTTTAAGGAGGATTGGAGCTTTGTATTTATAATGAGTAGAGTGGTATTTGATTTTTGTGACTGAAGGTTCATTTGACCATTATCACCAGTGTATGGGTGATTGGTAGAATCTGGGGGGAGATTATGAGGACATCAAATTTTCATAAAGCACAGAAATAAGTCCTTCTGCCCAAGACATCCATGTTCACCATTTTGATCAAGGATTTCAGCTCAAAACATCGATCATCCATCTGGGGCTGCTTGACCTGCTGAGTTTCTCCAGCAGTTTGTCTTAGTCTTCATACCCATGAAGTTCTCTATCTGAGCCCATTTGGCCTATCTCCTACCGACTCCTCCCAGATTCTCTCTCTCATCTAGATATTTTGAGCGATTGACATGCTTTGCCATCTGCCCCCTTGTTTTGAACATCCATATTTTGAGAAAAATCACTTTTTGATTTTAGATGGCTGTAAAATCCATCTCCGCCACCCACATTCCAGGGAAAACAGTCCCAGCCTTGCCTATTCAGCTTTTCCTTGTAACCCAAGCCTTCCAACCAAATAACATCTTTGTGATTTTATTTTTTTACTCCTTCCAGTTTAATAACATCCCTCCTATACCTGGGCAACCAGAACTGCACAAAACACATTTAAAGTGGGGAGAATATATTGGGACTAGCATAGGATTGCTATGAATGGTGTGATTGATCATTAATGTGTACTTGATGAGCTGTAGGGCTTGTCTCCATCCTGTATGTCTCTAATGCAGATTGAAAATATACTCTTCAAATTTGCATTTTACTGTTAAGACCACCAGATATTGACCAATCTTTGAAACGTTCCAAGTAAGGAAATGAAGGTGACCTGCAGCATCATTTGTGAGGAATTTGACCTGCGATTTTTGTAGAACAAGTAAATTAGAAGTGATGTCGTTCCAACATTTCTGGTATCCAATTGTGTAGCATCAGGGTTGGTTCAGTGGGTTTCACTGATACCTCTCAGCAAGAAGGTTATGGGTGGTAACTAACCGTCCAGTATAGTGCCTCGTGAGTGCCTCAGGAGTGTTGCACAGTGACAAATGCCATTCTTAGATGTTATGTAAAACTGAGGCCCTGCTTGTCACAGTACTGCCCTCCCAAAGATATCTGAAAACATGCTGTTGTGTTGATCTCTCACAATTTGACTAGTAAAAGCAACAACATCTTGGCTATCTGCTGTTGTGGTTGATCAGCAACAATTATTTCAATTAACTCTTCCTGCCACTGTCACTCTCCTTTAGGTTATTTGCTTGGAAATCTATTTACGTTATTTGCTCCATTGAACACTCTTTCAAATGTATTACAGAGCTCACTATTTGTCCTTCAGCACATTCTACCAAGGATCCAAGTTTCAGAAGATTGGGCAATCATTTCCATCTTTGGGTCCAGGCTACAGCTCCCAGTTGCTAACCATTTCAATTTTCCTCACCATTCCCACACATACATGGGTGTACTTGGCCTTGTCCATTGTCAGGCTGAGGCTAACCATAAACTTGAAGTATAATGTATCATATTTACATGTATCTTGGGATGGGGGGAAGGGGGGAACTACTGTAACAAGCAGGACCATGGCTTTACATCACATCTAAAAGTGGTATGTCACATTTACAGCACTGCACTGGATACTTGACACATTTCTGGGATCTACACCCACAGTAAGTGTAGCGGTTAGCGCATTGCTGTTACAGCACCAGTGAACAGGCATGTAAGTCAATTGGGTGTAATTGGGCGGCATGGACTCGTGGGGTGAAAGGGCCTGTTACCATGCTATATTTATGTCTAAATGTCTGTCTAAACATGAACAGGGACCTCAGATAAGCCCTTCCTCCATCTAGTTCCACTGTTTGCTTTTCCTCTTTGCCTACTCCATTTTTATTTTTCTCTCTATCCCAATGAGCTCTCTCTCTCTCTCTCTCTCTCTCTCTCTCTCTCTCTCTCTCTCTCTCTCTCTCTCTCTCTCCCTCTGCCTGTCCCTTCACCTCTCTCACCTTCTGCCCAATACCTGAACCATTCCCCATCTCCTAACCCCCTCTTTTCATCCAAAAAACCCTGATATACCTGTAAAATCACCTCTTTTTATTTAATTTTGTTTAAAGGTCTTGAGCAGAGACACGAACTGATCATTTCTCTCCATGGGTGCTGCCTGATCCACTGAGTCCCTCCAGCTTCTCTTTATTTTGGCTACATTTCCGAGTTTAATCAGCTGTAATTTCTGACATCACCTTTCATTACCTCTCACTTTCAAAGATTAAAGAATTAATTGGCAACTCACTAATTAAATAGGAGCTCGCAGTGTTGAGGCAGGCAGCAGCAGTGAGTCACATGATGCTCCTCTTTAACATGTTGTCAACCATTTTCGTGTTTTCCTTTGTTTATACCTTCCACTGTCTCAGGAAAGTTGGCAACATATTAAATGACCTATCCCTCGCCTGCCTCACTCTATTCTCCCTACTCCCATTGATCTTGAAAATGCAAACCTCCAGAGCCAAGAGCAGTTTCTTTCCAACTGTTATCAGATTTTAAAAGGACCGATTATTGCAGAAAAATATTTTCTTACTCTGCTTTGACTGTATTTTTCACTATACCCTGCACTTTCTGACATTCTGTAACATTACACCCATCACTTTGTTTTTATTTATTACACTACCTGCTGTATTTAAATATGAGTTGACATACCAGGATAGCAAGCAAAATAAAGCCTTTCACTGCACCTCAGACCACATGACAATAAATAATTCTATTCAATTTAAGAACGCAATTTCCCTTTTAAGAGGCACCTACAGTGGACAACATAATAGAGGGGTGACAGGGTGGACTCAGCTTGTGTGTTTTAATCACCAAAATAGGAGGTGAACCATCGGAATTTGAGAACAACAGAAGCCACAATGCAGACATGGAAAGGAGCTGTACCTGACCCCAAGTGGGTGCAAGGTGCCGATCATTTACAGCATGCCAAAATGATGCTCTGAGACCATTTATTCTAAAAACAGTAAAACCACTGGCATCTGGAACCTATGGGGATTGGTCGAGGCCAGATAAATGAATTTTCCAATTGCTTGAGATTGTGTGTTGTGTGATTGGTGAACTAACAGGGAGGCACACCACTTTTAAACTTCCCTATTTTTAAAATTATTTATTTTATGCAAAAAAAAAATTCTGGTTTCTTGAAGCTGTTGGTTGCTTGAATTCTGGATAACAGGGGTTTGCTGAGTATGTATATATGCACAGTGCTTGTCTGAATGTGTGCTATGTTGGTAAATGTCTTTGCACTGTGGACCAAAGAACGCTGTTTCATCAGGTTGTACCAGTAAAATCAAATGATAAATTAACTTGAACTTGAATATTTTCCATCATCTGAGACCAGCCTCTGCACCCATCTGCTTAACAACAAGTGAGGAAGAGGTAGGATGAGAGGTTCAATAGAAGTATTGCACAGTTACTGGCATTTGTTAATTAAAAGAAAAAAAATGTTATTGCCACTATTCCCTCCCCTCTCAAGGTTTGCATTTTTAAAAATATTTTATTTATCAGTATTCAAACTCATACTCATACAGTGATCACTGTTTATCAAGACTTACAGTCATAATTTTTATACAAGCTTCACCATTAACTTGGTGCCCCATTTTTCCACCCTCCCCTCCCCCCATTATCCCTCACAACAGACTATATAACAACCGATATTCAAGAAGCTAACAACAGAAGTTAAAAACATAAATTAGGGATATATTGATTTGTTGCACCCTGGCATCCCGTGAACTGGCCATTATCCTATCCATAATCTCCTTTATTCTTTTTTTACATGTTGTAGTGTTACATAGGAACATAGGAAGTAGGAACAGGAGTAGGCCAAAAATGGCCAATCGAGCCTGCTCCGCCATTCAATATGATCATGGATGATCTAATTTATGACCTAACTCCAACTACCTGCCTTCTCCCCATATCCCCTAATTCCTCTATCATGTAAAAAATTATCTAACCAAATTTTAAATATGTTTAATGAAGCAGCCTCAACCATTTCCCTGGTTAGAGTATTCCAAACATTCACTACTCTCTGGGAAAAACTATTTTTCCTCATCTCTGTCCTAAATCTACTCCCCCGAATCTTGAGACTGTGTCCTCTCGTTTTTGTTTCCCTGGCCAGCTCAAAAAAAACCTTCTGACATCTATCCTATCCATACCCTTCATAATCCTATATGTTTCTATAAGTTCTCCTCTCATTCTTCTGAACTCGAGCGAATACAATCGTAGATGATTTAATCTTTCATCATAAGTCAACCCCTTCATCCCAGGGATCAACCTAGTAAACCTCCTCTGGACCGTCTCCAAAGCCAGTATATCCTTCCTCAAGTATGGAGACCAGAACTGGACACAGAACTCCAGGAGCGGTCTCACCAGTACCTTATACAGTTGCAACATTACCTCCCTACTCCTGAATTCAATTCCTCTAGCAATGAAGGCCAACATTCCATTTGCCTTCTTAATAACCTGCTGCACCTACAACCTAACTTTTTGCGATTCATGCACAAGCACTCCCAAGTTCCTCTGCACAACAGCATGCTGTAGTTTTTCACCCTTTAAATAATATTCAGCTCTTTTATTTTTCTTGCCAAAGTGGATAACCTCACACTTACTAACATTGTACTCCATCTGCAGACCTTTGCCCACTCATCCAGCTTAACTATATCCCTCTGCAGACTCTCCACATCCTCATTACAATTTGCTCTTCCACTCAATTTGGAGTCATCTGCAAACTTGGCTACACCACATTTTGTCCCCTCCTCCAAGTTATCAATGTAAATGATGAACAGTTGTGGGCCTAACACTGACCCCTGCGGCACCCCACTTACCACTCTCTGCCAACCTGAAAAACTCCCATTTATCCCGACTCTCTGCTTCCTGTCAGACAACCAATTTTCAAACTAGCCCAATATACTTCCTCGGACTCCACTTTCCTGTAACTTACTGATAAGTCTCTTATGTGGCACCTTATCAAATGCTTTCTGGAAATCCAAATATACAACATCAACCTGTTCCCCTCTATCCACCCCACCCATTATATCCTCAAAGAATCCTAACCAGTTTGTCAAACAAGATCTTCGCTTTCTAAAACCATGCTGCGTCTGCCTGATTGAACCCTCACGTTCCAAAAGTTTCACTATTTCATCTTTAATGACGGCTTCAAGCATTTTTTCAACTACAGACATCAAGCTAATTGACCGATAATTTCCAGTCTTCTGCCTACATCCCTTCTTAAAAAATGGCGTGACATTTTCTGTCTTCCAGTCTGCTGGGACCTGCCCAGAATCCAAGGAATTTTGGTATATGACCACCAATGCATCAACTATAACTTCTGCCATTTCCTTCAGAACCCTTGGATGCATATCATCAGGACCAGGTGATTTTTCTGGCTTTAGTCCCATTAGTTTCTCCATCACTACTTCCTTTGTAACAACTATTTTATCAAGGCCCTCCCCAACATTCGCATCCTTAACTCCGCACTTGGGCATGCTGGACGTGTCTTCCACTGTGAAGACTGACACAAAATATTTGCTCAATGCCTCGGCTATTTCCTCATTTTTTGCTACCAGTTTTCCTTTCTCATCCTCCAAGGGTTCTATGTTAACTCTGGCCACCCTCTTCCGTTTTATATATTTATAAAATTTTTTGCTTTCTGTTTTTATATTTTGTGCCAATTTACTTTCACTATCCTTTTTCCCATTTCTTATTACCTGCTTTGTAACCCCTTGTTGTCTCTTAAAGTTATCCCAATCTTCCAGTTTCCCACTGCTCTTTGCAGCTTTATACACCTGCGCCTTCAATTTTATACTCTCCTTTATTTCCTTTGTTAACCATGGTTGATTTTTCCCTCCCTTGCTGCCCTTTTTCCTGACGGGAATATATTTTTGTTGAGCATTACAAAATATTTCTTTGAAAATCTTCCACTGTTCCTCAACTGTTTCATCAATTAGCCTGTGCTCCCAGTCCACTCTGCCCAATTCCTCCCTCATCCTATGGTAGTCACCCCTGTTTAAGCATAATATATTAGTTTTAGATCTAACTTCCATCTGAATGAGAAATTCAATCATACTATAATCGCTATTTCCCAGATGGTCTCTGACTATAACATCATTTACTCTACCTATCTCATTGCACAACACTAGATCCAGGAGAGCATTTTCTCTTGTTGCTTCCTTAACATGCTGCTCAAGAAATCTATCACAGATGCATTCTATGAAGTCCTCTTCCAGACTCCCAGGACCAACTTGATTTTCCCAATCTATGTGGAAGTTAAAGTCCCCCATGACTACTGCCGTATCATTATTACATGCCTCACTTATCTCTCTATTTATTTCCTGTACCACTAAACTATTGTTATTTGGTGGGCGATAGATATCACCCACCAATAATTTTTTCCCTTTCTTGTTCTTTATCTCTACTCAAATGGACTCAACATTATGCTCTCTAGATCTTATATCATCCTTCACTACTGCCTGGAGCTCATTTTTGATTAAGAGTGCAACTCCACCTCCCTTACCATCCTGTCTTTTTCTTTGCACCATCTGATACCCTTGAAAGTTTAATTCCCATTTACGGTCACCTTGTAGCCATGTTTCCGTGATGGCTACCAAATCATAGGCATGGGTACCAATTTGCGCCTCAAGTTCACTAACCTTATTTCTAATACTGCGGGCATTCAGATAAAGTGCCCTTATGCTCTTTGTCCTTTTTTAAAAAAACTTTATTTAAGATTTTATAACATGAATAACATATAGGATTACATTAAAAAAATTAAGAATAAAAAAATAAAATTACAATACAATATCAGTAATCTAAATAAACTATACCCTCCCCAATAATTATTACACATTAATAACCCAACTCAACTTAGTCCAACCCCCCTTTCTCCCCCAAAATAGTGAAGAATTAGTAAAGTTAATAATATATGTGAGAAAAAAACCCACTTACAAAAAAAATCAAAAACATAACCGATTAAAATACTAACAAAAAAAAGTAATTAATACTAAGATATCAGACTTAAAAAAACATATTTAAATCAAACATAAATGTATATATTTAACAAACGGAGTTAAGATTAAACATATATTTAACTCAAACTTAATATAAAAAATTAGTAAAGTTAGTAATATTATCTATCAAAAATTCTTAAACAATAATCAATTCTTAAAAAAAATTGTAGCATGAAAAAAAAACTTTCTCTATAGAGATAAACCTTCAAATATCAACTAACTTCACATCTATCATCATATTAGTCACATAAACCACCATCTTAAAACAAAATTCAAACCTCATTAAGCATTGTACAATTCAATTTTAGTACTCTTCCACCATTTTTCCCTTTTACTCTTGAATAGTTATCCAATAAAAGCTCCAATACCACATTTAAATATCCCCAATCATTGTGTTAAAATTCAGATATCCAAATAATAAAAACACATCTACAACAAAATCTATATCTTCAACAAATGGAGCATAAACCACAAACAAAATTCAAGCCTCATTAAGAATTGTACAATTCAATTTATAACTTTCACCATTATTCCCTTCATTCTATAACTAAAATAGCACAATAATATACACCAGAATTACCACTCCTTTCACCTTAAAGTTAAAGAAAAAATATTAAAAAAAACTTATCCATCCCATTCACATTTAAATTTCAGATATTCCTTATCTACTCAATAAACTTTACAAAAAAAACCACATCAATTTTTAGTTTTTTAAACAATCAAATATTTTCTTATGCTTTTTTTTTATATTTAAACAAAAAAAAACCCTTCACTCTTTAATCTAATAATACAAAAAAAGGAAAAAAATGGGTAGGAGGTTAAAAATACCCCCTCCCGTCTAAACCGTGCAATGCGGTAACTCCCCAAAAAAAATCGGTGTGAGATAACTCACACGTAGCAGATGACTTTCAGGAAATAGTGCCTATCCAGTTCTCTCCCCCAACTCTCACTTCATCTTAAACTAACATCCTCATTATTTAATATCCCTTTTAAAAAAAAACATTAAAAAAAGAGGACAACTCTTCTTTTAATCAGCTCCAACTGCCGAGTCACCATTACAACCATTCCTTCTTGGAGCATGGCTCTTTTCTTCCATCTCTTGTCTCCTTAGAAATCGCGACAGACTACGTCTCTGTTGAAACTGAGTAATTGGCAGCTCTTGAGCAAATGCTATAGCTTCCTTTGGAGAATCAAAGAACTTTGGTTGGCAACCATCTTGAAAAATCTTCAAAACAGCTGGATATCTAAAGGTTGCCTTGTAACCTTTCTTCCACAACAACTCTTTAGCAGGATTGAATTCCCATCGTTGGAACATAACTTCTTGACTCAAATCCGCATAGAAGAAAACTCGATTATTTTGAATCATCAAGGGTGATTTTCTCTGTTGTGCATTTCTAATAGCCACTCGTAAAATTATTTCTCTATCGCAATAATTCAAGCAATGAACCAAAACAGGTCTTGGACTTTGACCTGAAATAGGTCTTCTACGCAAGGCTCTGTGAGCACGTTCCAGTATTATACCTTCCGGGAAATATTCTTGACCCAGCACCTGCGGAATCCATTCAGTAAAAAATTTTCTTGTGTCTGGTCCCTCCATACCTTCCGGCAAACCAATAATCTTTATATTTTTCCGTCTGGATTGGTTTTCCAAATAATCAATCTTTTTCACCAAATTTTTATTTTGAGTTTGTAAGTCTTCGATCATTTTGGTCACATCAAAAACTTGATCCCGTATTTCGTCTATATCTTCTTCACACAAATTAAATTTATCTCTCACTTCAAGCTTAAAAGCTCCAAACTCAGCCATCTGTTGAGAATGTATTTTCACCAAAGTATTAAACCTAGTACCAAGTTCAGTCATAATCTTGGATAATCCCTGCATTGTATAAGGTAATTTAGATTCAAGATTCACAAAAATCTTTTCAATTGGAAGAGATTTTGGCTCAACAGATTCCTGCTTCTTCTCCAAAGGATCTTCTATTCCTTCCTTCATTCTGGTTGCCTTCCTTGTAGTATGACTGCGTGTGGAAACCCCAGCCACAGCCTCTCCAGCAATGACTGGAGGACGCTGGCTGGGGTTTTCCCCAGTCCATAATGTATTAAATTCTCCCAGTACATCAAGTTGTATAGGTTCTTGTATCTCAAGAGATGCAGTTTGCAGTGCCACCTCTACAGATGACAAATGCCTTTGAGTAACTCTTTGTTCTAAAGGCTGTTTGGCACCCTCTTTAGGGGGCTCTACCGATGTAACATAGAGCTCTACATCCGAACACTGTATCTCTCTCCTGGAATCCATTTCACGCTATGTCCCGGTGTCTTTCCTGTAGGTAGGCTCCAAAACTTGAACTTTTGGAAAATGTAGTTTTTTGATGATCTGTTGTCGTTTTCTTTTTGCTCTTTTCCACCAATTGAACCATCATAAGTGAAATTATCTAAACTTTTAAAGAATTTTAACGGGCATTTCTAGACAAAACAATAAGATAGAGTCAGGAGAGGACTGGAAGGCACGTCTGATCCTTACGCCATCTTGCCACGCCCCCGCTCTTTGTCCTTTTAATATCTAGTGACTTCTGTAACCTTTTCTTTTGATTTTTCTGCCCACTATTTTTTTAACACTATCATTGTGTTATTAGCATTCAGTCAAAAGCTGAGAGTTTTAGAATAACATCTTGCCTGAATAAACATGCAGCAAGTATTCCCTCAGAAAAATTCACGAAGCAAAAAAATTGGCACACAAGTATCTTCACTTAATTCAGAGCATAAAAATATACAAAATAGAAATGTAAGCAGGTCATTTAGGTTTATCATGGACACTTTCTTGAAATAGCTTGTACACCTCGATTCTCTTAATATCCAAAGATCTATTGTTTGATCTTGAACATAGTCAGTGACTCAATTTCGATGACCCTCTTTGTTGGGAATTCCAAACTTTCACTACTCTCTGAGAATGGTCTACCCCTATTTTAAGATTAAAACCCCTGGTCCGAGGCTCTGCCACAATAACAAAAGCAGATTATACTGCTGGCATTAGTTTGGAAAATGGCTGAAGATTTTATTGAAATGTTTTTATAGTTTGCACTTGCATAGAGCTTTGCAATAATTTGGAATTCTTTGGTTATGATGAGGTTAAAATAATCATAAAATTCTGGCAGATAAGATCAATAAATCATTTTGAGAGCTTAATTGATGGATGAGAGTTTAAACTATATCCTGCATTTCTTTTTTGCTCATCTTCTGCACTGAACACATTGGTTTTTCATGTCCATGTATCTTTTGAGCTAAGTGAGTGTCAGAAGTGACAGTAATGGATATCCTCAGCCACATTCTCAATAAGATTATTATTCTATATTCATTCACATGATCCAGGTATTGCTGGTGAAGCCAACATTTATTGTTCAGCCCTAATTGCCCTTGAAAAGGTAGGAAAATGGAATCTTTATGAATCCTTGCAGTTATGTTTGGTCAAAAGTCTCCCACATTGCTAGTGGAGAGCGAGTTCCAGGACTGACAGCCAGCACAGTGAAAGAGCAGTAATATCATTTGAATTCAGGTGTTCATAGGAGGTAAACCTATTTTACTGATGTTTCAGCCCTGAGCTCTTCTTCAAGAGGTTAGAAGCTGGTGGCGTTGTAGGTGAGAACAAAGGGAACCTTATCCTTGTTGAGCATGGGGGTGAAGGGGCCAGGGCAGATGTGTGGGTAAAGGAGGACATAAGGAAAAGGACCCAGGCATTTTAATTAAAGACTTGAGATTAAGGGGGAAAAATGGAAGGGAGAGAACAGTAGAGACCAGCAGCCAAAAGGTGTTAATTGAATATGATAAGAGAAAAGATGAGAATTGATTTTGAAAGGAGGGTAAAGGAGAGAGATAGAGAGAGAGAATTAAAAGAAAGGTAACAGGAAAGAAGGGGGGAAGTTTCTTAAGAGAAACCAGAGAAGTTGATGTTAATACCATCCAATTGGAGGGTTCTTAAACAGAAGATGAAGTTTTTTCTCAAATTTGTGGGTGGTATCAGTTTGGCAATGCATACGGCCATGGATTGACATGTCAGCAAGGGAATGGGATGGGGAATTGAAATGGGTGGTCACTGGGAGATTCAAGCTATTGAGGCAGATAGAGCTGAGATGCTCAATGAAGCAATCTCCCAGCCTGCATCCAGTCTATCTGATGTAGAGGAGACCACAACGAAGCATTGGACACTGTAGAAGACCCCTGCAGATTTACAATTAAAATGCTGCTTCACTTTGAAGGACTGTTTGGAGCCTCAAATGGTGGTGAGGGAGGAGGTCTGGGCACAAATGGAGCATCTCCTGCAGACACAGGGGTAGGTGCCAAGGGCATGATTAGGAGGGCGGGGTGGACAAGGTAATCACTGATGATCTATCATGAAAGATCATGTTATAATATGCCTTGGAGATGTAGATAATTATAATATGCCTTAGAGATGTGAACAATTATAATGTGCCTTCAAAATGTGGACAAGCTTGATTAATTCAGGTGAATAACTTACAATTGGATACCCAACCTCAACCTAAATGTAGCAAGTAAAAATAAACTTGTCAGGTAATCAGTTCAATTATACTTCAAGTCAATTTTGATCCCACAAAGTAGTTTATGGCAAAATAGCATAAATCATTTTACTGTCAGAGTGGAACATCTTTGGAATTCATTAACCAAAAGGGTACTGGAGGCTCAATTGCTAAATAGACTCAAGATAACCTTTTTCCAAATGTAGAGGAATCCACAACCAAAGGGCATAGATTTAAGGTGAGAGAGGGAAGACTTAAAAGTGGTCTGAGGGGCAAACCTTTAACAGAGAATGGTTGATACATGGAATGAGCTAAGAATATGATGGACGCAGTTACAATTACATTGTTTAAAATATGTTTAGACAAGTGCACGGATAGGAAAGATTTGTGATTAAGGACCAAATGCAGGCAAATGGGGCTAGCTCAGGTGGGCAACTTGGATGACAATTGATGAGTTGGAAAAAAGGGCCTATTTATGTGTTTTCCAACTTTATGACTCCATGATAACAATTATTAGATATTAAGGATATCAAGGGATCTGATGTCAGTACAAGAAAGTGGAACTGAGGCAAAAGAAGATCCTTGATTTTATTGGAGATGGAGCAGGCATAAGATGTTGAATAAACTCCTTCTGACTCCATTTTCCTGTTTTTGCATTTTGATACCATTGAAATTCAAAAGGTTGTGGTTAAATTCTTTGCAATCAGAGACAGTCATTGCTTCAACCCAATGTTGTACATTCCTGGTAAATTATAACTTTTGAAATATTTGAAGAAATTTAATTTTAAAACTGGCAATCTGAAAATTCATTTTACATGTTTGAATTGCTTCAAGCATTCTTTTAGTTTTTTTTAATGAATCTGAAACTTAGTGCACTGGTCAAAGACGATAGTGTTTTTTTTCAGCAAAAACTAATTTAATCAAATAACCAAATGCAAAATCAGAAACAGATAAAACAGCAACTGAGGTTGAACCATCATCAATAGTGATTTTGAGGCTGTTATGTCTCATCTTGTCCCCACTGTATAATGATCCGAATGGTTTATGATGGGAAGCAAAATGGAATTAGTGTTACTCGATTACTATGAGAGAAACTAATTTGGTTTACTGCTAAATTTAAACTTTGAAAGTGAAATCCAATATATAGATGGGGAAATTAATTTCCTCTAATTTTTAATTAGTATTAAAATGACTACCTTGCTCTTGTTCTGTCATAGAAAATACTCATTAGACTGTAATTTACTTTCACTTGATTATTAAAAGTTGACTTGTTCCTCTCAAGTACAGAGAAGGAGTCAAATTAATTGAAAATAACATAAACTTGACATGGCTACAAGGAACAAAACATTGTGTGGACAATGAGAAACATTAAATCCTGTCCTAATGAATAGATTTTCCAATTTATTTTTTTTTTCTGTAAATGGAACAAGGTTCAAATTATTGCAAACATAAGTGATTTTATGCAACATTTATATCCTCATGTGAACAGATAAATAATTAAATGACTTTTATTAATTTGGTAAATAATAATGCTCTCTATTGATATTATCTACTGAAAAGAAAACTAATCTTCATTCCTAATTTTGCACAGCCATGATGGCATAAGGATGAAGGCCAGTTTACTAACAATCCAATAACTAGCACAACTACAAGCTGTGAGTATCAAGTTATTCTTAAGAAATCCTGATGAGAGTGGTGAGAAGTTGGAGCTATCTCTCAGAGTTGAAATGATCAGTGTTAGATGCAGTTAAGAGGATTAACACATCAGGAAGAAGGGAATAAAGAGTTTTAGTGATGGTAAGATTTTTTTAAAGCAGTTGCAATCGGTGCAAGAGTGAATGAGAGAGCTTGTAAAATATGACTATAAATTAATTAATTGGAGCCAATAAAATGAGGAAAGATTAAGTGGAGCACCACTGTGAGAGTGGCTCAGTGTAAGAGTGGGCCATAAAAGCTTTGGCTTAAGAGGTTTTGGTGAGAGGAAGTGCAGTAGTTGGCAGTGTTACGGAGTCCAGAGGACCCCAAAAACCAGCAGCAATAAATATGCACCACAACACAGGGTTACTTGAACAAAAGTAGTGCTTTTATTATATTTGAAGAAGAAAACAGAATTAAAATTTAACTTATTACTTAACCTACTTACTTAACCTACATAACCTACTCAATCTCCCCTCTAATACTAAATGCAGGTGTGTGTCATGTATATTTACAATTAGAAAAGCTTTTGGATCATAGTCCAATCTCACTGGTTGCAGGCAATTCTTGTACTTTGCACAAAAGTTAGCATTAAGAAAGCTCACCAGTCTTTGGTGCTTAACAGGCAAATGGTTACCACTCAGGAGGTAACCAGTTCTTGCTGGTTTTCAGAGAGAGATTCCTCTCCAGGACATCTGCAAGTGATTCCTTCTCAATCAGTCTCGCTAATGATACCTGCCCCCTTCAGGGTTCTCCAGATGATCCTCCTTCTTTCAGGTCACCTTTCAGGCAGACAGCCTTCTCCTTTGACCAGACAGTCTTCCATAAGTTTGCCAGCTTTGTCCTTCTGGAACTGATTTCTGTCCCCTCTCTCTCCGTTTTCACACCCTCCCTCTCTGAGAGCAAAACTGTTCTGTCTCTGCCTACAAAAATCACATGCTCTCCCAGGCAAGCTGTATGCTGATACTTTGTTGCTCTTTTGCAAAAAGCACTCTGCAAAAGTCCTGCAAAAATGTTTTAAAATGTGTGTGGAAGCTGCTCTAGCAATTTCAACAAAGCCACCTCTAAATATTCTGTCCCAGCAGTAATAACAGCCCTATCAGAGAAAAGGCTTCAGTCAAAAGGTATAGGTGAGGTATGATGAGGACTTTTTCTTATTGCACAGAGTAAGCAGTGGGAATGGCAGTGAGGCCAGTGCTATGCTCTTCTTGTAAGACATGGCAAATCAGGAAAGCAAATGAAGTCCTTAATGACTTAATCAATTGGTATGGTTAGTGGAACAGTTAACACAACATGATTATGGTCCCATAAACCTGGCTTAGAATTTGCTGCTGTCTGTAAATTCAAGTTTATCATCATCATATGTTTGTAAAATACAACTGGACAAAATGGCCTTCTTTGGTTCTTGGTGTAAAAACATTTAAACACATATAAAGACATAGCAAACATATTTACAAGCGACTTATATGCAGCAGATATTTAAAATAAATAAATATTGTTAAATATTAGTAGATTTTTGGAGGGATTGTCTGAACAGTGAATATATGAGCAGTTCATCAATCATCCCACAGTTTCACTGCCCATGGGAAGAAGCTGTTTCTTAGCCTGGTCATTCTGGGTCTGATACTCCTGTATCTCTTTCCTGATGGGAACAGCTAGAAGATGCTGTGTGCGGGGTGGTTGGGGGTCCTTAATGATTTTGCGAGTCTCTTTAGACAACGATCATGGTAGATCATGTCAAAGTGGGATAGGAGGACTCCAGTGATCCTCTCTGATGCTCTTTTTTTATATATTTTTTTCCATACATGTAATCATAGCCAGATGCAAAATAGTCAAATGTGAGCATCAAATCCATTATACATGATGGTATAAAACCCCTGCCCCCAACCCCCTCCCCCTAAACATAACCTAATGAAAAGAAATTAAAATAAGAAAAAGCAGAGAAAAAGAAAGATAAATAAAACAAGAATAGAAACCTGATTGCCGAAGGGCACCTTTCATCATACGGTTCTAATCGCTTATATCTTTTAATACTTCCAAGGAGGTTAACGAGGTTCGAAGCTTAGGAAAATCATCTATAAATTAATTCCCTCAATTTGTGAAAACTGCACCAATTTTTCAAAAATACATCATATTTATTTCTTAGATTATAAGTAATCTTCTCAAAAGGAATGCAGCTATGCATTTGTTTTCCATCACTCCATACCTAGTTGTGTGCCTGATTTCCATGTTACTGCTATACATTTTCTTGCTACTGCCAAGGCAATCTTTAAAAAATATTTTGATATATAGATAATTTCAATATTGGTCTTGTCCCTTCAATATTATCTAGTAAAAATAACATTTAGTTTTGTGGAAATTTAATTCCTGTAGCCTGTTCTAAAACAAAAAAAAATGCCAAATTTAACCAAAATGATCTCACTTTAGGACAGGCCAAGTGGAATATAAAAAAATGTACCTATCTCCTCATCACATCTAAAGCACTGATCTAATAAATTTGATTTCAATGGAGTGATATATAATTGATGTAAAAAAAAATATTGAACTAATCTATATCTAACATTGATAGTATTTGTCATCCTATATTTGCATAAGTCTAACCAATTATGTTCATCAGTGTTAATATTTAAATCTATCTCCCATTGCTGTCTGGACCTATTGTATCCCCTGTTTGGAAGTTCCCTTCTGCAATAAAGTGTACATAGCTGAGATAAATTTCTTTTTATATCTACTATGTATCAGCATTTCCACATTACTACATTTCAGTAATAACATTGTGGGACACAGTTTATCTCTTAAATATGCCCTTAATTGATAATAACAGAAAAGTGTATTATTTTGTATCCAATATTTATTTTTTAATTGTTCAAATGACATCAAGTTCCTTCCTTCATAACAATCTTCTTTACATTCAATTCCTTTCCACGACCAAATATTTAAAAATTGATTATCTATTGAAAATGGAATAAGTCGATTCTGTATCAAAGGTATTTTAGGCAGGAAAATCCTCCTTATTCCAATTTTGTTGTTTACCTTATTCCAAATATTAATCACATGGTTCGACAAAGTTGCTTCCCTCTCCCCAGTATTAATTTTGATTCATATTTATATATGAAGTCTTCCAATATTCTCTCTCCTATTTTATCAATTTCATCCTCATCAAAAAAGTCAGAAATCTCATTTGAGCTGCCTTATAGTAATTTTTAAAAGTTGGTAGCTATAAACCTCCTAACTTCAACTTCCATGTCAGTTTGTCTAAATAAACTCTCAACATCTAACCATTCCAAAGAAAATCTTCTATATTTATTTATTTTTCTATATAATTATTCTATATTTTGTGGTAGCATTATTGGTAATGTTTGAAATAAGTTTTGTACTCTAGGACATATATTAATTTTAACACAATTAACCATACCTAATAATGTTATTTGCAAAACCATCCACTTGTTCAAATCTTCTCCAATTTTCATATGTAGAGGTACATTATTCAATTTATATCCATTATCTAATATATTATCTATCTGCATCCCTAAATATTTAATTCCATTTATTGACATTTAAACTGAGTATCTTGTTGACATTGAGTATCACCCCCCCACCATAGTGAAAGACATAATTTCACTTTTATCCCAATATACTTTACAATCCAATACTTTCCCAAATTCCTCCAATCTTAAATATAATTTACATAGTGAATCTATTAGTTCTGTCAAGTAGATCAAAATACCATCAGCAAATAATTAATTTCATATTCTTCTTGATTAACTTTAAATCCTTTAATATCAGGATCAGATTGAATCAATTCTGCAGATGGTTCAATCGCTTAGATCTAGTTACAGAAATGGTGCTGAAATCTGGCCATTTGTAATGACTTTCGCCTCAGGTTCGTTATATAACGTTCTAACCCAATTTACAAATACCTGACATCCAAATCTTTCAAACACCTTAAACCAAAAGTCCCATTCTAATCTATCAACTGCTTTTTTTTTCTGCATCCAAAACCACTGCCATGTTTTGGTCTCCCCACTTTTGTGCTAGATGTGTTATACTAATTCTCTGTTGCTCTTATGATCCTGTGAATTGACTTCTGATCTATTGCTTTACACCAGTGGTTTTCAAACTTTCCCCTAAACTCACATTCCACTTGAAGCAATCCCTAAGCCATAGGTGCTCTGTGATTAGTAAGGAATTGCTTAAGGTGGTATGTGAGTGGAAAGAAAACGTTTGAAAACCATTGTTTTAATCGTACCTAATTGACTCATTATGTGTACGGTTTCATAACTCCAAAGTCAATGGGCCAATAGCAATTTTTCTCAAGCAAAATATGTCAGTAACAATTGGGTCCAGAGCAGTGGTTCTTAATCTTTCCTTCGCACTCACATATCACCTTAAGCAATCCCTTACCAATCACAGAGCACTTATGGCATGGGGATTGCTTAGGGTGGAATATGAGGTTGGGGAGCAGTTTAAATACTACTGCTCTACAATGATTCAGCCAGCCAGGGCACTCTAGAAAGGGCTCCTATCAGTAGGCGGTAGCCTTTCTGCCTCAGTCCTCTCAGGAAATGTATTCACTATTATGCCTTCTTGACAAGTGATGGGATGTTGTGTCTGGATCCAACCATGGTATTTGGTTAGCCCTGGTTGTGAAGCATTTGATCACAGTGACATCCTCAATCCACTCTCAAATGTAGCCAGTCATTGAGCTCGTGTACACCTTAATGTTTACATAATGGCCTCCCTGAAACAGCTCCAATCCCTGGTCTATGCTCTCCCCAGCCAGGTCCTAATCTCCCTGTGAAATGACTTCCTTTGTTTTGCCAGCACTATATGTCAGAGTTATCAGGTAGGGTTGAGGGGCAGTCTTGTATGCATCAGGGATGTTGCAGTTTAAGGCACCACCTACAATCATGGCACCATCAGGGTGGAATATCTGGAGTTCACAGATGGCACCATAAAGTTCCTTTTTTGCAACACTCTCATTAGCCGAAGCAGAACATAAACTGCAGTAACCAGTGTAAGAAGTTCGCAGTTCACCCTGTATTCTGTATGGGTATCCTGTAGGTGCTCTGGTTTCCTCCCATGCCCCAAGACGGTTAGTAGTTTAATTGATCACATATAGGTATTTGTCTGGAAAGGCCTGTTGTTGTGCTGTATCTCTAATATTTTTTTAATAAATAAAACTTATTCATTTCAATTCTAAAACTTTATGGTTCTACCTCCACTTCCTGGAATGCCAAACAGTGGAAATAGTTTCTTTCTGGAGCAGAAGTGTAACCAGAGTATTGCTATCTCACAGTTTCATTGGTCTGGTTCCAATCCTGACCAAGGGTGCACCAGTGTTTGTTTTGCATACTTTCCTTGTAACCATGGGAATTTCCTCCATTGCTCTGAGTTTCTCCCACATCAAAAAGACATGCAAGTTGGGAGGTGAATTGTTTCTCTAAATTGGCCCTAGTATAGTATATGAGAGAGACGAGGCTACAGAGGAATTTATGAGGGGATTGGACTGATAGGATTGCTGTAAGAACTGGCAGACTCAGTGGGCTGAATGACACTGTTTTGTGAAAATATAAGACATTATGTGAGAAATACTATTAGTTATTCATGAAAACTTTAACAAACCTTCACTCAACCAGATGAACTCCAGGGAGCACAATCTCCTTTGAGAGTTAAATTATCATATGCATAAATGCAATGTACAGAATCAAAATTTATTGTCATTAACATGACATAAAATATGTTGCTCTATAGCATCATTTGAGTGAAAATATTGCTATTAAATTATATTTAAAAATAAATAAAAATGAATAAAATAAGAGTAAGCATGGTGCCTGTAGTTCATTTAAAATTCAGAAATATGATGGCAGAAGGGAAGAAGTTGTCCTTGTGCTATGAGGTGTTCGTCTTCAGGCTCCTGTATCTCCTTCCCAATGGTAACAGTATGAAGGCTTGGGTGTGCTTGAGGATAGAGGCTGCTTTCATAAGACACCGCCTCAAATAGATGTCCTTGATGGTGTGGAAATTGATGCCTGTGATGGTGCTGGCCAAGTTCACAACTCTTTGTTATTTTTTTTTCTTGTCCATTGCATTGGCACATCAATGACGCAACCAGTCAGAATGCTCTCCATTGCACACCTGTAGAAATTTGCAAGAGTCTTTGGTGACGGGGGGCCGTGGCAAGATGGCATAGAGGGCAGACTGCGGTCCTAATCCTCCCCAGCCAGTTTTTAAACACCCATTTTTAAACTTTAATTTAAGATTATAAACACTTTATTTTTATTTCTAAGAACATTATTTGTTTATGATGGCAGCTAATATTAAAAAAAACCTAAGACTCAATTACAGAAAAAACTACTTTTTAAAAGTGCTGAAGAACTGAGGCCTACCTGTCCAGTTGGAACCATGGAGTCGTCGTCTGGAACCTCCAAGCCACAGAGAACTCCAGCTACGTTAAGTATTATGCCGGCACCGATCCTGTCTCCGCAAGATGGTGCTGGCTTGTTGACAAATTCAGCTGACGTTGGCCCACGTGTTCGTAATGTCGAGCGCGCAGACGACCCGACTGAGAGGAGTGCCCTTGAGTCCAGGAGTAGGCAAGAAGAAGACTTACCTACAATGGCCAGTTCACAGGAACAATTGGAGGAGGAGTTTGTAGAAGGTGGACCGTAAGATGTGGAACTGGAACCTGGATTGGATTCTATTTTTGCTGTCCTGGAAGAGATTGCTTATCATATAGATAATATATATCAACAAATGACTCAAGTGACAACTAAAATCTCTAATATGTCTGAAGATATGTCTACACTTAAGAGGGATGTTAATAAATGCCTTACATCAGTAGATGTAGTACAAGAGTTTTTTTTTAAATTGAGACAGCTTTTTCTGAATGTAAGGATCAAATTGTGCGTAATAAGGACAAAATGGAGAAAGTGGAAGATTTGTTTGTGGATTGGGGATCCAGAAGAGAGATTTATTGAAAAAGATTGATTCATTGGAAAATCAAAGTTGGAGAAATAATGTAAAAATTCTGGGTCTTCCAGAAGATATCGAAGGATCTGATCCAATAGATTTTTTTTAAGAACTGGATCCCCGAGATGCTGGGTAAAGAGTGTTTCTCAGGAGGTTTCATATTAGAGAGGGAACATAGAGCGTTATGGAGAAACCAATGCAGGGACAATCACCACGAGCTGTTTTAATTCAGTGCGTGAATTATCAAGATAAAGAAAAGATTTTGCGGTTGGCGGTGCAGAGGCAAGACAGAGTCAAGCTCCAATGATGAGTCAGAACAATAGAGTTTTTTTTAATGCAGACTTGAGTCAAGAAATTATTAGGCATCGACGGGAGTTTAATTTGGCTAAAGATGTGTTGTGGCAGAAAGGATATAAATTTGCTTTTCGATACCCTGCTGTGTTGAAGGTTTTTTATGGCAATTATCAATCTCAATTTTTTGTGAATGATCCTAATGCATTGTTTTTTGCTAATTCATTACCAGACTTACGTGGTCAGGGAAGGGCCATTGCCTAAAAGAAGGGCCAACGGAAATGGAAATGGACAGAATGGAAAGAATGGGAAAAATGGGAAAGATGGAAAGAAGGAGCTTTTGACACACAGTCTTATTGACATTGAAGACCCGAATCAGTCATTGGGAATGGAGACGTTGAGCTGAATATTTTTATAATATTGAATTGTATCATAATATATATTGTATTTCTGGCTGGGGGTTGCTAGAAGGCACTGAAATCTTTGATAGTCATCTATCACTGGTGGGGTTCACCACACCCAGTTTTTTAGGGTGTTACTACCTTTGGGTAGTTTTTCTTTCTTTTTCTTTTTTTTGGAGGAACTAATTATATACCTTTTTATATAAACTTTTAAAAATAATATTAGGGGAGGGAGAGTGGATTTTGTTTATTAGTAGGAGAGCGATTTTTTGTATTAAGTGATTATATTGTTAGTTTGTTAAGATGTCTAGTTTGAAATTTGCAACTTTTAATGTTCAGGGATAAAATAATCCAATTAAGCAAAAGCAAATTTCAGCTTATATTAAGAAAATGTAAATTGATATTGCTTTTTTACAAGAAACACATTTGACTGAAAAATAGCATTTGAAATTGAAAAGAGATTGGGTTGGTCATGTATTTTTTTCTTAATTTAACTCCAGGGCAAAGGGTATAGCGATTTTAATTCATAAGAATGTATCTTTTGAATTGCATACTATGGGGGGAGGGGCAGGGGGGAAATGCTGGGAAGGTTTTAAAAGTGGATTTTAAAATCTTTAATGAACTTTGGACTTTACTTAATACCTATGCATCTAATGTGGATGATGAGTGTTTTATTTCAGACGCTTTTTTGTAATTAAGTCAAGCTAATGAAAATATTTCAGTTGGGGGGATTTCAACTGTGTTTTGGATCGTTTGATGGATAGATCCCCAAAATGTATAAGAAAATCAAAGATGGTGAGACAAATTAAGGCTTTAATTAAAGATTTAAATTTAGTAGATATTTGGAGAAGTGTTAATCTTACAGAGAAAGATTTTTCTTTTCATTCTTCTCGACATGATTCATTTTCGAGAATAGATTTTTTAAAATATCGGCAGATTTACAAGGAAATGTATTGCAGGCAGAATATAAGAGTTGAGTTATATCAGATCATTCTTTATTTATTTTTCCTATGGAAGTTCAGAGGTAGCATGTTCATCCTATAGATGGAGATTTAATACAATGTTGTTGAAAAAATCTGAGTTTGTTACTTTTGCTAAGAAACAGATCGTTTTTTTCTTAACCTAAAATGCTAATTTAGTTAAAAGTCATTTTGTGTTATGGGATGTGTTAAAAGCTTACTTAAGAGGGCAGATAATTAGTTATACTATGAAAGTTAAGAAAGGGTATATGGCTGAAAGTCTTAAATTAGAGAAGCAAATTGATGAATTGGAGAACGAATTTCAGAAGAAAGTGACAGAAGACCAGAAAATAGCTTTGACTAGATTGAAACTGTGTTATAATATATTGCAGACTTATCAATATGAATGTTTAATTAATTGATCTAAGCAACAATATTATGAGTTGGGTGAGAAGGTACATAAAGTACTTGCACAGCAGTTAAAGAAGGAACAGACTTCCTGGGTTATTAATGCTGTTAAAATGAATTCAGTAGTTACCTATAAACCTCAGGAAATTAATGACCAATTTTATTCATTTTTTTTTTAAAATATATACTTCTGAGGGGAGACAGGACAATGGATGTATTGATTCTTTTTTATCTACATTAATGTTATCAGCATTAGAAGAAGAGGATATTATAGATTTGGATGCTCCATTTACAGATTTAGAAATTAAGACATCTATGTTGGAAATGCTTAATGGCAAATCATCAGGCAATGATGGGTTCTCGGTGGAATTTTATAAAGTTTTTTGAAGATTTATCTTTGGTGTTTGGAGAGGTATTACAACAAGTGACTGAACATTGTGAGTTACCAGAATCTTGTTCCAGTGCTCTAATTACTGCAATTCCAAAGAAAGATAGAGATCCATTAAAGGTGTCTTCATATAGACCCATTTCTTTATTGAATGTGGATTATAAAATAATAGTCAAAATGTTAGAAAATCGACTTGCTAAATATTTGCCAAAATTGATACATGTAGATCAAACAGGTTTTTATTAAAAATAGACATGCTTCAGATAATATTCTTAGATTAATTAGTTTGGTCAATGCATATTGACAGCAACCCAACCATCCAATGGTGGTTGCACTTGATGTGGAAAAAGCCTTTGATAGGATTGAATGGGATTTTTTATTAAAAGTTTTGGAGAAGTTTAAATTTGGCCCTTTTTTTATTGGTTGGGTTAAAGCTTTATATACAAACCCGACTGCTCGGGTGGTGACAAATGGTCAAGTTTCATTGTCATTTAAATTGACTCATTCTACCTGACAAGGTTGTCCATTGTCGCCAGCCCTATTTGCATTGGCTATTGAACTGTTAGCTCAATTAATAAGGCAAAATGAACAGGATGAGGGCTATGGATGAAGAGTATAAGATTAATTTGTTTTCAGATGATCTTTTGATATATTTAACAAACCCAGAACAATCTTTGCCACATTTACGGGAATGTTTATTACAGTATGGAACATTGTCTGGATATAAAGTTAATTGTGATAAAAGTGAAATTTTATCGGATGGTGAAGGAGATTACTCAGTGTATAAAAATGTTATTAATTTGAAATGGTCTGATAAAATCAAATGTTTAGGAATAATTGTGAATACTGAGTATCAATCTTTATATAAATTAAATTAGTTCCATTATTGAAAAAGATTAAAGCAGACTTAATTAAGAGGAAGGACCTTCCGTTAACTCTAATTGATCGGGTTAATTGCATTAAGATGAACATATTTTGTCGTATTCAATATTTGTTTCAATCAATACCATGTTTTCTTACAAATACATTTTTTCAGGATTTAAATAAAGTCACTAGGGAATTTTTATGGAAAGGTAAATTACCACAGGTAGCATTAAGTAAACTTACTTGGAAGTATGCATTAGGTGGTTTACAATTACCTCATTTTCAGAACTATTATGAAGCAACCCAGTTCAAATTTATTAGTGGTTTGATGGATTTGGATTGGCCTCCAAGTTGTGCTAAAGTTGAGATGGCATGTATTTCTGAAATTGCAATGCATCAATTTATATTTCGGTGGAATGTGAATTTGTTACTGGAGTATAATATGCCGATATTAAAACATTTATTGATGTTATGGACAAAAAAAAATTATAGGATCAAAAGGTAAATTGTCTATTTTAATGCCATTATACAATAATCAGCTTATTCCTTTTTCAATATTTAATAGTCATTTCAAGAGTTGGGATTCTAAGGATATAAAAACATTACAGGATTGCTTTGTAGAAAGACAGTTTCTTTCTTTTTATCAATTGAAAGAACATTTTGATATTGTGGAAAATTCTTTATTTGTCTATTTTCAAATGAGATCTTTGGTGAAAAATATGTATGGTAAAGAGATTATTTTACCTGTATTATTGGAATTCGAGTCTTTAATTTCTTCTATACCAAAAAAGGATTATATTTCAGTTATGTATCAAGTATTACAAGATAATATGGATAAGTCGGAATGGGAAAAATCTAAGCTTAAATGAGAAAATGACTTAACTTTTGTTTTTCCTGAAGAATATTGGACGGATATGTGTCATGAAAGTGTTACTAAATTAACGAATCTATGATATGGAATGGTTAATTAAAATTTTTTACATCAGTTTTATTTAACTCCTGTGAAATTGAAAAAAATGTGGTTTCAGTAATTTGGATTCCTGTTTTAGATGTGATATATGTGTTAGAACTTTTCTGCATGCTGTTTGGTCCTGTGTGTATGTACAACCATTTTGGGAAGAAATTGAGTTAATTTTGGAAAAATTGTATAAGTTTAAGTTACCATTAAATCAATCAATTTTTTAAATGGGTTATATGATTCCTTTAAGACAATTAGGGTTGGATAAATTTCAAATTACATTTGTATATTTAGCATTATCCACAGCTTGAAAATTTGTAGCAAGTACATGGAAAGATAATACAGTGATTAATATAATGCGATGGAATCATGAATTGAAAGCTTGTATTGTTATGGAAAAATTTACATATAATCTACATGACAATTATTCTTTTTTTTGTTAATAAGTGGTTAACATATTTGGAATATATGCATTTAGATGTACTTTGATTTATTATTTTTTTTTAGTTTCTGTTTATATATTTTTGGCTCTCCTTAAGAGAGCTGGCTGATGGGGTGGGAGGGTGGATGGGGATTTAATTTTGATTTCATTTTATTATTAATTTTTTTTCTTCTTTTGAATTTTTTTATATACATTTATACAAAAATATTGTTATTGACTGTAACCTGTACTATTATTAACAATTTTTCAAATAAATAAAGTTTTTAAAGAAGGAGTCTTTGGAGACCTTCTGAATCTCCTCAAACTCCTTACAAAGTATAGCCACTGGTGAGCCTTCTTCATGATTGCCCGAGGATAGATTGTCAGAGATGTTGACACCCAGGAAGTTGAGGTCTTCACCTTTCCACTGCTGATCCCTCGAGGAGGAATAATTCATGTTTTCTTGATTTCACCTTCTTGAAGTCCACAATTAGCTCCATGATTTTGCTAATGTTGAGTGAAAATTTGTTGCAATGACACCACTCAACTCACTGATCTATCTCCATCCTGTACATTTCCTCATTGCCACCTGTGATTCTGCCAACAACCATGGTATCAAATTTGTAGATGGCATTTGAATTGTGCCTGGCCACACAATCGTGGGTGTATAGCAAGGATATCAATGGGCTAAGCATGCATCCTTGAGTTGCCCCTATGTTAATCATCAGTGTGGAGGAGATATTGTTTCCGATTTGTATTGACTGTGGTCTTCCTTTGAGGGTGTCAAGGATCTAGTTGCAAAGGGAGGTTCAGAGGCCCAGATTTTGGAGCTTGTTGACTAGTACTGAGGGATTGATCATGTTGAAAGCTGAATTATAGTTGATAAAGAGTAGCTTGATGTATGTGTCTTAGTGAATCAGAGCTGAGTAAAGAGACAGTGATATTTCATCTGCTGTGGAGCAATTGTGGTGGTAGGAAAATTGCAGTGGGTCCATATCTTTACTTAGGTGTGAGTTCATTCTGACCATGATCAACCTCTCAAACTATTTCATCGCAGCAGATGTGAGGACGACTGGACAATTGTTGCTGAGGTAGCTCACCCTACTTTTCTTGGGCATCAGGAAGAAATGATGTCCTTTAGAAGTAGGTGGGAATTTTGGACTGCAGCAATGGGAGATCAAAAATGTCCTTGAACACTCTGGCTAGTTGGTTTGTGCAGATTTTCAGTATCCTGCCGCGTACGCCGTAAGGGCCTGATGCCTTCTCAAGGTTCACCCTCTTGAACAATGTTCTGATGTCCAAACTATTATTTGTTGCTGCCGTGCAGGTACATAAGATACACCAACAACAACAGTAACTAATAAATTAATACAATGTACTCAAAAAACGATAAATGTTAAAAGGACAAATTTAAAAAATCCCAATGCAGTTAGTGCAAAACTGTTTCAATAGTCAATCTACCCTTTCGCTACACAGAATTTGGAAGAGAAATTTACGCTTCCCCCTCAACCTATCATACGTAAGATGTGATGCACAGGCTCTTCACAGTTTCTTAAGTGTTTTCACACCAGGGCTTTGGACAGCTATTGTTTATATTCCGTCACCATAAAATTAATTAGTACATGTTGCTTCAAGAAGAGGCGATGGATTCAAATGCCTTTGTGAATCAGTATTGCAACAATAGGAGAGCAATAATGGCTTCACATGCTCTGCCTCTTGTCGTTGTATTACTTTGCATACCTGCGACGTAAATGCCAAACCAATGGTCTCCAATTATTTTTTGACTGAGGATTTCTCCATGAGAAATAAAAGGTGAAAAATTCAGATATGTGATTATTATATTTGAAGGATCATTGGGGTCTCCATCCCCCCCTGTCAACATAATCTATCAGGATCATTGTCTGAAGAGCCCTCACAAAATCATTAAGGACCCCTACTACCCCACACATGGTGTCATCCAGCTATTTCCATTGAGAAAGGGATACAGGAGTATCCGAGCCAGTACCACCAGGCTGAGAAACAGCTTCTTCCTGCAATCAGTGACACTGTTGAATGCCTGATGAACTGCTCATACTGCTCAGACAATCCCTATGAGAATCTACTATTTTTTAATATATATATATGCACTGCATATAAATTGTTAGTAAATATATGTGCTTATGCCTATATATGTGTTTGCATGTTTTAACACCAAGGACAAAAGAACACCGTTTTGTCCCATTGTACTTTACAAACGGTCAACCAGTTTACCTATCTCGGCTGCACCATTTCATCAGATGCAAGGATCGACAATGAGATAGACAACAGACTCGCCAAGGCAAATAGCGCCTTTGGAAGACTACACAAAAGAGTCTGGAAAAACAACCAACTGAAAAACCTCACAAAGATAAGCGTATACAGAGCCGTTGTCATACCCACACTCCTGTTCGGCTCCGAATCATGGGTCCTCTACCGGCACCACCTACGGCTCCTAGAACGCTTCCACCAGCGTTGTCTCCGCTCCATCCTCAACATCCATTGGAGCGCTTACATCCCTAACGTCGAAGTACTCGAGATGGCAGAGGTCGACAGCATCGAGTCCACGCTGCTGAAGATCCAGCTGCGCTGGATGGGTCACGTCTCCAGAATGGAGGACCATCGCCTTCCCAAGATCGTGTTATATGGCGAGCTCTCCACTGGCCACCGTGACAGAGGTGCACCAAAGAAGAGGTACAAGGACTGCCTAAAGAAATCTCTTGGTGCCTGCCACATTGACCACCGCCAGTGGGCTGATATCGCCTCAAACCGTGCATCTTGGCGCCTCACAGTTTGGCGGGCAGCAACCTCCTTTGAAGAAGACCGCAGAGCCTACCTCACTGACAAAAGGCAAAGGAGGAAAAACCCAACACCCAACCCCAACCCACCAATTTTCCCCTGCAACCGCTGCAATCGTGTCTGCCTGTCCCGCATCGGACTTGTCAGCCACAAACGAGCCTGCAGCTGACGTGGACTTTTTACCCCCTCCATAAATCTTCGTCCGCGAAGCCAAGCCAAAAAAGACTTTACAATTGTATGCTCATAATAAACTTGATTTGATCCTGTATTTACAAATGTTTTTCCACTGGAGAGTTGATTTTTGTGATTACAGCAGTACCTATATGCATTTACCTACTGCCCTTGCTACAAGGGAACCAGGTATCTCACAGAAGCAACATCTAAGAAAATCTGGCAGCTGCATAAGGTGATCCAAAGTTCGAAAGAGAGATGGATTTTAATGATATTGGTAATGAAGTCAAGAACAATGAACAGAAGAGACCTGAGGGAAATAAAATCCAATATATCTAGGGTATTAGTTTCTGAAATCCAGCTACCAGTTTTGGCATGATTCATTTTGGGGGATGAACCTCAAGCAAATGAGTTCTGATATCTTGGAGTACATGGTTAATATTAGAATTTTCTTTTAATCTATTGTAATTTATTACAAACCTACAATAATCTGTAGGTTTCTGCATGGAGACTTTCAGCATGTATAAAATTACAGTGAAATGGTTTTTGTGGGTTCATAATTATTTTCACTGCAATCCTTACAACTGGGAATATAGGTCGTTTGTGACTTATGACCATAATTGGGACAAAGAATCGGTCGTATCTCAAAATGGATGTAAATTGGAATTTTCCCTATGTGCATGGAGTGTCTGAAGTCTTAAAGTAAAGTTTTTTAATCAAATGTTGTACTTGACAAACTATAACAGGGATATCGGGCATGTTAGGAGGCGTCCTGGCGTCCACAGGGTGAGTGCGGCCATCTTGATTCCTGTGCGCATGCACGAGTCTTCAGTTGGCATGCGAGTCTTCAGTTGGTGCACGCGTGGTGGGTTCACATATTCAAGTTTGGTTGGCGCATGTGCGAGAGTTAAGTGCCCTGTTGATATTGAATGTGCCCTTAACACTCATGCATGTGCCAACCAAACTCCAATACACAAACACTGCACATGTACCAGCTGATAACTCATGCATGCGCACAGGAATCAAGATGGCCACGTCCAGCCTATGGACTACGGGATGCCGACGAACAAAGTAAGCACACGTATTTTGGCTCTGACATGCACTGTTATAGTTTATCAAATACAACATCAACCACGTAAATTTTTATAATGAACTATTGAGCAGAAAAGCAGACACAAAACAAAGTCTGTTCAACAGGCTTTATTCAACATAAACTTCCACAGAGCTGGCAGGGAGAGTGGATGTCCTGGCTCTGAGACTGTCCTCGAAGGGCTGGTTCTACCTTATATCCTGAAGGATGATTGGCAGCCGACCGTGTGGTGCTTGGTCCATTCAGGACGGCTGATTGACAGCCGGTCAGGTGTTGCCTTATCCTCCAGTCCTCTTCTTGCAGGTACCACCACAATTTTATATATTTTTCTTTGTATATTTTTTTTTTAATTTGGTCATGTGCACAGGTAGACGAAAGGTGCATAGGCCACAATTTGAGGATTATCTGTAATTTACAATGTGTTGTAATCATCTTTAGATCCCATGTGACATGTTAGTGACCATAAGTGTAGAAGAACATGTGCAACCCAACACAAAGTGAGTTGAAAATATTCAACAAGTCAAGCAGCATCTGAGGAGAGAGAAGCCTTTGGAGGATAATGCTTGAAGTCAAGGATCCTTCATTAAAACTGTGAAACTGAGGAGAATAAAAGAGATGTTTTAAGTTGCAGAAAGGGGGAGAAAAGTGAAAGTGTATGATATGCTGCGATAAACCTTATTTGACACAGTGCGTGTGCATGCTGGGAAATCTAGAATATTCGAATCTGAATTATGCAAATTTTGAAAGAACAACATAATATTTAAATTATACTGCAGAATGCATTTTTAAAGAGAAAGGTGGGATAGTTGACATTTCTAAAACTGTTATGAACCTGCTGTTTTTGGATTAGAAATGATGGGATTATTTGATGGATTTGGCTGATAAATGGGGAGCTACATTTCCACATGAGGGTGCTGTCAGAAGGATTTAAGCAGTTTCTTAGCTGAATGCAATATCTGATTATAGAATGTGACATTACTTGATATAATTGCAATGTAACATAAACAGCTGGGGCTGCATTTTTCAAGTTTAATTTCCTTTGGAGCAAATTCACAAGTGAAAGACAGCCAAGAGTTTCTTCTCCCCTTCAGCAAGTGGCAGGAAATTAAGGCCATTGCAGAGAAGATACAAAGTTTCCATCAGTACTGGAAAGTATTGTGAATTGCTTGTAAAGCAAATACCAGGGCCAGCATAACCATTAGGCCAAAAAGGCAGCCACCGAGGGTGCAGACCTCTAAGAGGTGCTGTTGAAGAGAGGTTCCAACAGCTCCGGCACCTCCTCTCTGTCAGGAATGACACCGGCCCTGGTCAATACACACAATAGGACCAAAGAAAGGAACTGAATGATACAAATGGAATTTGCTGAATTTGTAGTGCATTATAGAAACAGTGGGACAAAGAAATGACAGGGGCCTGGCTAGCATTTGGGTTAGTGCAATTATATTAGTGTGCCAGTGACCCAGGTTTGAACCTAGTGTTTCTGTAATGAGTTTGTCGTTGTGACCTGCATGGATTTCCTTTGGGTGCACCAGTTTCCTTCCACATTCCAAATATGTACAGTATTCGTAGGTTGATTGGTCATGTGGGCATATTAGAGGGCTATGTTACCGTGCTTGTGGGCTGGAAAGGTTTGTTACCGTGCTATATTACCATCCTTGTGGGCTGGAAAGACTTGTTACTGTGCTATGACTCCAATTTTAAAAAATATATAGGCTGGTATTAAGAGATGATGGCAACATTGTCAGTCTGGGTTAGAATTCCTGTGACTTCATTTTTATAATCTCTGGAATCACTGATTTGAGCAGCACTTAAACAGGGCCTCCAACCCATCAACTTTATATAACCTACAAACACCCATATTAACTAATCTAATTTTATTCACTTCACATGCCTGGCACAGTTGGTGTAGCGATTAGCACCATGCCTTTACAGCGCCAGCCATCGGGACTGGTGTTTAAATCCTGCGCTCTCTGTAAGGAGTATGTACGTTCTCCCGATGACTGCTTAGGTTTTCCTCGGGGGCTCCATTTTCCTCCCACCATTTGAAATTTACCGTGGGTGTAGGTTAATTGGGTGGAAATTAGTTTCCATGGACTCGGGCTGAAATGGCCTGTTACCATGCTGTATGTCTAAAATTACATTTTAAAAATATCAGCTCCTCCTCTTAGATTGTAGCACTCATTGAATTATTTGGGTAATTTATCTTCTCCTTACTGATTTCTATAATCTCTTTAAACTCACAATTTTTTAGCCTCTGCTAGTTTCTCTCAATTTTTATAACCCCACTATTGTGGGTATGTCTTCAATTTGCCTGGACACTAACCTGTGAAATCCCTCTCAACCTTCCCTCCCCACACTTCTCTCTCCTTTATAGGTTTCTCTAAAAATGTATCTTAGAATTTAGTCACCTGACCTAATATATGTTCTAGTTGGGTGCAAAGTTATGCAAACATCAGCACATTTTGTTATGTTAATTTGCCTTACAAATCAGCATTTGTTGTTGGGTTTAGTATAGCCATTTATACTCTTTTGTTTCAGGAACATGTGAACTAAATGACCTTCAGATATAATTAGCAGTCACAAAACCAAAGGTCACTTGTAACCAGAGCTCTTAGGAAGTGCATCAATTCTACGTTTGTGCCACAATTTAACATGTGTATTTCCTATGATGCAACCTTTCAAGGGAAAGAAATACTTAATTGACTGTAAAAAAAATGACAACTTGGTTTAAAGTAAATTGGTAATAAGGTACTTCATTTCCCCAGTGGAAAATAATTTTCCTTTACATCTTCCTTTCCAAGAATTGTACAATTTCACTCTCTGTAGTCCTGACAAAGTAACCAGTAAACCTATAGCATTTCACAGCATGGTAAGATATCAAGAGTTGTCAGAAATGCACATCAATGAGGAAATATCAGAGAAACATGGTCAATTCTAGTTCAAGGCTGATAAGAGACTTCACAATCTGGGGGCATACGTATCAATGAACTTGCATTCAGCTTTTATGGGTTCTGAGATCTCCTCAACTAAAATATTGGTGCTATTTGTTTTTTTTTCCCTTTCTTTTGATTGTAAAGTTGGTGCTCATTAGCACTGAAACACCCTTGGAGACCTCCATATACTATCTGTACACATTGGAAAATGTACACTGCTTGGAAAATTAAACTAGCAAATTCCCAGAGTGAACTGAATGAAGTAGATGCATGTGAATCACAGAAGCTAGTTAGAAAAAAAATGCCTTGGCTGCAAAGACCTTAACATAATAGCTCTAGGGTTCAAATCTTTCTTCATTAAAAGTCATAATACATGAGATCAACACAGAACTACACGGCTCCATTATACAAGCGAAATTCTGTGAGAATACTATATAAATTTTGGCTTTTGTGTAATGCTAATTCTATTACATAACCTCAGGATATCTCAAAGCTATTCAGAGTCTGCAAAGTATATTTTCTCTTGACTGTTTAAAAATGTATTTTTAAGTTTGGACATAGAGCACAGTAACAGGCCCTTCTGGCCCACAAGCTCGTGCTGCCCAAATACCCCAATTAACCTACAACCCCTGTACATTTTAAAGGGTAGGAGGAAACTGGAGCACCCGGAGGAAATCTGCGCAGACACAGGAGAACATAAAACTCATTACAGAGGGAGCCGGCTTCCAACCCGGGTTGCTGGCACTGTAATAGCATTGGATTAAGGGTTAAAACTAACTTTACTGCCCCAAAATGTAACATTTTTCTTAAAATGTGATAAAGTAGGTAATGAGGCAGCTGGTTTGTGGGATTAATGATGAGATAGGCTATTTTTAGCAATGTGGTGAGGATGTGCAGACGAGATCACATTGTTTTCACTCACCACTTTCACCAATGTATATCACAACATGACAATTAAAAAGGCATGTGCATTTTGATATGAAAATTAAGGAGAACGTAATAGTTTATTGCTGGGAGAAATTAATGCAAAGTTGAATGAAATGCTTGTGTTAGATGGTACGTTAGTGAGACCACATCTGGAGCCCTGAGTGATCTCTCGTCCTTCTTATTTCAGAAATGTTTCATGAGGAAAGATTGAATGATCTTGGCTTTCATTTGTTAAAGAAATGGGGGATTTGATGAAAACAATAAGATCTAAGGAGATATTTAGAGGGTGGATAGATGCAGAGAGGACATTATTTTTTTTCCTGTGGGAGAATCCAGTAGTAAATGAACACTATGGTGGGGGAAGGTTTGCTCATTTTTGAAGAAATAGATAATTACAGAGGGTTATAAATTTCTGGAAAATATAAAATTTAAGGAGATATTTAGAGGGTGGATAGATGCGGAGAGGACATTGTTTTTTTTTCCTCTGGGAGAATCCAGTAGTAGGTGAACACTATGGTGGGGGAAGGTTTGCTCATTTTGGAAGAAATAGATAATTACAGAGGGTTATAAATTTCTGGAACTCTCTTCCTGAAGGGCAGTGGAACTTATTCCTTTCTACTTTTAAGGTTTGCAATTAAATCAGCTATGATTTTTTTTTTTAAATGGTGTAGCAGGCTCAAAAAGTCCAGTGAAGCTCTTATTCATGTATTTGCATGTCTAACTAAAGTGGGATAATTTGACTGCACTAAGTTCTGGGTCAGTGTGACAGTCCTTCAGTAACCACTGAGGAACAGCACTAATGGATGACATTCAATACTTCTGACTAAAATTTCCTTCTCCAAGAACTTTGCAACCACATTTTAAGATAAATAGGCTACAGCCCTGGCTTAACATCTAAAAAATGCAGTTCAAACATATAGTAAGCTTTTCTTTAATCATATCCTACTGTTCAATGTTAGGAACGAGGAATAAGATTGGGAGCCTTCAAGACATATTTAGTTAACTCAGTGCACAATGTATAAGCATTTAACTTAAACTTTAAACATTTTTTTTTTCAAATCCTTTTTAACCAACCAACTTTGAGCACAACAGTAAAAATACTCCAGGAAAAGCAATAAAGAAGGAGTGTAAAAATCATCTGTATTTTCTTTCACAGAGAAAATGCAATTTAATGATAGTCCCACTGGTCACTGTGTCTTCAACTCATTTTGAAAGGCAAATAACATAACTTGTGTTGGTTTGCCTGATGGTGTTTCTGAGAATTGTTTTAAAACATGTCATATATATTTCTGTCACCTATAAGGACAAGGACAATAGCCAGAAGGGAAAACTGTCACTTCCAACTCGCCCTCCAAATCACACATATTTCTGACTGGTTTTGCCACATTGCCGGATCAAAATCTGGGACTCAGTTCCTGACAGTACTGTGGGATAAACGTCACCAGATAATCTGCCACATTCTAAAGACTATTGGAGTCAGGCAATAATGGTTGATCTTGCCACTGATATTCAATTTCCATGAATGAATTACAGAAAATGAATGTTTTTCAATATTGGCAGAAGTACCAATCCAGAGAAAGTCGCCATTAGTTACACACCTGATTTTGTCTTCCCGAATTCATTTAAAGTTATGCCTGAGGGGTTTATTATTGACCTATAAGTCACTGTCACAATAACCATGAGGCTATTAGTAGCCATTCTGAATTTTCCAGAAATGCTGCAGTAACTTTAGACCAGTGGTTCTCAACCTTTTTCTTTACCACTTTAAGTATTCCCTATGCCATAGGTGCTCTGTAATTAGGAAGGGTTTGCTTAAGCTGGAATGTGTGTGGAAAGAAAAAGGTTGAAAACCATTGTTTTAATCATACCCAATTGACTCATTATGTGCATGTTTTCATCACTCCAAAGGAAATGGGACAATAACAAATTTTCTCAAGCAAAATATTTCAGTAACAATTGGGTGCAGAGCAATGATTCTCAACTTTCCCTTCCCACTCACATATCCCTTACTAATCACAGAGCACCAATGGCATAGGGAATACTTAAAGAGCTATGTGAGTGGAAAGAAAAAAAAGTTGAGGACCACTGCTTCAACCCAACAATGAAATTCAATCAAGGAATCTCTCTGCCACATGGATATATCATCTTGCTCCTTTCCTTGTCACCGGCCCATTCAGCAACAAGTGTCACTGCAGTTGCTGAGCAAACCTACCACAGGTATTTCAACCCAAGTACATTCTACAGCTGAATGAGTTAATTCAAATCAGGTAATTTTTTGGTACTGAAAGTTAATGAGTGATAAGCCTTATTGTTCACTTTCCAATTGTTGTAGATTTAAAATATGCAACACATATTTAAAAATCTTTTTTCCCTTCTCTTAATCCAGTCTTTTATTCTCCTCCCAATTTCTCATTTATACTAGTTTTGAAATTTTCATTACCAATTTCATAATATCTCCTTCTGAGGTCCTGAACCATTTATGGTGGTGTTTCTTCGACTATGGAGTTAAGGCTGGACCTGTTCATTAGTTTCAGCTACTTGGTTTCTACCAACTGTGATATTATTAGGTCACAATTTCAGCAATTTGAATTGCAAAAAAATAGCAGTTGAATGAGCAACAGATAGCAGATGTCATTAAGTTCTCTTCTGCAAATTATGTCCCAAATTAAACTGGGATCAACCATGGCAAATTCAGTTATCCATATCACCCAGCAGGAGTGCATCACATGGAAACAAGACAATATTGCTGGGTTCAACTTGCAATGCCCCAGCCACCATTTCAGAGTTACTCCCCATTACGAATGCATACTTTCATAAATTTGCAGTGCCATTGTTATGCAGATAATTTTTGAAAACTAATTCCAGTGTAAGCTGTTGCATCAACTGTGAATCTGTTAGCAAATATATATTAGCCTTGAAATTGGAACCATGCATGAATATTTTACCAAGAAACACTTGAGTTGTTGTCTTCCTCAGCAATAAGATTACTGTTTAACTTTTAAAATCTGCATTGCTGCAATATTAAAGAATGAAGATTTATTGTAAGGAAAAACAGACAAAACAATAAAGATGAAACTTAAGTTATCCTGCTGTCATGCTGTGAAACCTGATCTTAAAAAAATGAGTTGCACTCTGCACAGTGAGAATTTTAGTGTGAGGCAGAAAGGTTATCTTCTATTCTCAAACTGTTCGACCTGTTCCGGATGACCCTCGTAGTCTGCACGTCCAAGCTTCTACAAGTTCAATTCTTGAGATTCGATGTGTTTCTGAAGTTATAATATCTCTTGATCATTATGTTTATGTTTACAGACTGTACAAAATCATTAAATATCAAATGGAAAATCAATTTCGAAGTTGTGATTGAGAAAAGATTTTTTCAAACATTGAAGATAGAAGATGATGTTCAGGCCCGTGATCTTCAGCCATTCAATAAATTCATGTTTAATATTTACCTTGCTTTCTTAGCCCTTAATATTCTTGCCTAACAAGAATGGTCAAACTTTGATTTCAGTTTTTGAATCCATTCCTGAAATTGCCATCAAAGTGTCCTTTGGCTGAAATGATTCATGTCAACTAAGTTGTCCACTCAAGCTAATCACATTTACCTGCACTCGGCTCATATTCCTCTAAACCTCTCCTATCAATGTATCTGTCAAAACATTTTTAAACATTTCCATTGCACCCGTTTCTACCACTCATCCCATTCTTTTGCGAGACAGAATTCTGAACTTCTATCATTATTTTGGAGAGGAACAGAACAAGGCCATTCAGCTCTTAGACCTGTTCCACCATTCATTAAGATTTTGTTTGATCAGCTAACCTAATTCCCTCTACCCATGTAGGACTTCAGCAAAACATGTGTAACTTGTATACTAAGAGGAATTGGCATATGGACTCTGAAATCTAACCTCTAAGCTCTTCTGACCAGAAACATTAACTCTGTTTCTCTCCCCACAGATGCTTTCTCTTCTGTCGATATTTCCAGCACTTTTTGTTTTTATAACTTAAATCTATGGTTCCTATAGTCGCTGACTGTTCTATCGATGAAATAGATATTTTCTGAATGTCCCAGGTAGGATTCCCTTATATGGTACACTGATGTCCACTCAGTCTCATTGTTCCAAAGGAAACAATGATGGTCTAGTCAGTCTCCTCAATTTACTGTAATTCTCCTCTGCCTGAGCACCAACTTTATGAATCTATTGGGATTCCTGCCTGATGCTGGCTTATTCTTCCAGCAATGCAATGACCAGAACTGTACATAATGCTCTAGTTGTGGTCTAATTGGTGTTATATAGCTCTACTCTGCCAACAGAAATTGGCACATGAACTCTGAGATCATTGATAGGTCAGTGATCTGAAATGTTCTGCATTCTATGTCCCTTTCATCCGAGGCCAAAGTTAGATCCTCACATTGCTGCCTTTACATTATAAAATTATGCACTTTAAAAGAAGTTCTGTGACATTTCAGCAACAAACTGGAAGGGGCTGAAGGCAATGAAGCTAAAATCTGCAGCTATTGACCATATTTCTTTATTTCAACACCAACTGTCCTGAATTCCCTTTCCACCTTCTGCATGATGCCTGTCCTCCTTTTGATGCATCATACCTTATTCACAAAGAATAATATGCATTACCAGAAATCCTGACAGTCATTGGCATGTGATCCACTACTGTAGGCCTGAATGAGAACTGAGGCCTGGATGGATCTTACTGACCTAGCTCAAAAATCAAAGTAACTTCAAGAAGAGCAGGAGTACTTCATCTCACAAACCAGTATACTATTTATTACATACTCAACTTCATGTGAACTAGAATGACTTCCATGACTAAAACTAAGGTAGTAACAGATGATACCAAATAAACTTGTGACCTTTTTTAATTAGTGCTAACAGGGTTTTATCGGCACATCGAATTAAGTTCCAGGTGAGAACATCCTGATACTGTCTCCAGTCCAAATTACAATATATGAATGCTTTAATTAGTCCAGGATCCTAAAGTAAATTATTTTGTTTTTCATTAACTACACAAGCTTAATAATGCAAAATCTAAAATTAAAAGAACCAAGCACCTTTTTTTTTTAGGAAAGAAAAAATAAGAATGATTATTTTCTAAAAGGGGTGTTGAGTCAGCATACAGGAGGGAGATTGAAAAGTTAGTGAATGGTGAGCTAACAACAATCTCTCACTCAATGGCACCAAATCCAAAGAGCTGAATGTAGACTTTAGGAAAGGAAAACCAGAAGAGTGTGATCCAGTGATCATTGGAGGAATCAAAATTAAATTGGGGGAGAGGATGAACAAAATTAAGTTATATCGGGGAACATTTCCTGGACCTGACACACCAATGCCATTCTGAAGAAAGCATGTCAGTGCCTCTACATCCTTAGGAGTTTGCAGAAGTTCAATATGATATCAGAAACCTTTGCAAACTTCTAGAGATGTGTAGTGGGAAGACTTCTAACCAGCTGCATCACAGCCTGGTATGGGCGCATCAATACTTCTGAACAAAAGCCCTGAAAAATGTAGTGGGTACAATCCAGTTCATCACAGGCAAAACTCTCCCCACCATCAAAAATTCTACATGAAAGGCTGTGTTGAAGAGCAGCAGCATTTATCAAGGATCCACACCATCCAGGATAATCTCTATTCTCACTGTTGTCATCAGGAAAGAGGTATAGGTTGCACAAGACTCATACCACCAGATTCAGGAACAGTAGTTACCCCTCGACCCATCAGACTTCTAAACATATTCAGAGTCTCATTAAAGACTCTTACTTTGTACATTAATGATTATTGTGTAGCGGCTCACTCCCCGGGAGGTGACCCGATAAATAAAATGGTTAATGAACAGGGCGATCTCGCAAAGCTTGCACAAGCCAATGGCTTTCTTCCTGCCTGACGCCATGTTGTGTGGGAACACCGACAAATCAGTGGCCACAACATCATTCACTTCTGCCGGCAACAGCAGGAAAACCGGGCCCAACGGTGGGAAACTGGGCCTATATAAATAGGGGCAGGGAGAGCAATAAAGCAGTCTTAACTATAATCGCATCAAGTGTGCGCTGTTCTTGTTTATGTTTACAGAATGTTTATGTTTTTGTTTACAGTTGGGACCCCAACTGGTCCCAACAGGATTTGGACCCAAAGATGACTGATGGGTCAATGCTCCACTCAGTTTTCTTGAAGCTGCCGATGTTCTGGACATTGCAGACATTGGTGTGGTTCAAGCAGGCTGAAGCCCAGTTCAAGCTCAAACAGATCTCTGCCAATACCACACGGTGAGCTTGCTCAACCAGGACACAGCGGCCTCCAGAACAAGACAAATAAGATGCCCTCAAGAGCTTTTAACCTGCACTTTCAGGATCTCACAGTGCAAGCGCACTACCTGGCTGTTGCACATGGACAGCCTGGGGTACAGGGCCCCATCCATCTTCATGTGTGACATGCTGGCTTTGGCTGAGGGGCATAAGTCTTGTCTATTTTTTGAGCAGGTTTTTCTGGAACAGCTGCCCAAGGATATCTGGCTGCAGCTTGCCGAGGAAGACTTCACCGACTCCAGGAAAGTTGTCGTCTGGGTGGATGTGCTCTGGAAAGCGAAAAGAGACAACAGCATTGTGGTGGAAAAATTCACTAGTCCATGGACACAGTGAACACCAAAGCCACAACAACTGATGTTTCTATCATCAGAGATGGGGTACGGAGGCAAGCTGATGCCGTCCCCTCCCCACGCATTTCAGGGAAATGCTAAGGGCAACTGTCGCTACAGCAGTTGGCCAATGAGACAGCCTCCTCCTTGTTGAATGGTATTTCTTGGTTGACACGGGAGCCCAGATCAGCATCCTTTCCCCCTCCCCCCACCTCAGCCTACGACACCTGGAATGGGAAACCAGGTCCGGCCCTGAGGGTGATGAACAGTAGCAGTATAAGGGCCTTCAGCACCTACACCATCCCATTCTGTTTTGGCAACAGCCATTTCACATGGACTTTCACACTAGTGGTGGTGGCACAACCGCTCCTGGGTGCAAACTTCCTCCAAGAACACTGTCTGCTAGTGGACTTCAAAGAGCAGTGGTTGGTACACATCAGGACCTTCCAGACTTTCTCCCTGGGTGAAGCTAAGTTACCGGCCCCCCACCTCAACTTCATCATAGTGTCTGACAACGAATTCACACACATCCTGGCAGAATTTCTTTCCATTGTGGTACCATTGTTTACCTCTGCCAAGCTCAAGCCTGGGGTATGGTACCACATCCTGTCAGAGGGGCCCCCCACATCCTGACAGAGAGGCCTTCCACTCCACGCCAGAGTGCGCCACCTTCGTCCCAAGAAACTCAACCTCGCAAAAGTGGATTTTTTTTTTTTTAAAAGCAAGAACTAGGAATAGTGCAGCGGTCTGACAGTCCTTGGGCCTCCTGACTACATATGGAGCCATGTGGAGACTACTGGCACCTCAATGAAGCCACCACACTGGACAGGTATCTTGTACCACATATACAGGATTTCACCGCGAACCTACGGGGGTGTAGATATTCTCAAGTCGACCTCATCTGGGGCTATCCCAGACCACCTCATTGACATCCCTAAAAGCACTGTCATCACCCACTTTGGGCTGTTTGAGTTCCTAACAATGGCTTTCAAGCTCAAAAATGCAGCCCAGACACAGAAGCTGATGGATGCGGTGGACCAGGACCTCATTCTGATAGGACCTCATCCTGATAGCCAGCCACAATTGCAAGGAACACGTAGCCCATCTAAAACAGTTGTGCACCCACCTTAGTAACTTTGGCCTAACAATCAATCCAGCCAAATGTCAGTTCGGACTAGAAATAATAGACTTCCTGGGCCATAGAATTAACAAATGTGGGATGACACCCCTGCCCGAAAATGTAGAGGGTGTCAGGCACTTCACCAAACCCCACACGGTGAAGGGCCTCTAGGAATTTGCCAGTATGATAATTTTTATCACTGCTTCATACCAGCAGCCCACAACATGCGCCCTCTGTTCATACTAATGACAAAGAAGAAAAAAAGAGGTCACATGGGACAGGAAGCATCAGAGACATTTCAGATGGCAAAAGACACACTGGTTAATGCTGTGCTTCTGGTACACCCCAAGACAGATGCTCCGATCACCCTCACAGTAGATGCCTCCAACACGACAGTTGGTGACGTGGTTGATCAAGGGGCAGTGGCAGCACCTGGCATTCTTTAGCAGACATGTCTGGCCACCTGAACTTAAATACAGTGCTTTCGACTGTGAATTTTTGGCACTGCACCTTGTGATCCAGCACTTCAGGTACTTTTTGGAGGGGAGGCATTTTAAGGTTTTCGCAGACCACAAGCCATAAAGTATCAGACGGCCAGGCAGCAAAGGGGCCTGTCCTACATGTCTGAGTTCACCACAGACATTAAACATATCACCAGGAGGGCTAAAGTCATGACTGTCAATCCAATCCATCAAAACCCTGTCCCAAGAGATAGATTACATAGCCCTGGCCAAGGCACAGCAAATAGACTCCGAGATTCTCGTGTACAGGATGGTGGTTTCAGGGCTCAGTCTAGAGGATGTCGCTTCATGAGATGGCCAGAAGCAGTCCCACTGGAAGAAACAATGACCAAGGCCTGTGCCAGAGCCTTGATCAACACCTGGGTGCCAAGGTTTGGAGTCCCAGAGCACATGACTTCAGATAGAGGTGCACCGTTCACCTCAGGGCTTGGAGCAGCACTGACTAACCTTCATGGAACCCATCTCCACCCCCCCAGGCCAACAGGTCGGTAGAGTGGTTCCAAAGACATGTGAAGGCAGCTCTGATGACTCGGCTCAAGGGACCACAATGGATGGATGAACTACCATGGGTTCTCCTGGGGATCTACACAGCACAAAAAAAGGACTTCAATGCTTTGACACTGGAAATGGTATACAGTGTGCCCTTAGTCATCCCAGAGGAGTTCTTGGCTGTTACCAAGGGCACAGAAGAACCACCAGCAGTGAAAGTGGAAAAACTAAAGGAGTGACGAGAAACTCTAGCCCCAACATAGCCTTCACCACATGGCCAACCCAAAACATTCATCCCCAAAAATATAAAGATATGCAAATATGTCTTTGTGCATCAGGGAACATGCCACACACCTCTGCAGTGACCGTATGAGGGACCTTACCAAGTGACAAGACTCAATGGATCCACATGCATGCTGGACATTGGTGGTAAGAAGGAGAAGTTCACTATTGAAGGACTCAAACTAGCACACATGGACTCTAGCCAATTGGTCACCACTCAGCCCCTGCAACACAGAGGCAGACTGCCAAAATCAAAGGACAGCACTGATTTCGCCAGTTTTGTGGGGTTGTTTAGTAGCTCTCTACCTGGGAGGAAACCCGATACACAAAATGGCGGATGAACACGGCAATCTCACAAAGCCCACACAGGCTAATGGCCTTTCTTCCCGGCCAATAGCCCATGTGGTGGGAACTCCGAGTGGCCGGAACGCTCTTGATGTCACTTCCGCCACCAATGGCTGGAAAACCAGACCTATATAAGCAAGGGCAGAGGGAGCAATAAAGCAGTCTTGACTATAATCGCATTGAGTGTGTGTCATTCTTCCACACTGCTGTAGCGCGTGCTACAACTGAATATATTTTTTTCTGTATTGCATGGTCAATAATGTTTAAATTTATTTCTTTATTTATATTTCTTTCTTTTGTATATATATGTTTTTTTGTCTTGAGTACAGTTTACAGTTACTGATAACTAGAAATTCTGCCTGGCCTGCAGAGAAATATAATCTCAATGTTGTATGTGATATCATATATATACTCAGACCTTTTTTGAATTGAATTTTCAATTGACCTTTAATCATCACAGCTGTCAGATTAAAATATAACAGTGGAGAAAACAAAGCATGGGATAAAAATTGGGAATCATTAATATTTTAGGCAAAGCCAATGTTGGAAGCTTGAAATTAAATCTGAACCTGAATGAATATGTCACAGTGATTGCTGACTTCATCAGGAAATGCATGGACAAGTGTGTTCCTACTAAGATTATCCAGGTGTATCCTAGCCAGGTGACATGGACAAACCAAGAGACCCACAAAAGATGCAGCTGTTGAAGACCAGATCAGTGATGTACAGGTCAGGTGTTTCAGAAATATACAGAAAGTCCAGATGCAACATCCAGAAGGCCATGACTAACACAAAGAAAATTCTGGATTAAGCTGGAGTGTCAGACTGAAACTTGGCAGCAGGGCTTGCATGCTAGCACATGTCTGAGGCCAAAAAAAAGGTGGTGTCATGAATAAAAATACATCTCTTCTGAATAGGCTCAATGGCTTCTATGCTTGCTTTGATAGGGAAATTACTGATGTGCCTTTATGAGCCCCCACAGCCCCCAGTGACTCTGAACTCCCAGATTCTGAGACAGAGTTAAAAAAAAAACCTTCAGGCGTGTGAAACCACAGAGAATGTCTGCCCCTGACGGCATACCCGGCCAGATCTTTAAACCTGCCCAGACTAATTGGCTGGAACTTGTGCAGACATATTCAATCTCTCCCTGCTACCATCTGAGGTTCTCTCCTCCTTCAGAAAGACGTCCATCATACCAAGGCTCAAGAAGACCAAAATGACCTGCCTCATCAACAATCAGCGAATGCTACTTATGTTGGTTATGGAACAAATCAACTCCTGCCTCAGGAAGGACCTGGGCCCACTTTAGTTCACCTATCATCTCAACAGGTCAATGTTGCTGGTTTCTGAGAAGAAAAGGCAATTGTTGTGATATGATCAAAAGAGTGATTGAAGCCTTAGTTCCTATTCAAGTCAATGGGATGGGATTGGATTTTTTTTTTTTAACCACAGTCCAACATTTAGATGGTTACTAATGCTTTTTATTTCAAATATCAGATCCATTTAGTTGAGTTTAAATTCCCTCTCTACCTGATGAAATTTGAACTTGTTTCTGGGGCATAATAGTCAATGGATCACTTGGTCTGGAAGTAGCAAACCTTAAATTTAGCAATTTCATAGGTAGAACTAAAAAAAATCCATTTCTAATTAAATACACATTGAGGTTTTTTTTCCAATCTTTAATCAGCTCACTACAAAATTATACTGCTGAAATATACGGTGCTCATCACTTTCCTTTGTAATTATATATGCTTGAAGAATTGTGCATTTATTCCTTGCAAACCTTCATTAAAATGTTAATAAGGAAACACACACCATGGACCTCAAGGTTGAAGTAAAGAGCATGCAGAGATAAATACGTTCCTTTTCTCAAGATGTATTGAAGTTCTGTTGACTGCAGTATAGTGTTGTTAAAGGTGACATGGTTTCGTTTGTGTCGCACCCGTTGTCCTTTCCATCTCCTTATGATTTTGGATTATGGTTTATTCTTGCCTGTGTTGTTCTCTCATGGGCTCACTCAGTGTCATGGCAGATCACGATTTGTGGATAAGTCTTTGAAGGCACCAGAGTTCAAAGGTTGTTCATGTTGCTTTAGTGAGTCTCCTGCTTTGCAGAGATTTAAAGTTACAAAACTACATTAACAAAAGGCAAACAAATCTCTGGGATTAGATTCTACAGTTGGAAAACAAAGACACGAAGATAAATCCAAATCAAACTTTGGTTTGTTTTGATCTCCATAAAACAACATGGATATGGAAGCAAATTCTGTATTTGATAATGGCTGCACAATGGAAAGGGTAAATCAGTCAGGAAGTACTGGTGCATTGATATTCCTGCATCACAAAGTAAATACTGCAGGGTCTTCAAGATTATGAAGAGGCCTGTTTGTGTGGATCTACTGTACTTTAGCTCAGAACAGAAATGAAGAGCTATTGACATAGGATAATCATGACTAAATCCAAAAGATAACACTGGAGAAAATTCTTCACCTCAAGAGGGAGATTCAGATAGATATCAAGAGGGGAAGGATACGGTGAAAGCGTTGAAGAGGAGGAGACGTGTGGAGCCAAATTGTTTGGTTCAGAGTTGGATGTCCCAAGTAATTCAATAAATTGGCTGTTTGCTTGGAGGCAGCTTTCTTTAACTATTAAAATTGTTCTGATTTTAACACCTTATAGTGTCATTAACAGAGATCAAACATTTGCAACACTCAAACAATGATTATTCATTCAGGAGGAGGTCATTCATTTTAAACACTGACTTGTCATTCTTCATTTGTAAATATTGATTGGAGTATTAATTAAGAGAAAGCAACAACCAGTCAATATATCCGGAAACTGATTACATTACTCATCAGTGATTCACAAACAATTAATTGCTTTGATGTAGAGTGACCTTTAAGACTGCTTTGCAGTTAAAACAAAATATAATTCCTTTACTGTCTGGAGGTTTGTCAACTCTCATTGAAGCTTTGGTTGTAATTTTATGAAATTATAGAATCCCTTGACATGGACAAGGAGACCATCTCACCCATCAAGTCTATGCCCAAGTCCTAGTGGAGCTATTTCATCAGTGCCATTATTTGTTCATTCCCCATAGCCATGTCAATTATTCTCTTTCCAGCCAATTCTCATTTGAAGACTGATTGATTCTGCTCTCTATACAAGCAGTGAAATTCAGACCCAAGCCTTACTCTGTGTTAAAAGAAATTCTCTCCTCTTAGAGATATATTTTGGGCAATACTTTGATTCTGCATCCATTCATGCTTGAACCCTTCATTAATGAATAAAAGCTTATTTCGATATACCTTATCTAAACCTATATAATTTTGTGCAGATCTAATAACTCAATCAATCATCTTTACTTTAGCAACCTCAGCTTCTCCAATCTCACCTTGTGTCTGAAATCCTTTGTCCTTGGAACTACTGTATGTCTGGAAAATATCCTGTCTAGAACCTTCACATCTTTTTAATGTGAGGTGTCCAAATTGAATACAATACTCCAGCTCAAATTAATTTCACTGTTCTTGTGCACTGAGAAGCCCAGGATCCCAATGTTTTAAACATGCCTAGCCTCTTTCATGAGCTGTACACCCAGATTCCATTGCTACTGCACACTATTAGAAATATGATATTTACTTTATACCACCATTCTTAATTTCTGCCATCCTATATTTCACAATAAAGTTCAACTGCAATGCCACTTTGCCAAGCTTTTTGTCTGCTTCGATTATACAATTGTACTCCTTGTTTACTAAATCTTGGGTGGATTGCTGTCTCTGTTAAAGGAGCATATGATACTAACATCTAGTTTTTTTAAATTAAATTTAGACATGCAAGGGTAACAGGTGCTTCCGGCCCACAAGCCCGTGCTGCCCAAATGCCTCAATTAACCTACAGCCCTTGTACATTTTTAAAGGGCAGCAGAGGAAGCCCATGCAGACTTGGGGAGAACATAAAAATTCCTTGCAGACAGTGCTAGGTTTCTACCCGGGTCACTGGCACTGTAACAGCATTGTGCTAACCATGTCACCCTCGCTAACTGTGCTATGTTGTGGATAAATAGGTGTTTCTCTTCAATCTCCGAAACAAAGCATTGTTACTTCCTAAAAGAGAAGCTCTAATTCACCTCAGGCACCTACTAATGAACTCAGAGAAAGGTTGAAAATAGATTAAGGGAAGTACTAGTCAGTGCAAAGTCACTATGTGATTCTATATGGGCATCTAGCATAAACAACCTCTATTTAAAGATACATATTATCCATCTTATGACAATGTACCAAATGATGCAAAAAAGATTTGGGAAGATAAAGAAAGGTAGAGGTCATTTCTTCAAAATGAAGAAGGTTAAGAGATGGACTAAGTTAAGTCTATCATATTCTGAATCTGTTCAGTTTGGTAAAGAACAACACATTAAATTCATTTAGCACTTCTATATCATGTAAAGTCCCATATCCTCAGAAGCGTTTCAATAAATTTAAATCTGACCACATTTGACATGGTGCTGCAGGAAATGTTGATCTAAATCTTTTTCAATAAGAGAGCATGTCAGAAAGGTGGAAGAATTTGGGAGGATTACAGAGCAAAGGAATGGAAAAAAGTCACCAATGTACCTGGCACAAGGATCCAATGACAAATTAGGAGAATTTTCCATATTAGAAATTGGAATTCAGTACCAGAGGGCTGACTTGAAGTAAATCACAGAGATGCATCAAGGGAGGTTGAATAAACAAAAGCAGGAAGCATGAGAAGATGAAGCAGATAAATTGAGCAGAGGGGAACTTGTGTGAAGTATAAACACTGACACACAAATGTTAGTCTGATTGTTTCTAACGATAAATACATCAAATTGGGTTCTCATTGAGTGATTGGGGTCAAAAATATCTCCAAGGTATTAGATAAAATTAAGGACAGAATAAGCAAATTTAGAATTGGCACTAAATTACTTAGCTATTCCCTGGCCCAATTATTCTCCCTTCACTAATCCCATGTCACCTAATAAATATGCATGAGATCAATTAGCATATTAAAAATCTTATCGCTCATTGCATCTTAGGTCAACTTTTTCATTATAATTTCTTTAATGGAAGGTATTTAATCAACCTTTCTTGCAACCAATAGGTCCTGAGAACTTGGTGGAACAGTAGCACTTCTGGCAAGAGGCTCCAATGAGAGTGTGTTTCAGACCAATTGTGGAAAAACACCGTTTGAATGGCCGCCCAGATCCTAATTACTTATCAAAATACATTGGATTCAGGTGCATCAAGTTTAGTCAGCTATAAATTTTACTTGAAGTTAAACTCTTTGAAATAATTTTGATACATTTAGAGTCATGCTCTTCATTCCAACTTGTCCATGCAGACCAAGTTGCTCACCCAAGCTAGTCCTATCCTTGCTTTCAGCCCAAATCCCTCTTCTCCTTTCCCATCCATTTACCTGTCGAGATATATTTTAAATGTTAGAATTTTGGATGCCACTACAACTTCCTTTGGCAGGTTGCTCCATGTGTTCCATGTTCTCTGTGTGAAAAAGGAGCCCTTGGATCCTTTTAAAATCTTTCTGCTCTCACCTTAAACCAATGACATTTTGTTTTAGGTTCCCCTATCCTGAAGAATAAAAAACTTTAACTATATACCTTAGCTATGCCTCTCATAATTTTTTTAAACCTCTCCCTCAGCCCCGTATGCGCCAGGGAGAAATATCCCAGTCTCTCTAGTTTATCTTCATAATTCAAGATGGCCAGTCTTGGAAACATTCTTGTGGATCTTTTCTGCACCCTTTCCAGCTTTCTGGGTGACCAAAATTGTACTAAATACTCCAAGTGTAGTCTCATCGTGCTGGTTCAAAGTTGTAATATGAATTTCCTATTCCTGTACTCATGTCCTGACTGATGAAGGCAAGAGTGCCAACCACTTTCTTCATCACCATGTCTATCTGTGACACCACTTCATAGAACTCTATACCTGTGCCCTAAGTCTTTCTATTCTACTGTAGTAAAACATACTGTTCTTCACACAAAAGGATAGGGAATCTCTTGATCTCTAATAGTTGTAGAGACTGATTAATTAGATTTTCATATTTTAAGATCTCAAATTTATTGTCATAGTATATACATGACATCACATACACCCTGAGATTCTTTTTAAACTGCAGGTGCGGCAGAATTACCACTAATTGGTAATGAAAAAAAATCTGAATACAGCGTATACATGTAAACAAATAAAGAACTATAAACAGATAATGATTGTTAAAAAAAATCTATGCAATGCAAAGAAAATGAAAGTCCTTAAATGAGTCCCTAATTTGTTGTTGAGGAGTCTGATGGTGGAGGAGTAGCAGCTCTTCCTGAACCTGGTGGTGCAAGTTCTGTGACATCTATACCTATTTCCTGATGGCAGCAATGAAAGCAGACTGTATATCCTTGATGATTGCTCTGCTCTCTGATGCAGTGTTCCCAGTAGATGTTCACGAGAGTGGGGAAGGTTTTGCCTGTGATATTCTGGGCTGTGTCCACTACCTGTAGGAGGATTTTACACTCAGGGATATTGGTGTCCCCATGCCAGACCATGATGTGGCCGATCAGCACACATTCCACCACATATCTGTCGAAATTTGCCAAGGTTCTGGTGTCATACTAAACCTTCCCAAGCTCCTGAGAAAGTAAAGGCACTGACGTGCTTTCTTTACATTGCCATTAGTGTGTTGGGTCAAGGAAAGATCCTCGAAGATAACGATTTCGAACAAGTTAAATTTGCTCACTCTCTCCACCTCTGATCCCCAAAGGTCATTGGATTGTATACCTCTTGCTTTGTCTTCCTGAAGTCGACAATCAATGTCACCAAAACCAAATTGGTCTTGGTGATATTGAATGCAAGGTTGTTTTTGGTGCACCATTCAGCCAAGTTTCAATCTCTCTCCTGTAGGCTGACACATCACCTTCCTTTATACAACAGATTACTGTGGTATCATCAGCAAGTTTTTAGGTGGTGTATTGATCCACACAGTCATAGATATAAAGTGAGTAGAGCGGGGAACTAAGAACACAGCCCTATGGTGCTCCGGTCCTGATGGAGGAGAAGTTCTTAACAATCCTCACTGATTGTGGTCTGGAGGTGAGAAAATCTATAATCCAATTGCACAATACGATGTTAAATCCCAGGTCTTGGTGATGTATCATCAGTTTTGAGGTGATATTGGTATTAAATGCTGAATTACAGTTGATAAAGAGCATCCTGATAAATTCATCTTTACGTTCCAGGGCTTTGTGTAGAGCCAAGACGACATCCAATGTAGACCTATTTCTATGATAGGTGAACTGAAATGTATCCATGTCACTGCTCAGACACCAGCCTTTCAAAACATTTCATCACTGTTGATGTAAATGCTACTAGTTGCTAGTCATTAAGGCAAGTTACTGCACCCTTCTTGGGCACTGGTATGATTGATGCCTGTTTGAAACAGATGGGTACCAATCCTGCTGGACTGAGATATTGAAGGTATCTGTGAATACATTGGTAAGTTGGTCAGCACAGGTTTTTAATACTTGGCCAGGTACTCAGTGCAAGCCAGATGCTTTACATGCATTCACTCTCCAGAAGGCAGCAATCATGTCTTCCTCAGATATGGTCAGGATGGGATCATCAGGGTACGAAGGGGTGCGGAAGGGTGGTGCTTCACGATTATTGTCATCCATATGTGTGTAGAAGGCATTGTCTTGATTAGCTTTTAGCATTAGTACATAGGCATTAGCTTTTAAAGTGAAGCAGATGAATGTTTGAAAGATTGGGGATAGAGTGGTTTGAGATTCAGGGCACATGTTGAGACTTGAGGTGAAACCGCTTTTATCATCTTGAATGGTAAGGCTGATTTGAGGACCAAGTGGCTCATTTCTTCTCTTTTGTTCCATATTTGTGTAAAATATAAGTGCAGCCTCGAGCTGATGCTCAGTCACATTATTGAAGGAAGGCATTATATTATTCTGCAACCTGCAATTGTTCACTTAATTCTGATGAAATGTCTAAAGCAAAAAAACAGTTCTCCATTTCCTTCCAATATTATTCCCACCATGCAGAAATCGAGTTAAAGGTCTATTATAAAATTTCAGACCAGAAGATATTGAGAGTAGTTTTATAGCTGAGCAGCAATTATCAAGAGAATTTAGACTGCTGTATTTTTAGCTCCAGTCTCTGATCGGGGTGTTATTGAAATGTGACAGTGCAAGGTAAGTGTTTATTTTCCCTGTCAACAGCAGTCCCAATGCTAAAGGCAATCTCCAAAATGTCAACAGAAACCTTGATTCAACTTCTCACTGCAGTCTTTTCTTAACACACACCCAACCCACTCCAAAACACTTTCTCATGGCTGTCTCTCGATCACAATATCACATTGCAAACACTTTATTTCAAAATTATTTATTCTTGGTTTGTGCAGCATTATTGAGATTCACAACCCAGAGATAGGTCCTTCAGCCCACTGAGTCTGCACCAACCATCAACATCCGTTAAGCACTAATCTTACATCGATCCCATTTATTATGCTCTCAGCATCCCGATCAACTCCCCTTCTGATTCTACTGCTCACACTAAGATTTAGGGGCCAACTAATCTTGAATCTTTGGGATGTGGGAGGAAATTGGAGCACCCAACTTGTGACAGGGAGAACAATCCAATGCCCCACATTGGTGGAGCAGTGATGTGCAACTAGAGAGGAAGCAGCTTTTCAACAATTACAGAGGAAGAAAGATCTGATTGAAATGAAATAGTGATGAATTATAGACCAGTTATGATTGAATGATGACAATAATGGAAGTGGTAAGCCTGAGAAATGGGGTCGCCACAGAAATAAAATGAGATGTAGATGACCATGGCACTAATGTTACCAGAACCTGGTGGTCTCTAATGGAGATGTAACACATCATAGAACCATAGACTTTACAGCACTGAAACAGGCATCTTTGGCCCTTCTCGTCTGTGCCAAATTATTTTTCTGCCTAGCCCCACTAAAAAAATATAACATTGTATGACACTTGTGTGAAAAAGAACAGAGGAGAATCTCCCTGGCCCCCCTCCCCCCACCCCCAGCAAATATTCACCTATCTTTTAATTTACATGGTCACTGATGGTCTGTGGCAAATTGCTGTGCATGGATTCACTGCTGCAATATCAGCAAAAATTATACATTAAGCCTTCCTGTATTACCTGAACCACATCACCACAACACGGTCCCCAAAGATTTCCTGCTCTACAAGACAACTGTGAATATTTGCTATTTATTGATTGATTTATTCATTAATTTTTTCTTCCTTTTATGTGAGCTATTTTTCTCAGTATAGTATTTTAATTTTATTTACATTGTTGTTAATAGACAATAGACAGTAGGTGCTGGTGTAGGCCAATTAGCCCGTCGAGCCAGCACCGCCATTTTTCAGATCATGGCTGATCATTCACTATCAGTATCCATTCCCAGCCTTCTCCCCATAACCCTTAACTCTCCTGCCCACAAGAGCCTTACCTAACTCCCTTTTGAACATATCCAGTGAATCTATCCCTACCGCCCTCTGCGGCAAAGCATTTCACAGATCCACACTTCTCTGGGTAAAAAAAAAATCTCCTCATCTCCATCCTAAAGGGCCTTCCCTGTATTCTTAAACTACACCCTCTAGTCCTAGTCTCTCCCAACATTGGGAACATGTAATCTGATTTCACCCTGTCTAGCCCCTTGATAATCTTATATACCTCGATCATATCTCCCCTCATCCTTCTAAACTCCATTGCATATAAGCCCAGTCTTTCTAACCTTTCAGCATATGTCAATTCTGCCATCCAAGTAACTAACCTTGTAAATCTGTACTGCACTCCCTCTATACCGAGCATGTCATTCCTCAAATTTGGGGACCAGAACTGAATGCAATATTCCAGGTGAGATCTCACCAAGACAACAGTAGGTGGGCATCTCAGCCCCTATACTCCAATCCCCTCTTTATGAAAGCCAGCATGCCATTTGCCTTCTTCACAGCTTGCTGAATCTGCATGCTAGCTTTTAGAGACTGATATACAAGTCCACCCAGATCCCTTTGCACTACCCACTGCCTAGCTTCACTCCATTTAAATAATACTGTGCTCTCTTATTACTGCCTCCAAAATGGATAACCTCACATTTGCTCACAATGAACTTCATCTTCCATTCCTCCACCCACTTGCCCAACCCGTCCAAGTCCCACTGCATTTTTTTGACAACCTCCTCATACTTTACACTGCCACACAGTTTATTGTCATGTGCAAATTTGCTCATGTTGTTCATAATCCCTTCAACCAAATCATTTCTTCTTCTTCTTTGGCTTGGCTTCACGGACGAAGATTTATGGAGGGGGTAAAAGTCCACGTCAGCTGCAGGCTCGATTGTGGCTGACAAGTCCGATGCGGGACAGGCAGACACGGTTGCAGCGGTTGCAGGGCAAAATTGGTTGGTTGGGGTTGGGTGTTGGGTTTTTCCTCCTTTGACTTTTGTCAGTGAGGTGGGCTCTGCGGTCTTCTTCAAAGGAGGTTGCTGCCCGCCAACCTGTGAGGCGCCAAGATGCACAGTTTGAGGCGATATCAGCCCACTGGCGGTGGTCAATGTGGCAGGCACCAAGAGATTTCTTTAGGCAGTCCTTGTACCTCTTCTTTGGTGCACCTCTGTCATGGTGACCAGTGGAGAGCTCGCCATATAACACGATCTTGGGAAGGCGATGGTCCTCCATTCTGGAGACGTGACCCACCCAGCGCAGCTGGATCTTCAGCAGCGTGGACTCGATGCTGTCGGCCTCTGCCATCTCGAGTACTTTGATGTTAGGGATGAAGTCGCTCCAATGAATTTTGAGGATGGAGCGGAGACAACGCTGGTGGAAGCGTTCTAGGAGCCGTAGGTGATGCCGGTAGAGGACCCATGATTCGGAGCCGAACAGGAGTGTGGGTATGACAACGGCTCTGTATAAGCTAATCTTTGTGAGGTTTTTCAGTTGGTTGTTTTTCCAGACTTTTTTGTGTAGTCTTCCAAAGGCGCTATTTGCCTTGGAGAGTCTGTTGTCTATCTCGTTGTCATTCCTTGCATCTGATGAAATGGTGCAGCCGAGATAGGTAAACTGGTTGACCGTTTTGAGTTTTGTGTGCCCGATGGAGATGTGGGGGGGCTGGTAGTCATGGTGGGGAGCTGGCTGATGGAGGACCTCCGTTTTCTTCAGGCTGACTTCCAGGCCAAACATTTTGGCAGTTTCCGCAAAACAGGACGTCAAGCGCTGAAGAGCTGGCTCTGAATGGGCAACTAAAGCGGCATCGTCTGCAAAGAGTAGTTCACGGATAAGTTTCTCTTGTGTCTTGGTGTGAGCTTGCAGGCGCCTCGGATTGAAGAGACTGCCATCCGTGCGGTACCGGATGTAAACAGCGTCTTCGTTGTTGAGGTCTTTCATGGCTTGGTTCAGCATCATGCTGAAGAAGATTGAAAAGAGGGTTGGTGCGAGAACACAGCCTTGCTTCACACCATTGTTAATGGAGAAGGGTTCAGAGAGCTCATTGCTGTATCTGACCCGACCTTGTTGGTTTTCGTGCAGTTGGATAATCATGTTGAGGAACTTTGGGAGGCATCCGATGCGCTCTAGTATTTGCCAAAGCCCTTTCCTGCTCACGGTGTCGAAGGCTTTGGTGAGGTCAACAAAGGTAATGTAGAGTCCTTTGTTTTGTTCTCTGCACGTTTCTTGGAGCTGTCTGAGGGCAAAGACCATGTCAGTAGCTTCTCTGTTTGCGCGACACTAGGTATTATTCTATTTAGGAGAATCCTAGCGAAGATTTTGCCTGCAATGGAGAGCAGCGTGATTCCCCTGTAGTTTGAGCAGTCTGATTTCTCGTCTTTGTTTTTGTACAGGGTGATGATGATGGCATCACGAAGGTCCTGAGGCAGTTTTCCTTGGTCCCAACAAAGCTTGAAAAACTCATGCAGTTTGACATGCAGAGTTTTGCCGCCAGCCTTCCAGACCTCTGGGGGATTCCATCCATACCTGCTGCTTCAACAGCCCCTAAGGCTAGAGCTGGATGAGGTCCTCACCCAGGATGAGACATATAAGGCAATTGAACAACTCCAAATCATTTACATAAATTATAAACAACTGAGGGAAACTGAGAAAGACATATGGGAGGGGAAAATGAAGTACGAGAGTAAATGGGCATATAAGAGGGGATAGCTATGGTAACCCACACATCACATCTTGCCATCTTGAAAATGACCTGTTTATCCCAACCCTTTGTTTCCTATTTCTTAAACAACTTTCTATCCATGTCAACAACCTACCCCCAATACCATGCTCCTTGATTTTGCTTACTAGTTTCCTGTGAGGGACCTTATCAAAGGCTTTCTGGATGTCCAAGTACACCACATCCACTGGCTCTCCCAAGTCCACCCTCTTTGTGATATCTGAAAAATTCCAGGAGATTAGTCAAGCATGATTTTCCCTCAAGGAACCCATGCTGAATAGCACTGATACTATTTTTTCTGCCTAAGTGGTTCTGCTATTTCTCCTTTTATGATAGATTCCAATGTCTTCCCCACCACTGATTCTCTCCCTCCCTTCTTAAAAAGCGGCCCTACATCAGCCACTCTCCAATCCACAGGCACCTCCCCCGAATCTATAGAACTTAGGAAAATGTTGACCAGTGCCTCCTCAATTTCCAGAGCAACTTCTCTAAGCACCCTGGGATGCAGCCCATCAGGCCCTGGGGACTAATCAGTCCTCAATCCTAACAATTTACCAACAACCATCTGCTTCTGGATCTGGATATCCATCAGATTCCCCATTTCCTTAGGAAATTTCACCAAGTCCCTTGATACTGCATCGCCTCTCTCCCCTATATGACCATAATCTGTATCCTCCTTGGTGAAGACAGGTGCAACGTATCTGTTAAATTCCTCAGCCATCTCCTTGTTTCCAGTAATCATTTCACCCTTTTTCATTTTTAAGGGCCCAATTTTGGTCCGAATCAATTTTTTCCTCTTTACATAACTAAAGAGGCTTTTGCTATCCCCTTTTATATACCAATTTACTCTCGTACTTTGTTTTCCCCCTCCCATATGTCTTTCTTAGTTTCCCTGTTGTTTTTTTGAAGGTTTTCCAATCCTCTAACCTCTTACTCTGCTTTCTATCTTATACTTACTCCCTTTGGACTTGCAACTGCACTTGATTTCATTTGTCAGCCACATCTGCCATTTGCTCCCCTTAGAGCCTTTCCTCCTCTTTGGTATGAATTTGTCCTGAATCCTGTGAAAATTGCCGAGAAATACCTGCCATTTTTACCCAGTTGTCCTCCCAGCTAGGGTATACTTCCATTTTATTTTGGCGAGGTCGTCCCCTTTATTCAACTGCAACACTGAAGTTTCTGACTTCTTTTTACTGGGAAACTGCAACAAGTACTGTAATGGGCTGTTTGTTTACCTTTCAGCAGGTCAGACAGTAAAATTACATGTTCAATAAAGGAATCTTGAAAATACGATTTTCATTGCACGTGTAGCATGGACTCGGATACTGTATACAAATAAACTTTCTTATGTTTGTTTATTCATCCACTTCAAAAAGTATCGATTGCAAACACTTTGTGACAATTGGAAGTCACCATACAATAGCAAATATTTCTTTTCTCTTTGGCTTAAAGATATTTATTTGTAGACAACATTTTGTAGATTGCTTTAATTCTTGTTGCTCTGTGAGACCATCGCTTGTTGCAATGCAATGGTTGTAATATTAAAAAATAAGCAGCATTTGCTCTGATTACTAAATAATTGGCTTGGATAAGTTATTAAATTGACAAGGATACTTTAAAACAATGCATAATTGTAATATTGGCTCTCAACTAACGAGAGGTCTATTTGTGTATGAGACAATCTTTTGATTTTCCTTTGTGCACGACAGCACAAGCATTTAATAGATACAAATCCCCACAGCTGAATAATGTTTATTAGCATTCTTGTTTCTGGCATGTTTAATTAGATTTCATTGCTTTTTAGTCATGGTAGTACATGTCTAATTACTCAAGTTCCACTCTGTCCAAGTGCTGTGTTTAGGATATGCAGACTCTTCAGGACAATACCTGATGGCTCTGACGCTGAGCAACAGCGGGAAAAAAAACACAGATTGGGTTGTTCATTAACCAAGATGTTAAAGCCGTCCTTCCTGTCAGGGTACAAAATGTACAGCAGAACCACAAATTATAAAACACAGATTTTATTGGCCTCGCCAGCAGGAATGAGCAGTATTAGAGGCAGGTAGACAAAGCCACCTCCACTTATACTGTTGAACCTCATTCAAAGTATCCAGTCAAGGGGTACAATATCTAAGGACCATTCTTGCATACAAATTAGAAAGTAATTTCTTTGAAAGTATTGTTACAAGTTAAGGTGTTTGTGGTGGTACACCACTGGCCTACTGCAGGGGGCAGCCTCTGGACCTGCAGGAGTGTAAGGGGACAGGACAACACCTGGCCGGCTGCAGCAGGAGTGTAAGGGGACAGGACAACACCTGGCCGGCTGCCAATCAGTTGGCCTGAATGGATCAAGCCCCACCCGGTTGGGTGTCTATCACCCTCTGGGATAAAAGCCTGTGCCGACCTCCCGAGGCCTCACACTGAGTTGCTGCAGTCACAGCCAGCCTGGCTCTGTGGAGGACTTTGTGGATTAAAGCCTGTTGATCAGTCTTTACCTTGTGTGTGTCTGATTTTGTCTAACAGTGCACCACAGTGTTACAGTCAGTGTTTGCACATTTCTAAAGAAAGGAAAATGGTTGACATCAATGGCTTTTACAGCTACATGTTATAATTAAAGATATGAATTTGTAGAATATACAATGGAAGCAGTCTGGAAAGCTGTTTGCAATATACAGTGATTTCTGTGCTCTGTGTGCCTTAGTTTCAGTCATTCATTAACCCTTCCAAATAGAAAGCCATTGATACCAACAATAAGGAGGGAAGGTGCTAGCTGGAAGGTCTGTGAAGCCTAAGTCTTGTTGGTGCCTTCAGTGTGGCTAGGCACATCCTGCTAGATCACATCTGAGAAGTAGTGGAGTCAATCAGCCATATTTGGGTGGGAAGCCAATTTATGAATGGAAACCCGTTTGACAAGTAGTGGAATCAGTCAGCAAAACATTTAACGTCTTTGCGTTAAAAGCATTATGTATTCTAGACCATGGGGTTACTGTGATTACTTTGAGATGATTGGGGTGGAAGAGATCATCAATTCTAATTTATTTGGCTAAAATCTTGTCCCCCTTTCAGCCTGTTCCCTGAAAGCCTGTGTCGCTATTTTTGTTGCCGAGGAAAATCTGTGCTGGTTTTCTCATAATTGATATTTCTAGATAAGCTATTAACACAAACTTCTACATAGAAGCAGTGAAGATCAATTGATTTTTGGATTTCAAGTAAACCAAAAGATTTGAGGTTAGTGCAGGACAGTGATGCCAAGATAAAAGCATGAGCTTGATATAATGAATGATGGTGCTTACACCCAGGCTGAATGGTCTATTTCTGTCTTTATTTCTTGTTCACCCCCAGAAATAGGTTACCTTTTCTTTAAGATAGTTTAAAGTTATCCGAACAAGGATTAAAGCATTTTGTGATTTTAATTTTTAATTTTTAATGGATATGTTTATTTTTAAATATCCAAATAAAATTTAAACCATTACTGGGTAATTTGCATTTAAAATATTGTGACAATATCACTTCACTGGTCAGTGGGATGGTTGGTATAGGTCTGTTATGAGCAGTAAACTCTCAGTGGTAAGTGCCAGACTTGAGTTAATCTCATACAGTGAGTATAACTCAAAACCTACATTTTAAGTGGAAATTCTGGGGTCATTTTATACAGGGTTGTCTAAAATGCTGATATATATAGTATCTTTTCTTTGTGGTATTTTCTGTGTTAATTATATATAAATTGTTCTGTGTTTAATGTAACTGGAAAGCTGTAGCAAGACTCTCTTCTATATTTGACAATAAATATTTATTTATTCATTCATACAGTTTGATGGTTCTCCTCTAGTGGATAGGAGGGGACTAGAGGGGTATGGACTGGGTGCTGGTCAGTGGGACTAGGAGGGTGGGGATTTGCTATGGCATGGACTAGTAGGGCCGAACTGACCTGTTCTGTGCTGTAAGTGGTTATATGGTTATATGGTTAACAATTCATGAACTCCCTTGAAACTTTCAGTGACACCATCTCTCTCTTTTCCTTGAAGCCTGTCCATAAAACCAACCACATTGATTAAGATTTTGCCATCTTAATTTATGTGTCAATGTTTTCTGGATAACTACTCTATATTCAAGTCAGCAGATTGACAGCTGGCCAGGTGGAGTCAGCCCCTTAGGTCATCTTCCTGAGAGATCACCCCCCACTGCAGTAGGCTGCTGGTCGTATCACCACAGCCAGATAAATAAGCATCTCTATAAGAATAATGGCTTACTTACAATATACTGGAGAATCAGAATATTAAAAACTGGATTCTCAGGTATTTTGCCATCTGACAGGTGACATCAACTGGGACTTCAGGTGGAGCAGCCACACTGACATCAGGAAAGCATTGAAGGAGCAGCTTGATCAACATCTGGCAATGCTGAAGGGAGAGCTAGGTTAGTGGTAAGGTATTGTAGAGACCAAGAGAAAAGAAATTGAGTTGGTAACTCAACCACTAGGTACCCATGACTATGGATATCAGAGAGAAGTCTGATGTCTGTAAAGGTTGAAACTAAAAGATAACCTTTGAACTATATGCAGAAATGTTACATTGGGTTTGCTGATTTAAATGGTGATGTTATCTTTAACAGTATTTTATGTTCTCCAGCTATTTCAACATTTCCATTCCTATTCTTTCTGCTTCTGAGTCTAAATCACATCTGGACCAATGTCAGTTTCTGCCATTGACAGAATGTTGTTAATGCTTTCTTTCTCATTTCTTGGCATTGATCTTTGTTTATGAGTGGAATTATGTTTTGCAGCTCAAAATGAATGGCAAGTAAAGAAATTCAATTAGTGAGAGACAAACTAGCCTTACTCTGTTTTTCACAGCTCAAGACAAATAAAAACATTTTTTAGCCTACCAAGTATTTTCCCACTTTTCCTTTTATTGCAATATTTTTGCAATGTGTGTGGATAGCTCCACAGACAGCTCAGAGCTATTGACTAATTCATCTGTTTTAGTGTGTTGGCAGAGGGATAAATATTAAGTCATAGGGACCACTGTCCTGATTTCCATCAAATGGGCTATTTGGTGTCAAAGATGGCAGAATCAAAGTGAGGGAGGATATCTAAGTTTACAACACAATCTAGATCAATTGAGAATGTGCACCAAGGAATGGCAAATGCAATTTAATTCTGACAGATGAGAGGTGTTGCACTTTGGTAAGTCAAACCAGGGTAGGACTTGTATCATGATTAGTAGGACCTTGGAAAATGTTGGAGAACAGAGACCTTGGTGTACAAGTGCCTTGTTCCTTGAAAATGATGACTCACGTGACAAGATGGCGAAAAGGCATTCGCCATGCTTTGCTTACCTTCATTGGCGGGCTATTGAGTATTAAAGTTGGGACCTCATGATTCAGCTGTAAAAGGTAATAGTGAGACCACACATGTGCACTTCTAGTTGCCCACCTATTATTAGATATTACATTGTCAACATGCCAGCAAAGAATGTGTTTCTGGGAGACCCATTAGTACATCAGTCTCACTTTCACATCTTATTTAGATACATTTCAGACTTCTCCCAGGGTTATATATTTGTGAATAACAAGAGATTGCTTTACTAATAAATGAGCTCCATCCATCAAGTTGCCAATCTTTTGGTCCTGATCAAGATTGCCCCTAGCTGTATCTCCCAAGAGTTACTGCAATTGAACTTCCATAAATCTCTGGCTATACAATATTGAACATCATTCTTCTTCTCAGGCAGTCCCTCTGGATGGAGGTAAAGAAGAAGTCTGCAATTGCTGGGTTCAAGTGCAGTACACAAAAGTGCTGGTGAAACCTAGCAGATTATGCAGCATTCATGGAAAACAAAACGTACCCTATGTTTTGTGACACCTGAAGAAGGGCTCAGGTCTGAAATTATAACTTTTGATTTCTATGAATGCCGCATGACCTGCTAAGTTTCTCCAGCATTTTTTCATATTGCCTTTTTTTCCTTTTCAATTTCCAGGGCTCTGAGATGGCTGATCATTCCAAAATGGGAATAGTAACCTCTTCCAGAGATGGGGCATGAGATGATTTCATTGCAATGGCAATTCTGCAAGGTGGATTGTATTTGGCCGGCTCATAATTGGTGGAACCTAGTCTCAGGTGTGTAGCAAAGTGGTCTTCCTATTGAAAATAGATGGATGTAATTCAGGTATAACTCCGCTCTGATGTCTTATGGTCTGTAGTCCTCTGGACAACAGGCCATGCAATATCGATGGAGAGAAATAGTCAATCACCAGTTCAGGTTGAGTCCCTTTATCATGTCAAGAGAAAAAGAGGAACGGAAGACAGCAAGCATAAAAAGGGGAGTGGGACAAGAGCTAGGGAAGAGCCAAGAGTTGCTAGGTTACTGGACAAAAGAAGGTCGGAAAGGTGGAGAGACACATAGGGCAAGAGTCAGCTTTGGTGAGGCGGGGGGGGGGGGGGGGAGTAGTAGATTTTGGAAGCAGGTAAAGAACAGATGGAAAGTGGAACCTGATTGGGTTGGGGATTACTTGAAATTGGAAAATTGAATGCTCTCGCCATTGGGTTTTTGGTAAGTCCAAATGGAATTTACATTTCACCTCACCATGAAATTGATGAATCTGAGAACAAAGAGGTCTGTGTGGAAATGGCTAAAGGAAATTAAATGGCTGGTGACTGAGGGTTTCAGCTGCTACCCTGTGCACAGAGAGAAGAGAGATCATTTATTCATCACTTTGATTCTTCTTGGAAATGAAAACTATCATCAAATGCTTTAAATCTGATATTTAAGCAGAAAATGTTGAAAACACTTTGCAGACCAAGCGACAACTATGCTTCAAGTCCTAGATGGGGTCCTGAATGTTCGAAGAAGTTTCTGTTTATAAGTAATCATGCCTAGTGACTGACGTGAGCAGTTCAGCGGCAATTGGGTCAAATGTCAAAAGGTTAGGTGAGCACTGAAGGAACTGTGGCAAAGAAAGGCATGAAACAAATGGGATTAGTATTGTTAAGATTTGAATGGTGAAACTGACTTGGAGAGCTAAACAGGCCATTTGCATGCTGTCCAACTCTACAAGCTTACGTCAACCTATGTCACTGGGTTGAGGGCTATACATTACCCTGAATGGATGAGGATGCTAGAGCCCTTCCCCAAAAAGCACTAGAAAATTAAATGTTTTTTTATATGACAATTGAATTGTTTTATTGTCATTATTAATTTTATCATCTTTTAAAATCTATAGTCTATTAGTTGAATATAAACTGCCCAGTTGCCTTCAAAACTGAGAAATAGCTATATCACAGCTATGAAGTCAGTGGAATGAATTTTAGAAGCAAAATACATTGATGCAACTATATTGCAGTTCTGTGTAATCAGAGGTGACTGTTCAGTAACACATGCTACATAAGTTGATGGAACATAACAATAATGCTTTGAATACCACTAAGGATTAAGAACTGTAGTTTTAAATTTTAGTGTTGGATTTAAGCAGCAGAAGGAATAAAGTCCAATGAAGGTTCCTCTCTAATACTTTTCTGCTCAAACATTTATGAGCTTTAATTGCAGTGCTGAAGTATTTTTATTGAGAAAGGCTAATGACACTATGACAAAAATGACAACTTGTGCCACCTCATTCTGCGAACAGAAAATCTCTTGCAAATATGTAAATTTGGAGTAATAAAGGCAGGAAAGTGCCCAGAGGCATTAACATCTGTGTGACTGCACCAACCATTTCACAATTCAGTGGACCTTAAGCAAAATGCAGACAGAAATCTGTTCAGTAGCCAAATTGGATTTTAACGTACATTCAATTATTGCTTATTGTTCCAGCTGTTCAGAGCCACTGGGGCAGAAACTCCTGGAGCTGTGGGGAATATGATCCATCTAATCGATGCTGAAAAAAAAAAGGAATGAGTACATTTGGACCTGAGTATCAACCAGTCATACAAAGAAAATTGCAACAGAGGACACAATAGAAATAAGAATTTAGATTTATGTTTGCAAAGTGCCTTTAAGTTTCTTAGAGCATCCCAAATAGCATATATAATGTGCCAATAATTTCATCTAATGGAAACAAATTCAAAGGAACATTGAGATTAAAATGACATGGCCTAATTTCCCTCTATCACAATATGTCATTCAAATTCAATGCCTGCTTATAGGTATCACTGCAACAAACTGCATGAATCAACATTCCTGGTACGCTTGCAAATATTAGGAAATGAAATTAATGAGGTTGTTATTTAATTAATTTTATTCACTGCACATATTTTCATACAACTTCAAAATTTGGAAAATGTTGCAAAGTTTGAAATCTCAGCAAAATGGTAATCACTTAGAAAAACAAAATATTCAGGGAAGAGACAATGGAATTTTCAAGTATTTTTTTTCTCTGACTTTCAGATATTTTTCTGTATTTCATTCTCAGTAGATCATCTCGGCAAAACATTTATAAGCATGGATAAAGCATAGTGATATATTCAGAATTCTGGAAGTTGCAAAACATATAAATAAAAGTCTTGCATTGCATGACTGATGTGTTACATTTTAAAGGGTATTAAAATTTAAGAATGTCAGCGGGACAAAATGAAATAATGATTAGCTCAGTTTACCACAGTCTGTTAGGTTAATGTGCTGTTTGGCTCAAATGTCTCATTAACTAAATGGAGACCATGCTGAACGGATGAAGTATCCTATTAATCAGTGCCTGTGTCACAGGAATTACAAGAGGTTAGTCATCATCACCTGTCACCAACCAGTCACATGATTCAACCAGTCAACAATGTCCTCAAGACAACTACGAGAAATCTCAGAGCTACCTTGAAGCCAACCAACCAAGATGTTTCATCCCATGACCTCTGATCATATCAATTCATCCCAAAGTCTGTATTTCAAAACTGAAAATAAAGTGCGAACAATTCAGCTCATCAGGAAAGATCAGGAACATCTGCACAAATGTTTCAGCACTCAGCAGGACAGACAGCAATCATGGAGAGACATAAATAACAAAGTTTCAGATTAAAGTTGAAAAACACAAGTTAAACTTTGCGACTAAAGGCAGATTGGATGACTGCTCCACCAAATACCTGCACTGTTTTTAACCTCATCCACTATATTGCCCCTGGAGAGCTTCAACCCAATGGCATGAAATGTGATTTTTTAACCAATTTTATGAAACCTCTACTTTCATTTAATTCCACTGTTTCCACCTCGACCTACTGCTGTTCTGACATTTCTCTCTAACCTCCTCCCCTCCCCTCCAAGTGGTCTCTCTCCCTGCCTCATCAACTCTCCCACCTTTTGTCCATTGCCCCATCATCTTCTAGCCCTCCCAGCTTTTTCCCCACTCCTCTTCTGCCATTGTAAGTTTTCCAAACTGTAGTTGGGTGACAGGAGAGTTTGTTGCCCAAGAAGGTGTTAGCATGGATGTGATGAGCTGAAGGGCCTGCTTACTTGCTGTTTGATGCCCTTGCTGCTCTATGACTAAGTGAACAATCTGATCACCAGAAAGTAAAGAACAAACTGCTGGAGGAACTCAGTGCATCAGGCACCTGATATGCAAGGTAAATTGGTGGATTTTCGGAAATTATTGAACTTGGTGTTGAGTCCATAGGGCTATAATATATGTAGTCAGAACCCATTGACCTGGCTTCAGTCCTGACTTGTGCTCTTTACTTAGTCTGTACATTCTCCTTTCCAAGCTCCACTTTCTCCCACAACCCAAAATCATGTTGATTTTTGCTAACAATGAGAAGCTAGAGTCTCAATGGGTCAGGCAGCCACCACAGGGAGAAGTGGACAGTCAATATTTCAGGCTGAGGCCTTTTGTTAAGGCCAAAGTGGGTATGGGAGATAGCACACATTAAAAGAGTGGGGAAGGAATAAAGAGGAGCCAAAAGGTAATAGAATACTGGACAGATTACAATGGCACAGGTGGAGAGAGGAAGGGGGGAGACCACAGGTGGGATGGATTGAGAGCGAGAATAGTTTACAGAACAATGCAATATGTAATATCTGATTCATGTATGTAGAAATAAGGTTTAACTTTAACTTTAACTAAAGACTGTTTATGAACACCACCATATCACTAAAGAATCCAGCCAGTGCTGGAAACATTCAGCAGGTCAGGCAGGATCTTTGGAAAGAGACATAGATAGGAGTAGGGATGAGGTCCTGAAGAGGGAATATAGGGAGTTAGGAAGGAAGCATTTACCATACTTCATGTATGGTAACCCTGGGATTGCTGCCCATGCCACATGCTTGTGAGGGTAAGGATAGGGTGGCTGAAGATTTGGTGCAGAGGGGAAGGGATTCAGATTTGTGGATCATTGGGCTCTCATCTGGGGAAGGTATAACCTGTACAAAAAGGAGGAGCTGCATCTAAACTAGAGAGGGTCCAATATACTGGAGGGCAGGTATGCTGTTGGGGAGAGTTTAAGCTGGTTTGGCAGGGGGGTGAGGGGTGATAACCAGAATATGAGGGGAGAGGAATAAAGCAAAAGGTGGAAAGGATGATGCCAAATTTTGAGACAACTTGTGCAAGGTTCTGGATAGATTTGCCCTACTAAGATAGGGAAATCATGGTAGGAAAATGGAACTGTGGTTGACAAAACATGTGAGGCAGCTAGTTAAGAGATAAAAGGAACCATACATTAAATTTAGGAACAAAAAAGCAGGAAAGCCTCATGATAATCATATGGTAGAGAGGAAGAAGCTTAACAAAAGGACGTAGGAGAGCAAGAAGCAGTCATAAGAAGGCCTTGGCAGGTAAGATTAAAGAAAACCTTAAGGTGTTCTATGCTTATATGTGAAGAATAAAAGGATGACTAGAGTGAATGTAGGCCACTTAAGGATGAAAGAGGCAATATGTGCCTGGATCAAGTTGGGGAGATCCTAAAGAATACTTTGCTTCAGTATTCACCAGAGAAAAGAACCTTCATGAAGGTGAGGTCAGAATAGAACAAGCATACGTGTATGTTGCCATTAATAAAGGGGATGAGCTAGATCTGCTTAAAAACAAAGATTCATAAGTCCCCAAGAATGGACAAGATATACACCTGGTTACTATGAGAAGGGAGGGAATAGATTCCTGGGGATTTTCAATGATCTTTGCATCCTCCTTGGCACAAGGGAGGTGCAGTAGGAGTGGAGAATGGCAAATGGGTTCCCTTGTTTAAAAAATTAATAGGGAGAATCCTGGGAATTATAGATTGGTAAGGGTAAGTCTTATATCAATGGTGGGCAAACTATTGGTGAGGATTCATAAGATCAGGATTTACAAGTGTTTGGAGAACTATCATCTTCTCAGGAACAATCAGCATGAGTTTGTGAGGGGAACGTCATGGCTCTTGAGCCAAATTGAATTTTTTGAGGAAGTATCAAAAGTAATTGATGGAGGTAGGGTGGTAGATGAGATGCATATAGATTTTAGTAAATTATTTGACCAGATCCCTCATTGGAGACTCACTCAGAAAGTTATGAGGCAAAGGATCCATGGAATCTCAGTTGTGCAGATTCAGAATTAGCTTGCCTGTAGAAAGCAGAGAGTAGTAGTGGATGGAAAGAATTTTACCTAGAGGTCAGTGACTAGAGAAGTTTCACAGGGATTTGTTCTGGGATCCCTGCTCAGAGGGATGGGTCAGTAAGTTTACAGATGATAAGTTAGACAGGCAGCACTTTTTTTTCCCCAGATTGGGAGTAGCCAACACCATAAGACATCCGTACAAATTGAAGGGAGAAAGTTTAGAGGAGACAATGAGGGGTAAGTTTTTTTTTCACAAAGAAGTGTCTGGAATGCATTGCCAGTGGGGGAGACTGGAACAATAGGGGCATTTCAGAGACTCTTACACAGGCACATGGATGAAAGAAATGTAGAGGTCTATGAGGTAGGAAGGACTTATTTTTTTTGGTAGGCATATATAGGTCGGTACTCTATGGCACTGCATTGTAATATTCCATGAGTTATTTTCTAAACAAGAGTTAAATTTCAGGCTGCTGACATTTCAAAAGGATCCTGGATGTATGTCTATCCTACTCCTATTCCTAAAATTACTGTAGAGTCAACTTGTTGCTTTTGTGGAAAGACCAATATATATTTACTTAATGTTTAATGTCTCATTTTTAAAATTGTAGCTCTCATAGTGATGCCCTCAGAGATGCCAAACTATATTTTATCCTCAAGTGTCTGAGGTTTGAACCTATAACTTGACTTGAACTATGAATAATGACTCCTTGGATTCTGCAGCTTCCTGGCTCCCTGTGCTTATCTCACCTTGTGGAGCTATTGTCTTGTAGTACGGGCCACGGTTAATCCTGTCTGTGTGGAGTTTGTATTCTCCACAGGACCACCTAAGTTTGCTCTGTTTCTCCAGTGTCCTTCCACATCCCAAATGCATTTGGGTTGGTTGGTTAATTGGCTGCTGAAAGTTGCCCCTGGAGGGTAATGGAATAATAGAATCTGGAAGGAGTTGACAAGAATGTGAGGAAAATAAAATGGGATGAGCTTAAACAGACATTTGATGGTCAGCACAGGCTTAGTGGTCCAGAGTCTGTTCTTGTGCTGTATCTATGATGGATTATCCAGCTCACTCACCACATTTGGTTCTCCAACCAAAAAATTTTGAAAGATTGGGTGGTAGAGAAGGAACAAGGAACAGTGGCAGGATTCATAGAGGTACATTGCAATGCTCAGCACAAGGACAGAACAAGATCAATATAAACAACTGTTTGAAAGTCATACATAAAAAACAAATAAAAGCTAGCGCAAAGTAAAGCAAGACATACTAACACAAATAATTGTGGTAGGACCAGGAGAGATGCACATCTGAAAGTAATGGATTCCTGATCTCTGGATATCATCAGAAAAAAAAAATGAACCATCTATCATTATGTGAGCTCAGCTACTGAATATTTCAATAAATAATAGACACAAATTGAAAAACTGAATTTATTATAATTGCTGTAAATTGAAACTTCTTAATTGTGAGCCTTCTTTAGAAATTTTTTACGAGTGTTTTGTTTCATAATAATTTAACTTAAAATTGACAGAAAGAAGAATATTTTGACTCTGCTGGATGAATTTATGGATCACATTGCAGTTGGGTAGTCACCTACATTCTGTCTGCAATTCTGTACTCAAATTTCCAGTCATTGTCACTTTAATGTTTTAATTCTCTCTCTCTCTCTCTCTGTCCCATTTTCCAATTCCATAACAGTTAATTCACTATATTTTTTTTTTAAAAACAACACTGACTATCAACCAGCCATATTACAGTCTCTGGGCTCAGCAGCTTGTTTAAGAATGCCAAGTATTGGCTCAGCAGCTTGTTTAAGAATGCCAAGTATTGATCCTGCTATTCCCAATTACACATCTATATTAATTATTTTTAAAAAAATCTATCCCATTGCCATCTTCCTTTGGAAAACAATCCTGGAAATATGAAGCAATAAAATTACCCAGCAGACCAGGCAGCACCTGTGAGAATGTTTACGTTTCAGTTCAATGACCCTCATCCTAAAACTGCCTTTGCAAACCCCACTCATAATCCTCTTCATTCAATCCATCCTGCTACCTTACCTGCTACATATTGTCCTATTTGGTTATTTTTTTTTCTCATCCTCACATTCTTCCTCCATCACAGCTTATAACTTATTTTTTGATGATTTTATCATGGACAGCTGAGTGAAGCAGTTGGTTTATTGCACCATCCAAGACCAGGATTCACTAGATCCCTGACCTCTGTGCTGTCTGTCTGGTGTTTGCATGTTCTCCAAATGAATGTGCAGGTTTTTTCCAGGTGCTCCGGATTCCTCCCACATCCCAAAGGACATAGAGGAATCTAGAATGTTCACAAAAGCCAGTAGGTTAATTAGCTACCATAAACTATCCCATATGTGAGTGTAAGAGTATGGATGAAGAGTTGATAAGTGTGCTATATGCTTGTAAATAAGAACTACATTTCCCAGCATTCAATGTGGCACTTGAGCGGAACCGGACGTGGTATATGAAGGGAGTCATGGGTATTGTCGCTGGAAGTCGGTTGAAGCAGCTCAAGGAAAATAATGTCAGTTAAGTGTTAAACCCACATAAAGCCATTCTTCTTGAAAGAACAAGCATTACATGGTGTCAGAAGTGTTTGAGCGAGTAAGAGAAGACAATAGTTCATAAGCATGGGTAAGTTAATTCCTCCCATACCGATCTAGCCAATAATTGGAAATGCTTCGAACAGTGATTCAACACCTATTTAGAAGCTGGTAGAATGGAAGAAACCAATGGAAAATGGAAAGCATCTATGTTTTTGCAAATGATGGGTGAAGATACCTTGGACATCTAAAACAGTTTGCAAATTGATGAGACAGATTTACATTGAAAACTCTGTTGACAATATTTGAAGAGTATTTTGTTCCAAGTAAAAACATCATGTTTGAGAGATTCAAGTTTTTTTTTCTGTGACCAGACACAAGATATGAGGTTTGACCAATACTTAGCAGAGCTTCACACACTGAGTAAATCCTGTGAATTTGGAAATTTGAAAAATCAACTCATTAAAGACAGAATAGTTTGTAGAATCCCAGACACTAGACTTAGACAAAGATTGTTGCGTGAAAAAGATTTGACTCTGGAAATGGCTGTGAATATGTGTAGGGTAGCAGAGACAACTCAAGTATAAGCAAGGCAGCACAAGGTAAACACAACAGATAAGGAGCTGCACAGGATAGGAACAACAGTGCATCCAATGAAAACAGACATGCATAGCACCACGAGTTCCCCAAACAACAACCAAACAAAGAGGTTGGCTCAAACAGCAAATGCAGCAGATGCAGAGGTAGACATATTACAAAGATGTGTCCTGCCTATGGAAAGTCTTGTTGTAAATGTGGCAAGAGGAATCATTTTGTAAAATCCTGAAAACCAAGAGATATCAAGAGAAAAGTATACACAGTGGACAAAAATGGAGAAATTCTTCATGGATTCACTCCAGACTGCAGCTAGCAAAATGGAATGGATCATTCCAGTGACTGTGAATGAGACAGTAATTCCATTTCAGGTCAACACTGAACCCCAGGTGAATCTGACATCTATGGATAAATACTAGACCCTCACCATAAAGAGCAAGATTTATCCTGTGAATTTAAAACTGACAGGCTACACTGGACAGATGTCTTGGGTAAACTTGTACCTCTCACTTTGTTCGTTTTAGAATGGTCACAGTGTTTGAGCTACCGAAAGAAAACAGAGACACATGCCAAGAGCAGTTCAGGTTATACAAATGTTTATTACAAATTCAAAAGCTGATTTCACACTACAATATGCAAGCCCTTCCCAACTATACTTATCAACGGTTCGACTGGTCACAACTGCCGAAGCGAGGCAATGACTGCACACTTGTAGTAGGTTGTCAGGGCGCTGGTAGCAGCTTCTCCACCTCCCCCAACCGGGACATTGGCTGGACTCTAGAAGCTCTTCTTCTTGCTGAGAGATGTTGCCACCTCTCGGAGAGTCTCATACTTCAGCAGCGGGACCATGGCTTATATTATCCAAAAACTGCTAACCCAAGCACCTATTCCCAGCACAGCAAGAAAGATAAGCAAGCAAGCTAGCATGCTAGGCTTCTATCGAATAACATAATTTTCAGCTTATCACTTTGAATGCAATGGTTTATTTTGCATCAAGGTTAGGCCTCTGACAGTCTGTGACCAAAACAAGCAGGAAGATTAAATGTTCTTGGTACACAAATGTCCTTTCATCAGATAACAGCATCTCTGGCCCCTCGGTGGAATTTAGCTTATGTCTGCTGATTCTAAAACACAAGCAGGTTCTCAGCCTTGCAGAAGCAAAGGCTGCAAAAGTTTAAAAAAACACAGTTAGAATCTTCCATTACAACAGAACATTCCAGTAAAGGGGGTTGTATGATAACCTTCAAACACAAAGGGTGGCAACTAAAGTCACAGAACATGATTGTAGAAAGGAGAGTTCAGCCAATATTAGATCTGGGTCTATGAGAAGAGCACTACCTGGTGAAAAGATTTTTTATAGTGGCTTCACAAATAGAAGATAAGCACACAACACTCATGGAAGAGTACGCAGGTGCCTTTGAGGGGCTTGGATGTTTACCTGGCATACACAAGATCCATGCAGATGAGTCAGTGGCTCCTGTTGTCAGGAAAGTCAGAAAATAAATCAGAAAATCAGAAAATAAATGTTTGCATACAGGAAAGTTCAGTTTGCAATTAGAGACAAACCTAAGCAAAAACTAGCATTCACAGAACGGATTAAAGTTATTCAGAAATTTGAAGAAGCTATAGATTGGTCAGCTCACTGGTCATCAGGCAAAGGAAAATGGAGCATTGCATATATGTCTGGGCCCAAGAGATCTCAATAAAGCCATCAAGAGAGAGCATTTTAAATTACCAACATGGGAGGAAATCATGTCCCAATTTGCAGATGCCAAGTGGTTAAGTAAGCTTGACGTGTCATCAGGATTTTGGCAGATGAAGCTCAATGAGGCAAGTTGGAGACTATGCACTTTCAATACTCCACAAGGAAAATATCACTTTCTTCAACCTCCATATGGGATTTTTTGCACACCAGAAGTTGACAATAAAACCATCCACATGATCTTTGAAAATATACCTAGAGCTTGACATGACAGAATGTCAATTTAAAATGAAATAAAGAGAAATGTGTGTTTGGCATAAAAACACTGACCTTCATTGGAGATGTCATATCTGAACAGGGAGTGAAGCCTGATCCAAGAAAGACATCAGCCATTGAGAATTTTGTGAGTCCCCAAAACAAAGAGGAGGTGAGATGTTTCTTGGGAATAGTGACTTTCCTGGCTAAGTTGACTGTGTCAGCACCACTTAGAGCACTCCTTGAACAGAAAAAAATGAGTGGATTTGGATGCACGAGCAAGAAGAGTGCTTCCAGGGACTCAAAAAAGTCCTAACATAAGAGGCTGTACAAACATTTTATGATCTGATAGATGCACCAGGCTCTCAGCTGATGCATCCCAACTTTGCCTTGGAGCGGTACTACTGCAACAGCATGAAGACACATGCCAACCTGTGGCCTATCCAGATAGAGAAAGAGGTTCTTGCCAGCACTTATGCATGTGAAAGTTTCCATCAAAATATTTTTGGACAAGCTTTTGAAGTGGAAACAGACCAAAAACTGGACTCAATTATGTCCAAACCACTAAATGACTGTCCCATGAGAATACAGCGAATGTTAATAAGACTGCAGAAATTTAACGTGAAAATGATATACATGCCAGGAAAATAAATGTTTGCAGCAGATGCACTATCTCGAGCCATTGACAAGAAAGAAAAGAGTGACCAAGAGGTTAATACAAAGATACAGGCCTATATTAACATGATTATCACCTCACTTCTAGTATCCTGGAACAGAATAGAACAGATCAGGAAAGCAACAGAGACTGATTGAAAGCTGCTGAGTGGAAAGCGACTGGCCACGGAATGTAGATACTTTTGTTATGTAGACATATTATTTTGTTTGTGTTTTTTTAAAGGGGAAAGATGTGTTATTATGCATGTAAATAGGAACTGCATTTCCCAGCATGCGATGTGTGCAGTTGGGCAGAAACCAGAAGTGGTAGTCATGGTTGTTGTTGCTGTAAATTGGTTGAAGCAACTCAAGGAAAATAAAGTTAGTTAAGTGTTAAACCCAAATGAAATCATCCTTCTTGAAAGAACAATAATAATGTGATGAGAATAAAAAATAGGAATATTGATGATTAATGTAAATGGAAGAGGATACCTGATGGGCTAAATATCTGCTTTGGGGTTGTATCTCTTTACAGCTGTAAGTTATCTACTTATAAACTGTGTAAAATCAGACAAGACCAATATAAGAATGGCAGACCCTGAAATATTGAGCAAGGAGAGAAGTTGGAAGGACTCAGCTGGTCAGGCAGCATCCATGGAGAGAAATGGACAATCAATGTTTCAGGTCATATCCATCTTTTGACAACCTGAATCAATTACTGTAAAATAAAATATCACTTTAAAGGAAGCCTTCATTTTTCGCAGGTCATTAATTTTGTGATTTTTATTCCAAGCATCTTAAATTTAGATTTTGTGAAATGCTGTGAGTTTGGGTCATCAGCCCTCTGGCCCGTGAGTAGCCTTGCTATCTAACTGGTGAGGCTGAACTGAAAAAGTGAGGGGTTTCTGGCAAATTGCCTGAAAAATGTTGATCAGAGTGCACTTTGACGAACAGTAAGGGTGAACTGAATATATTTGCAATGATTTAAAAGGCATGACATCATATTTTTTTCAACCCAAGGCTAAACAATCATGAACTTTAATCATTGTCCCAATGTTTTCTGTCTACAGATGCTGCCAACCCATTTCATGAATATTTCCTGCATTGTTAATTCTTATTTCAGATATCCAACATTTCCATTATTATGCATTTGTGTTCTGGATTTCAAAATGTTGCCAAATTTCTTGAGAAACCAAAGCTGACTTTTATTAGAAAACATTTGGTAACTTCCAAAATGGCTTTGACTAGTTTGGTCCACTTCTTACCCTTTGTCATTATTCACAAATAGTGGTCATATATACACAAGGATTGTGATAGAAAATGTAAATAACCTCAATAAAATGCAAGAATAATGTAAATATTGTTGTTATGGTCTATATTACCACAGAACAGTGTCATTAATCATCTGATGCATAGAATTTGCTGTAAAACAGTGTTTCTGCTCCAAAGTGAACAAGATATTTCTTCTACAGTATCCAATATCATATGGTCCAGCATAACATCAGGAGTAAATAAATAGAGAACACCTTCAATGTGCAAATAAATGAATTGGGAGCACTGTGTCTAATTCTCGCTGGGCCAATTAATTAGATTATGGCTGATCTGATTGTCACTTCCTCTCTAAATTTTGGACTACTATTCTTCTAAAAGAAAACCAGTCTTATTTCACAAGGCAACCTATCAGTGTCTAAGGAACAGTACATTAAAATGACATAGTTCCAATACATTTTTAACTGGTCTTATTCTGTGTGGCTTGCCCAATATTTCAGCAAATGAGCCAAACTGTACTCTATTTCATTTTGTGGTTCTGCAGAGATTTGAGATTGACTAGTGATCCACTCCATCTATGGTCTCACTATTAAGATTTCTAAAAACACATCAAATAGAAAAAAATGAGTAGACCGTTGTGGTGTGCTGAGGTAGCAGCCAGCAAGCACAAACTCAGAAAAGACTGTACAACAGGTTTTATTCCAGTAAAACTCTGAACACCAGTGCATGCCTTGGTGGTTCCCCATGTGTCTGGCTCAGGGTGGGCCGGCCCAGGTTTATATTCAGTTTGGGTGATCGACAGCCGGCCAGGTGGAGTCTGCCCCTTAGGTGGTCTATTCAGGTTGGCTGATCGACAGCCGGCCAGGTGGAGTCTGCCCCTTAGGTGGTCTATTCAGGTTGGCTGATCGACAGCCGGCCAGGTGGAGTCTGCCCCTTAGATGGTCTTCCTGCAGGTATAGAGATCACCCTCTACAGTAGGCTGGTGGATATATCAGCACAACTATTTATTTAAACTCACTTCAATATTTATTGAAATTGTGTCTGGCCTCTGACCTCAGCCCCACTTTCCTGCACTCACCCCTCATCTCAATTTCCTTAATATTTAAAATTTTATCTGTCTTTTCATGGATACACTGAATGACTGAGTGTCCATTGCCCTCTTGGGTGGAAACTTCAAAAGATTTGCTGTCCTCTGGATGAAGAGATACCAAACTTGAGATTGAACGGCTATCCCCTAATTTTGAGACAGTGACCTTTGATTCTAAATATTCCAGGGAAAGATGCCTCACATTTAAGTTTATTGTTACATGCACCTAGACACAATGCAAGATTTTGTTTTGAGAGCAGTCCAGTCTCTCATGCCATGCATGATATGGCAATTAAAACACAGTACAGATATGTAGAATTAGAGCAGAGTGAATGGATAAATGTGATGAATGTTTAGTCAACGTAGCTTATCTTTGGAAGAGTATGCAAATGAAGACATGATAAAGAACAGCAGCAAGCATGACAATATGGAATGTAGATACTTTTGTTATGTAGACATATTATTTTGTTTGTGTTTTTTTAAAGGGGAAAGATGTGTTATTATGCATGTAAATAGGAACTGCATTTCCCAGCATGCGATGTGTGCAGTTGGGCAAAAACCAGAAGTGGTAGTCATGGTTGTTGTTGCTGTAAATTGGTTGAAGCAACTCAAGGAAAATAAAGTTAGTCACATATGTAGCAAATTAGAAACGCAGTCTATCTGAAATATAAGAAAATGCTGAAACTACACAGTAGGTCAGGGATCATCAGTGGTGAAAGAAACAAGGCAAATGTTTCAGACCAAGGACCCTTTATCTGCACTGGACAAGTGAGAAAGCAAACCTATTTTAAGTTGCAGAGAGAGTTTGAGGGATTGGATAGAGAGGAATGAATTGAATTGTTTATTGTCTGAGATATAGTGGAAAATCTTTGCTTTGTTATACAGGCAAGTCGATCTATACATAGTGCAATGTGTGTCAGGGTATTTGATTTCAAATCCCCAAATTCTTCCACCTCTCACCATTTAGATAACAGGCTTTGTTTTAGATTTCAATGTTCTGTCTTTTCATTTCAACATTTAACCATTATCAGATTTAAGATGCAGTTTTCAGATTTATCGACAGAGTGCATACATGACATCATATACATCCTTGAGATTATTTTTCTCCTGGGGGCACGACAGTATTATCACGAATTGGTAGTGTCATACAATCAGTGCCAAAAAATACTATTTTGTCATTATCACATTGTTGTTTATGTGAGCTTGCAGTGGGCAAATTTCAGCTGCAGTTCTGAAATTTCAAAAGACTTAAATTAATATAATAATGGCTGCAAAATGACCCTGCAAATGATCATTTGGAAATTCTTCTAACAGTAAAGTAAATTAACAAAATATCCACATGTAAAACCCGCAGTAAATGAGAACAGAGCTGGTGAAATGAAAAGTGGTCAAACACAATTTTATAAGAGCTGTAGACAGTTCCAATGAAATATATCACATTTGAGTGAATGGTATAATTTCTAGCACAGGCTTCAATGTGAACAATAAAGCTCATGTCAGTGAAATAAATCGCATTTAAGAAAGACTGACAAATTGGACGGTGTTGTTAGTGGCATGCTGTGAGATAAAGCAGACTTTATTACTATTGAAATTTTCCATTTAAAGACTTGAATTCTCCCCTGTCATTTGAAAGCTATCACAAGAAGATTGACCTGAGGTAGAGATTCCGCCACTCTGTTCCTGTGCGCTGATTGATAAGCTGTGAAAGGGATTGAATATTTGATTGGGTGACAAAACAAAAATTATAAAATGAGTAACTGAAGCAGTCAAAAACAGACCAAGATTAAGTTACTTCACACACATCCTGCTCCTTCAGGGAGTGATGAACAGCTTAGATTTTGTGGGTTTTGCCTGCAATTGAGCAAAGATCTGTTGTCACCCACACAGTACAAATCCATGGTCAGAGAATGGTTACTGATTACTATGAGTCCATTCCAAAAGAATGGGAGAGCAGCACAGCTGATCCCCCTGCCTTGTTTCTCTCATAGCTGTGCATATTATTTCCTTTTTGGGCCTAATCCACCTCCCTGCTGATGTGACATTGAATTTACTTGCAGTAGACCTGACAATGAATTTCAGATCCAAACTACTAGCTGTGGAAAAAAAAAAAATCCTAGTAGTTTGGAAAGTGGAAATTTTGGCTTTATTGTTTTCATTATTTGCACGGAATCCCTGATTCTTTGTAAAGGATAGGCACATGGGCTCCTATGGGTAACTAAAACCTTTGATGCTACTAAGGCTATTTGCAATGACTCTTCCATGGGAAACAAAAACTATAAAAGTAGGTTTTAGCTCTAGCTACAGGCCTTGCCCACACACTGGCCACTGGCTCTGAACTCACTCCCAGCTCATGCTTTGGATTGGCTTCAGGTAGAGGTAGATTTTCTACTCTGGATAATCCAGAGACCAGATTACAGACCAATTTACAGACCAGACTGGGTAAGGATGAAAGATTTCCTTCCTTGAAGAACATAAGTGAACCAGAGAAGTCTTTATCACATCTTTCACCAATCTCTTCATCACCATTACTCTGAATCATTTCTGTGTTTTTAATTTTAATTCTTGATTTACTCAATGACTGTACCTGAATTTAAAACTCAATTATTATGGTGGGATTTGAACACAGGCCAGAATTTTGGCTGTTCATCAATCAACTATGTAGGTTACCATTCCTTAATTTATGTTGGCAATTATGGTTTTAGTTCTTCAGAATATTTCAAATGATATTGTTTCAATTAAAGTTGTTTAATTTTTAATAATTTCTTTGAATGTCTGGAACATTTAGAAATATTTGGAAAGTATGGTAGCTTTAACAGATGGCTGAAGTCGGGTGTGACGTTATGGAAAGTTTTCCCAAATGATTAGCGATTCACAAGTCATCCAGCAGGTTATTTGTTCAAAAATACATGTGATTTTTAAATTTTAAATATAGACATACAGCAATGTAATAGACAATTTTGGCCCACAAATCCATGCCACCCAATTTACACCCAATTAACCTGCTCCACCTGTACATTTCAAACAGAGAGGAAACTAAATTCCCCAGTGAAAACCCACGCAGACATGGAGCAACCATACGAACTCCTTACAGATCATGCGGAATTTGAATCCTGGTCCTGCTTGCTGGAGCTGTAACGCCATTGCACTAACCGCTACACCGAGCATGCCGCCCCGATTTAGACAGGAGCAGTTAACGAGCAAGAGTGAGCAGTAACTTCCACATAATTAAGGTTATATAATCTTGTGATCTAGCATTAAATGTGTAACTATTTCATATTCTCTCTACAACATTCAGAGGGTAAGGCAAATATACCTGAGAACTGCTGTGGGAAGGGATATGCTATTTTTTAAAATGACTGGATGCTTAGCACATTAGTATTTCTTTTTCAAATTCTTATTTTAGGGCACTTGATTAAGTCTACCTTTAAACAAAAATTTCTTTGTTTTATTTCATACTCCATGTGATCAGAAAAGCGCAATAAAAATTCCAGTTGTATAAAGGAATTGGAATATTTAAGGTAGCAAGGAAAATTTCTGATGAAGGGTACTTGCACCGCTACATTAACTCTATTGGTCTCCCCACAGATGCTGCGTGAACTGCTGAGTGTTTCCATGATTTCCTGTTATAGTCTTGGATGTCTAATGCCTGCTGTTGTTTTGATTTTCAGTTCATCTTGAGTGACAGAGTGTCTAAACTGACCTAAAGTCTGTCAAATAAGGAGACAAAGTTAAATGGCAGCCTTCACCTACCTCCCCGACATCAAATCATGATCTTCATTGCTAACGAAGGTACAAAAGCTTTTTAGACCAATTTGGGATCCAAATTCCTTTCACACAGGTGGCTGTGGTATAGGGATGTTGCAGTATGAGTAGGATTACTGTAAAAATGGGCGCTTGATATTCAGTGCAGGTTTTGATGGGCCAAAAGTCCTATTTGCATGGTGTATTTCTCTTTGACTCTTTGTCCTTAAAGACCCAGATACTGTGGGGAGTTTGCACATTATTTCTGTGACCACTAAGTACACCCCATCTCCTGTGAGGTACTCCAGTTTCCTCTCACAACGGGAAGGTGCGGTGGTCAGTTAATTGGCCAAAATACATTGACCCTAGTGTGGATTAATGGAAAAAGGCATCAACACAGCAGTTATTGGATATATGAGTCACTTTGGGACAGATAGAATTCATTTGTTGAAATCTAGAGTGCTCCTGATGTCTTCCTTCTTCATCAAATTAAATACATAGAAATTAATAATTAAGAAAATCAATTTTCAAATAAAAAAGATTTCTTTAATTATTTCTAAAAATTCATAACAGCATTTGTCAGGACTTTCAATTCTTTTTCATGAAATTCATCTTCACAGTAGCCAGAGAACTAGAGATCCGTTGTTCAGATTAGATGTTAACCTGATATTCAATCTATCCTTGAATCTGAGCACAAAATATCTTATACCATATTTTGAAGAAATGTTGGCAATGTCTCCAGAGAGTCTCGGGCAATGTACTTCACGAGAAAACCCAAACAACTTCACAAGAATAGTTAAACAGATGACAGTTGTTTTCGAGGTATGCTGTGTGGAAATCTATTGCTGAGTTCACACCTGTAACTGCTTTATATTCATTTGGGACAGTCTGACAGCAGCTCCCAAAATTGTGACCGTTTCCTTCCAGAAAACGTGGAGCAGCAACTCAAACTTATTTCTGATTACGAATCAGTCGATCCATTGATTCTATCTCAGCCACATTGACGCCGTTGCTTACCTCGATACTGTTTTTTTTAATATAGAGTCTTGGACTCGGATTTTAATCTGAGAATGGCACAAAACTGTTACATTTATTCGCATTAAATCACTTGCCTTCCAGCCATTTCCGAGGTTCAGATGATTGTTTTGTTGTCTTTGAGTCAGAAATTTGTGTGTTTGAGTCCTACTCGAGACATTTAAGCATATAACTCGCTATGAAGTGGTATCCATAATATTGCTTTTTGGATGAGATGTTAAACATTAGTCCAGAGAAGGATATCCACTTTTATCCATTAACATCATCACACAGAACCTGTTGTTTGTAATCATCTTGCTCCCTGCACAGAAATTAGTTGCCTTAGAGCAATGGTCTCACTTCAGAAAGTGTTTCACTGGCTGTGGGGTGCTCAGGGATGAAATGAAAGGTAATTCAGAAGTATAATCTTTTTAAAATGGAGCTTAATGATCATTAGTGAAATCAGCTCAGGAAAGTATGGTCATTGATATTAATTGTGCTCTTTTGAGATTCTTACATATCATAGAATATAGAACACTACAGCATTGTACATGCCCTTCAGTCCTTGATGTTTTGCCAACCCATATAATCCTCAAAAAAAAGTCATTCCATTGAGGACTTCAACATGGGGCGGTGTCTTAAAAATGCAGCCTCTATCCTCAAGGACTCCCACCATCCAGGCCACACCCTCTTCACTCTGTTACCATCGAGGAAAAGGTAGAGGAGCCTAAAGACGAGCACTCAGCAGATCAAGGACAGCTTATTCCTCGCTGCCATCAGCTTCTTGAATAATCAATGAACCAAAGACACTGCCTTACTTTTCATGCTCTATTATTGTTATTTGTTTTTTATTTATATTATAGTAATGTTGTTAGATGGATATAATATGTATGTTAATACTGTGATGAAGCTGCTGCAGAACACTGAATTTATGACTTGTTCATGACAATAAATCTTGATTCTGATTCTGATTCTAAACCTTCCCTACCCTACAACCCTCTATTTTTCTTTCATCTATGTGCCTATCAAAGAGTTTCTTAAATGTCCCTAATGTTTCAGCCTCCACCACCATCCCTCGCAAGGTATTCCAGGCACCCACAACTCTATGCATAAAAAAACCATACCTGATTTCTCCCCTAATCTTCCTTTCCTTCACATATCCTCTGGTGTTTGCTGATCCTGCCCTGGGAAGCAGGTGTCCACCCTATCTATGCCTCTCGTAATCTTGTTGACCTCTATTAAGTCTCCTCTCATCCTTCTACACTCCAAAGCAAAAAGTCCCAGCTCTGCTAACCTTGCCTCGATAGACGTATTTTCCAATCCAAGCAACATCCTGGTGAATCTACTCTGCATTCTCTTCATGGCTTCCACATCCTTCGATGTACAAGCACATCTACAGGGAACATTGCTGTTGGAGAGCAGCACCAATCATCAAAGACCCTCACCTCCCAGCCATGCTCTTTTCTCACTGATGACATCAGGAAAGAGGTATAGGTGCCACAAGACTCTCTCCAGCATGTTCAGCTCCTACCCCTCTACCATCAGACAAACAACAAACTCAATCAGAGACAATTTAAGGACTCTTACTTGTGCTCTTTATTGTTTTTCTTTGCTCTCCCTCTATTGCACAGCCAGTTTGATTGCATTTGTTATCTGTTTACAGTTCTTTTGATTGTTTTCATGTTCACACTGTGTGCAGTTAATTTTTGCAACATCAATTAATGGTAATTCTGCCGCATCCACAGGAAGAAGGAACCTCGGAGTTGTATGTGATATCACTCTAATAATAAACCTGAAATCTGAAATCTAATAAAGTGACTAGAACTGAACATGATACTCTTTAAGTGTGGTCTCACCATAGATTTGTAGAGTTACAACATGTCCTCTACTCTTGAACTTAATCCCCTTATTAATGAAGCCCAACATTCCAAAGGCCTTCTTAGCTACACTGTGAAGTGTGTGGTGACCTGGAGGGATGTATGGATTTGGACCCCAAGGTCCCTCTGTTAATCCACATGTTGTGTTTTGTATAAGTAGAGAGAGCAGTTTATTTTCATCAATGAAATATCCTCGACCAACCTACATCTGTAACTCATAAGAGTTTTAAAGTTCAATTTAGATGAGGATACAAGACCAGGAAAGATTGAAGCAATCTCTGCTTGGCATCTTTCAACTCTTTACCGTGAATGGTTAAGAAATCAATTATTTTACATTTTCTGCAATGAGGAGCGACAGAGATCAAAATTTCAATATAACCTTTTTTTTTCCAAAACCTATTTGATTTTTTGTCCCAGATGAATCACAATTTTAAATCTTAGTTTCTACTTTCAGTTCGATGAGAATCATTACATATTTAGCAACACATTTCATCTCTCTGTATAATCAAAAACTGCTCAGAATGACTTTCAATGCCCAGACCCAAGTGTTTTTAATCACCAGGAAGAAGTTGGACTAGGTGTCTGGATGGCTGTCCCAATGCTCTGTGTGAGTGAAGCCTTCAGGACGAGCTGATGGTGGATTTCCATATATTAATTAGTAAACTGCAGTAATACTCCGAAGAATTTTGGCCACATTGAATAAGATCAAGGTGAGTAAACAAGAACTATTCAAGGAGTGATAGATTCAGAGGAAAACGAACCAAAATGTATTGAGTGCCCACAATTGCTTTGTAACCTCCATCTGGAAAGGGTTGTTGGTATTTAGTCCGATAGATTACTTTGGCAACTTTAAAGATTTTCTCATCTGATCTACATCTTGGAGTTCTGATTTCATAGATCAGTGTGGGCGGTACTTCTCCTTGCTACGTTGACGCTCAGAATGGGACAGGGTTCATCAGGAGTACTAATCACACAAATACTTTCTACTTTGAATTAAATCAATTTCCATTCATGCTCTGGGCTTTTAATATTTCCAAAACATAGTTAATACAGAAGTCTGTTAATTTTACATTGCAAATCGATGCCTGCCTAATTGGGGGGGAAAAAAAAAACACATCATAGAATTTGCTGCACACCTGACTGTCAACAATGTTTTATTTATAGCTGATGAAATTTGTTTTTCAAATTTAGGCAGTGGGTGTAGGAAGACATCCAGCAGCAGTATGTTGCTCAGAAACCTTCCACTCCATAGGAGAGAGAATGAGCATTATGGTATTGACTGAAACAGGCTGTCCAGGTATTCAAAGTTCAAAGGCAAATAAGTTCCTATCTCAGGGTTGCAGGTCATAAAGGACACTTAATGTGGTAAACTCACAGATCAAGGTACTTGTAATACAGATGTCAGCAGGGGCAGAGACTGATAATGCAATTCATCATTGCCTTCATTTCCTTTGATCAATTGAGAAATGTTGTGTTTGAAGACTCTGAGGTAATTCAACTCCTTGGACAGTGTTATGAGCCCAAAGGACCCCAAAACCCAGTAGCAATAGACATTCACCAAGACAAGTGGCTTTTAAAACAAAAGTTACTTTTAATCAACTTCAAACATTAAAATAAAATCAAACTTTAACTTTGCTATACTTAACTAACCCAAATAACCCCCTTCTAATTCTAAGCACACATGAATGTAATGTGTGTATAAATTTAAGAAAAGTTCTTTGGTTCACAGTTCAATCTCACTTTTTCTTCCAAGTTCTCTGGTTGCAGGCAATCACCATATCATGCACAGAATTTCCCATGTATAAAGTTCACTAGGCTTAGTGTTTGAAAGGTAAATGTTCATCACACAGGAAGGTTCTTGTAGGGTTTTCAGAGAGATATTTGTTGCTCCAGGATTTGCACAACTAATCACTTCAGGGTCTCGCTGATGAAACTTGCCCCATCAGGGTCTTCTAGATGGTAACCTCTTTCTTCAAGCAACCACAGAGTTCCATTCCTTCCTCTATTTCAAGAGAAACATCAGACAGATAGCACTTCCAGACATCTACTGCTCTGGAACTTGCTTTCATCAGTTTCAAACAGTTTTCCCTGGATTGCACTTTTCAGTTACTTGTCAGTGTCCCACACACTGACTGACTGACTGAGCTGTTAACTCAACTCTCTCTCTTTTCCAACTGAAACTCCAAAGAGAGCATGTGACTCATGTCTTGCAAAACCCCCACCTTCTTCAGCAAACAACAGGAGTGTTTTCTTCTGCTCCATCTGTTATCTTAGGTAAACAATCCAGAATTGACCTTTCAGTGAGCACTTTGCAAAAAGGGTACTGATAGACAGCATGACTCCAGCAAGACAATGGTCAAGCATTTTATGACCTCAGTTCAATTAACACCTACTTTGAAAGGTGCTTACATTCTCCAGAGATCTTGCAATGTGATTTCTTCAGACTTTCAAATAAGATTTCTTTATAAAATGTGTGTATGTATGTGACCTACTCTAAATCTTATAAATTCTCCCCAAAAATTAATATTGTTACAATAGTGCCTTCCAAACTAATGAACTTTACCCAACTGCAGGGGAAGGGGTTCAGGAAGCATGGGAACACCAGCACATGGAAGCTGCCCTCTGAGTAACACATTATCCTGACTTGGAAATATATCGCTATTCCTCCACTGTTGCTGGGTCAAAATCCTGAAACTTCCTCCCTATTAGCATTGTGGATGCACCTGCTTCTCAATGACTGCAGTGGTTCAAGAAAGCAGCTTACCATCAAGATTCTCAAGGGAAATTAGGGATGGCCAATTAAATGCATGCTCAGCCCGAGATCCCACACTGCTTGAATAAGTATTTTTAAAAATCCTTCAGCAGGCTGAGATTATACGAAGTGTACATCTAAACTTTACACAGTGGTGTTCAAACACATTTTAAGATCATCCTAAAACCATGAAATAGCTTAATTTTTGGACCTGAATTGGTGTAGGGGATTATCCCATTAAAATTCTCCCAGCTCTGCAAAAGAGCAGCTGGTTCCATTTAAGCTCTTTTTTTTTAATTTCCTGGTAGCCTGGTCAGACTGCCACTTCATTCCACAGAATTAACTCATCAAACTTTCACAGAAATTGCTAATTCTGTTGAGAGTGTGGAGATATGTTGAAAGTGTCAGGACTGAAATAGAGATTACCTTAGCTTTACACCATGAGGTGCCAGAGCAGCCGATAGATTGTCCCAGACTTAGCCCAACAAGCATGTGTAACTTCATAAAGATAAGTTACTTATTGAAATCACTGTCAACGGAGCTCTATGGGCCTGCTTTAAATCATTATTTTGTGATTAATTTGAAGAAATTATACCATTTCATGACTTGACCACTGTTAACCTATTTATAGTTGTTCAGGGGATTAGACAAATGATTTATAATAGTTGGTGTAAACTGGCAGCGTTCTCTGAATCATTAATCATCAAATCCCTTTTTGTAAGTTATGAAACAGCTCATTTCACAGAACAAAATAAGTGATAGCAATTTCATCCAAAATGGGCATGAGGTGAAAGATTTCAAAGTGACAAAGGGTATCTGAAAGGGTACAAAGAGGATTTTTTTCTGTCATTTTGGGGTTTACAAGGATTTGAAGGTAGAGCTGAAAGGGTCTAATTTTAAGAGTGAATATAGAAACCCTGTTAAACACTCAGAGCAATGATGCCAAACCAGTTGTTAATTCCATAGCTGCTGACTAACCAGAATTATTCTTAAATGTTAAGGCACATATAAAGGGTCTTGACAATGACAGAAATTCCACCTGACCATTGACCTCTGACTGTTTCAATTTCCAGTCTAAGTCAATAATCCAGCAGCAATAGAAATTCACCAAGACAAATGTTAAATAAAAGTTGCTTTTAATTATCTTTAAACTTATAAACAGGATCACATTTGAACTTATTACTATTAACTTAACCTAATTTAACCCCTTCTAATTCTAAGCACACATATATGTAAGTGTATATGTTCAGGGAAGTTCTTTGATTCATCGTCTAGTCATTCACTTCTCCAAGTTCACAGGTATCAGGCAATTTTTTTTATTGTGCCCAGAATTTAACATTTATGAATTTTCACAAGGCTCTGGTGCAGAAAGGTAAATGGTTACTGCTCAGGGAGGTTCTTGTCGGTTTCAGAGATTTTTGCTTGTTGGATACACACACGTAAACTGATTCTCTCTGATCAGCCACTTCAGTTTCTTGCCAAAGAAACTTGCCCCATCATGGATTTTCCAAATGATAACTTCTTCTTCCAGGTCACCATAGAGAGAAACATTCTAGCCAGCCATTTCCTCCTGTAAGGACTAGAAGGGTTTTTCAACAGGCTGAACTCAGAACTCATAACCCATCTTCAAAATGGGGCTTTTAACAAGCCTGTCAGCTTGCTATGTTGCAGCCTCCCAAAAGCTACTGTAGAACTAAATTCTCTCTCTCTCTCTCAGAAAATCATATGACCCTCATGGAACAGCAAACTGCAACCAGACAGATTGCTGGCACCCAAGTCAGTATGTGAGCCTAAATATCTGTTGCTTTAAAGATAATAGTCAATTTACTCCACAATATCAGTCCAATTAACACCCACTTGTGAAGTCTCTAAGAGGCATTCTTCAAAGTTTTTGTAAACTTGCTGTGGACATGAAGTCTCTCTTTCAGCATTTTAAATGAGATGTGAAGTGTAAATATCTGTTTGTAAAGTGACGTACACTAAACCCCCACAATCTATCTCTTTTAAGACATATTTATATATAATACAACACATAAAATAACCTGTAACAGTAGAGTCTTCAATCTACCTCTTTGGCTGGACTCTTTATGGAGTCCAGATGGGGAGTAGGACCTTCCTCTGACCTTCCAGCTGCAAAAAGTGCCTCTGTGCCTTGTAATAGGATGCTGATTGACCAACTTACAGACTGGCTCAAGACCCGCTGTAACAGTATGCATGTGGAGTGTAATTTCCTGAAGTTGAGTGATATATGAACTAAAGATGAGGAAGGAGAGGTTGTGGCATTCACAAGACTCTTTGAAGCTCATCCCACTTATCTACCTTTGCGTATCAATAACCCCCTTCACACTACCAAATAAAGTGGGTTGAACCAACCAGCTTAATGGGTCCATAGTAGGTAATCTGGCAGGGTGAAAGATCCCAACCAGGCAGGACGAATAAAACTCAACCAGGCTCTGACTCTTGGGGGGGTGGGGGGGGGGTGGGGTAGTATCAGAGCCCGGCCAAGTTAACTTGTTAATCATTCTGTGGAGGTGAGAAAGCTCAACCAGCTTTACCAGGTACCATTAATGACCTTAGAGCCTGCTTGCATGTGTCAGTCTGATAGTATTGTAAGTGTTAATCTGTGCTTGAAATAATCTCAGGATTACTTATAATACCAAATACAATGTAATGCTATGTAAATAGTTGTTATACTCTATTGTTTTTGGAATAATGACAAGCTGGTCTGTCGGTTTGTCCCAAGTTTGAACAGTCCGAAGCCCGTGGTCTTTTATACATTGAGCGTGTATGTGCTTTATTCCTGTGTGGTGCACTGAGGTATCAGCAAGCAAGCACAAAACTTGAAAGACTCTACAACAGTTTATGCTTCGCTGGCTCCCGTGTGACTGCCTCAGGAGGGGCCAACTCAGGTCTATATTCAGGTCGGCTGATTGACAGCCGGCCAGGTGGAGTCACCTTTCAGGTGGTCTTCCTGCAGGTAAAGAGATCGCCCCCTGCAGTCTTATAACCACATTCATCCTCTTCTTAAAATTGTCCTGGTGGGGCTGAGTAATCAGTGCCAGGTGATATTTACAAATTATTTACAACTTTAGATGGTTCAGCAGCCTTCGGAGTCTCTGTGACCATCACAGGGTTGGCTGCTGTTCAAAGGTCGACGAGGGAGTGGTTGCTGCCTGAGGGCTGACTGGGTCTGGTGTGATCGGAGCGGGTGCCGGTGTGGGCAGTGTTGTGTACGTTTCCCACTTGGTCATAGTGGTGTGGCCTGGTTAAAGTGGATCGGCAGGAGTGGGGTTCATTGGAGGGGTGGAGGGATTGGTTTGGCCCCCGGATCCTGGGTGGGCCACGGGTACCCATTGTGGGGGAGCTGGGTCAGGTAGTTTTTATGCTGGTGGGATGGTGCCCCTGCTGGTGCCAGATCCCTGGTCGAGATGGTGTCCTCATGACCACTGGGGTATCTGATGTAGGCATAGTTGTGGTTGGTGAGGAGGAGGAGCACCTGCTCGACCAATGGATCGGCTTGTGGGCCCGCATGTGTTTGCGTAGGAGCACCAGTCATTGAGATGTGAACCATGCTGGGAGTGAGATTGCAGTCACCGATTGCCTGGGGAATGAGAAAAGGTGTTCGTGAGGGGTTTGATTTGTAGCTGTGCACTAGAGCGACCTAATGGCATGGAGTGCCTTGGGGAGGGCATCTTTCCAGTAGTCAACGGACCAGCCTTTGGATCTCAGGACCAGGACAACTGCCTTCCAGATCACCCCATTTTCGCATTCCACCTGCCCATTGCCCATCGGGTTGTAACTAGTTGAGTGACTAGTCGCAATGTGTCGCACTACCAGGTGCTGGCGCAGCTCCTCACTCATGAAGCCTGACCCCCAGTCACTGAAGATGAATGCCAGGTATCCAAATATAGTGAAAATCTGCATCAGGGCCCTGATAACGGGCTGTGGAGGTGTCAGAGCAAGGTATGGCAAAGGGAAAATGGGAGTACTCGTCCATGACCGTGAGGAAGTAGATGTTTTTGTTAGTGGAAGGCAGGGGGCCTTTGAAGTTGATGCTAAGCCTTTATGATTATGGGCCTGGGGTGGGGGTAAAAATTGCGGTTTGCACTCTGCGCAGACTTCTTGGACAGTGAAAGGGAGATTCCGGGATTTGAAGAAAGGGTACAGGCATGTGACGCCTGGGTGGCAGAGGAAGTCGTGCAGCACCTGCAGTTAGTCGGCCTGCACCGCAGAGCAGGTCCGGGACAAGGCGTCATGGGAGTAATTGTACTCCCCTGTCTGTACTGGATGTCATAGCTGAATGTGGCCAGTTCGACTCTCCAGCACAAGATCTTGTCGTTTTTGATCTTTTTGATTGGTGGTACTGAACATGAACGCCACTGCACATTGGTCAGTGAGGAGGGTGAAAACTTCCTGCCTTCCAGGTAGTGACACTAGTGGTGGACTGCTTCCACATTCGCCTGGGCCTCCTTTTCAATGGCAGTGTGTCCGAGCTCGGAACTCTGGAGGGTCCTGGAGAAGAATGTTACGGGTCACCCTTTCTGGTTGAGGGTGGTTGCGAGGGCAACATCAAAGGCATCACATTCCACCTGGAATGGGGTGTCTTTGTCCACGGCATGCATCGTGGCATCGGCAATATCCTGCTTGGTGTGGGCAAATGTTGCCTGCAACTCGGCGGGGAGAGGAAAGGTGGTGACCTGGACCAGGGGACAGACCTTGTCTTAGAAATGAGGGACCCATTGAGAATAATAGGAGAAGAGCCCAAGGCACCTGCAGAGGGCATTGAGCATGTGGGGAGGGTCAGCTCAATTAGCGGACGCATACATTCAGGATCCAGACCAATGATACCATGTTCCACAATGTACCCTAGGATGGCGAGGCGGGTGGTGCTGAACACACACTTCTCTTTATTATAAGTGAAGTTCAGCTCTTTGGCAGTCCGGAGAAATCTCTCCAGCTTGTCATCATGGTCCTGCTGGTCGTGGCCGCAGGTGTCCAAGTAGGGAAGGATGCTCCTCTTAGGTTGTGACAGTCTACCATGTGGTCCATTTCTTGTTAGTAAAAAGTGTTGGAATCTAGGGGTTAAAACAGTATGAAATAAATGATTAATTAATAAGTGTATATTTACTGCATGGTTCAGGGAGAAAGGAATGTGATTAAGTGGCAATCACAGCAGGGAGCAAAGTTGGCTGAGCAAAATTGTCTCTCCAAAATACAGGGAGAGGAAATGCATAAAACAATTTAGGAGGAATGCTCAAATTAAATGAGGTGGTGAGTAGCACAGGAGACACAGGCCAGATCAGAACAAAGAATGGCCTATAAGAAACAAAGGGAATGGAAAACAAGTCTAGGAGGAAGATTAAGGCAGGAGGAGGTGTTAAAGAGAACAGCAGAAATTGGCAGGACAAGAACAGAATGGTGATTAGAGATATCTGGGGATGAATTAATTTCTGATCAACACAATGGGATAGTCTGGCCAGGAGGATTAACATGGGAGTGCTACACCCCAGATATCTGCAAAACAGGAGATGACTTGTGATAACCCTTATGCAAAAAGATCTAGCAAAGGAAGACAACTTTTGTTCTGTATGATAATGAAATCTAGCAAAGGAAGCCAACTTTTGTTCTGTATGATAAGGTTGACCTATATAAACTGAACCAACTGGACAATAGGGGTCAGTCTCGGGGAGTAGCTCACTGGCAGGTGACCTATGAACTAACAGACTGACCCAGAGCTCTGTTAAGTTTTATTCTTGTGCTGTGTAATAAATTGACTGTTGAACCGAATACCTTCTCCTATCACTTCATTCAAAGAACGCGCTGGACTCAGACTACACATAGACTAAATTAAGAGTAAGTTAAAGCCAGAGTCCGACAATTTGGTGACCCCGACGTGATGAAGATGGAGAAGTGACGGAAGAAAAAGATACGAAACACCGGTCGATTGTGGTGTGGTGATAACAACAAGTGACCATTCTACAAAGGGAGGTAAGCAGACGCCTGTTTAAACAAAGTTCTGCTATTGGCAAAGATAAATTGTGTGTTGTCACTACTCTGCAAAAGCCCTCGTTAAAGCCAAAGAATAAAACAAAAGGGGGTTGGAGTCCTCCTAGTAGAACGGGGTTAGAGTCCCCTGTAGTAGAAGGGGGTTGGAGTCCTCCTAGTAGAACGGGGTTGGAGTCCCCTGTAGTAGAAGGGGGTTGGAGTCCTCCTAGTAGAACGGGGTTGGAGTCCCCTGTAGTAAAAAGGGGGTTGGAGTCCTCCTAGTAGAAAGGGGGTTGGAGTCCTCCTAGTAGAACGGGGATGGAGTCCCCTCGTAGCGATCTCGAGAGATAGCTTTAGACACTTGGCCAATTAGTATAAGGTGTATGGTGATGGTTATTTGCTTCTATAGTGGGTAATAAGTATTTGTTTAAGAATCGTGTACCATAGTAGTGTATAATAAGTATCCGTATAAGGTGTATTGTGTTATAGTTATTTGTTTCTATAGTGTGTAATAAGTATTTGTTTAAGAATCGTGTACCATAATAGTAATAAGTATCTGTATAAGGTGTTCGGCATTTAACTGTTTTTTCATGCACGCTGGTATTGTTGCTGGGTATATCACTGTATTACTCTCGATGTTTTAAGTACTTCTGAAAAAGGGGTAGCAGAGGTTACAGATTGTACTGTTTTACAGGGTAGAGAGGGCATAGAGGCAAGGTATTTAGAATACGGATCAGGGAAACACAGTGGGGATAGGCAGTCACACAGTGAGGCACCTGTGTACACAGACTAACCGCAAAACAAACAATGTACATTTCACACAAAGGGGGAAACTAACAAGCTAACCGCAAAACAAACAATAGACACTTCACACAACCACGAGACACATAATCCCCCACCTGGCTCTCTCTCTCTGATCATCCCTGAAGGGGAACACCTGTTTTCAGGGAGCTGCTGGTCATCTGGTGGTTATAATAACGTGGAAAGGAACGAAGTAGATTGCAGGGTGTCAGAATCACGAAGTCTAAAGGGTTAAAGATCAGAACGGAGATGGAAGGAGTAAATAGGGATGTAGGACAAGAGCTCGGGGGAGACAGAGGAGTTCCCCCATCTGTAGACAGACAGTGGGAGAAAACAAGGGATCAATTACTGGGAGGAGTACCGAAGGGAGAAGAGGTACAGGCTATGGCACGATACGAACAGATATGGAGAGAGCTGCAGAATCAGGGGAAGGTGCCACAAGGATTTGAAAAAATCCGACTGGTACGGTACTTAGGAGAAGCAGAGAGGGAAGCAGCCAAGGAGGTGCAGGAACATGAGGCAAAAGGACAAGGATCTATATGGAAGAGAAGAAGGTTTAAACAACAGAGAGAAGTGAAGGAACAGAGAAGGGCAGATTTACACATTATAACATTGGCTTGCATGGCTGTGGATGCGAACCTTCAACATGATATTAAACAGGGATCCCATAACACTAAGGAGAATACGGGGGAGGTGAAGCCGTCAGCCCCGTTATATCCAGAGTTACCGGAGACATTGCCACCACCTTATCCTATTCCCCAAATGCCAGCGATGCAGATAAGTGAGGGAATAGTGAATGTCACTGAGTTAACAGGTCCAGAACTACATGAGGCGAAGGAGAGACTGAAGAGAGTTGCACAGGGGAGAGTGGAGGAAACAAAAGAGTGGGTGCACGAAGTACAGAACGATAGATGTGCAGTAAGGAAAAATAGTAGGGGCTTGGGAAGTACAGATGAGAGAGAGCTGGGACAAGAGGAGAATAGGAAGGGAAATGACCCAGCGAGTGTCAGATGGGAACGGGAGAGAGAGCAGGACGAGGATACTGATCTAGCTAGTGTGAGTGTGGAGAATGAAGAGGAGGAACAGCCAGTCACGATCAGGGGAAGCATGATCACACATAGAAGACAGAGTCAGGATGACCCTCGTTCCCCTTTGGGATATGCGTTGCGGGACAGGGAGGAAGTACGGCTTCCAGAAAGGTATAGACAGATGCCGCTAATTTATAAGGGTCCGCAAATTGGGGAGAGGTATCAACCCTTCTCATTCACTGACATGAATTGTATTTTGGATAAAATGCCACCTCCGACTGAGGGAGGTGGAGCGTGGATGGGAAAGTTCTGCCAATATACGATGGGACATAAGATAGCCATAGGGGATTGGAGAGCATTATTGGGTAAACAGCTTGGGCTGTGGGAGATAACCATGCTACGGCAATAGGAGGGGCAATGCGGGATAAGTTTCCCGTTCCCCCCGGTGTCATGCAGTCCCTGACCTTTTCCATAAAGGAGGATGAGGAGATCTCTACTTTTTTGAGTCAGTGTAAGGAGTATTGGACCAATAAAGCAGGAGTACACCCGGCCGCAGATCCCTTGCAGACTACTCTCTTTAGGGCGGCAGTAACAAGCGGACTGCCAGCTGTTGTGAGGGAGACGTTAGATAATAACCCTGATATTCCTGGCTGCTCGAATGAGCAATGGGAAAAACATTTGACCCATCACCTGAAACGTTACAGGGCTAAGCAAAAGGAGGACAAACAAACTACGGAGTCGGCACAAGTGCAACTCCTTAAGCTTCAATTAGCAGAGGCTAGGCAAAAGGCGAATGAGGAAAAAAAGATTTCCTCAAAGGGTGCGAACCAGATGATTCAGCAGCCACCGCAGCCACCACAAGGGAATGATACAAATTGGCACCCGGCCCCATATTGGGCACCGGGTCCCACCGATGGGGGCAGAATGGGAGGTCCAATGGGGGGATTCCGAGTAAGAGGGAGAGTTCGGAGTGCTCCACGAAGGCAGCCAGCCGTATGTTTTGGATGCGGTCAGCCAGGACACTTGAAGAGAGACTGTCCCCTAGTTTGGGAGCCTCGGGACCCGGGGGCAAGGGGCTATGGACCACCACAACAGGAGCCTTGGGTCCAGCCCCAGAAATCGTCAGTGCCACCCCCGGTACATCAGGCACCCTATGCGGCTTTAGCTCCAAAGAGACAATTCCCTTTGCTGACAGAGGAGGAGCAATATTGCCCACAGTGACGGAGCCCGAGCACCCACGAGCAGGCTAGGTTGGCAGACCCTTTCCTGCAGATTAAAGTTATGGACATGGAAGTATCCTTTTTAGTGGATACGGGAGCCAGATTTTCAACACTCACTGGCACTGAATTTCAAGATAAAACATCATCCTCTAGCGTCCAGCTGATAGGGTTCTCGGGTACACCAGAAAATCTGCCGTTTTCTACACCACTAGTCACTTCTGTGGCAGGACAGACTTTTACACATCAATACATTTTGTCAGCCAGGTGCCCTACCAATCTCTTGGGCAGAGACCTGTTGGTCAAGTGCGGAGCATCGATCCTTTGTGGACCCAGCGGAATAGAGATTACCTTTCCAAATGGATATTCTATGAACTGTTCAGTAACTACACTGCATTCCAGTTCTCAGATGTTGTTGGCGGCAGCTGGAGGATCCGCGTCTGAGGGACAATGGGCTGACATTTACTGGGGGCTGCTGCAACCTGAGGACCCACAGAAGGGAGGGCTGCTAAAGCTTTATAATCAATGGAAGCCGTGGATCCAGACGTTACACCCGTATACCCCTCCCTCGGACCCTCCCCATATGACCCTCTTTTACGATAGGGATGGGGATGAAATGTATCAGCATGCCTTTTATGAAGAGGTAGAGGGCAGGCAATGGGAAATTAATTCGGACTACATAGTGATAGGAAAGGAGGGAGTGGCCGCTGCGGTGGCACTGACATCTGAGCAGCTGGAATGGTATGAGATGGCAGGTGAGGCCATTCCTCATGTCACCCTTGCAATTGGCACTACTCATCAGGCAAAAGATTTGGGACCGATGTGTCGGAACTTGAAGTCCCTAAGGGACTGGTCTGACACCCAAATACCGACAGTGCAGTTCTCCTCATCGGGTCAGGCATACAAAATTTTGTCTCCGACACATGATCAAGTCCTCCTTGAGCATAGACAGATTGAACGCTTTCATGGTAGAGAGAAGATGGATCACCCTGACTCGGCCCCTATGCTAGATTCTCTCCCTGAGAACCTGTGGTCAGTGGGACCAGCAGATGTAGGTTTTTGTCAGCAGGTTGATCCCATAACCTTCGAACTGTCAGATTACACCCCTATTTGGCAGATGCAGTATCCCCACAAACCTGCAGCTGAGGAAGGTTTGGCAAAGACCATTGATGGCCTTATGTATTCAGGGGTGTTGGAACATTCGCGTTCTAGTTGGAATACACCCATTTTACCGGTTCCTAAACAAGACACGGGCAAATATCGGATGGCCCATGACTTAAGGCGCATCAATGGTATTGTGAGTACACCCACAGTTCCAGTACCAAACCCATATACTGCCATGACTGCTTTAACCCCCAACCACAAGTGGTTCTCTTGCATAGATTTAGCGAATGCTTTCTTCTGCTTGCCGCTGGCAGAACCATTAAGAGATGTGTTTTCGTTCACGTATAGAGGTAGAAAGTTGCAGTATACTAGGCTTCCACAGGGCTTTATTTTATCTCCAGGGATTTTCAATCAGGTGTTGAAAGAACAGCTGGGGGGGCTAGCACTGCCAGGTGGGGTAGTTCTGATCCAGTATGTAGATGACATCCTATTAGCAGCACCTGATCATGCTTCCTGTTTGGAGGCCACCTGTCTCCTGCTAGTGCAGCTGTTTAAGGCAGGCTTTAAAGTCTCTCGCTCAAAGCTGCAATGCTGCAGGCAGGTGGTCACCTTTTTAGGGAGAATGGTCTCAGCGAAAGGCACAGGGATTTCCCCTGCACATCAAACAGCGATACTACATCATACAAAACCAAAGACAGTTAAAGAGATGCTTTCGTTTTTGGGTTTGTCAGGTTATAGTAGGCAGTTTATCCCATCGTATGGTGAATTGACACATCCACTGCGAACTTTGGTGAATGAGCAGGGGATGAGGAACCTGGGAGCTACACTGGATTGGACTGCACAGGCTGAGATGAGTTTTATTCTATTGAAGCAAGCTCTTACAACAGCTACAGATTTGGCGATTCCAAATTATAAACTACCTTTCTTTTTGGATGTTTCTGAAAAAGCACACACAATTGATGGTGTTCTTTTTCAGAAAAAAGGGGGTGGAAGATGTGTGCTCATGTATGGGAGTATCACACTAGACCCAACGGAAGACAGACACCCACCATGTACAAGACATGCAGCGGGAGTAGCAAAGATTTTACAAAAGGTGGCACACATAGTAATGGGACATGGCCTGACGGTATTAACAACACATAGCATTGTAGCATTTGTGAGCTCGACAGCATTTACAATGACTTCACTAAGGCAGACGAGACTAGAAAAGATCCTGAATGCTCCAAATGTTACATTTACCCATGAAGGCATTAACATGGCAGACAATATGGGAGAGGGAGAACCACACTGTTGTGAGAAGAGGGTAGTGAAGGATATTAAAATAAGACCTGACCTACAGGCTACACCCTTAAGAGAACCAGATGAAACCTTGTTTACAGATGGGTGCTGTTACAGACACCCCACAGATGGATTGAAAGCTGCCTATGCGGTGGTACGAAAAACTACAGGAGGATTTGAAGAAATCATTACAGGGACAGTGAGAGGAAAGGAGTCAGCACAACTCGCAGAACTACAGGGAATGATAGCAGCATTAGAATGGGCAGAAGGGAAGGAGGTCAATATATATACAGACTCGGCATATGTGGTAGGGACAATACAGGTCGAACTTAGTCAATGGATTAGAAGTGGGTTTTTAACAGCAGCAAGGACCCCAATTAAACACGAGAAGGATGTTAGGAAACTGGCTGAGGCCCTCCTGAAACCAAGGGCATTAGCAGTTCTTAAATGTAAAGGACATGATAGAACAGATACGATGGTGGCTCGGGGAAATCAGGAAGCGGACATGGCCGCTAAAAGGGCAGCAGGATACGGCCCTCAGTTTATTATGATACAGGCAGACAGAACAGCACATGACTTATTACCACCGTGTAGGGTAGAAGTAATAGTACAGGAACAAGCAAAGGCATCACCTCAGGAAAGGATGGTATGGGAGGAAAGGGGGGCAACCAAGGATCAAGGACTATGGAGATCGATAGACGGGAGGCCAGTTTTACCATCTGGACTCATGAAACCCCTCCTCGAGGAGGCGCATGGGCTAACACACTGTGGAAAGAAGCAGATGATAAGGTACTTGATACATTGGTGGCACCCCTTCCTGCCGGCGATGGTGGAGAACCATATTAGAGAGTGTGATGTATGTATAGCTTTCAATGTAAAGGCGACTGTAAAGCCACATGAAGGTCAGTTCCCTCTACCTAAGTTACCAGGGCAGGAAATCGTACTGGATTATACGGACATGATTGAGAGGGTAAGTGGCTATCGATACCTCTTAGTAGCAGTAGATGTGTTCACAGGGTGGCCGGAGGCAATCCCTGCCAAAAGAGAAGATGCAAGGACGGTATGTAAATTCCTGATCAACCAGTATATTCCGAGACACGGATTCCCTAGAAAAATCAGGTCTGACAATGGAAGTCATTTTAAGAATAATAATCTACAGGAGGTAGAAGCAATGTTGGGATTGAAACATGCCTTTGGAACGGTGTACCATCTGCAATCCCAAGGGAAAGTGGAGAGGATGAACCAAACAATAAAAAGTAAGATCGGGAAAGTACAGGCACGGACCAAACTAAATTGGGTGGATGCCTTGCCCCTGGCATTAATGTCAGTAAGGAGTTCGGTAAGTTCTGTGACAGGATTTACTCCATATGAACTACAAACAGGGCACCAGTTTCCAGGACCGGGAGCCGGAATTCAGACAACGAAGAATGAGGTAAGCTCAATGGGATGCAAGCTTTATTATGAAAAACTAACGGCTCTGGTGTCAGATTTTTCACAACAGGTCACAAGTCCCATCAGAGAAGGGGAAACACCGATACCTTCAGTCGCGGAGTGGGTTCTGCTAAAGGTCATCAAAAGAAAGTGGTCGGAGCCCAGGTGGACAGGACCCTACAGAGTGGTGGAGAGGACGTCCCACGCGGTTCGACTACAAGGAAAAGGCGAGACGTGGTATCATTGGAGTCAGTGTGCAGCAACGGACCCACCGACACGGACACTGGAACAGATTCGAACGGAGGTGACTGAGAACCTGTGAAGCAACCACGGACTAAGAACACTTAAAGTCCTTTTTAAAGAGACTATTGGACTACAGTGACTGTGTATCAGTGGTTGACGGCATAATCAAGTTATTGGCATCAAAACAACGAAAGAAGCTGGGATGAATACTATGTGGGGACTATGGGTACTGGTATTCCGAGCCCTTGAAGGGGCTGGAGTAGAAAACCACTGTACAAAGTGTGTGCACTCGGCCTGGGGGTCGCACAACGAAAAAGAACAGTACTTTACTGATTGGACTAACTTTCCTGAACACTGTGTGGGGACTCACACAGGACGTAAGTGTGTGCATAATGGACAAGTGTATGATGTTAAATTCAATAAGGGCTCTTTACTATCTAATAAATTAACTGGTGATTGGTCTCATTTTCATGAGACCAAAAGGGGGACTGTTGGAATCTAGGGGTTAAAACAGTATGAAATAAATGATTAATTAATAAGTGTATATTTACTGCATGGTTCAGGGAGAAAGGAATGTGATTAAGTGGCAATCACAGCAGGGAGCAAAGTTGGCTGAGCAAAATTGTCTCTCCAAAATACAGGGAGAGGAAATGCATAAAACAATTTAGGAGGAATGCTCAAATTAAATGAGGTGGTGAGTAGCACAGGAGACACAGGCCAGATCAGAACAAAGAATGGCCTATAAGAAACAAAGGGAATGGAAAACAAGTCTAGGAGGAAGATTAAGGCAGGAGGAGGTGTTAAAGAGAACAGCAGAAATTGGCAGGACAAGAACAGAATGGTGATTAGAGATATCTGGGGATGAATTAATTTCTGATCAACACAATGGGATAGTCTGGCCAGGAGGATTAACATGGGAGTGCTACACCCCAGATATCTGCAAAACAGGAGATGACTTGTGATAACCCTTATGCAAAAAGATCTAGCAAAGGAAGACAACTTTTGTTCTGTATGATAATGAAATCTAGCAAAGGAAGCCAACTTTTGTTCTGTATGATAAGGTTGACCTATATAAACTGAACCAACTGGACAATAGGGGTCAGTCTCGGGGAGTAGCTCACTGGCAGGTGACCTATGAACTAACAGACTGACCCAGAGCTCTGTTAAGTTTTATTCTTGTGCTGTGTAATAAATTGACTGTTGAACCGAATACCTTCTCCTATCACTTCATTCAAAGAACGCGCTGGACTCAGACTACACATAGACTAAATTAAGAGTAAGTTAAAGCCAGAGTCCAACAAAAGAGACCCCATTAGTGACCCCAAACAGAACCCAGTGGAACTGGTAGAGGCACCCGTCTGCCTCAAAGGCAGTGTATGGCTTTTCCCATGATTGGATAGGGAGCTGGTGATAGGCCAACTTTAGGTCGATTGTGGAGATATCTCATTTACCATGTCAGCTATCTGGGTAGGGGGTAGCCATCCAGTTGTGTGTACCGGTTTATGGTCTGGCTGTAGTTGATGACCATCCTTGGTTTGCTGCCCCCTTTGACTACCAGCACTTGGGCTCTCCAGGGGCTAGTACTGAGCTCTATGATACCGTCCGCCAGAAGCCACTTCATTTCAGTGTTTAATGAAGTTCCGATTGCCCACACAATAGCGCCTGCTCCTGGCCGCTATGGGTTTACAATCTGGCGTAAGATAGTTGAAGAGGGTGGGGGGGGTGTTATCCACAGTGTGGAGAGGCCACACATGGACTGGGGGTTGTTGCTGGGCTAAATGCTGTGGATTGTGAGCAGGGGGAGGGGCCTGCCAAAAGCGAGGGTAATGCTTTGGAGGTAGCACTGGAAATCTAGCCCTAAAAGGACTGGGGCATAGAGTTTAGGCACAAACAGGAGGCTGAAACCATGGTATGTACAGGCATGTGACGCCTGGGTGGCAGAGGGAGTCGTGCAGCACCTGCCCACTGTTAGATCTGCCGAGTAGCACCCAAGGGCTGTGATAGAGCAGTCTTGGGCTGCGAAGACTATAGCAAAGTGGTGGGGTAAATTTTGAGACTTAATATCCAGGTCACATTTGGGTGTACAAAGCTTTCAGTACTACCACTATTGAACAGGCATACCTTCCTGTTGACAGCGATCTCCATCATTGAGCGCCCAAGTCCTTGGGGGATGACCCTCTTTAAGGTGATGGACACTAGGACCATCTTGGTGTTTGAGTCACTGTTCCCTGATGGATGAGGTGAATAGCAGCCAGTAGTTCCTTTTCCAAGCATGGGGTGCATCGGGTTGGTGACCTGGTATGTGCTCATGTCGACCACATTGTCTCATCGATCTATCGTCAGGTCCCGACTGACCCAAGACGGTGCCATCTTGTGGGCACAAATGGCGTCGGCATGATCAGGCATCCTTGTCATTTTTCACGCCGGCAGAAATAACGTTCGTACCTGCGGAAGTCGTCTGAGGGAAGATGGCAGCGCCCGGGGCGAGCACACAGTAGCAGTGCTGGTTGGTGGCATCACCGGAAGTGACGTCGGTAATGCGGGCTGAAGTGGCAGGCTGAGTGATGGTGTCACCTGGTCTTCGCATGTGACGATGTTCATGAGGGCTCCCAGCTAGTAGCAGAGGGCTGCCGCGCTCCCGGCAGGTCTGGAGAGGCAAACTTTTGCGTAGTGGGCCTTTCTTTCCATATCAGGAGCGGTATGAGTTCCTCACCAGGCAGCCTTTGCGGGTTCGCCTGTCTGACCCACACTGGGACCCACAGTACTTACAAAGGCACATGGTAACTGTGGCGGCAATGGTGTCCTCCACATGCGATCCTTCAGCTATGGCAGTTGTCTTCATTGGCCAGACAGGGTGCTAGGGGAGTTGAGAGTCAAAGACTTCAGCATGGAGGGCTGCAACCTCTAGGGAGCGGACAACTCACCATAGTCTTGGTGAGTGAGGCTACGTTGTCTTCTAGCAATTTCTGCCGGGCACTCCTTGAGCTCAGTCCTCGCACGCAGTCATCTCAGATCAATCGCTCCACCTCCCTTTCAGTCACCCCGGTCTCAGTCAGGCATGTGCAGGCTAGGTCCCATAGGACCCCCATAGGCGTCTGCCATCTCACCTGGCTGCTGAGACCAGAAGCTGAGCAGGTACCTGGCATGGACCGCATTCGTCGGGGTTTATACATAGCCTCCAGGATGGCCATCGCCATTTTGTAGTCGGTGTAGTCCTTGATGGCTTGGAAGGCTTGGGGCCCAGCTTCGTGCGGAGCACCATGAGTCACTTCTGATTTGTGTTCATCACCTCCGACTGCGTTTGGATGACCACCTCGACCTCGTGCCTCCAGATCTCGAAGTGTGTCTGGGCCTCCGAGTGCTGGGGATCCATCTCCAGGCTCCCTATCAACAGGAACTCCTCCATCGTCGTTCTTTAAAATTTAACCTGAATAAATTGTGGTGCACTGAGGTAACAGCAAGCAAGCACAAAATTCGAAAGACTGTACAACAGGCTTTTTTTATTCAGGTAAAAGTCTGAACACCAGTTCATGCTTCATTGACTCCCGTGTAACTGGCTCAGGAGGGGCCAGTTCAGGTCTATATTCGGGTCAGCTGATTGACAGCTGGCCAGGTGGAGTCAGCCACCTTCCTGCAGGTCTTCCTGCAGGTACAGATCACCCCCTGCAGTAGGCTGGTGGTCGTATCACCACATCCTGCTATGATTTCACTGCCCTGAAAGTACATAATATATCACTTATGATGTAACCACTGGAGGTGGGGCCCTCCTTATATCCAAGAAATCTGAATGAACCAGGTAAATCATGGTCCAGTGTGAATGGCTTACTGGGTACTGCATGCCAAGTAGGTTTACTTACATCCCAGAAGGGTTGGCAGTGTGAAACGACTCATGGGGTGGAAGCTAATTTGACAAATGGACTTAAATGAATCTGGACTGACAGCTGAGTTCTAACAACAATCAGAAACTGAGACATGACCCAGGAGAGAAAGTTGCATATCACTGGTTTGTAAAATTTGATGACATCCTGAGTGATTGCTTTGAGTCAGTGGAATGCTCCATGTTCAAGGACTCAGAAAGAAACCTTAATGAATATACTCAGCAGGCTTCAGCAAGAACAGGTAAGAGGTGAGGGATAGTAAGAGTTGAAATAAGAAAGGGCCACCCTATTCAAAGAAGAAAAAGGATTCAGCAGGTAGTGTACTGGGAAGGGTTGTGGCTGTCATTTGACAGCACTGCCCCCTACCTAGTGGGAGGACACACCAGCTGCCAATCAAGGTTTGGTTCCACCCCACCCATTAGTGCACACCTTGCTGTTGGTCACATGTAAATTACTGGACTGCACTCTCCAGCCAGCCTGTACTTGGCCTTGGGGCATTGGCTGTTGTAATTAAATAACCCTCCTGCCACTGAACTATTGGTCCCCAGTAAATGATATGGCTTGTCCCTCCAGTGCTCCTTGTTCTCTCTCTTTTGCCAGTTTGGGACCACCCTGCTTCACTCCAGGCCTAGAAATGTGGAAGGGTGCTAGAGAAACTGTTGGTAAGGTGTGCACTGTTAAAAGGGTAGGGAGTGTTTAATTAGTGCCCTTTGCCTGCACTGAGTCAAGGGTTGGTGGGGCATCATAGTGATTTTTCCCTGATCATTGATTGTACCAGTTCATTGTGTGTGTGTGTGTGTGCACTGCATCAGTTGCCATTTCCCCCCATTTGCCTTCTATAAAGAAAATCCTTCCCTACATCAAAACTATGTTCAGAATCTTTGTCTTTGAAACCTAACAAACATGTTTCCTCACTCATAACAGGTAGTGTGACAGATTATGTTATGTTTTATATTGTATATAGATATGTTTTAAAGGAGATAAATTGTGCCAGGCTTTTTAGTGTAGGTCACAAACAAACATTTCAAAACACATCTCATTTTAAATGCCTAAGCTCTGATCAAGCCAGACAGTGCAGGCTCCAGGTGCCTTTGCAAAAACTTCAAAGAATGCCTAGAGACTTCACAAGTAGGTGTTAATTAGACATCCTGTGGAGGAATGGATTATTGTTTTGGAAAGGAACAGATGAACAAACTCTGAAGATTACGTCCAAAGCTGCAGTCTGTCTGAGTACAGTTGGCTCTCGTAAGGGGGGGGTTATGTGGTTTTCTCTGAGTGAGAGAGAGAGAATTCAGTTCTATAGTTCTACAGTCAGCAGCTGGGACTGGAACAGGCCAAACTGACAAGCTTGTCGAAAAGCCTCATTTTGAAGATGGGTTATGAGTGCTTAGTTCAACCTGGTCAAAGTCCTATGGTCCATACAAGAGGAGATGGCTGCTGTATAATTTTTCACTTGAAATTAGGGAAACAGAAAAGGAACTCTGATGACCTGAAAGAAAGAGGTTACCATCTGGAAAACCCTGATGGGGCAAGTTTCTTTTGCAAGACGCTGAAGTAGCTGATTGGAAGGAATCAGTTGTGGGTGTCCAACGAACAACAAGTCTCTCTCTGAAAACCAACAAGAACCTTCCTGTGTGGTAACCATTTACCTTTCAGGCACCAAAGCCTGGTGAAATTCATAAATGTTAAATTCTGTGCACAGTATAAAAATTGCTTGATACCGGTGAACTTGGAGGAGTGAGACGTGAGATTGGACTGTGAATCAAAGAACATTTCTGAACTTACACACACACACACACACACACACACACACACACACACACACACACACACACACACACACACACACACACACACACACACACACACAAATGTGCTTAGAATTAGAAGGGGGTTAAGTTAAAGTGTGATTCTGTTTTCATGTTTAAAGATAATTAAAAGCAACTTTTGTTTAAGTAACCATTTGTCTTAGCGAATTTCTGTTGCTGCTGGGTTTTGCATTCCTCTGGGCACAGTAGGTAGAGGTAAGGGCAGCTTCTTTAGATATCATATATTTTGTTCATCTAGTCATAGACAGTGCCAATGGCAGTCAAGGCAGGGGAAGGCTCCTCTTGCAAAATGTGGGTTGTTAGGGAAGCCAGTAGTATCCCTGATGACTTCATCTGTGAGAAGTGCATCCAGTTGCAGCTCCTGACAACCCGAGTTAAGGAATTGGAGCTAGAGTTGGATGAATTCCAGACCATTTGTGTGGCATAGGGGGTGATAGGAAGAAGTTACAGGAACACTATCACACCTAGGATGGTAGATGGGTGACAGTCAGGAGAAGGAAAGGGAACCGGCAGGCAATGCAGGACACCCTTGTGGCCATCCAGCTCTATAATAAACATACCATTTTGGACACTGTTCGGGAAGACGACCTACAAGGGACAAGCCATGGAGATCATGTGTCTGCCACAGAGTCTGGTCCTGTGGCTAAGAAGGGAAGGGAGGAGAAGAGGGGAGCTATAGTAATAGGGGATTCCATAGTTAGGGGTAGAGATGAGAGATTTTGTGGAAGAGATCAAGTATCCCAGATGGTATGTTGTCTCCCTAGTGTCCGAGTCTGAGATATCTTGGATTGAGCATTCTCAGGAGGGAGGGTGAACACCCAGATATTGTGGTCCATGAAGGGTGAGGAGCTGTGATCAAACAGAACAGACCAGACGGCTCGTCTACTGAGGCTGTATGGGTGGAGCTGAGGTAGGGGAAAGGTATGACCACACTCATGGTATTATAGACTGCCCAATAGAAAGAAATGGAGGAGCCAATCTGTAAAGAGATAGCAGACAGCTGCAGGAAACATAAGGTTGTTATAGTAAGAGATTTTAAGTTTCCACATATTGATTAGACTCCCATTCTCTAAAAGGATGGACGGCTTGGGGTTTGTCAAATGTGTTCAGGAAAGTTTTCTAAATCAATATATAGAGATACCAACTAGAGAAAGTGAAATACGGATCTCCTTTTAGGGAACAGGACAGGACAGGTGACAGAAATGTGTATGGGAAAATTTGAGGTCCAGTGCTCAAGTTAATTATGTAGAAGAATAAGTCTTGGCCTCGGGTGTGATTTGAAATTGGAGAAAGGTCAATTTTGAGAAAATGAGAAAGGATTGAGAATGAGTGGGTTGGGATAAATTGTTTTCAGACCAGGATGTGCGAAGTAAGTGGAGGACTTTCAGAGATAAAATTCTGAGAGTACAGAGTTTATATGTTCCTGTCAGGATCAATAGAAGGCATAGGGAACATTGGTTTTCAAGGAATATTAGGGATCTGGTTTGGAAGAAGTTATGCATAGCAGGTTTTTTCAACATGGAGCAGATGAGGTCCTTGAGGAGAATATAAAATCCAAAAAAAAATCCCTCAAAAGAAATCAGAAAGGCATGAAGTTACTTTGGCAATGTGAGGGAAAATCTTAGTTTTTACAGGTATATTAAGAGCCAAAGGATAGTAAGGGACAAAATTAGTCCCCTGAATGGAACTAAAAGAGATGGGAAGGAAAAGAAAGTAAGGAAAGCAAGCAGTGAGATCATGGAACTTATGCAGATTAAAAAGGAGAAAGTGCTTGCTGTCTTAAAGCAACTAAGTGTGGATAAATTCTTAGGGCCTGATGAGATATTCTCTTAGACATTGAGGGAGGCAAATATAGAAATTGTAATGGCTCTGGCAAAAAAAAAATGTCCTTGCCCATGGGTGTGGTGAAAGAGAATTGGAGGGAAGCTCATGATTTTCCATTTAAAAAAAATGATCCAAAATTAACCCTGAAAATTATAGGCCAGTATGTCTGACGAAAGTAATAGCAAAATTATTGGAATGTATGCTCAGAGATCAGATATATAATTATTTGTATAGCCATGGACTGATTATGGATAGTCAACATAGCTTTATGCATGGTAGGTTATATTTAACCAATCTTGTAGAGTTTCTCAGAGGTTATCAGGAAAGTTGATAAAGGAAAGGCTGCAGATGTTGTCTACATGGACTTTAATAAGGCCTTTGACAAGATCCCATATGGGAGGTTAGTCAGGAAGATTCAGGTGCTAGGTTTTCATGATGAAGTAGTGAATTATATTCAACAATGTGTGGACAGGAGAAACCAGAGAGTAGTGGTCAATTATTGCTTTTCAGATTGGAGGCATTTGACTAGAGGTGTGTCTCAGGGATCAGTGCTGGGACCATTGTTGCTTGTCATCTTGATCAATGATCTGGATGTTTATGTGGTAAATTGCATCAGCAAGTTTGCAGATAACATTAAGATTGGAGGTTTTGTGGATAGCAAAGGAAATTTTAAAAGCTTGCAGAGGGATCTGGATCAGCTGGAATTATGGGCTGAAAAATGGCAGATGGAATTTAATACAGACAAGTGTGAGGTGTTGTATTTTGGAAGGACAAACCAAGAAAGGGCACTGAGAAGTGCGGTAGAACATAGGGAACTGGGAATACAGATGCTGTACATAATTCCCTGAATGTGGCATCACAGATGGATAGGGTTATAAAGAGAGCTTTTGGCATATTGGACTTCATAAATCCACATACAGGAATTGTGATACAAGTTGTAAAAGAAATTGGTGAGGCCAAATTTGGAGTATTGTGTGCAGTTTTGGTCACCTAATACAGGAAAATTTTCAATAAAATAGAAAGAGTATAAAGAAGATTCACTTGGATGATGGCCAGACTTCAGGAACAGAGTTTCAGGGTGTGGTAAACCTTTGTTGTGCCATGAGTATCTGCTGCTGGCTGGACACACCTCCTGAGACTGATCCTACCCATAGTCCCTTGCATGATCCCCTTTCTCTTTGCTTTGATCAATCGATGAGGTTGATGGTAGTTTCTATCTTTAGTTAATAAAAGCCTGATAGTTTCACAACATCAGTTGTTTGTGATTATTGATGGTACATCACAAGGAAAACAATTTATCCCAACCCACGCATTCTTGATCCTTTCTCATTTTCTCAAAATTGACCTTTCTCCAATTTTGAATTTGAACAAGTTAGGACTTTATTCCATGAAGCATAAAGGAATGAGGGGATATTTGATCGAGGTATTTAAAATTATGAGGGAGATAGAGTAAATGTAGATCAGCTTTATCCATTGAGTGTTGGTGAGATACAAACCAGAAAATGTGGGTTCAGAGTAGAAGGGGAAAATTTTTAGGGGGAACATGAGGTGGAACTTCACACACAGAGAGTGGTGGGGTATGGAATGAACTTTTAGCTGATGTGGTGACTGTGGGCTTAATTTTAACATTTAAGAGAAATTTGGGCAGGTATATGTGAGAGGTATGGAGGGCTATGGAATGGATTCAGGTTAGTGGGACTAGGGAAAAAATTGGTTCAGCACAGACATGAATGGAAGAAGAGGCCTGTTTCTGTTCTGCAGTGTTCTATGGATCTATGGAATACAATAAATCCATCACCATTTTCAACAGCATGTGTGTGGGAAACTGTACAAAGAGAACATTCTGTGTATTCTCCAACAGGAAATAATAGCTGAATGATGTGGATGAAAGGGTCCACTAACTACAGAAAGCTGGGAATGAGTCTTGCTAGTCAGGCATCCCAAATCCATTCAAAAATCATGTTTTCAGACCCACCAGGCAGTACTGAACCAGTCAAATCTTACAAACACCAGGCACATGACAGGGCATGCAGCCATCACAGGCTACAAAACAGAACAGCAAACAACAACACATCCCTCCCAGAAAACAGCTCAATGCCTTCTGCGCTCACTTCAAGCAGGAGGTTAGTGAGCCAGTGGCACACACTCTTCAACCTTGGGTACACCCGCATCCTCAGTCACCTCCACAGACGTCAGATTGGGCTTCCAGAGCATGAACCTGCGAAAAATGACGGGCGCAGATGAAGTCCCTGGATATGTCATTTATTCCTATGCAGATCAGCTGGATAGAGCATTGCGATACCTCTTCAACCTCTCTTGCCTTCAGGCTGAAGTACCCACCTGCTTCAAAAGGTCAAAATCCCCATGCTGAGAGAACATAGTGATGGGTTTAAGGGACTAAGTGTCAACTGGTTTCTTTGACATTCACCATCATGAAGTGCTTTGCAAGGTTGGTTGTGGCTCACATTAACTCCAGTCTTCTCGATACCCTCAACCCACTCCAATTTGCCTAGAGCCACAACAGGTCTTCTGTAGGTTAAACAGGGCTCCATGACCTTGGAACACCAGGGCAACAAAAACACCTCTGCCAATCTATTATTCATTCACTATAGATCTGCCTGAAATGTAATAATATCAAACAAGCTCATCCCCATATTCCATGACCTTGGCCTCAGTATCTTCCTCTGCAATTGGATCCATGCCATTCTAGCCCACAGGCCATAGACATTGACATCACCTGCTCCATGATTATCCTCAACACAGGAATCCCATAAGGCTTTGGACATTGTCTTTATTCCATGGACACCTATGTCACTCTGTACACCACTCCAACTCCATCTAGATATTGATGACACCACTGTCATGAGCAGGATGTCTAACAATGATGAGTCAGGGGGTCAAGGGAAATAGAGGGATGTGGGTTGATGGCAGGTCAACAAGACCAATAAACTAGACATATACCCAAACAGGAGATGAGCTCACACCCTAGTCTGCATCAATGGTTTGATTTGGAGATAGTCGACAGCATTAGGTTCTTCGGAGTAAATTTCTCCAGCTCCATTTAATATCCAGAAATAATGCACCAGAACTGAGAAAGTCTGAAGAATTTTGGCATGTTATCAGCAACCTTTAACAAGTTCTACAGTAGAATCATCATGGAGGCTGCTGAGAGCCAGATCACAGGCATTTAAATCTGGAGGTTAAGAACACTACACAAGTAGCAGGAATGACCTACACCAAGCCATCTCCTGGGTGAAGTTGAGATTGCAGATGAGAATGAAAACAAAAGGATCGCTGACAGCTGTGGCAGGGCATAAAAGACATAACATTCTACAAAACCAAATCTGGTGCCGTCGGGGCAGGAGAGAGAAAAGCTTCACTCCCAGATGAACTCAATGCCTTCTATGTCTGATTTCAACATCAAAACAAGGAAGGGCAAATGCGTGGTTCCCTGTCCCCTGATAATCCTCGACTGTCAGATCAGAATATGATATGCGAACTGCCTTCAGGTGAGCGAATCCAAGGAAAGCATCTGATCTGGATGGAGTGCCCGACCAAGCACTGAAAACCTGTGTTGTTCAACTTGTCAATGTATTCATGATATCTTCAACATCTCGTTCCGACAGAGTGTGGTGCCCACCTGTTTTAAACAGGCCTCAATCGTACCTGTGCCAAAGAAGAATATGGTAACCTGCCTAAAACCAGTTGCACTCGTATCCAGAGTGATGGTGTTTTGAGAGGTTTGTGTTGAAGCATATAAGCTCCCATCTGAATGGTGACATAGATCCATTCCAATTTGCCTACAACAGCAACAGGTCTGCAGTAGATGCCAACTCTCCCGGTCAACACAAAGGAAATGAACACCTGGAGAGCAAAGACGCATTCATCAGGATACTTTTTATCGACCATAGTTCGACATTCAACCCCATCATCTCCTCAAAATTTATCAGCAATCTCCAAGGTCTGGGCTTCAACACCCCACTGGGTAATTAGATCATGGATTTCCTCACTTCCAAACCACATTCAGTGAGGATTAGTAAGAATATCACCTCCATATTCTTAATCAGTACCAGAGCCGTGTTCTTAGCCCCCTGCTCTACTCATTATACATCTAGGACTGTGTGGCTTGGAAGAGCAAAGACACCATCTACAAATTTGCTGGCAATACCATAGTAGCTGGTTTGCACTTCCTTCCTGTTTATATTTCTCTCTTTTGTGTATGAGTATTTTTTTGGAGTTTTTTTTTTGCATTACCAATAAGTAGAAATTGTGCCTGTCTCACAGGATTAAGAACCTCCGGGTTGGATCTCATGTACTCCGACAACTGAACTTTGAAATTTGAACCTTTTGAACTCTATTACGCATATGTGCCTCCACTCCATTGACTCCATCTATAATCTCCGTTACCTTGAAAAAGCAGCCAACATATTAAAAGGCTCATCCGACCCCCAGCTACGCTCTTCTTCAGCACCCTCCCCTCATCTTGGGTAGATTCACACACCACCAGATTCAAGGACCTTTTTTATTTCCTGTCTGCCAGCCTCCCGAATGAACCACACAAGAGTAAAATTGCTCCGTACCAATGATCTCTCCCTGAACATCTGCACGGTTCGATGTATGCTATATGTGGGATGTCTAGCTGGACTGATTGCAAAGCAAGTTCTATCACTGTGTCTTGGTACATATGAAAATAAATTGAAACTTGAACTTAAGGTTGGGTAAACAGAAAGCATACAGTTGTTTATTAAATTTTAAGCACATTTATTGCCACCATTTGGCATAGTTATAACTCTATTAGTTTAATATTGCTCAGTTAATAATTCTAATTTTGATTTAAAATATCAGACATATATTTTATCATTTTACCTAACAATAGTACTGGTAATTATTGAGAAATAAATTGCTTAACTTTGCTGTTACTCTAAAACTGAATTGGGTTCAATTTAAATAAGACTAGGATCCTGCAGAGTAAACTTGAAACCCTTTCAATGATAAAGAATGAAGTTATTGATTTTAATAAAATAAGGGCAACAGCCACCAACAGAGTAACTTACTTTATAAAACATTTTTCTTACAAATCTTAATAGTACTGGCATGAAGTCTTCTTAATGTGGGTACAAGAGTATGTGCACCCAATGTTTATCTGGCCTACAAGGCAATGGTGAATTAACTACCTAGGCTGAGCTTTAGTATGGCCTCCTCCCCCCCCCCAACCCACCTTACCCCCTGCCCCATGGCCCCCGTCCTTCATTGAATAGAAAAAAGGTGACGTTAAGTTACATTAAATAACGTATCATTTTACTATGTATAATGTACTGCATGCATAATATCATAAACTTATATGAATCAATTACAACCTTTTATTCTTTTAGTGTTCATTTATTTTTCATTTTCTTTACATTTGTAATTTAATTTTTTTTGTTTACAAAAGTGTTGATAACAGTATTGAAATCAACAGATTGAAGAACTTCTGATTCAATGTATATGAGTGCAAGATGACTAAGTTTCTCATTGCTCATTGTTTTTTTTTTAATTTTTTAAATTTTTCACACCATAAACACATTGATCAAGATACATACATTTATTAATTTACATACATTTATATATTTTTCAAATATATACAGTGTCATTTTCTCCCCTCCCTTCCTCTTCCCATCCCACCCTCCCTACCTCCCCTCCCATTCATTTAAAATACAGAATCTTAGATACTTTAAACCAGTCAAACAATGTTGTCACTCAATAAAAATAAACAAGAAGTTCCACTGAGTCGATTCTTTTCATTTCCTTCTCCTTCTGTTATTTTAAGTGGCAGATGTCCCCAGTAGGTTTTCTCTATTGTGTTTCATGTATGGCTCCCATATTTGTTCAAATATTGCAATATTATTTCTTAAATTATATGTTATTTTTTCTAATGGAATACATTTATTCATTTCTATATACCAGTGTTGTATACTCAAGTTATCTTCTAATTTCCAGGCTGACATAATACATTTTTTTGCTACGGCTAGGGCTATCCTAACAAATCTTTTTTGTGCACCATCCAAATCAATTCCAAATTCTTTGTTTTTTATGTTACTTAGGAGGAAGATCTCTGGGTTTTTTGGTATATTGCTTTCTGTAATTTTATTGAGCACCAATAGAATTTGATCCTCTTCAGTGCCGAAAATGAACGCTCATCTGAACAGTTAGTGATCATTGAGGACAGACAAATTCTAAAGCAAATGTAGGTATTTTAATACACCTTGGGCCGTCAATCTCTTGCTAGAGCTCAATACATCCCAGTAATGGTGATATCTTCATCGGATTTTCCTTGAATGTATTTCTGAAAGTAGATGAGCTCTTCCTTAAAGGCCAAGTCAGTCATCTGGATGAACTTGTGTAAGGATATTTGCTGCCTTTTTAGGTGGGTCAAAATCAATATTGCAAATATGAGGAAGAAATCCAAATCCAAGATCTATATCTCAATAAACACAATCTCGCAGGGGGTTGCAGTTGCAGGACGAAGTCCCTAAAAGCATTACTTGTTTCCTTCTAAATGCTTGTATGTTTGGAGCCTAATTTAGTTAACAAAATAGTATTTGTAATATTGCAAATATGAAAATAATATATGCAAACGTACTGAAATATCATGGGCGGCTTGGGTTCCCTTCCCCCCCCCGGGCCCCTAGGCTTCAGCCTAATGGTAAATCCTCCACTGCTTCAAGGAAAAATATTCTCTAAAATGAAGTAACCTTTTCACAATTCACATCTGTAAACTGGAATGTCTTTTATTGATTTCTGTGCATCTTTACATTATTCTTTGTGTTGAAAATTAGACCATGACCTCTCACAGGAAAAGATATTGGATTTTTATTACCAAGCTAAGTCTTTATGTATTTTTACAGTTTTTAATTGATTAGGCATTCACAAAACCTTCAACTGTATTTTTACGGAGCTTCATTTAAATAGTGGCAGTGATTATTGCATTGCCGCAGGGTTTTAAAGCTGATAACCTGCCTTTCATGTTATTATTTAACAACAGATACAAGAAACTAATGTGCACCAACTGAATGGTTAATGCATGAAGGACATATTTATGTGGAGGAAATATGGAGCATGTTCATGAGAATATTATCAGAACGGTAGTTAGATTTTGAGAAAATAAAATCAGCAGTCTTTCTAATATTGAAGATTATATAATTTTTAGGGAATTTTACAAGGATGATCTGGTTAGCGTAGCGCTTAATGCACCGCTACTACAGTGCCAGCAACTGGGGTTTGAATCTGGCACTGCCAGTGAGTAGTTTGTATATTCTTCCTGTGCCTGCATTTGTTTCCTCTTTATGCTCCAGCCTTTAAAAAATACACAAGGGTTGTAGGTTAACTGGCATGTTTGGGGGGCTCAGGCTCATTGGCCGGTGGGTCTTGTTACTGCATTTTACATCTAAACACAGATAGAAATATTATTAAGAGATAGAACATGAAAGGACACAACATCAGATATACTTAAAGCCTGTAAGTCAACCAATAGTACAGCCTACATTGAGGCCAGATTTGGAAAAACCTGCCCCTTAAACTGAAGACAAGGGAATAGTTCTGCTCAGTTCACACCGACAGTGTTTTCTGAAATTTTGCAAAATTGCATTAAAAAAAAACATTTGCTGTGAACTAATTCCTGTTGATAATAGATCCCTTCAAACTATTCTTAAGAAGAACAAGGGACTATTTATCCTTCAATTAAAGTCGCAAATTAGATTACACAATGATTTTCATAACATTGTTGGCCAGATCTTGTTCTGTCCCAAAGTTTAACTTAAAAAAATAATATGTAACACATTTTGGGACACATTTATAAAATGCTTTATGCATTTTTTTTTCCTTTTTTTTAAATATGGATTAGAGTCTGGATCCAACTTTAATAGTAAGATGTAGGCATTGTTTTGGAGACGTGCTGTTTTCAAAAAGTGTACTTTGTCTATTAACAAAGCCATAATTAGTAATTTACCATGAATGGGGGCACACTAGCACATTAATAATATAAAGATACATTTTGTTTGTTCTTAAGATACACCAGATTTGTTAAGGGTCAGAAATATGCAGATAATGTAGCAAGGTTTATTAGTTTGATACATTTGGTTCGAAAAAATTGAAACCTGAGTGTTACAGTGACTTTGGACCCTGAAAAGGCTTTTGATAGATTAGAATAGGATTTCCTCTTTAAAGTTCTAAAGAAAATGTAGATTGTGTTCAATATTCATAGATTAGTTAAAATACTGTATAAAAAAAAACCTTTTTGCAATTAACTAGATCATGTAGACCAGGTTACCCATCGTCACCAGCTTTATTACTTTTAGCAATACAAATGTTCACTGAATTAATAAGACAGGATTCAAAGATTGTGGGTATTAAAGTGAAGCAAGAAGAATATAAAATAAATTTATTTGCAGATGACATTTTGATTTATTTAACAGATCCTTTAAATTCTTTGCATCAACTTAAAATTAGAATAAAAGAATATGGAGACATACCAAATTATAAAATTAATTGGAATAAAAGTGAAATTATGCCTTTAGTTAATGGGGATTATGAGAAATGTGAGCAAGTCATTGAATCTAGATGGCTAGATCTTGGAATAAAATATTTAGGTTTTCGTGTGCAATTAGATTTGACAACAGTATTTCAATTAAATTATTTATCTTTTTTAAAGTAAATTAAAGAGGATTTGGAAAGATGGAATATGTTACACATTACTTTAATGGATAGAGTAAATTATGTTAATATGAATGTTTTTTCTTCCAATACACATTTATTTCAATTGATTACAATTTCAATTCCCTGAAAATTCTTTAAGGAATTAAATGTTTGTGTTAGAAATTTTTTTTATGGAAAGGGAAAATAGCTAGGCTTTCTTTGGAGAAATTTATGTGGAAATATGATTTAGGAGGCTTACAGCTCCCTAATTGTATGAATTATTATATAGCAGCACAGTTGAGATTTATCAATGTAATGTACGATTTAAATAATGTTCCAACATAGGTAATATAAAACTTGATAAAATAGGAAGCACAGATTCACAACATTTTATTTGTAAATGGAATGTAAGATTGCTAATAACAAATAGAAAAAAAAAAAACACCCATTCTGAAACATTTAATTGAACTTTGGAATAAAGTTAATAAAGAGATTGGCGGAAGAGGTTTAATATCTGGAAAAATACCTTTATTTCAAAATAGACTTTTTCCATTTTCTAAGGAAAATATTTTTTTTAAAAAGATTTGGAAAATTGTGGTATTAAGAAAATTAAAGATTGTTTTGAAACCAGGAAGTTTAGTAGAATTAAGGAAAAGATTAAAATATTGGAAAATACAAATGTTATTATCAAATCAAGAGACATTTTTGTGAAACCTTTGGTCAAGGTTTACTATCACCAGTGGAGACAGAAGTAGAATTATGTACTAGAGATGTAAAGAAATTTATTTTGGATATGTTTAAATTATTACAAAAGAAAATTCAAAAGGAAGGAGTTCATAAATCAAGACATAAATGGGAGATAGATTTAAATAAGCAAATAGATACATTTAGATGGATTCAGATATGTAGAGAAAGTATGAAAAGTACAATTAATGTGAGATATAGATTAGTTCAATATAACTTTATTCATCAATCATATTTAACAGCACAAAAGTTGTATAATATGAACTATACCTACTTGGATTTATGTTTCAGATTATGGACAAGAAGTTGCCACTTTTTTGCATTCAACTTGGCAGTGTTCCACAATTAAACCTTTTTGGCTTGAAATGGGAAATAGAATGAATAACTGGAATAAAATTCCCACAGGATCCAATGTTTTTTTTTAACTGGAAGATATTAGAGGGATTAAACCTAAATTAAAATTGAATATGTATCAAGTAAAATTTGTCCATATTGCTTTGGCATTAGCTAGAAAATGTATTCCTATAACTTGGAAGTCTGATTTGGGAATGGATAGATGGCATGTGGAAGTTTGGAGTTGTATTCCACTTGAGAAAATTATTTATAATTTAAGAGACAAATACCATTTATTTTGGAAAATATTGTTCTCTTGTCCATTTTCTTTTGAGTTTATAGGGGGTGTGGATAAATAGGAGAATTTCCTTCTTTCTTATTTTCTTTTATTTGTTATGTAACTATTACATGTATTTGGATTAAGTTTGAAATATTGTAATATGTTTTCTTAGAGGTTTTATTTTAAACATTTTTTTTAAAGAGATGTCAGGCAAAGCAGTAAAACATTAACACCACTCTTATGGCGATTTAAATTCAACTATAATATTAAACAGCAGAGCAGCGAGAGAAGATTGGCAAACTCACCCTGATTATTTATTTTTCCAAACACTAAACACCTGAAGACAATATTTCCCAACAGTATGGCATTTTAGAAAACTTAGAGACCCTCTTCAGTCTGTGTTGATGTAAAGTTACTCCACATTTTAGAAAACTTAGAGACCCTCTTCAGTCTGTGTTGATGTAAAGTTACTCCACATTTTAGAAAACTTAAAGACCCTCTTCAGTCTGTGTTGGTGTAAAGTTACTCCACATTTTAAACACACTTCTGAAAATGTGACAAATTAAGATAAGTTCAAGCTGAATTATTATTTTCTCTTGCGAGCTCATTGTCAACTGTTCCACAATGAGATGAAAAGTGTTGACATTTTCTGTATATCTATCTGGGCAAGACTGTCTTAAAAAAAAAAGAAAAAAATATCTGTAGTGATCTCATTGAAGCAAATAATTATCATTAGGTCAATGCAGGAATAATACTCTCATTTGCTGGATCTCTAGAACAAGAGGTCAGTTTTAAAATTAGGGTTTGTTCATTCAAGATGGAGATGACAAAAATATAATTTCATCCAGAGGGCAGAGAGACTATGGAATATTCTAGCAAAGGGCATCCTGAATACAGTACATACAACATATTTTTGGATTGAAGGGGAATCAGAAATGTGGGGTTAGTACAGGAAAGTAACACTAAATTAATGAGCCACAGTCTTATAGAGTGATGGAGCTTTACAGCATAGAAACAGGCCCTTCAACACAACTCATCCATGCTGACCAAGTTGTCTGCTACATCTATTCCCATTTGCCTGCCCCTATCTCTCTTAATCTTTCCAATCTATTTAGCTAGCTTAATATCTTCTGAATGTTATAATTGTACACACCTCTACTGCTTCTTCGGGGAGCTCATTCCAAAAACCCACTCTACATTAAAGTCCTTAAGTCCCTTTTAAATCTTTTCCTTCTCATATTAAACTTTTGCCCACTCCCCTACTCTGGAGGGGGGGGGGGGGAGATTGTGACTGTTCACCTTAGCTATGCTCAGATGACTTTATATACTTCCATAGAGTCAACCTCCTAGGTTTCAGGAGGAAAAATCTCAACCTATCCAATCTCTCCTTCTAACACAATTCCTCCTATCCTGGTAACATTCTTGCAAATCGTTTATACACCTTTCCAGCGTACTGACCCTACTTCCCATCACAAGGCAGCTAGAACTGTAGCACACCATACCCCAGGCAGAGGGATGGAATGGCCTACTCCTCTTTCTGTTTCATAATTAATTTTTAGAGAGTAGCACATTTACTGCCATCAATGCTATCCAGGTTCATTGGACAAGCTGTACAAGGAGATCAACCTTTCATTCTGACCTAAAACAAATAAATATCAAAAGTCAAAGTATTTCCTCTCCCAGCAAAACATGCACTGAAAACTAATCCCTTATATGAGTTCTATTTTTATTTCAGCCACACTGACTGAAAATAACATATTCTGATTTGATAGAAGATAATGAAAGTGAGTGGGACACATTTACAGTAACCTTTGGATCATGACGGTAAAAGTTGATGTAATTTTAATAAAATAAATAATGCATCCCCTTGTTTGATAATAAAATTTAATTTAGAAAGACATCTGCTTCTTTAGCCATTTTTACTTCAGATGCTGCATAATTATTATTCACAGTCTGCCTACTGAAGACAAAATCTCTCCCTTGATTTGAACAGCAGAAACATTTTCTCTGTAAAGGTTTGTAAAAATGTCAGATCACAATCTACGAACCCACAGAATACTTTGTGCTGGTAGCTACATCCACCTTGTCAAAAACTGAGTACTCTCAAAATTATAACAATTTTTACTCATTGTGCACTACATCATATCACATCACTGAAGTATTCCTTGATTGTTTTAGTGTGGCATTTTTCTGAGAAGATGCTGAATTGATGCCACCTTTGTTCTCTCAGGTGCATGTTCTTCCTTGTGACTTGGCCAATATCTTTCCCTCAGCCAAATATGAACATAGAAGCATAGAGTATAGAGCACCAAAACAGTCCCTTTCATGCACCAAGTTCATGCTGACAAATGCACTTGCAGAAACTGGTCCCATTTACCTGCATTTCATCCATAGTATTTAATGCCTTGCTGATTTATCAATGCTGATTTATATGCTTCTCAAATATTGGGAATCACTGCCTCCACTCCACAGACAGTGGCAACAACCCATTGGGAGAAATAAGAAACCATCTCGGGTCCCCTCGCTTCTCAGCTTCAAGATTTACGATTCAAGTTTCCTTTATTGTCATGTAATAAAACAGAAGATGTCATATTACACAAATTTTACTTTAGTCTACCATAAAGCAGACAAAGATTCGTCATCAGCATAAATTGCCTGGCGTACCTCGCTGTCAGAGAAAGAGAAGGCAAAAGAGAGTTGGGGACATTGAGTGCCCATGGATTTGCCTGCAGAGCTCCTGTAGTCACACAATCTTCAGTCCAAACCATCAGCAACCCGAGCTCCAGGTCCAAACCTCTGACAGGATCAGGAAACCCTCAGCACCCTCTCTTATCTCAGTTCCGAGTCCTGGTCACCCTTTAACCCATCTCGAGCCAATCTCCAGCAGTCTGCATCTTGGTAGGACTCCTTTGACTGCAGTTACCAGCAGCCCATGGCCTTCATGGGTTTCTTGCCTCAACTCACCAACAGCCTGCTGCCTACAGCCACAGAGCCCCTTGCTGGTGCACCACTGTGATCACCATCTTCCCCTTTACCTTCTCAAATTAAGGATAATCTCCCTGTTTTCTGGTGCCCTGCACCAGTCCTCTGCTTTCCCAGAGTCAGCACCCCCTCGAGGCCACTGCCAAACACAGGCAGCGTCATCTTAGATCCAGACCCTGCGGTCACAGGATTTTAAAATAAACCACAGTTGGCTCCTTATCAGGTGGTTTAAAGCCTGCTGTTGGACAGGCTGGTAGAATCCTGTCTCTGTGTCTCTGGTCGTTGCTCTCCGAAGGTCCATACCAGTGGTGGCAATGCCCTTACAGCAACTCTGGCATACCACTAATTGTTTTTTCTTATACCTTTTTTTAAACACCCCCACAATTGCGGGAGGGGGAAGAATATCAATTCCTACAACCTGTCCCTACACAGTATAAAGGATGTTAAAGTTCAAGTTCAAATTCAAGCTTATTATCGTCTAACTGTAGCTATTTAACCGGACAAAAGAATGTTTCTCCTGTTACGAGCCCAAAGGACCACAAAACCCAGCAGCAATAGGCATTCACCAAGACAAGTAGTTACTTAAACAAAAATTGTTTTTAATTATCTTTAAAACAGAATCAAACTTTAACTTATCTCTATTAACTTAATTAATCCCAACTTAACTCCCTTCTAATTCGAAGCAAATGTGGATGAGATGTGTGTAAATGTAAGAAAAGTTATTTGGTTCACAGTTCAATCTCACTTCTCATTCTTCCAAGTTCTCTGGTTGCAGGCAATTCTTATACTGTACACAGAATTTAACATGGATAAACTTCACCGGGCTTTGGTACTCGAAAGGTAAATGTTTACCATTCAGGAAGGTTCTTGCAGGGTTTGCAGAGAGAGATTTGTTGTTCCAGGATTTCCACAACTGAGGTACCACCATTAGTCACCTCAATGTCTCGCTGATGAAACTTGCTCCATCAGAGTTCTCCAAATGCTAATCTCTTTGTTTCAGGCAACCACAGAGTTCTTTTCTGTTCCATTTATTCCAAGAAAATCATCAGATAGATAGCACTTGCGGCCATCCACTCCTCTGGAGTTTGTTTCAGTTCAGTTCTGACCAGATGTGAACAAAAACCCAGGAGTGACCTTTCTGTCCACTCTGTCAAAACACTTGCAAAAGAGCTTTTAACAGCCAGAGTGTATTCTGCTTGTGGCTTTAATTACATAATTTCAATTAGAACCTATTTGTGAAATGTGCACAGCCTTCTCCATAGTTTCTATAATGTTACTGAAAATGAATTCTTCAATATTTCAAATAAGATCTGTTTTAAAGTGTGTATGTGGGTAACCTACTCTAATTTTACGAATTTATGTCCCAAATATTCCATTACACTCCTGTAATGGAAGATTCTAACCTGTTTTTTTAAACTTGCAGCTCTGGGTTCTGCAAGGCTGAGAACCTGCTTGTGTTTTAGAATCAGCAGACATAAGCTAAATTCCACCGAGGGGCCAGAGATGCTGTTATCTGACGAAAGGTCACCTGTGTACCAAGAACATTTAATCTTCCTGCTTGTTTTGGTCACAGATTATTAGAGGCTTAGCCTTGATGCAAAATAAACCATTGTATTCAAAGTGATAAGCTGAAAATTATGTAATTCGTTAGAAGCCTAGCATGCTAGCTTGCTTCCTTATCTTTCCTGCTGCGCTGGGAATAGGTGCTTGGGTAAGCAGTTTTTGGGTAATATAAGCCATGGTCCCGCTGCTGAAGTATGAGACTCTCCGTGAGGTGGCAACATCTCTCAGCAAGAAGAAGAACTTCTGGAGTCCAGCCAACGTCCCGGTCAGGGGAGGTGGAGAAGCTGCTACCGGCGCCCTGACAACCTACTACAAGTGTGCAGTTGTTGCCTCGCTTCGGCAGTTGGGACCAGTCCAAGTGTTTTTTAAGTATAGTTGGGAAGGGCTTGCATATTGTAGTGTGAAATCAGCTTTTGAATTTGTAATAAACATTTGTATAATCTGAACTGCTCTCCGTGTGTGTGTCTATTTTCTTTCGGTAGCTCAAACACTGTGACCAATCTAAAATGAACAAAATGAGAGGTATAAGTTTACCCAAGACAATTCCACACTTAGATGCACATATAAATGCATGTAATATACAACATATAATTATCATATATATATATATCTTCTTTGGCTTGGCTTCGCGGACGAAGATTTATGGAGGGGGTAAAAAGTCCACGTCAGCTGCAGGCTCGTTTGTGGCTGACCAGTCCGATGCGGGACAGGCAGACACAATTGCAGCGGTTGCAAGGGAAAATTGGTTGGTTGGGGTTGGGTGTTGGGTTTTTCCTCCTTTGCCTTTTGTCAGTGAGGTGGGCTCTGCGGTCTTCTTCAAAGGAGGCTGCTGCCCGCCAAACTGTGAGGCGCCAAGATGCACGGTTTGAGGCGTTATCAGCCCACTGGCGGTGGTCAATGTGGCAGGCACCAAGAGATTTCTTTAGGCAGTCCTTGTACCTTTTCTTTGGTGCACCTCTGTCACGGTGGCCAGTGGAGAGCTCGCCATATAATACGATCTTGGGAAGGCGATGGTCCTCCATTCTGGAGACGTGACCCATCCAGCGCAGCTGGATCTTCAGCAGCGTGGACTCGATGCTGTCGACCTCTGCCATCTCGAGTACCTCGACGTTAGGGGTGTGAGCGCTCCAATGGATGTTGAGGATGGAGCGGAGACAACGCTGGTGGAAGCGTTCTAGGAGCCGTAGGTGGTGCCGGTAGAGGACCCATGATTCGGAGCCGAACAGGAGTGTGGGTATGACAACGGCTCTGTATACGCTTATCTTTGTGAGGTTTTTCAGTTGGTTGTTTTTCCAGACTCTTTTGTGTAGTCTTCCAAAGGCGCTATTTGCCTTGGCGAGTCTGTTGTCTATCTCATTGTCGATCCTTGCATCTGATGAAATGGTGCAGCCGAGATAGGTAAACTGGTTGACCGTTTTGAGTTTTGTGTGCCCGATGGAGATGTGGGGGGGCTGGTAGTCATGGTGGGGAGCTGGCTGATGGAGGACCTCAGTTTTCTTCAGGCTGACTTCCAGGCCAAACATTTTGGCAGTTTCCGCAAAGCAGGACGTCAAGCGCTGATATATATATAAAAAAAATGAATATCTAAATAAATAAATAAATATATATAAACATGTAAGTTTTTGGAATCTTTCTGAATGGTGTCACATCAGTAGGAATTTGATTGGTTAAATTGGCTGATGCCTTCTTGAAAATTAACTGCAAGCCAGTTAGATGGCTTTAGAAAAATTACAGCATGTTAGATGTTGCAACCTTCAACTCCATTTGATTTTATCTTCATTTCATCCCATGGCTGGCCAATACCATTTGAGTTTAATTGAGCTACTTTGCATCTGAGTTGATTCTTAACACAGAAAGTCCTGTTGGTACCCATCACCTCTCATAGTGGGTATTGCTTTTGGGCCAGAGTGAGAAAAACTCTCAGTAGGGTGGTATTGAAAATATAAAATCTTAAAGGGCTTGATAGTAAACAAGATTCTTACAGATGATCTGGAAATGGGGCACAGAATAAGGGGTTGTTTATTTAAAATGGAGAGGGAGAGGAGATGAAGAATTTTTTTTCTCCTGCAAGATCAATAAACATTGAACCTCTCAAGTCCAGAGACCTGCATAGGCCCAGTCATCATCAAGACTGAAATAGATCACAACGTAGCAGTTCTCCAGTATTACATAATCTACTCAATATTTGGAAGAAGATTCATGTAGAAAGGAATAAAACAAATTACCAATTACCAAAACTAATATTGATGCAAAATCAGTTACTCCCTTTTACAATAGATAACCTTTCCTTTAGAGAATGGGAGAAAAAAGGGATCAAAAGAATAGAAAATTGTTTTTCAGGAAATAGATTATTATCCTTTGAACAAATGAAAGATAAATACAATATAACTCAAGATACAGTGCTGGCATATTACCAATTGAGATCCTACTTGAAGGACAAATTAGGAAGCAGTCTGAGGTTACCAGAGGGAAGTAACTTTGAATATGTGATTACAGATACAATGATAATCAAAAGATTTATAACAAATATGTATATTAAACTGCAAGAAAAGGAGAATGAGGAAACAAATGGTAAAACTAAACAAAAATGGGAACAAGATTTAAATATAAAGATAAAAAAGGAAACGGGAGAAGTTATGTTCTGGAACGATGAGAAATACAATAAATACGAGGTTACGTATGATACAATATAACTGGATACACAGGCTATACATTACACCTCAAAAGTTAAGTAAATGGGACCCAACAGTATCTGACAGATGTTTTCGATGTAAAAAAGAAATGGGAACAACAATTCATGCAATCTGGACATGTGAGAAAGTAGAAAAATTTTGGGAAGATCTAAACCAGATATTAAATAAAATTACAGAAAACAATATACCAAAAAATCCAGAGATCTTCCTCCTAAGTAACATAAAGAACAAAGAATTTGGAATTGATTTGGATGGTGCACAAAAAAAGATTTGTTAAGATAGCTCTAGCCGTAGCAAAAAAATGTATTATGTCAACCTGGAAATTGAAAGATAATTTGAAAATACAACAATGGTATATAGAAATGAATAAATGTATTCTGTTAGAAAAAATAACATATAGTTTAAGAAATAATATTGAAATATTTGAACAAATATGGGAGCCATACATGAAACATGTACTCGAGATGGCAGAGGTCGACAGCATCGAGTCCACGCTGCTGAAGATCCAGCTGCGCTGGATGGGTCACGTCTCCAGAATGGAGGACCATCGCCTTCCCAAGATCCTGTTATATGGCGAGCTCTCCACTGGCCACCGTGACAGAGGTGCACCAAAGAAAAGGTACAAGGACTGCCTAAAGAAATCTCTTGGTGCCTGCCACATTGACCACCGCCAGTGGGCTGATAACGCCTCAAACCGTGCATCTTGGCGCCTCACAGTTTGGCGGGCAGCAACCTCCTTTGAAGAAGACCGCAGAGCCCACCTCACTGACAAAAGGCAAAGGAGGAAAAACCCAACACCCAACCCCAACCAACCAATTTTCCCTTGCAACCGCTGCAATCGTGTCTGCCTGTCCCGCATCGGACTTGTCAGCCACAAACGAGCCTGCAGCTGACGTGGACTTTTTACCCCCTCCATAAATCTTCGTCCGCGAAGCCAAGCCAAAGACATGAAACACAATAGAGAAAACCTACCGGGGACATTTACCACCTAAATTAACGAAAGGAGAAGGAAATGAAAAGAATTGACTCAGTGAATTTCTTGTTTATTTTTATTGAATGACAACATTATTTGACTGGTTTAATGTATCTTAGATTTTGTACTTTAAATGGATGGGGGGGAGGTAGGGAGGGTGGGATGGGAGGAGGGAGGGGGGGAGAAAATGACACTATATATTTGAAAAGGAAAATGTATGTATCATGGTCAATGTGGTTTATGGTGTGAAAAATAAAAAAAAAATTAAAAAAAAGACTGAAATAGATTTTTGAATGAAAGGAGGCATCTGAGCTACATGTATTCACTTTTATTTCTCTTATGGCAAGGCGGGCGGTGTTGATCAGATGGAGGGACATTACCCCGCCTAATCATATTCAATGGCTATGTGATTCCATGTCATGTTTAAATTTAGGGAAGATTAGATACTCAATTTCTAATTTTAAATCAAATTTTCAAACATTGTGGGGACCCTTTTTGAATTACTTTTATTATCTTTGATTTGTTATGAAGATAGAGCTGTTGACTAATGAGGCTATTTATTACTCTGTTAAGAAATCTGTCTTCTATTTGTTGGCCAAACAGTCTCTTTCTTGGTAGTGGGTTTAGAGTTTTCTTTTTAAAAATAAAAATAATAAAATATCAATGCAATATATTCTATTTGATATAACTGTGGGGTACCTGGGATGAAATGATATAATTTAAATGTAATTCATCTTCTTGACTTTTAGCATATATCTGTATGTACTCTATATTTTTAAATTACTCTGGTTGTTAAATTTCAATGTTAATAAAAATATTGGAAAAGAATTATAGGAGAGGTCCTTAGACATGAAGGTGGTGGCTCGATCAGAGTGTATGTAATTTGGTATTCTTCACAGGCTAAATAGCAGATCCAGTCATCTGATCATTGTTGTGGTATGCATATGTGGACTTGGAAAGGCAAAGGGGAAACATGAGTATTCATTCACGACTGTCAGTAGATATGGGTTATGCGAAGCTGACGGCAAGGGTCCCTTGAAATCAATACTGAGCTTTTCCATTGGTTTTGATGCTTTGATAAGAGTCCTTCCTGGTGGGTGATAGAATTGAGGCTTTAGTTCAGCACACACCCTGCATGAAGCTTGTCTTTTTGACATCTTCTTTAGAAAAGGGAAGATTCTTTGCTCTAACAAATTCCAGCAGCTGAGTTATTCCTGGATGACAAAGTCTGTTGTGAATGTCAGTGAGTGTGGAGGTAGTAAAGGCTGAACAAGTCTAAACCTGACTAAAGGAGTCAGGGACCACATCTTCTTTCCCAGGGCACTACTTTGTATTTTTTAACTAAATGTTGCAAGTTCCAGCCTTGATTCTTGAATCTGTGATCTTTATCTTTGTTTGCTTTTTTACTGTTTAAAGCCACTGACCTCCAATCAGTAACCAAGCTAAAGTTGTGCCGTGCCAGGTAGTGGCTCCATTTGCACACTGCCTCAATGATGGCAGTCGCTTCTTTCTCGACAATGTGGTGGCGTAATTTACTTCCTTGTTGAGTCTTCGATATGAATGCAACAGTCGTCCTCCTTGGTTAAGGACCCCAGAAATAGCCACATCAAATGCATCTCACTCTACCTCAAAGGGTATGTTTTCACCCACCCAGTGCAAGGTGGCTTCCTCCAACTCTGTCTTTGGTAAGTTCAGGGTCTTTTCCTCCATTGGAAACTTCTCTGTATTTACCATCAATTAAATCTTATTAGAAAAGCCATGGCATAATAAGCAAACATCTGGAGTACTCTTTTTAAGGATTGCAAATTTTCTGGCGGACGAAGCTCTTGTAGTGGAAATTTGGCTTAATGATACCCTTCCCCACACAATATCCAGGCACATTAATGGAATACAGATATATGCTAAAAGTCAAGAAGATGCTAGGTGCCTCTGACTGACGGACTTTTGGAATTTCTTTACATTTTGATCATGCCCCTCTTGTGTATGTCCAGCAATAGTAATATTATCAAGGTAAGGGAAGGGACCTTGCAGTTTTTCTTCTCTAACTATCTTGTCCGCAGCCTGCTGGAAGATTGTGACTCCAAATGGAATACTACAAAATTGGACTAAATGTCCATTGGTTTCTAAAGCCGTATACTTTTTATCTGACTCCTTCAGTGAAACTTGGTGGTAGGGACTTACGGGTCAAACACACTATATTGTGCAAATTTGTTCACCACTTTGTCATTTCCTGGCGTGGGGTAACCATCCACTTCCATGTATTTATTAATTGTGAATAATTTACACACATTTGCTTCTTGTGTCGGTGGGTAGGATCCTTCACCACTACCACTTGGGCTCACCATGGTGATATGCACATCTCCATTGTACCTTCTGAAAGTAATTGGGGAACTTCCTCTGCAATGAAGACCTGATCATCTTTGCTAAAGCATCTTGATTTGGCAGCAATTGGTTTAGAGCTTGGTGATAAGTTTGGAGAAAGGGATGGCTCTTCTATTGTTGCTGCTGTCAATGCACAGCAATGATCAGCTCCATTCACCGTCGGCTCAGACAAGGTCCTCCGCATTCAAAGTTCACACTCAGATGGTGACGCTGGAAATCCTGGCCAAGTATTAAATCAGAACATAGGTTCTTCAATACACCAAGTCGTGTGGCAGTGTATGACTGGCTATTAAGACTAAGAGTTGGGTCAACAACAACATATCCTTTGGAACTCGTGTTTAAAGTTTTCTGCACCATTGTAATGTCTTTACTGGATGGGTGAACATTTAGTTTTAGTTCCTGCGTGACTTTCTCCCTAATGCAACTCTCAGTGTTCCATGAATCCAATAGAGCACTTAACCTTTTACCATTCACAGACACAAAAGGTGAGGTTTGAACAAGTCCTTATGGCACATTAGTAAGTGTAGCCAATACCTGAGAATTGACCACTGTTGTCACGGAACTTGGTGAGACCTTAGATTTGCACCCCCGGGCATAATGTCCCTTCTTGGCACATTTATTGCAAGAAGCCTCACATGCTGGACAGTTATCCTGTGAATAGTAAGAGAAACCACAGAAGAAACATTTCCATTTTGTATTATAAGTGGCAGCCACAGCTGGTTTCTCAAGAGCAACTGCAAGGTTATCAGGCAGCCCTGTTAAAGAATCCTCCTCACCTACCTGTGGTACCTGTGATGGTTCAGGGTTCACTACTGCAGCTGAATAGACCACTAGGATAGTGTATGTATCATTATTGTGTTGAGCTATGTCTAACACAGTAATTTGGTTATAAGCAGTCTGTAGGTCCAGTGTTTTGTTTTCTAAGAGATGCTGGTACATTGTAGGTCAGACAATGCCAGCCTTGAACTATGATCTCAAAAATGACAGTTTCTCTTTAACTTTTCCAAACTCCCTGATGAAATCATCTAATAATTCTCCTGGCTTCTGATGTCCAGTAGCCAGTAAATGTTTGGCAAAATCTCACTGGGAATATTCACATATAAAGTGTCCAACTTAGAGATAGCTGAGTCAAAATTTTCACATCCTTCTTTGTATTAGAAAAAGTTGCAACTCGCACAGCCTAATAGTGTTCTGTACTTGTTTGGTATCTTGTTCCCATGGTCATCGACGTAGTTCATTAAAGTTGTACGCCAGCGTCACCACACCTTGACAATTGTCGATGAGCTGGGGTCGATATCTAAGTACTTGGGCCTCCACACCATCTGCCATGCTTGACTATTAAGTTGAATAAATTGTTGAGATTTAAAAAAAACTTGGAGGCCGCTTTCCAAGCTTCACTCAACTTAATTGTACAGTTATAGTTTCAGTTAGACTGTTAAAGAAAGGTGCATTCTAAATTCCTAAAAAGGAGTGATGGCAGCCAACATCAACTAAATATTAAATGCGGGTTGGGGGCGGGGGGGGTGGGGCATGGCAAGATGGCAATCTTGACCTCTCTGGCCAGATTTTTAAATACCTGTTTTTTAACCTCTATGTTTTCAAGTTTAATCTTTTTTAAAATTTAGTTTGAAGTATTAAGGAATTATTATGGCCACTAATGGTAAAAAGACTAAACCTCAAGTTCAAAAGAAGTTACATTAACTAAATATTAAATGCAAGCTCATTAGCAATTAAGAATAACTTTGTAATATTACAATGGGATAACTCCTGCTCCTGTTTATTTGTTTTTTATATGATGTTACTATTCTTGCAGATATCCAAACACTCTCATCATCCAGGCTGAATCCAGTTTAGTTATCCTTAAATCATTTGCAGAACTGTTGCATTTATATGGCCCCTGCAGCAGATCTAAGGAAACAGGGACAACCGTATCTACACTTGAGAAGCTTGCCAACTCTTTAGAATATGCTAAATCTTTTGAAAACATAGTGGATAGTGATATCTTTCTTTTATTAACATTACCTGAAATTGAAATAATAACAGAGAATGCAGGTCAGGCAGAATCTGTGGACAAAAAAAGAGTAAATATTTCAGGTTGATGAATTGTTCCATTAATATGCCTTGTTGAAGATAGTTTAATAAATCGAGAATGTGTCCTAATTCAAGCAAAACCTACTCAGACTCTCTGAGTTAATTTACATTCAACTAATCTTTTCAATTCCCCTCTAAATCTCTCGGGATTTATTTTTGTGTTTTTATTGCTGACATATTTTCATTTGATCTTGTACAAGATCCTTTTAAACTTTGTAAAGTCCTTGCACTACAGCATCTGTTATCAAAACCTGTCTTATCTCTTTTTCCATCTCTCACGTTGCTCATAAAAAAAATGATCCCATTTATCTTAATAAGATGAAGGTTTGATGGTGCAGGCAGCTGTGAATGTTTGATTTTTCTGACTTTTCATTTGTGCTGACCTTTGGAAAGCAAAATAATGAAAATAAACTCCAACAATATGCACATTAGGCAAGACAGGGAACGAGGGGTAAGTTATTGAAAAATCAACTTCCTTGGAGAAATCAGAGTTATAATAATGAGGGCCCATGATGTGTGATATAATCTTAGCAAAGACACAGGTCCTCCTGCCTACTGAATGTTTTTATTTTCTTATTCTCCTCAACTTCAATTGCCTTCAGCACGTGGTAGGAAAACAGAGCACTTTGTAGAAACTCAAGTGGATACAAGAAGAACATATAAAACTCCACACGGGCAGTACCAAAGGTCAGGATTGAATCCCTAGTCTCTGGAGCTGTGAGGCAGTTGCTCTGCCCTGTATCATTATATCTTTTGTCACGATGCTTTCCACTCCTTCTTTAAGACACACTTCAGATATTATCTCCTGATATTTCCTTTGAGGTTCTGTTTGAAATTTTGCTTGCTAACTGTCCTGTGAAGAACTTCATTATTCAAAAATGCTGTATAAATGCAGAAACAACTGAGAATGAACATGGTATTTGGTTAAAGATGACAAGAATTAAACTTCAAAACAATTAACAGATTGATGAAATAAAACACTTGATTTGTTTTGTAGCATCAAGGTCATCAATTGTAGTGACCGTACTAGTAGAGCTACTAAATCAATTCACCAGACACAGTTGTTAGTCAGCAAAGACTGTTTATTCAAACTTTCATCCTCTTTGATATCATTTCCAGCCCGGACAAATGGGACTGGAAGTGATGTCATTACGTGCCTGCGACGCACCCTAAGGTCGCAGGACTGGAAGTGAAGACGACGGGAGCCCCACACCATCTGTAGGTGAGTACCTAACTCCCTAGTGCATTGCGATTTGGCCCACAGTGCTGAGTGAGTGGTGCTGAGTTCAGCCAGCTGAGTGAACGGCAATTGGACCCATGGCACGGCGCGTCCATTTGGCAAGCTGCACAGGTGGCAGTTCGGCCCACTGTGTTATGCGGCCGCTTGGCTAGCTGCACCGTCACATTTTTTAGGTCCAACAACAAATCATACATGTCATTATTTCATGATGGAGTAAGTAGGAAAGGCAAAATTCACAGAGAGTCCAAATGTTTTGAAACTACGAAAAATAACAGTGCTTTACCAAAATGTTCTTCAGGTGCTTCATGACTTCCTTTCTTTCAAAGCACAGCCTAATTTATTTCCTTTTGAAAGAGTCCAATAAACCTTCCTGGAAAAGTGATGTTTATTCCTGCTGATTGAATAGCAGCATCCCGTGTAGATCTTTAAGAAGTCTTTTGTCACAAAGACCTTATGCTTGTGCTAGGCAATCTTAGTGAATACATAGATTGCCCATAATGGCATGCAGTAGCAATTATCTGAAGGAAGGTTAGAAATTAAATTAGTATAGATTATGACTCCTACAGTGACTATAATTGAGTATGCTACAGGTTATATATAAATATGCCTCTAAAAGGGACAGATTGTGGGAGGTCAATGTAGGTCACTTCACAAACAGAATAACACAAAATCTTATTTAAAATGCAAGAGCTTTGCTAAAGATAGATTTTCAAGCACCAGTGATTTTGAAAAGACAATGGTACTGCTTTGGAAAGAATTTCCAAAGCAGGTGGAAATGAAAAAGTCCAGGCTCAAAGTGCTGATAAGGTCTTTCAAGGATTGGGTTTTGGAGACTTGGGGAGGTGTTATGGTATTTACCAAGCAGAGAGAGAAAAAAAAATGAAGAGGATTTCTGAGGGAGAGTGGGAGAGTGATTCAGTTCTGTAGTAGCTTTTGGAGGCTGCAATATGGCAAGCTGCCAGACTTTTGGAAAATCCCATTTTGAAGATGGGTCATGTGTTCTGAGTTCAGCCTGTTGAAAACCCTTGCGGTCCATACAAGAGGAAATGGCCGGCTGGAGTGTTTCTCCTGAAATAAGAGGAAACAAGAGGAACTCTGTGGAAGAAGAAGTTATATGGAAAGCCCATGATGGGGCAAGTTTCTTTGTCAAGACACTGAAATGACTGATGTGAGGAAATCAGTTTGTGTGTGTCCAATGAGCAAAGAATTTCTCTCTGAAACTGACAAGAAGCTTCCTAAGCTGTAACCAATTTAACTTTAAGCACCAGAGCCTTGTGAAAATTTATAAATGTTAAATTCTGTGCACAGTATAAGAATTGCCTGATACCGGTGAACTTGGAGGAGTGAGAAGTGAGATTGGACTGTGAATCAAATAACTTTTCTGAACTTCTATACTTTGCATACACGTGCGCTGAGAATTAGAAGTGTTAAGTAAGTAGTAATAAGTTAAAGTTTGATCCTGTTTTTATTGTTTAAAGAAAATTAAAAGCAATTTTTGTTTAAGTAACCATTTGTCTTGGTAAATTTCTATTGCTGCTGGGTTTTGGGATCCTCTGGGCTCGTAACATAGTGTATTTGTGACTTACTTCCATCATTACTATTTAAAACAAGCAAACTCATAAGATGGTGTGCTTGAAAGAGACTTGAATGTATATGATTTCAGTGGAATTTTTTTACTCAACTGACAATGCTCTGTTTGCAACATTAAATATGACACTTCTTTGGGGATTCTATGCCATGTTCATTCAGTGAACAGATCTGAAAACATTCAAGAAAGGTGGAAGGGTTGATTAAGACTTTGTGAGAGCAGGCATAGAATTATCATGGGAATAGATGGTGTACAGAATTTGTGCAGGTTGCAGAGACTCAGGTACTTGACTGTGTAAATGGGTCATGGCAAAGTCAACAAAGGTAGACAAAAAGAAATGATTTGTGAGGGCTTCTCTAGTCCCAATGGAAATCCTATTAGTGAACATTCTACACTATTTAACAAGCTAACCAGGGAGCAAAACAACTGGTTGTATTTGATTGTCTGAATTTACACTGTATGGTGAACATTAGTCATGTTATGTCATGCAATGGCATTGAATCAATCTTCTGATGTGCAGGGATAACATCTCTTTATTTAAATAAAGTGGAAAATCTGGTGAGTCTGGGATAGATTCATAGGTGTATCAAGGGTATGACAGCCATGGCACCTGACCTGGGTGCCACTTGAAGGGGGGCTCACTGTTTTAACCTGCTGTGCTAAGTTTCTCCAGCATTGTTTCACAGTGTCTGCAGACTTTGGAGCTTTACTCTGGGGAGAGGGTTTTGATTTCTCTTGCCTGTTGATTTTCTCAGCAACCTGGGGCTGTCAGCACCCAGGGGTGGCACTACCCATGATGATTGGTGCTAGAGATGGCTTGGGGTGCCGCAACCTGGTGGGCTGCTGGTTATGGAGGGATCAATGGCCATCACGTGTGTGTACCACTATGGAGCTCAGCTTTAGTTCCAATGTTGGACATGTTGCAGCTACCCCTTTCTCCCTGCCTGAGAGCTGGCTCATGTATACCAGGTTCAACATGTGTTTGTGTGTCCTGGCATCCAATAGTGTCATCTCCTCCACTCTCGTCAACAAGGGCTCACCATATCCACGGCACCGTGTGAATGCGAGCAGACCACCCGAGGTGCTGGGTGAGTGGAGGGGAGGTTGTCACTTCTTCTGCTGTCTACACTCGCGTTTCCAGTGTTTCTGAGTGTGAGCATCAGCACTGATTTTCATGGGAGCCACTTGTTGTTAGAAAATGTTTTTTATTAAACAAGTAGTAATCTCTACTAGTGCAAAGCAATTAAAAAAAAATATTTTCACATGGTTAAGTATCTCACACACAGGCACAGGTCATCTTGTGAGTGAACAGATGGTTAAGATTTTCTAATCAAAGTGTGTACATTGCAGAAATGAAAAGACAAAAAATGTTGTATTTTAGAATTCAAAGGATCATGTCCATGATTGTTATATTTGATTTGAAATATTCACATACCCCTGGGCACTGGCAAACTGAGTGATGGCCGTCTTTGTCGCACATAATCCTCAACATAGCTGGAACCACTCTTCCAGCGCCAGGGAAATACAGAGCAGTTCCAGTTGCATGGGGTATTATGGGTAAGGAAGACAGCCATTTTGCCTGCAGAGGATGAGGCTTCTAGCTGGGAATGGCAGGTATTAAACAAAAGCCTTGGATCATTTCAATGCGAGATGGAGCCCGGAGCATCCCATGTCTTGGCAACTGAGAGTAATAAACTTCAACATGATGTGGCATGGTTTGCAATCAAGGGTTCTGTTAGTGTGGGGGGGGGGGAGAGTGAGAGGAGGGAGGAGCGAAAGGAGGGGGGAGCAGGAGGAGGGGGAGCAGGAGGAGGGGGAGCAGGAGGAGGGGGGAGTGGGAGGAGGGGGGAGCGGGAGGAGGGGGGAGGAGTGGGGAGCGGGGAGGAGGGGGTTAGCGGGAGGGGGGGGTGGGAGGAGGGGGAGCGGGAGGAGGGGAGAGGAGGAGGGGGAGGGGAGGAGGGTGGAGGGGAGGAGGGAGGAGGGGGGAGGAGGGGGGAGGGGGAGGGCCACCTTTCCCTTACTAAGGCTCAGCCTAGGTGCCAGAGTGGGAGCAAATAATCCACTGATTCACTTCTAATAAGTTACACTGTAATGTGTGAAATTTACCAGGATATAGCGGGCGGCACCGATGGTGTATCGATTAGCGCCGGCCCAATTGTGCAGGAAAATCCCCCAACTGTCAACTTTATGTGTGCTTTTTTAACAGGGGAGGTGCAAATTCAGGCTGTCATAGGCACTATTTTACCTAGATACACCACTGGATAGATTTCAGTGATTCCAGAGACAAGGAGGAGTTTAGAATTATGTCCTGGATTGCTAGTACAAAACAAGGAATGTGCAAGTGGCTGAATGTTCTCCTCTCCTTTCAAACTTTTGTCCCATTTAATTTAGTGCTGCTGACCAAGAATACAAGGAATTCAGAGCAGGAAGAGGCCACTGAGCCTCTCATGTTGGCTCCACAATTCCTAGCTGATGTGTGGTTGTTTTTTTTTAAATTTCTAAATATTTTTATTAAGTTTTACATAAGGAAACATATATACAGACAATTTGTAAAATACACAACAGAGATGTCAAATGTAAAGAAATTAACAAAATTGTCTAATTCATAGAGTACACCTATAAAGTAAAATAACGTCTTACAATTTTATCCTGAATGTTATATTTCATTTCTTCCCATCTCTTGAGGCTGTTACCAAGCTGAAGTTCTATAATTAACTTATAGCTAGAATCTGGAATATTAAAATAAAGTGTTAGAAGGCAGATTTTATATTTAAAACTAGAGGTTCTGAAAGTAGCTCAGGAAAGGTCCCCATGAATTTTGAAGTTACAGACAGAATAACAAATCTTTCTAGATTCAAACAGAACATGATGCCCCTCAGCCACTGGGCATGGGTGGGTGGGACAGCACCCCTCCATCTTAGTCATATCGCACATCTGGCCAAAAGAGAGGCAAAAGAGAGAACCCGAGATTTAATTGGAGTCAAACGTACATCATCCTCTCCAGTGGTACTGAAGAGGGAAACCAGAGGATTAGGTTCAAGATTAAAATTAAGGATTATGTCTGCAAAACATCCTTCCATTATTTTGAGGCTAGGACATGTCCAAAACCTATGAATAAGAGAAGCCTCATCAAGAGTTTATGTCTGGATAAATTTGAGATAATTTAACTTTGGGAACATGAGCCCTATGCAAAACTTTTAATTGCAATAAACAATGATGAGCACAGAGGGATGTGGAGTTAACCAACATAGATTAAATCCCAAACCTAATCCAACAATAAAAGACTTAAATCCTGTTTCCAAGCGGATTTAAGTTTATCAAGAGGGGCAGATCTTAAACCTGCCTACATATCATAAATAATGGATATTAAATCTTTATGAGTGGGTTTTAAATAAAAAAAAAACACATCAACAATGTTCATATCAGGTACATCAGCAAAGTTGGATATCTGAGAGTGGAGAAAATGTCTAATTTGCAGAAAAAAGGGTATGTGGTAGGTTGAACTTTTCAGAAAGTTGTTCAAATGATTCAAAGCAGTTATCAGCAAAGATATCTTTAAAACACTTAATACCCAGTCTATTCCATTCTTGAAATACATAATTATGTGAGGAAGGTAAAGGAAATGATTGGATAAAATATGACTTGAAAGAGAGAAACCATAAAATCCAAAGTATTTTTGGAACTGGGCACATACCTTTACAGTGTACCTAACAACCAGATTATCAATAGATTTATCTAAAGAAAAAAGGAAGTGAAGATCCAAGAAAAGCTGGAATTTTAACTGGACGCAATTCCACTGCTGCCCATGGGCAGTCAAGTCATTTATGAAAATGTATCCAAAGCATAAGGTTGCGTATATTGGTCACCCAGTAATTAAATCAGAAATTGGGCAATACCATGCCTCCATTTCTTTTAGATTTCTGATGGTGAGCTTTATTTAATTGGGGTCACTTACTCTTCATTTATAGGACAATATAATAGAATTGAATGAACTAACAAAAAGGATTTAGGAATAAAAGTTGATGTAGTCTGAAAATGATATAAGAATTTGGGCAAAATATTCATTTTGATAGTTATTTTGGCCCAGCAAAGATGCGACAAGGGTGACCACTATTAAGCACTGTTTCATGTGTTCTAACAAAGATTTTTTTTTAAACTTTATTTATTCGTTCAAAATACAGATAATAAGTAACATATATAACAATAAACAAAGCATGAACATAATATTTTATATATATATATATATATATATTAAAAAAAGAGAAAAGAAAAGCCCCCCCCTTCAGCCAACTCTCCTAAGGAGAACCATAAAGAAAAAAAAATAATGAAAAGTGAAGCATACATATTAAGATCTAATCAATGTAAATCAAAATGTAAATATTCTGAATATAACAACCACTTATTAATAAAAAAAACTATAGTTATCACACGAAACATATGATTTTTTTCCATTATTAAGCAATATTTAATCTCATTATGGCATCTATTAATATCAATATTATTCGTATCTTTCCACGTACTTGCAATACATTTTTTCGCTAAAGATAGCACTAAATATACAAAAGCAAGTTGAAATTTATCTAATCTCAGACCTTTCAAAGGTTGCAAACTACCCAATAAAAATACTGTTGAATCTAAAGGCATTTTAATCTTATTCAGGTATTCCAGAAACTGTTTTCTAACAAAGATGAGGATATTTTCTTTAAAAAGACACATATGCTTTCTTGTAACTTTCTTCTTTCTTTGGCTTGGCTTCATGGACGAATATTTATGGAGGGGTAATGTCCACGTCAGCTGCAGGCTCGTTTGTGGCTGACAAGTCCGATGCGGGTCAGGCAGACACGGTTGCAGTGGTTGCAAGGGAAAATTGGTTAGTTGGGGTTGGGTGTTGGGTTTTTCCTCCTTTGTCTTTTCTCAGTGAGGTGGGCTCTGTGGTCTTCTTCAAAGGAGGTTGCTGCCCGCCGAACTGTGAGGTGCCAAGATGCATGGTTTGAGGTGATATCAGCCCACTGGTGGTGGTCAATGTGGCAGGCACCAAGAGATTTCTTTAGGCAGTCCTTGTACCTCTTCTTTGGTGCACCTCTGTCTCAGTGGCCAGTGGAGAGCTCACCATATAACACGATCTTGGGAAGGCGATGGTCCTCCATTCTGGAGAAGTGAAGGCGATGGTCCTCCATTCTGGATCTTCAGCAGCGTGGATTCGATGCTGTCGGCCTCTGCCATCTCGAGTACTTCGATGTTAGGGATGAAGTCGCTCCAATGAATGTTGAGGATGGAGCAGAGACAACGCTGGTGGAAGCGTTCTAGGAGCCGTAGGTGATGCCGGTAGAGGACCCATGATTCGGAGCCGAACAGGAGTGTGGGTATGACAACGGCTCTGTATACGCTTATCTTGGTGAGGTTTTTCAGTTGGTTGTTTTTCCAGACTCTTTTGTGTAGTCTTCCAAAGGCGCTATTTGCCTTGGCGAGTCTGTTGTCTATCTCGTTGTCGATCCTTGCATCTGATGAAATGGTGCAGCCGAGATAGGTAAACTGGTTGACCGTTTTGAGTTTTGTGTGCCCGATAGAGATGTGGGGGGGCTGGTAGTCATGGTGGGGAGCTGGATGATGGAGGACCTCAGTTTTCTTCAGGCTGACTTCCAGGCCAAACATTTTGTTAGTTTCCGCAAAACAGGAAGTCAAGCGCTGAAGAGGTGGTTCTGAATGGGCAACTAAAGCGGCGTCGTCTGCAAAGAGTAGTTCATGGACGAGTTGCTCTTGTGTCTTGGTGTGAGCTTTAATACCTAAATAAGGACATTGATTTTCACAACCTTAAAAGGAAGGTTAGTATATACTGATACAAGTATATTCACAGGGAAATGTTTGCTTTTATGCAAATTTAGTTTGTACCCTGAAAACTGACTAAATTGAGTAAGTAATGACAACATGGGAGGTAGGGAGGAATCAGCTTGATATGAAAAGCATCAAATCTTTTTTCTAAAGGGAAACTTTATGCTGCACTCTTTTCCTCCAAATACCTCAGATGTCCTCGCATCTTTGAAATGCATTTGCTAATGACTCTATGGCCAAATCAAAAAGTGATAGACTTAGAGGACATGCTTGATGCTTTCCCTGATGGAGATTAAAAAAAATTGTGACTGTTGAAAGTTAGTGAGAATTGAAGCAACAGGTCACAAGTACAGTAAACTTATCCATGTAATAAAACTTGGACCAAAATTAAAATTTTATCACATCACAAATAAATACCTCCACTCCACATGATCAAGCACTTTCTCTGCATCTAAAGGAAGGACACACTCAGGAACCACACCTGAGGGTGAGTAAAAAATTCAAATATATGATGTATATTGAAATAAAATAACAATTTTTAATAAAGCTGGTTTGGTCCTCTGATATAATTGATGGTAAAATATTCTACAATCTATTGACCAAAAGTTTAACCAAATTTTAACATCAATATTTAATGATGAAATTGGCCTGTAGGATGAGCACTCTGTAGGATCTTTGCCTTTCTATGCAATAGGAGAAATACCAGCTTCATTAAATGATACTGGAAGCTTACCTTCCTTAAATGAATCAGACCACACAGAACTTAAATAAAGTGAGAGAAAAGAAGAAAATGATTTTGAAAATTCCACAGGAAACCCATCAGGACCTGGGGATTTTCCAGATTGCAAAGAAGAGATAAGTGCAATTATCTCTACTTGTGATATAGGTTCATCTGATCTCATTTTGTTATCTGGAGAAAGCATGGGAATGCTTAAACAATTTTAAAAATTCTCAATTTAACTATTATCATTTTGAAATTCAAAAGTATAAAGTTGGGAATAAAAATTCTTGAATGTGTAATTAATCTTGGGGTGATCTGATGTAACATTGCCATCCTCCATTTTAATTTTTGTAATTTGCCGTCTTACTTCAAATCCTCTCAACAGATTAGCTAACAACTTATCAGATTTATCACTGTGAATATAGAACTGACTCTTACTTTTCAAAAGTTGGCATTCAATTGAATGTTTGAAAGGAGATCAAATTTAGTTTGAAGTTCCACTCACTTTTTAAATAATTCTGAATTTCTAACCTGATCTTATTGATGATATTTTCTTTTTAATTTGATTAACTAATTCCAAACATTCTTTATTAGCCTGTCTTTTTATATTCATGGTATAAAAGATAATTTTCTCCCTAAGATAGGCTTTCAACGCATACCAGACATTCGGGCTGGAGGTTTCGGAAAAAATGTTATCTGCTCCTCCATAAATTTCATGTAATCAATGTCAGACAGTAAAGTCGAATTGAAACACCAGTGTCTATTTATTTGAGGAAGGTCAGGAAGGGTCATAGAGAGTACAATAGTGGCATGATCAGATATCAGTACACTCTTGTAATCATAAGAGCGAGTCAATGGAATTAATTAATTTGGAATAAGAAAATAATCAATCCTAGAAAAAGTATGAACAGCATGTGAAAAGAAAGAGTACACTCTTTGGATAAAGAAAACACTTTATGTCAGAAATACCATAATCTGATAAGAAAGATTGAATAAATGAGGTGATCTTACTCACTATTGCAAGATTAGGAGATTGATCCAACACCGGATTGAACCAACAATTGAAAACTCCACCAAGCACAAGAGAGTATGTCTAGATCAGGTAAGGAAGAAAAGAACACTTTCAAAAGACCCCACGTCATCCACATCAGGGGCATGAACATAATCAAAAACCATCAATTTATTATACAATTTCACTGAAACAATAATATAATGACTGTTTGCATCTGATATTATATTGTGATGAACAAAAGAAATGTTTTGGCTAATAAGAATGGGACTCCCTCTGACTTTTTCCTGAAAAATGGAGTGAAAATGCTGCCCCCTCCACTGTGTCATGAGGTGATAACTATCAGAGCTATGAATATATGTTTCTTGTAAAAAGCAATTCCTACTTTGTTTATGATGAGAAAAGACTTTCCTTCTTTTAAAAAGATGGTTCAAACCTTTAACATTTAAACTAACAAAATTTAAAAAGTTATTCAATATCCTTGGTTGGAGAATTAAGTTGACAAACACACATATTGTCAAAACTCCAGGTCCTGTCCTTGAAACAAGAATAGAACATACAACAGATAATATATATTTTTTTAAAAACATAGAAGGTCAAAGCTTGTGTTGTCTCCTAACACAATAACAAAATTGAAAAGACACACTCCCACCCTCCCTCCTATCCCAAAATCAGACAGCTGCAAAAACCCCAGCAGCAAGCTCATCAAAATATTTCTCACCCAAAATATAATTTTCCTGTCCTAAGTAATAACATCTTGCCTCCAATATTGTTATTAAAGCTTCTAAAACATGTAACTTGGATAGGAATACATGTAACTTGGATATTAAAAAAAAACAACTACTTTTTAGAAATTCTGATACAATTCTAAAAAGTATATTATGAAATAGAAATATAAACTATGACCAAAAAAAAAGTATAAACTTTCCCAATATTCTTCCCACAAAAACAGAATAAATCCCAGAATTTAAAACATAACAAAATGCTCAAAAATCAACAACCCAAATGGATATATTGCCCTATAAAGTGTTATCAAAAAATAGGAGCACACGATCCTCACCTCCTGAATGCTGTATGACAAAAAAATATAAAGCATCAAAAGAATAATAATGAAACACCCTTAGTCACAAGCAGATATTTACGATGGGTGTGATGTGGTATAGAAACTGTCAATAAAACTCTATGCCTCAACAACTGAGGCATAGACTCTAAGGAGTCTGATACAGAGTAGTGCAGGATAGAGCAAGGAGGGTTTAAATCCTCGGTTGTAAAATTCCACTATTACTTACCTATACTTAGCTTGCTGATTTATAATTTTGGAAGTATAATCTTCAACCACATAGATCTGATGACCATGATATTCCAGTTTCCCTCTTTGCTGGGCCTTGGATCAGAGTGTCCTTTATCTGATAATGATGTAAACGAGCACAGTCTCTGTCCCGGAGCCGGTTTAGGTACCAATCTCTGATGCAGATGAAGCATCTTCTTCCTGAAAACCATAACAAATCAGTGAAGAATTTTGGAGGGTGCCCTTCTTCAGTAGATTCTGCCAAACCCAAGATATGCAGGTTTTGCCATCTGCTATGGCTCTCCAGGTCAACATCGTCAGCCGTTAACTTTCAGTTACTTTCCCATAGGCTGGAGCAGACATCTTCTAATTCTCTAACATGCTGGCTCAGGCCTTCCCAGGCAAGCTCTAGAGATAAAAAACACTGGCTGTGTTCCTCCACTAGTGACCAGATTTGATTAACTTTAACTTCTAACAAGCTAAAAGAAGCTTTGAAGTCAGCAGCCAGCGTCTGTCTCTGTCGATCCATTAGGGAAGAAATAGCCTCTGCTGTTAAGCTAGCAGTCACTTCTTTTTCTGGTTGTTTTAAGTCCACCTCAGTGCCAGCTCTCCTTCAATTCACCATCTTTCAAATATCTAACTATCTATCTGCATGGTTAGCATAGCAGTTAGCACAATGTTAGTACAGAGACTCGCCAAGGCAAATAGCGCCTTTGGAAGACTACACAAAAGAGTCTGGAAAAACAACCAACTGAAAAACCTCACAAAGATAAGCGTATACAGAGCCGTTGTCATACCCACACTCCTGTTCGGCTCCGAATCATGGGTCCTCTACCGGCACCACCTGCGGCTCCTAGAACGCTTCCACCAGCGTTGTCTCCGCTCCATCCTCAACATCCATTGGAGCGCTTACATCCCTAACGTCGAAGTACTCGAGATGGCAGAGGTCGACAGCATCGAGTCCACGCTGCTGAAGATCCAGCTGCGCTGGATGGGTCACGTCTCCAGAATGGAGGACCATCGCCTTCCCAAGATCGTGTTATATGGCGAGCTCTCCACTGGCCACCGTGATAGAGGTGCACCAAAGAAAAGGTACAAGGACTGCCTAAAGAAATCTCTTGGTGCCTGCCACATTGACCACCGCCAGTGGGCTGATATCGCCTCAAACCGTGCATCTTGGCGCCTCACAGTTTGGCGGGCAGCAACCTCCTTTGAAGAAGACCGCAGAGCCTACCTCACTGACAAAAGGCAAAGGAGGAAAAACCCAACACCCAACCCCAACCCACCAATTTTCCCCTGCAACCGCTGCAATCGTGTCTGCCTGTCCCGCATCGGACTTGTCAGCCACAAACGAGCCTGCAGCTGACGTGGACTTTTTACCCCCTCCATAAATCTTCGTCCGCGAAGCCAAGCCAAAGAGTACAGAGACACAGGTGCGAATCTGGTGCTGTCTCTAAGGTATTTCTACATTCTCCCCATGTCTGCGTGGGTTTACTCTAGGTGCTCCAGTTTTGTTTCTCCTTTAAATTATATGAAGGTTGTAGGTTAATTGGGGTATTTAAGCAACATGGGCTCTGGGACAGAAGGATCTGTTGCCATGCTGCATGCATAAATTTAAATTTAAAATTTAACCTATCCATATCTGATTAATCCATATCAGATCTATCTATCTATGTGAGGATGAGAAGAGTAAGTGTTTGACGAGCTACTGCTGGAGAAAGTGAAAGCATCAGCAAATCTGGACAACATCCAGATTGGGCTCTGAAGTGCATGTGTATCACTCAAATGCCAGGCAATGAAGTCTCCTACACGACAGAATATCCCTTAATATTCAACATTTTAAAAATATAGATGGGAGAGAGAACCCAGATGAAAGGGTACAGGTCAAATGGTGAACAGGAAATGAGGCACAGGTACAAAAGTCTTTGGATGTAGTGGAGGAGGATGGGGAAGCATATAGAAAAGCGTATGGGTTCCTGTATTGCATAAATAGGAGCACAGGGTAGAATGCTAGAACCACCATGTGTTACCAACTGAGATGCTTGTCATCAATATCCAAAGTTCATATGGACCACTTGTATAAATATAGTGACCACAACAGCAGATCATAACCTTATTAACCTGTGATGAGTTACTTGTTGACTGACTTCCAAAAGACTTAACAATATCTGAAAGGATTGTGTTGAAATAAAAATATGGAAATGCTGGAGAAACTCTGCCGATTTTTTACAAAGATACATTGCCGACGTTTCAGGCCTGAGCCCCTCTTCAAAGAAAAATCAGAAAAGGCAGAAGATTGATATATCAAATAGTCTCCAAATTCAAATGATGGGGGAAGAATCCAGACCAATGAAAGGTGCTAATTTGGATGTGATAAGGGGCTGGATGAAATTTATCATACCTGTGCAAAATGAGACAGGCAATGGAGAATTGATGGGAGAAGAAAGGGGGTGGTGGTGGGGGGGGACTTTTAAGCAAGACAGAGAAGTTGATATTCATGCCGTCTGGTTGGAAGATGAGTTTTGATCCCTTCAGTTCACAAGTGGTCTCAGTCTTACAGTGCATGAGACTATGGACAGACATGTTGGCAAGGGAGTGAGATGGAGAATTGAAATGGATGGCCACTGGGAAATCCACATTTTTGCAGCAGACAGAGTGGAGGTACTCAACAAAATGATCTCCCAGTTTTCTTCTAGTCTCTTCGATGTAGAGGAGACCACAGTGGGAGCACAGGTTGCAGTAAATGACCTGTGCAGATTCACGTGAAATGTTGCTTCACTTGTAAGGACTGTTTGGGGCCTTGAATGGTGCTGAGGGAAGAGGTGTGGGCACAAGTGTAGCATCTCCCACAGTCACAGAGATAGGGCTGAAGGGGAAGACTGGTGAGGAGGGAGGAATGGATAAGGGAGTCATAGAGGGAGAGGTGCCTGCGGAAGATGGAGAGGGAAGGAGATGGGAAAATGTGTCTCGTGGTGGGATCACATAGTAAGTGGAAGAAATAGCAGAGGATGATGTGTTGCATGCGGTTGCTGGTGGGGTGGTAGGTGAAGACAAGCGGAATCTTATCGATGTTGCATGTGGGAATGGAGGGGGCTAGGGTGGATTTGCAGGTCATGGAGGATATGCGAATGACCACCAAGTTGATGGTGGTAGAGGGAAAGCCACAATGTTTGAAGAAGGAGAATATCTCTGATGATCTGGCAGAGAAGTCCTCATCCTGGGTGCAGATGTGATGTAGATGGAGGAATTGCGAGAATGGAATGGAATCCTTACGGGGGACAGGGTGGGAAGAGGTGTAGTCAAGGTAGATGTTGGAGTTGGTGGGGTTATAGAAGATGTCTGTCAAGAGTTTGTTGAAATACCCTTCTTTAAGTAAATGCAACTCAAGGAGCTTGACTCCAATATCCATTGAGGTGGAGAATAAAATGAAATGGGATTGATGTAAAATGGGTAGTTGATGATCATTGAAGACTAGGTAGGCCAAAAAGGTTGTTTCCATCCTGTAAGACTCAATGATTTGGACAACGTGAGAAATTCCACTGCTGGCATGGATAACAATAAAAATGGTTTGGGAGATCCCCTAGGAGAGTGGGTCAAGGTGTGCAGTCCCTTCACCATCATCTTCTCCACATCATGCACCCAAAGACAATGGTGTCCTCAGCAACAGACTATATGCTGTTTGACATGTTGTTTTGCGTTCAGCATTTTTAAATTTTTCTTCACAATGTGAACAATATCAATCAAAATACATACAAACATTTCCCTCCTAAATATACACAGTGGCATTTTCTCCCCTATTTCCCCCCTACCTTCCCACCCCACTCCAAACCCATTTGACGTTCAACATATACAATACAATAAAACCATTAAGCAATGTCATCACACAATGAAAATAAACAAGAAAATTGTGTCATCTACTTTTGCACACTGGAACAAGTAATTTTGTCTTCTTATCATTTTATCATTTTAGGGGGTGGAGGTCTGAGGCAAGCCTTCTCTGTTATGTTCCATGTACGGTTCCCAAATTTGTTCAAATAATGTGACTTTATTTTTTTAATTATATGTTATTTTTTTCAATGGAATACATTTATTCATTTCCATGTACCATTGCTGTACTCTCAGGCTCTCTTCTGATTAATAAGTTGACATTATACATTTTTGTGCTACAGCTAAGGTTATCATAATAAATCTTTTTTGTGCTTCATTCAGTTTGAGGACTAATTCTTAACTTCTTATATTACTTAGAAGAAAGATCTCTGGATTTTTTGGCATGTTGCTTTTCGTGATTTTATTTAATACCTGGTTTAGATCTTCCCAAATCATTTTCACTTTCTCACATGCCCAAATTGCATGTACTGTTATTCCCGCTTCCTTCTTACAGCAAAAACATCTATCTGATACTGCTGGATCTCTTTTTTTTAACTTTTATGGCACGATGTATAACCTGTGTAACCAACTATACTGTATCATGCGTAACCTTGTGTTTATTATATTCTTCATAGTTCCAGAGCATAACTTTTCCTATGTTTCATTTTTTATCTTTATGCTTAAATCTTTTTCCCACTTTTGTTTGGGTTTATAGCTTATTTCATAATTTTCCTTTTCTTGCAGCTTGATTACATGTTTGTTATAAATCTTTTTATTATCATTGTTTCTGTAATCACATATTAAAAGCTGCTTCCTTCTGGTAATCTCAGACTGCTTCCCAATTTGTCCTTTAAGTAGGCTTTCAGTTGATGGTATGCAAACATTGTACCATGAGTTATTCCATATTTGTACTTCCTCATTGACAAAAGACAAAGGAGGAAAAATCCAACACCCAACTCCAACCAACCAATTTTCCCTTGCAACCGCTGCAACCGTGCCTGCCTGTCCCGCATCGGACTTGTCAGTCACCAACGAGCCTGCAGCAGACGTGGACATACCCCTCCATAAATCTTCATCCATGAAGCCAAGCCAAAGAAGAAGACTTCATTTGTTCAAATGTTAATAAATTATTTCCCAAAAAACAATTTTCTATTCTTTTAATTCCTTTTCTCTCCCATTCTATAAAGGAAAGATTATCTATTGTGAAAAGGATTAGTTAATTTTGCGTCAATAATAATTTTGGTAGTTGGTAATTTGTTTTTTTTTTTCCTTTTTAAGTGAATCTTCTTCCATATATTGAGTAAATGATGCCATACTGGTGAACTTCTATATTGCACCAGCTTTTCATCCTACTTATAAGTATATGTTCAGGTACCTTCTCCCCTATTTTATCTAGCTCTATCTTAGTCCAATCTGGTTTTTGCCTTGTCTGATAAAAATCTGATAATTACCTTAATTGTGCGGATCTATAATAATATTTAAAGTTTGGTAACTGCAATCCACCTTGTTTGTACCACTCTGTTAATTTTTCTAATGGTATCCTCGGATTCCCCCCTTTCCAAAAGAATTTCCTTATTATTCTCTTTAGTTCATTGAAGAATTTCTCTGTTAAGGGAATTGGTAATGATTGATATAGGTATTGTGTCCTTGGGAAGACATTCATTTTAATGCAATTTACGCTCCCTATCAATGTTAGTGGCAATTCTTTCCAATGTTCTAAGTCTTCCTGTAATTTCTTCATAATTGGCTGATAATTGAATTTGTATAGGTGGCTTAAATTATTATCTAATCTAATGCCTAGCTATCAGATTGCTTGTGTTTGCCATTTAAATGGTGATTCTTTCTTAAATTCTGTGTAATCCGTATTATTCATTTGCATCGCTTCACTTTTATTTGCATTTATTTTGTACCCTGATATTTCTCCATATTCCTTCAATTTCTTATGTAGTTCTTTTATTGATATTTTTGGTTCTGTTAAGTATACTATAATGTCATCTGGAAATAAACTGATTTTATACTCCTTCTCCTTTATTTTTATCCCTTTCATTTTATTTTCTGTTCTTATCAGTTCTGCCAATGGTTCTATTGCTAAAGCGAACAGTGAAGAAGATAGTGGACATCCCTGCCTAGTTGATCTACTTAATTTAAATTGGTTCGATACATATACATTTACTGTCACCTTCACCAATGCTTTAATTCAATTAATATATTTTTCTGGTAGGTTGAACCTCTGTAATACTTTGAATAAATAATTCATTCTACCCTGTCAAAGACTTTTTCTCCATCTAAAGCAACAGCCACTTACAGAAATTATCTGTTGTTCATCTTTTCTTAATAAATCCCGATTGATCTTGCTTTACTATTTTTGGTACATAGTCAACCAATCTGTTTGCTAATAGTTTTTCTATTATCTTATAATCTGAATTGAGTTGAGATATTGGTCTATATGATGTTGGTGTTAGTGGATCCTTCCCCGTCTTTGGTATTACTGTAATTATTGCTGTCTTACATGAACCTGGCAAGTTTTGTGTTTCTTCTACCTGGTTCATTACTTCCAGGAGAGGAGGAATTAACAACTCTTTAAATGTTTCATAGAATTCTATTGTGAATCCATCCTTTCCAGGCGTTTTATTGTTCGGCAGCTTTTTTTAAAATATATCCTGTATTCCCTGTATTTCAAATGGTTTTATCAATCTGTTTTGCTCCTCTTCTTCCAATTTCAGCAGTTCAATTTTAGCTAAAGATTCCTCTATTTTATCATCTTTCCCCTCATTCTCAGTCTGATACAATTGTTCATAAAATTCCTTAAAATTCTCATTAATCTCCATTGCATTATATGTAATTTGTTTGTTCTTTTAACCTGATGCCAATGCAGTTCTTTTAGCTTGTTCTGTTTTAAGTTGCCAGGCTAATATTTTGTGTGTTTTTTCTCCTAGCTCGTAATACTTTTGCTTTATTTTCATTATGTTCTTCTCCACCTTTCCGTTTGTAATGTTTCGTATTTTATTTTTTTGTCTGCCAATTCTCTTCTTTTTGTTATATCTTCCCTTGTTGCTAGTTATTTTTCTGTACTTACTATTTCCCTTTCCAACTGTTCTATTTCCCGATTGTAGTCCTTTTTCATCTTAGTTACATAACTTATTATCTGCCCTCTAATGAAGGCTTTCATTGCATCCCATAATATAACTTTGTCTTTCACTGATTCCATATTTATTTCAAAGTAATTTTAATTGGGGTTCAATAAATTCTCTAATTTCCTGCCTTTTAAGTAGCATGGAGTTTAATCTCTATCTATATGTTCTTGGTGGGATGTCCTCCAGTTCTATTGCTAATAACAGGGGTGAATGATCAGATAGCAATCTAGCTTTATATTCAGTTTTCATAACTCTCCCTTGTATATGGGCTGACAACAAAAACATATCAATCCTTGAGTATGTTTTATGTCTACTCAAATAATATGAGTATTCCTTCTCCCTTCAGTGCTGCCTCCTCCATATATCCATAAGTTTCATTTCCTGCATTGATTTAACCATATATTTGGCCACTTTATTCTTTTTACTAGTCTTTTGTCCAGTGTTATCGAACTTTGGGTCCATATTAAGGTTAAAATCCCCTCCTATTAATATATTCCCCTCCGTATCTTAAATCTTCAAAAAATTATCTTGCATTAACTTTTGATTCTCTTCATTAGTTGCATATATATTGATCAAATTCCAGAATTCTGAATATATCTGTCACTTTTATTATTACATACCTCCCTGCTGGATCTATTATTTCCTTCTCTGTTTTGATTGGTACATTTTTATTGATTAATATAGCTATGCCTCTGGCTTTTGAATTATATGATGCTGCCACTAAATGCCCTACCCAGTCTCTCCTTAATTTATTATGTTCCACTTCCGTTAGATGTGTTTCCTGCACAAATGCTATATTTATTTTTTTCTTTTTTTCAGTACATTTCATAGCCTCTTCCTTTTAATTTGGTTATGTATTCCATTAATATTTATAGTCCTATAGTTCAACATGGCCATCTCATACTCTGTTTACTCCTCATTTCTGCTTCCTCACCACCACCTTCCCCCTTTTCCCCATTTTCATCTCTCAGTTTTCCCTTTTTGAACTCAATGTATGACAACAGTTCTAAAACATAAAATACTTCAACTCCCACATCTAAAATTCCCTTAACCCCATGTGTTCCCCCCCCCCCCCCCCGAGTTGCCCCTTGTCCCTTGCCGGGAAACCATAACTCCCCTTTCCATTTGAATTGCGAACCTGCTCACAAGCATCTACTGATTTTGCTGTGACTGTTATTCTTTCCCACCCAACCCCCTCCAGAAAAGACTTTTATCTTCACATTTAACAAATCTCATCCTCTTTATTTTCTTTTTTACCCCCTTCCCCTTACTTCCCTTTTCTTTCTCTTCTTTAGTTCTTACTTATACATAATTTTTACATCTTTATATGTAGTTTGTCATCATTCTTCATTCTTGTTAAATCTCTTCATCTCTCCTTCTGTCCTGCAGGCATTCTGCAAATTCTCGTGCTTTCTCCAGATCCAAGAACAGTCTATTTTGCTCCCCAGGGATAAATATTTTAAGCACAGCTGGATATACTTAATATAAATTTATAGCCTTTTTTCCATAGGATCGATTTTGCCGTGTTAAACTCCTTCCTTTTCTTTAGGAGTTCAAAACTTAATATCTGGGTCAAAAAATATTTTTTGACCCTTGTATTCCAATGTTTTTTTTGTCTTCTCTAATTTTGTTCCTTGCCCTCTCCAGTATATTTTCTCTTGTTGTGTATTTCAGAAATTCTACTAAAACGGATCTTAGTTTTTGTTGTGACTGTGGTTTCGGGACTAGTGTTCTGTGCCCTTTCTATTTCCATTCCTTCCTGTATTCTCAGGACCTTTGGGATCCATTCTTTTATAAATTATTTCATATTTGTCCCTTCTTCATCTTCCTTTAGGCCCACTATCTTTATGTTGTTTCGCCTACTATAGTTTTCCATTATATCCATCTTCTGAGCTAACAACTCTTGTGACTCTTTAACTTTTTATCACTGTCTTCCAATTTTCTTCTTATGTCATTCACTTCCATTTCTACAGCCGTTTCTTGTTCTTCCATATTTTCTAATCTTTTCCCTATTTCTGTCATGACCAGCTCTATTCTACTCACTTTTTCTTCTGTACTTTTCATTTCACTAAATTCTAATGTCAACCATTCTTTTAATGCTTTCATTTGTTCTTGAATTTAAAAAAAAAATCTATGTACTGTCCATCTATTTTACCTTCTATTCCTCTGTGCATAGCTTGGTCTTCTTCTTCCTCTTCATCTGTGTCTGCACCTGTGTTTGTGTCTTCTACTTCTCTTCCTTGTATCTGTGTCTCTTTTGACTTTCTTGTTGAGCTGCTTGCCTCAGTTTGCTGGATGTTTTTTTGCATGGCTTCTTGCTGTTGGTCCTCTTCTTCTGGGCTCGTTATCTGTTGGGCCTCCTACTGCTGTTTTTCTTTCCTATCACTCCCTTTCCTGTCACTTTCCTCTTCATCCAGCTGAGACCCCTGCTGTCAGGCATCTCTCAGCTGGCCGCGCTGTGTTAGTTTGTTCCTCAGCTGGGCCCCCCTCCCGTCGGTGTTTTCTTTTTCCTTAGTGTGCACATTGCACTCTTCTGTTCAGCTCAGAGAGCCATTTTTGCAGTCCAGCGGTCGGGAGGTCGCGACTCTGCGGGGTCGCCCCCAACCTCGGGGAGCGGGCTTCTCTCTCCATGACAGCTCCCTGCCTCTTCATGCAGTTAAGGCCTTCTCCTTTCTCTTCTGGCATATTTTCCTCTTTTTTTCCCATTGTTTTTGCTTTTTCCTTCTTGGGTGCCATTTTCTTTTTTTTCTCCACAACTTTATCTTTTATTTGTGGTGTTTTGTATTTCTTGAAATTTGTGTTTTCTTCACTTTATTACTTCTTTTCTGGAGAAGGCTGGTATTCTCCTACTGGCCACTCCTCCATCACCTGACTCCTAACCTGTGTTCAGCATTTGATGAGTATATCTTTTCACACTACAACAATGCACTCTAGAAAGAACATAGTGCTGCTAGAAAGAATGCAAAATAGATTGATATGATATTGCTCGGAATGATGGGCTTTAATTATGAGAGATTGGATAGACTGAAAATTATATCACAAAGGCTATGATAGTCACCGTAATTTTTCCAAGAGTTGTCTAAAACTAGAGGGAAAAGGTGAGAGAGGAAAGATTTAAAGGTGATCAAATGGACTTTTTTTTCCCAACAGAGTGTGGAGGTATGTGAAAAAAGCTCTTCCTATACTACCATCATCTCCCCCTGACCTCATCTGCTCTCTAGGGTTAATTTACAGCGCCCAGATAACTTTCCAACTGCTGTCAACTGAGGATTGGATCCAGAATATGCAAAGAAACTCATATGGTTCCAAGGAGAACTCTTTGTATTATGTACCACCAGACAATGATTGAGGGAATGAAAATAGAGGTTAAAAAATAAATGCTAGTCTTTTATATCTTGCACATCAATTAAAAGTATCCTTACTGCATGGTTTTTACTCGTCAATTAACTCGCATCGCACTCCTACTTTATATTCTTCTTGTTTTTCATGCACTTTTCCTCTGTTTCACAGCAGTACCTTGGCGAGAACACAAGCAATGATACTTTGGTGTCAACTCCTAAAATGAGACTGAAAACTTTAGTTTGGTGAGGTGCAGGGGGGAGGAGGATGACTGGGAATGGGAATGCAGAACATACAACATGGAACAGTGCATCACAGAACATGATGTTAAATTTAAGCTAAAACATTGCTACTTCTGTATATACAATACTATGGTGCACCGAGGGAGCGGCGAGCAAGCACAAAACTCGAAAGACTGTACAATAGGCTTTATTCAGTTAAAAGTCTGAACACCAGTCATGCTTCAGTGGCTCCTGTGTGATTGGCTCAGGAGGGGCCAGCTCACTTGGAGTCAGCCCCCTAGGGGTCTATTCAAGTTGGCTCATTGGCAGCTGGCCAGGTGGAGGTACAGTGATCGCCCCCTGCAGTAGGCCAGTGGTTGTATCACCACAAATAGATATGCCCATATTCTCTGCATATTCATGCGTCTATAAAGACACCTCTTAGTCACTGCTATTGTGCCTACAACTCTCTGTGTTAAAAAGAATTTGCCCTCACATCTCTTAACTTCCTTCCCTTTGCTTCCACCAAGCCTACCTGCCACGCATGTCTTCTAGTGTGCATCATTTTTAACCTGAGAAATTGATTCTGACTGTCTACCCTATTAATGTCTCTCATGATCTTTATATATCTTTGTTAGGTCTCCCCTCAGCCACCAACACTCCAGAGAAAGCAAGCCAAGTTTGTCCAACTTCTTCTTGATGCTTGTCTCCTTGAAACGAAGCAGCATCCTGGTAAATTTATTCTATACCTGTTCCAAGGCCTCTGCATACTTCCTGTAATTAGGTGACCAGAATTGCATATAATGTTCCTAGTGTGGCTTAACTGAAGATTTATACAGCTACCACATATCTTGCTGACTTTTCTACTCAGTAGCCCGCTCAATGAAGCCAAGAAAGCCATTATGCTTTCTTTACTATTTACATGGCCACTTTCAAGGATCCCTCTGTACTTCAATGTATTTAAGAGTCCTGACACTAACTGTTACATTTGACCTTCCAAAGTGCAACACGTCTCACTTGTCTGGATTAAATTTCATTGACAATTTCTGTGCCCATATCTGTAACTGATCTATATCCTTCTGCATTCTTTGATAGTCCTCTAATCTGTCCACAACTCCACTAATCTTAGAGCCATCTCGAAATGTACTAACCCATCCACCTCAATTTTCATTCAGGTCATTTATATAAATCACAGAGAATAGAGGTCCCAACATTGATTCCCAAGGAACACCACTGATGAAGGGCTGCTTGACAAAATTAAACGACAAACTTCATTCAGGTCAATTCACAATGTAACATCACTCGATCAGACTTTGACCTTTTCATTCTTATCTCTTCAACAGGAGGTGCCTTCCATAGTTCTGACTGCCAAGGTCTGAGACAAAAATCTACTCTCACACCCCGATGGAGTACTGAAGGATTGGTGTCTAAGATCTCCAAGATATCATTTAATGTGACATTATGTGCTGATTACTTTGTGAGCATGACAAGGAGACCCCCATGATAAACACTATTCACTCCTGAAACATCACTACACTGCAATCTAACTATCAGTTTACACCAATAGAAGCCTTTATGTTCATGTTTATCACCCTCCAGCAGATGCTTTCACCTTTACTCTCCCCATCCCCCATTTGGCTGGATTTGTCCTTTTTTTCGGTGGGTGTATATCAGAATTATTTTCCTAAAATATCAGCTGTCCCAGATGTTTGATCATATCCATTAAGTTCAAAATATGAGATAGATTTTATCAGTCTGTACTCCTCGCAAGGGACTTTGCCCTTGTATCAATAGATTCAAACTATATCTCCTGTACCTGTCCTCTGCTTCATTGGAAACTGTTCCTCCCTGTGTCCTAGCTGAGATACAGTCCAGTTCACCAACTACCCTATCTGCTGACTGAATCTGCCTTTTGATTCAGTGGCATAGCAATCTTGAAATAACATCAATGTGCTGGAAACACTTAGCACCTATGGAATGAGAAACAGAATTAACATATTAGACCATGAACATTGGTTTTTATAGTTTCAAGTGGTCTGTAATTGAGGTATGGTAATGTAACAATTAACTTTCAAGAGCAGATAAAGGTCTCCAACCTGAAACATTCACTCTACTTCACTCTCCTCAGATGCTGCCTGACTTGTTGAGTGCTACGAGCTTTTCTGTTTATAATTTAGATTTCTGTGGTCTGCACATTTTGTTTTATTACTAATTTTAAAATATCATTCCTGTTTGTATATTTCCTCATTGTCTCATCTGCCCTTACCTCTGTACTTATCTCAATATTTAGAAATTCTCCATTGTGGGGATATGTTCCTCCGTTGTATATAGTTATGATTGACCACTGTATATAAGGAGCTGGCCCGCCCACTGATGACTCATATCCTATGACTCCTCCCCCATGGTCCTGGGCCATAAAGCTCAAGCTGCCTCTTCCTTCCCACCATTCCTTTACCTGGATCCAGGCCAGTAAGGTTCTTGTGTACATTAAAGCCTATCGTTCCCTCTGTTTAGTCTATGTGATTACTGATAGTGCACTACATCCACGATATCTGTTCTTCATATTTTGGCCTCTTAATTATCCCTATTTTTAATAATTTCACTGTTAAGCTCATTCCTCCTGCCACTCATCACCCTTAAAATCTCTCTCTTTTGTACATCTGTCTTCTTTTCTTCTCTGTGTCTCAGGGTAATTCCATGACAACACAGCACAGAATTACCTTGAGGCATTATGTTACATCAAAGGTACAATATAAATGCATATTATTGCAAATGTTTTATTTTTATGGGTTGTAATGATTTATAATAAATATGCAGCAATGAAATTGAATCAGTAATTCCTGGGGAAAAAAACTGTCATATCTAAAAGCATATATCAGCAATGCACATTAGCACAGAAATCTGCAATCTGTCCTCATCAGCAAAAGAGAAGGTATGAAATCCCCTTGTTTATTAAAGTAAGTTCATGTTTTATGTCACTGTGTATTGAACTTGTATTGCTAACGGTTTGACCACTTTCCTAATTTTTTTCTCTGGAAACGGATTGCTTTCAGAAGTACTCATTACAAATAACAGTTTTCAGCTTTTTGGAGAACAAATTAAAAATGAATGTTGGAGTTTACCTTTGAGTCCAACACACAAAAGCATTGGAGAAACTCAGCAGATCATGCAACATCTTTAGAAAGTGGGTGACCGATGTTTCATGCCTGAGCTCTTCCTCAGTAAAATGGTGGGCAGAACAGAGAGGAGGAGAGAGAAAGGGGTAGTGGGGGGAGTACAGGCTAATAGGTACGAGGTCATAGGTGAGAGGGTAGAAGCAAAACAGCTGAGAAATGATGGGGAAAGGGTACTGAATGAATGGGAAGGGAAGAAGGTGGAAAGCTGGAGAAAAGGAAACAGAGGGACTTAGGGTATGGGTTCAAATTCCGCCTGTAGGGGAATAATAGGTTAAGTTCCAGAAAATTGGACTATTGAGATAAAACCATGATTTTCAGAAGAATTCAATGTAAATAAATATTCTGATCTCAAATAATGACCAGAAGATAACTGAATTGCTGCAAAACTTCGATTTATTATCATCCTTCAGGGAATGAAATCTGTCATCTTTATACTATACTCTTCGTATGCATTTCTGGACTCATCAGTGTGGCTGGTTCTGAGTTGATTTTAATTTGGTTTCATACATCTTGTCAGTGTACATACATGGCATCACCTACAACTTTGAGATTCATTTTCCTGCGGGTGAGGCAGAATCACCACTTATTGGCAGTGGAAAAAAAACAAGCTGACTTAATGAACAAATAAAGAAATGTAAACAAACTGTGCAATACAGAGAGAGAAAAAAATCAATAAAGTGCAAAACTAAGAGTCATTAAATAAGTCCTTGATTGAGTGTGTTGTTGAGCACTCCGATGGTAGAGGGGAGGCAGCTGTTCTTGAACATGGTGGTATGTGTCTTGTTCTTGTGGCAACTGCACCTCTTTCCTGATAGTGCACCCTACAACTAATCAAAGGAATGATATGCCAGTTATACTTACATCAATTGGGTGAATGTCTTAAATATAAAGTTAAGTGTATTCAATCTGGCAACACTGATTAAAATATATTAAATTGGATACAAATATATCCTGTACATGCACTATAATATACAGATATTAAAATGTGTTCAAATTATCTTGTGCTTTAGTTTAACCTTGTAAAATTTAATTATTTGTGCAAAAGGCTTCAGTTCTCTTCTAGCTGGATTCAACAATTAATGCTTTGGCCATAGAAACAATTCAGGAGCTTTCTATCAGAGTGAAATGATCTGAATGTGTCTAAAGTCAGAACCCACAACCTGGTAAATGCTTCATCAACTGAGAGGCAACATTGTGTCTGCTTCTGAAACATCCTCCCTCTGTCTCCATCAGCCCATTATCCTTCACTGCTCCTCAGTCCACTTTTCATCTACGGGCCCCTGATTCACCCCTTCCCTCTCTATTAGCCTCTCCTCCTTCTGTCTTGATTCAGATTTGAAACGGAAATGTTGACAGTTCATTTTCTCCCCTACAGATGCTGCTTGATTCACTGAGTCTCTCCAGCAGTTTGTCTTTTTTTGCCGTCCTTTTTCTGAAGTTTTGTCAATAACTGAGTTAGGTAGGTATGTGTGCTCTTGTGCACTTCTGCATCAAAGAGTACAATTGATTTCCTTTCCTTTCAAGGTTTATCAAGAGAAATTTAAATATATAATTTCAGGACCTGTGCATATGCATTTTGATGTTTATAACATTATGCTTTTTTGTTATTGAATCATGCAGTATCAAAAGAGCCCTTCAACCCATCAAGTCTGTGCCAGCCATCAAGCATCCATGGAATCTCATTGTTTGCTCAAGAATTGATGAGTGATCAGCTGTTGCACTGTCAATAGAATAACTGTTGGAAGGGAAGTGTGACAAGAGCTGGGTCAGGTGATTGGATTCATAATTGTTATGCCAAAGACTTGTGATCTATAAGAGAAAATGGAGATTGCTATATTCAATCACCGTAAGCATATTGCGCCTTCTCCAGTATTGTTCTGAAATCCAATGTGAAATATTCCCAGGGAAGCCATTCCCAATATATATCACATGACAGCTGCCTGAACTGAACAACGCTATCAAAGAAATGACGTGAAACTGTGCCAGATGATTTATGGGCTGATAGATATTGTACATTTGTAGACTTATTTCAATACAGTTGAAGGACATGTTATTCCTAATAAGTGTGGCCCTTAAATTAATAGGAGCATATATAATTCAAAGAGAAATTGGTACTTTAATACAATATGACCAGAAGTAATCTAGTGCCCAGTTTAATGAATTCTGTTCAGCAACCAACTATGCAACCAGAATGAAGTTTCTGAGGGACTTGAGTAAAATGTTGATTGCATAGTCATGTGTGGTATTGGCAACATTGATTAAAATATATTAAATTGCATACAAATATATCCTGTACATGCACTATAATATACAGATATTAAAATGTGTTCAAATTATCTTGTGCTTTAGTTTAACCCTATAAAAATTCATTATTTGTGCAAAAGGCTTCAGTTCTCTTGTGGCTTTCATGATCCTAATGATTCCCAAAGAGCTTTTTACAAAGTAATATATATTGGAATGTGGATATTGTTATAATTGAGGAACTGCAGAAGCCAAGTTGCTCACTGTAAGTTCACTCACACACATTGAGTACTGCATCGAGTTTATTTTTTCAGTGATTTTTTTTAGAGATAAAAGACTGCAGTTATTTTATTACAGATTACCCTGCCTTTCCTTCCCTTGAATTTTTTAAATTTTTTTTTAATTTTTGACACTGTGAACCATATCCACCACCACCAAAATATGTACAAACGTATCTCATTAAATTTACACAGTCGTCTTTTCTCCCCTTCCCCCCCCACCTTCCCTCCGTCCCCTCTACCCACCCCCCTCCAAAACTCATAAATATTCAACATATACAATACAATAAAACCATAAAACAATATCTTAACACAAAGGAAAATAAACAAGAAAAATGCCACATCTATTTATTACACACTGAATCTAGTCGTTTTGTCTTCTTATCATTTTCATTCTTATTTTAGGGGATGGAGGTCGTAGGCAAGCTCTCTCTGATATGCTCCATGTACGGTTCCCAAATTTGTTCAAACATTGTGACTTTATTTTTTAAATTATATGTTATTTTTTTCCAATGGAATATATTTATTCATTTCCATGTACCATTGCTGTATACTCATGCTCTCTTCCATTTTCCAGGTTGACATTATGTATATTTTTTGCTATCGCTAAGGCTATCATAATGAATTTTTTTTTGCACTTTATCCAATTTGAGGCCTTTCTCTACTTCTTATGTTACTTAAAAGAAATATTTCTGTTTTTTTTTGGTATGTTATTTTTTTAAATTATATTTAGTATCTGATTTAATTTTTCCCAAAACATATTTACTTTCTCACATGCCCAAGTTGCATTTAACGTTGTTCCTATTTCCTTCTTACAGCAAAAACATTTATCTGATAATGTTGAATCCAATTTTTTTTTTGAGGAGCAATATATACCCTGTGTAACCAATTATACTGTATCAAGCATAACCTTGTGTTTATTGCATTCTTCATAGTTCCAGAACATAACTTTTCCCATACTTAATTTTTTATCTTTATGTTTAGATCTTTTTCCCACTTCTGCTTAGGTTTATAGTTTATTTCATTTCCCTTATCTTGCAGCTTTATGTACATGTTGGTTATAGATCTTTTGATTATCATTGTGTCTGTAATCACATATTCAAAGCTGCTTCCTTCAGGTAATCTCAAGCTGTTTCCCAATTTATCCTTTAAATAAGCTTTCGACTGATGATATGCAAACATGGTACCATGAGTTATTCCATATTTGTACTTCAACTGTTCAAATGTTAATAAATTATTTCCCAAAAAAGAGTTTTCTATTCTTTTGATTCATTTTCTCTCCCATTCTCTAAAATAAAGATTGTCTATTGTAAAAGGGATTAGTGAATTTTGCATCAATAGCAATTTTGGTATTTGATAATTCATTTTTTTTTCTTTTCTGAGTGGATCTTCTTCCATGTATTAAGTAAATGATGCAGTACTGGTAAGTTTTAATATTGCACCAGCTTTTCATCCCACTTATAAAGTATATGTTCTGGTACCTTTTCCCCTATTTTATCTAGTTCTATCTTAGTCCAGTCTGGTTTTTCCCTGTCTGGTAAAAATCTGATAAATACCTCAATTGTGCAGAACTATAATAATTTCTAAAATTTGGTAACTGTGAACTACCTTGATTATACCTCTCTGTTAATTGATCTAATGCTACCCATGGAATCCTCCCTTTAAAACACAAATTTCCTTATTATTCTCCTTAGTTCCTTAAAGAATATTTCTGTTAAGGGAATTAATAATGTTTGAAATAAGTATTGTATCCTTGGGAACACATTCATTTTAATGCAGATTACCCTCCCTATCAATGTTAGCAGTAATTCTTTCCATTGTTCGAAGTCTTCCTGCAATTTCTTTATTAGAGGCCGATAATTTAGTTTGTACAAGTGGCTTAAGTTATTATCTATCCTGATCCCTAAGTATTGGATTGCTTGGGCTTGCCATTTAAATGGTGATTCTTTTTTTTAAATTCTATATAGTCTGCATTACTCATTGGCATCACTTCACTTTTATTTGCATTGATCTTGTACCCCGATATTTCTCCATGTTCCTTCAATTTCTTATGTAATTCTTTTACTGATACCTCTGGTTCTATTAGGTATACTATGACATCATCTGCAAGTAAGCTGATTTTATACTCCTTCTCCTTTATTTTTATACCTTTTATTTTATTTTCTATTCTTATCTGTTCTGCCAAAGGTTCTATTGCTAAGGCAAAGAATGAGGGGGATAGTGGATATCCCTGTCTAGTTGAACTACTTAATTTAATGTGACTTTTTGAACTACTCTTTGCAGACGATGCCGCTTTAGTTGCCCATTCAGAGCCAGCTCTTCAGCGCTTGACGTCCTGCTTTGCGGAAACTGCCAAAATGTTTGGCCTGGAAGTCAGCCTGAAGAAAACTGAGGTCCTCCATCAGCCAGCTCCCCACCATGACTACCAGCCCCCCCACATCTCCATCGGGCACACAAAACTCAAAACGGTCAACCAGTTTACCTATCTCGGCTGCACCATTTCACCAGATGCAAGGATCGACAATGAGATAGACAACAGACTCGCCAAGGCAAATAGCGCCTTTGGAAGACTACACAAAAGAGTCTGGAAAAACAACCAACTGAAAAACCTCACAAAGATAAGCGTATACAGAGCCGTTGTCATACCCACACTCCTGTTCGGCTCCGAATCATGGGTCCTCTACCGGCACCACCTACGGCTCCTAGAACGCTTCCACCAGCGTTGTCTCCGCTCCATCCTCAACATCCATTGGAGCGCTTACATCCCTAACGTCGAAGTACTCGAGATGGCAGAGGTCGACAGCATCGAGTCCACGCTGCTGAAGATCCAGCTGCGCTGGATGGGTCACGTCTCCAGAATGGAGGACCATCGCCTTCCCAAGATCGTGTTATATGGCGAGCTCTCCACTGGCCACCGTGACAGAGGTGCACCAAAGAAAAGGTACAAGGACTGCCTAAAGAAATCTCTCAGTGCCTGCCACATTGACCACCGCCAGTGGGCTGATATCGCCTCAAACCGTGCATCTTGGCGCCTCACAGTTTGGCGGGCAGCAACCTCCTTTGAAGAAGACCGCAGAGCCTACCTCACTGACAAAAGGCAAAGGAGGAAAAACCCAACACCCAACCCCAACCAACCAATTTTCCCCTGCAACCGCTGCAATCGTGTCTGCCTGTCCCGCATCGGACTTGTCAGCCACAAACGAGCCTGCAGCTGACGTGGACTTTTTACCCCCTCCATAAATCTTCGTCCGCGAAGCCAAGCCAAAGAAGATACATTCTAATTCTAATGTGACTTGATACATATCCAATCTACCTTTGCCAACGGTCTATTATACAATGCTTTAATCCAATTTATATATTTTTCTGGTAGATTGAACTTCTGTAATACTTTAAATAAGTAATTCCACTCTACTCTGTCAAAGATTTTTTCTGCGTCTAGAGCAACAGCCATTGTTGGTTTCTTATTTCCTTGAACTGCATGAATTAGATTAATAAACTTTCAGATATCGTCCGCTGTTCATCTTTTCTTAATAAATCCAGTTTGATCTTGATTTACTATTTCAGGTACACAATTGGCCAACCTGTTCGCTAATAATTTCGCTATTATCTTATAGTCTGAGTTAAGTAGAGATATTGGTCTATATGATGTTGGTGTTAGTGGATCCTTCCCCGTCTTTGGTATTACTGTAATTATTGCATCAAGTCCACGCTGCTGAAGATCCAGCTGCGCTGGGTGGGTCACGTTTCCAGAATGGAGGACCATCGCCTTCCCAAGATCGTGTTATATGGTGAGCTCTCCACTGGCCACCGTTACAGAGGTGCACCAAAGAAAAGGTACAAGGACTGCCTAAAGAAATCTCTTGGTGCCTGCCACATTGACCACCGCCAGTGGGCTGATATTGCCTCAAACCGTGCATCTTGGCGCCTCACAGTTTGGCGGGCAGCAACCTCCTTTGAAGAAGACCGCAGAGCCCACCTCACTGACAAAAGGCAAAGGAGGAAAAACCCAACACCCAACCCCAACCAACCAATTTTCCCCTGCAGCCGCTGGAACCGTGTCTGCCTGTCCTGCATCGGACTTGTCAGCCACAAACGAGCCTGCAGCAGACGTGGACTTTTACCCCCTCCATAAATCTTCGTCCGCGAAGCCAAGCCAAAGAAGAACATGAATCTGGCAAGTTTTGTGTTTCTTCTATTTGGTTCATTACTTCCAGGAGAGGAGGAATTAATAACTCTTTAAATGTTTTATAAAATTCTATTGGAAATCCATCCTCTCCTGGTGTTTTATTGTTCAACAGGTTTTTTTAATATAGCTTGTATTTCAAATGGTTTATCAGTTTATTTAGTTCCTCTTACAATTTTGGCAGTTCAATTTTAGCTAAAAAATCCTCTATTTTATCATCTTTACCCTTGTTCTCAGTTTGATACAATTGTTCATAAAATTCCTTAAAATTATCATTAATCTCTGTTGGATTATATGCAATTTGTTTGTCCTTTTACCTTGAAGCCGTATCGTTCTTTTAGCTTGTACTCTTTTAAGTTGCCAGGCTAATATTTGATGTGTTTTTTCTCCCAGTTCATAATACTTTTGCTTTGTTTTCATTATGTTCTTCTCCACCTTGTACATTTGTAATGTTTCGTATTTAATTTTTTTGTCCGCCAATTCTCTCCTTTTTGTTATATCATCCCTTTTTACTAATTCATTTTCTGTACTTACTATCTCCCTTTCCAACTGCTCTATTTCCTGATTATAATCCTTTTCCATCTTAGTCACATAACTTATTATCTGCCCTAAAACTTTCATTGCATCCCATAATATAAATTTGTCTTTCACTGATTCTGTGTTTATTTCAAAATATCTTTTAATTTGACGTTCAATAAACTCCCTAAATTCCTGTCTTTTAAGGAGCTTGGAGTTTAACCTCCATCTATATGTTCTTGGTGGGATGTCCTCCAGTTCTATTGCTAATAATAGGGGTGAATGATCTGATAGTAGTCTAGCTTTATATTCAGTTTTCCTAACTCTCCCTTGAATATGGGCTGACAACAAAAACATATCAATCCTTGAGTAAGTTTTGTGCCTACTCAAATAATATGAAAATTCCTTCTCTCTTGGTGTTGCCTATTCTATATATCCTTAAGTTTCATTCCTGCATTGATTTAACCATAAATTTGGCTACTTTATTCTTTTTACTTGTCTTTTGTCCAGTCTTATCTAATTTGGGTCCAAAATAAGGTTAAAATACCCTCCTATCAATATATTTCCTTGTGTGTCTGCAATCTTCAAAAAAAATATCCTGCATAAACTTTTGATCCTCCTCGTTAGGTGTGTATATATTGAGCAAATTCCTAAATTCTGAGTATATCCGACACTTTATCATCGCATACCTGCCTGCTGGATCTATTATTTCCTCCTCTATTTTGATTGGTACACTTTTGTTAACTAGTATGGCTATACCTCTAGCTTTTGAATTATAGGATGCTGCCATTACGTGTCCTACCCAGTCTCTCTTTAGTTTGTTATGTTCTGCTTCAGTTAGATGTGTTTCCTGCACAAATGCTATATCTATTTTTTCCTTCTTCAATAAATTTAGTAGCCTTTTCTTTTAATTTGGCTATGTATTCCACTAATGTTTATAGTCATATAGTTTTTCATGGCCATCATATCTTGCATACATCTCTTTGCCACCTCCATCCCCCTCTTTTTTCAGTGATATTGAGGGATAAATATTGGACAGAACATGGAGATAATTCTTCAAATGTTACAGAAGCCATTTCTCATCTCAGAGGATAGGAGGACATTGCAGGTCAAGTTCTCAACTCAAACATTATGTCTGTGGAATACAGCACTTAATTTGTCTCAAACTAAATCTAAGCATGCAGAAATCATGACTGTCTCAGACTCATTAGCGCTACTTGTTTCCTTCAATTTACATTAAAGTCCATTTCAGTGAGACTGAAATTTGACTATTTCAAATATACAGTAAATCTAGTTTACTTTTGTGTTGAATTGGAAATATCAGCAGGAAATTCTTTCCTAATCAGACCCAATTAGTATGCTTTTGCAATACTTTTCACTTTTATCACAAAACTTCGGTTCAACCATTGTCAGAGCGGCTGGAGGAAATGTTCACATTCCTATTGTATTTGCCTGAGATGAATTTCTAGGCATCACTCCACAAAAAGAAATGCTGAAGGCTATAAGCCCACCCATTAACAATGGCTTGCTTATACGTTTGAACCATTATCAAGGATATCCCGATGGACCACTTGTGTAAATTGTTAATGATATTGTTATAATTTCAGGATTTAGGTAACAATGAAACAGTGGCCTTTTGAATTACTCTTGGGAATGTTAGAATGGGAATGGATATTGATACTAACTTCACTGGCTGTTATTTTAAGTCATTTAAAGTAAATTGGATAATTCGGCTGTCGAGACAATAGTTATTGTGATTCTATTAAATTGCGTGAGCTTATTTGTGCTTGAATATCCCAAAAGCTGACAAGATTGACAAATGTTTAATACTGATATTTCCAAGAAAAATGTAATTTTTCTCCAACAAAGCATGTTAGTGTATACATTTTTATTTTGTTCCAGTCTTTGCACAGATCTCAGGTGGATCTCTCCAATGCTGATTTTTTTTGTGTGTGTTTTTACTAATTGTCATGCTGCAGGATCTCAAGGACCATGAAGATTTCCAAAGGGAAGTTAATACAATTCTGTCCATGGGGAATAAACGTCTGGATGGGAAACAATCATCTATTCCCCTCATGTACTCCATAGAATATGCATTAAGGAGGGAGTCTTTTGTATTCAGAGTGGAGCTCTTTACTATTGTGCCATCACAGCCTTGCTGCCTTCCCAAGAATCAAAGGAAAATTATGGAGTTTATGCCAACTGAGAGATAAAGGTTCCTTTTGGTGTTGATATAAGTGAATATTGCAGTCTCCAACAATTCACTGATGTGAATTCATTGAAGTACAGCATAGTACATAATGTTGCATATCCCTGATGAGATACAAGGGGTTAAATTTGACAGAATGTTGTAGTTGAGAGAGCTGCTGCTTCACAGCTCCAATGACCAGTGTTCAGCCCTGCTTGAGTGAAGTTTGACTTTATGGGTCATCTCTGGTTAGTTTTCTCCCACATTCCAAAGTCATGAGGATTGTTAGGTTGATTAACAGCCTTACCACCAAGCTGAAGGTCTACTGTGCAGTGTCCTTATCATCTTCCTTTACGCCAGCGACATCTGGACTGTCTACAGCAGACACGCCAAACAGCTCAACCACTTTCACCTGAGCTGTCTCCGCAGACTCCTCCACAAAGTCCCTAACACGGAAATCCTGGAACGAGCTGGGCTCTGCAGAGTCTACACCCTCCTGCTGAAAGCTCAAGCCAAGTCGGCTGGACATGTGGTCAGAATGCCAGACAGCCAATTGCCTAAGCAGCTATTTTATGGAGAACTGTGTCAGAGCAAGCGCTCAGTCGCAGGGCAGAAGAAACGTTACAAAGACTGCCTCAAAGCGTCCTTCAAAGGCCTGAGTGTCGACATCAACATGTGGGAGATGCTTGCCCTAAACCATCCAGCTTGGCACAGCAAGATCGCCACAGGAGCCCGTGCAGCTGAAGTCAGGCACATCACTGAGGTGTAACGAAAGCGTGCTGTGCTCAAGACCCGAGTAGCATCCACTCACTTGTGTCCCACATGTGGGCCCATATTGGTCTCACCAGTCACCTCCGGACCCACAGCCACCAATCTCCAATTGGACTTTGTAACCATGGTCATCTTCAACTATGAAGGACAAACAACAACAACTACTGCTATAAATTGCCCCTCATGTAGGTTTGTAATAAAATCTAGGAAGGGGGGCAATTAATGGGAATGTGGGGAGACTAAATACAGGGAAATTTAGCAAGAGAAGGGGATAGTTTTGTGAACTAGATTGGTTGAGCTAAATGCTTCTCTTTCTATGTTGTGAGGAAATATGAAAATCATAGATGCAGATAATTTTTGATGTGCTTTGGACAGTTGCAAAGAGGAAAATAAATCAGCTGTTAAATATTTAATTCCTCCGCAGATAAAACCAAATAGAATCATGAGGCTAAATCCACAATAAGGCACGGCTTGCAACACAATTGGTTGTCATTATCTCCTGACCATCTCTTATACCTGGGCCGGGCAATCTTTTACCATGTTTGGGCTGGATGGTGTGTCAGTGGTTGAATGGTGGGGCATACTGATGCTATTATAAGTGAAATAAATATTAATACACAGACATTATGTAATTTAAGTTTTCAATTGTCTCTGCTTGAAGTATGTAATGTTCAATGTATGAACATAACTGACGATAACTTATCAAAAAAACAATCCAAATAAAAAATTCAAGCAATGAGATCAACTGTATTCCTTCCAAAAAATTATGATGATGCATTTCAGGTCAGAGAAGGCATCTGCAAAACCAGGAATGCACCAAAAATCATGAGTTAGTCATTAAAATGACACTTAAAAAAACCCATAAAAGTCAAAAAGGAGAAAAATTAGTCACAATGAAATTAAAATAACTGCCCACAAAACAGACTGCAGCTCATTCAGTGGCATTATGTCTCTGTGTTACTTGGGAGACTTCTTAAATAATTTAGAGATGCAAGATTCAAATAAAAAAAAGAGCCTTTACTCACTACTGCCTTCCACCATCTCAGGAAACTGTTCACACATATACATATGCCCCACAGTGGTGCACTATAGTTACTGCAGTGTATTCTTTCGTAGTTACAAAATAGTTCACATTATCCTGACTATATAACATCCCTCCTCCTCAAGATAAAGAAAAAATTAGCATTCTTTATTATTTTATCTCTAGTGGTGGCAGTAGGTTCCTTTGCCATCTTGTGCATTTAGCTGTGACCACTGGTAAATATGTATGTGATGTGGCTTGTTGTGTTTCACCTGAAAACTGCCGTGTTGATGTTTCACTATTAGTGGTTGTGGTCTCTTCACTTGATACCTCACTTGATACTAGTGTTGCAGGCTTTGCTGGTATTAAAGTTTTCTGTTTCATCACATCTTATGTCGGACAGATGTGAATTCTGTTCCTCCTCAGCTGATTGCCAGAGTCTGTCTTGACAATATTATGATCTTGGTATCTCAGCTTCTCTGATGACCTTTGCTGAGGTCCATGTTTTCAACATCAGCTCTTGAATATGCACACGTTGCCCTCTGAAGAATTCTGGCAATGTTTGCATATGTTGGTTATAATGCTGGTGTTGTTCTTCTTGTGTGTCAGCCAGTCTTCTTCTGGTTTCCTCCTGCTCTTCTGGAGGGTGTATTTTGCTTGGCAGAGTTGTTTTATATCTCCTGCCATTTAGTTCTACTGGGGACTTGATGTCAGCCCTTAAAGGTGCTGCTCGTAATGAAAGAGAAGAGCTAGGTCTGGGTCTTCTTTTGTTTTGCGACACTTAACCAGAGTGTGTTTCACAGTTTGCACATCTTTCAATGAACTCATTACCTTTGGGGTAGTATGGGGATGATGTAGTGATAACAAACCCATACTCTGCAGCCAAATTTCTGAATTCTTGTGACATGAACTGTGTTCCATTGTCACATATTACTTACTTGAATATTCCTTGTTCAGCAAGGAACGCCCTCATTTCTATGGTGATAGTTGACGCTCTCATGTATTTCACCCTTTTGAAGAATGGAAACTTAGAATAGTAACAGGCTATTATTAAATACCACCCTTTTTGTTGTGGTTTTCTGTTGATATTTTGGATATCTTTTTCCACTGGATCTCAAATTTGATGGAGATCAACTGCAACTCCTGGCAGCTATCCAGACCTAGAATTGTTGGTCTTCAGCATCTACCATGTAGAATATACAGAGGATTTTCTTTCCTTTATGGCAGCCATTGATCTTAGATCTCCCAAGTTGCTTGATCATGGGTCCACCATAGCCCATTAATGTGATATTTGCTTTTTCCAAAGCACCGTCTTTTCGATACCCTTTTACTATGTTCTCTGGGAATACCTGGCCATAGAATCTGAGCGAAAGGATGTTGCTTTGTGATCCAGTATCCAGCTTCACCTTTAGGTTAAATATTGTAGGTTTGTTCCGGATTGCCCTCTGTATTTGGATCCCTGTGTGCAACTCACTTCCTTCTTTTGTTTCACTTGACATCTCGTGAAGGTGTATGGATTCCATGTCCAGTATCTGGGTGTCAGAGTCCTTATTGTTGTTTCCTTTTATGTGGTGGATCTTCTCCTTGGCTTTTTTCTTCACTGGCACTACTGTTTTCTTCATACCAGACTTGCATATCTTTGCTCTGTGGTTTGCTTTACCACAGGCTCTACATTCACAACCATATGCAGGGCGTTTGTTTCAATCATTGAAAGGGTGTTGTCTGCCAGGTCTTGGGGGGGGGGGGTTTGCATTTTTCTGATTGTGCTCTTTATTGATTCAACCCTTCCTACTCATTGCTGTAAGTAGGTCTGCATAGATAGGGAAATAATTTGCATCCTTGTGACTTCAAAGGCTCTGGTTGTGTCTATAACTTTGGTCAGCTTCAAGTTATCCTTCCCTGTAAGAGACTCCCCCATATTAGTTGATCAACTAATCTTTCCTCTATATCCTTAAATCTGCATTTTGCAGCAACAGTTTTTAGTCTAGTGAGGAAGTTATCAACAGTTTCATCAGTCTCTTGCATTAAGCCTTGAAATTCTTAATGTTTAATTCTATGATTAAAACTGGATTCAAGATCAGAAGCAAACTTTGCAAATATCAGCTCTGGATCATTTTTCTCCACCTCTGTAAGCTTCCAGCTAGTAAATAAGTCAAGGCCTCACTCCCCTGTCCAGAGAAGTATATAACTGACCTTCTCTGCTGTTGCATTTTTAAAATAGTTTTTGAATACTAAATTGCACTTCAGTTGAAACTTTTTAAATGATTCAACAATGTCTTCAGCCTTTCAGTCCATCATTGGGTGAACTGCTGTTGCTCCAGCCATTTTTTTTCAGTAATGTTTTTTTCTCTTCTTCCCCTTTGTATTTCAGTGACTTTCAATCAATTGTATGGCTTTATTCTTGTTCTCTATCATCGCTGCCACCACATTATGTCTCTGTTTTACTTGGGAGGATTCTTAAATAACTTAGAGATGCAAAATTCAAATAACAAAAGAGACTTTACTTACACCATCCTAGGATACTGTTCACACATAGGCATATACATATGCTCCACAGTGGTACACTACATTTACTGCAGTGAGAAGGATGTATTCTTACTCAGTTACAAAAGAGTTCACATTATCCTGACTATATAACAAATGGGAATCTTGATTTTATTTGTTGTTTGAAAGCATTTCAATATTGGGTGCAATAGTTGTTGATGTCAATAGGAAGACATCATCTAAATGGGCATTGGTTATATTTGTTCTCCAGTGTACTTGGTGTACTTAATTTTTGAGAATCCTTGCTCACACATGTTTCTTTGGCTTGGCTTCGCGGACGAAGATTTATGGAGGGGGTAAAAAGTCCACGTCAGCTGCAGGCTCGTTTGTGGCTGACCAGTCCGATGCGGGACAGGCAGACACGATTGCAGCGGTTGCAAGGGAAAATTGGTTGGTTGGGGTTGGGTGTTGGGTTTTTCCTCCTTTGCCTTTTGTCAGTGAGATGGGCTCTGCGGTCTTCTTCAAAGGAGGCTGCTGCCCGCCAAACTGTGAGGCGCCAAGATGCACGGTTTGAGGCGTTATCAGCCCACTGGCGGTGGTCAATGTGGCAGGCACCAAGAGATTTCTTTAGGCAGTCCTTGTACCTTTTCTTTGGTGCACCTCTGTCACGGTGGCCAGTGGAGAGCTCGCCATATAATACGATCTTGGGAAGGCGATGGTCCTCCATTCTGGAGACATGACCCATCCAGCGCAGCTGGATCTTCAGCAGCGTGGACTCGATGCTGTCGACCTCTGCCATCTCGAGTACCTCGACGTTAGGGGTGTGAGCGCTCCAATGGATGTTGAGGATGGAGCGGAGACAACGCTGGTGGAAGCGTTCTAGGAGCCGTAGGTGGTGCCGGTAGAGGACCCATGATTCGGAGCCGAACAGGAGTGTGGGTATGACAACGGCTCTGTATACGCTTATCTTTGTGAGGTTTTTCAGTTGGTTGTTTTTCCAGACTCTTTTGTGTAGTCTTCCAAAGGCGCTATTTGCCTTGGCGAGTCTGTTGTCTATCTCATTGTCGATCCTTGCATCTGATGAAATGGTGCAGCCGAGATAGGTAAACTGGTTGACCGTTTTGAGTTTTGTGTGCCCGATGGAGATGTGGGGGGGCTGGTAGTCATGGTGGGGAGCTGGCTGATGGAGGACCTCAGTTTTCTTCAGGCTGACTTCCAGGCCAAACATTTTGGCAGTTTCCGCAAAGCAGGACGTCAAGCGCTGAAGAGCTGGCTCTGAATGGGCAACTAAAGCGGCATCATCTGCAAAGAGTAGTTCACGGACAAGTTTCTCTTGTGTACACATGTAAGTACTGCTTAACACACTCTTACTTGACGCGATGCAAATTTGACACAACACGTATTTGACACCACGTAAATTTGACTTGATGCAATGTGAATTTGATGCAATGCAAATTTGATGTGACGCAACATGACTCTGATGTGGACCTAGACTATCTCCAAAATGCCATAATAAAGAAAGCAATTTACTTCAGTCAGTGGAGGATGGGTTTCCCAGGTAGATGTGCTGGGGTTTCTGACAGATGCTGTCTTCATTTAAAAGGCAGGCAACTGAAACTATCAAAGATGGTGCACCTGTCACCCTCCCAATGGGTGACAGATGACCAAACTATGATGGATTGTTTTCTTGCTTGTTTGAAAATATCATCAATTGCATAGATAAATAATTAAATGATCTCTCCATTATGTCTACAGGCAAATAATTTTACCAATTCTATCACAACTCGGCAGAACTGTGGTTCATATTCTGATTACACTTCATTGAAGAAGGGATTAGGCCTGAAATATCAGTAGTATATCTTTACTTCCTATAGATGGTGTGAGTCCTACTGAGTTCCTCCAGTTTTTCTGAGTTTTTACACTTGGTTGAGTTTTGTAATTTTAAAAAAAAAGTATAAAAAGTGATTTTCAAAATTCCTCATTCATTGTTTGTCATTCAATTGCATTAATAAATGCAAATTATACAGAATTCCCCTTTACATTCACATTGCATTGAGAATGCTACATGCAGCTTTCAAATGCTCGTGCAGACAATCAATTATGTGTCAGTGGAACTTCAGTGTCAGTGGACTGTAAGTAGGGAAAGTCTGGAAGATTAAATATGTGGGCATGAATGATGGAAGATGGCAGAAAATGAGGCAGACTTAGTTGCAGAAATAATATGTAAAGCCTGATTTAGTCTATAATTGCGATCTTTGTCAGTATTAATTTACTTGGAATTTCTAATGTATCTTTTGAATGAAGTATTTGATTTTGTTGAACCCTCAAAAATGCTTCTAAATTCAGCTAAAAACATGCCACTCAACAACTCAAGCCTAAGACATCATCAATTATTGTTCAACAAAACATGATGAATGAAACAGCCGTGTTCTTCTCGAATTTTGCTGAAATACCATTAAAAGTTCCATCGAAGGATAGTGCAGAAAGTTGTGCACAATAACTTTAAAGGTATTCACACAAAATGGGCATCAGCCAAGAATGTTTCCTTCATCTTAAATTTAGGAGCGACAGAAGGGAAAATGAGCAATGCTTCGACTGAATATGAGATGGTTATGGTTAGTTTATATTTATCTCCTTTTAGTTGCTTCCTAGAACATCCAGTCTGAACTCTTTGCCAAGTTTGATGATCAGAGATGACAAAGGAGTCAATCAAGTTGATCTTATCTTTAACCTTTGTATTCTATAACCAGAGCTGAACAATGGAAATAATTTTTTGCTCCTTTGAGACCATCACCATTGAACATGTTCTTAGGCATTCTCCTTAAAACAATGAAGAAAGGCCCATAGACTCAATTAGTTGAGCACGCTTTCACATTGATCATTTTTAGAAAAAAGGTATTGCTATCTCATTGTCTGCTCCTCACTCACATATCAAATTTACAAATTTCAGCAAATTCTAATTTATTTCTAGTTTTCATTTTGGCTTGGAAGATTGTAGCAATTTTAAGAACGTGATTTTGCTTCTGTAAAGCACCGTAAGATATTATATTGGAGCCAGCTTCCAAATGCTTATTACTCTTAGTATGGGCAATTAGGATACAGGGAAGATGAGGAGAAATGCACAGTTGTAAACAGGTCAGAGATTGGGTGTGCTTTCACTCTCTCATGCAGTAATGCTGAAGATGCCACTCATGCATCGAAAGACAGATGCAGAGGAGCATTATCCTGCCAACTCCCCTGCCTGGTTCATCAGAAAGAATTAACACAAAACTTAGCCATTTCTTCCCTGTTAAAATATAAAAGTGTAAGAGGCCTTAAAGTATGTATTCATTTACATTAAAATGATCAAGTGTGAAGGTAACATTTATAATCAATGAGAAAATTTTGTCCTTGAATTTGGTGGTGCATGATCTTACACTCATGGATCTTCTTCCTAACAGTAGGGAGGGGAAGAGAGTGTGACTGGGATCTTGTTCAGGACCTTTGCAAGTTGTCGAACAAGACCCAACAAGGCGATATGAATGCACACTGATGATTGCACACACAATGTGATAGTGTTGGGGCGTGAAGGTTTGGGCTGAAGTATTGCTCATTTTCCCCTCTGTCGCTCCTAAATTTAGGATGAAGGGAACATTCTTGTCTGATACCCATTTTGTGTGAATACCTGAAAAGTTATTGTGCACAGCTTTTTGCACTATCCTTCGATGGAATTTTTAATGGTATTTCAGTAAAATTCGAGAAGAACACGGCTGTCTATTCTTTTCACATTCTTCTTGTCATGCCATTATCATGCCATCTCAAGCTGATGGAATTCCCTGAGAAGGCTTTTATTTAGGGACTGTTACTCATGAAATCAATAAAATCTGCATGTATTCATTGAATTTGTCATTGAAAATGCTTCCATTCCATTGCTGGCTTCTGACTCCCATCTCCATTGTTAGAATGTTCAAACATTTAGTATATTTCTTGAATTAATTCTTCAGCAGCATATTGGTCCTTCTCAATTTTCACTTGGAAAAGTGATCATCTTTCTCTATATTCAACACTAATGGACCTTGACACAGTGTATTCTATTCTGGTAGTTTGCTAATGCAGTTGGAGCTTAATTTTCATGAGAATCCATCAAGATCAATGAAACAGCCAGTCATCTGGAATATTTTGCATCAATCAAATCTTGGCTCATCATGTGCAATTAACCATGAAGGTTTGACAGTCTGATATGTACATGAGGAGGGAAGGAATAGAACAACTTTCTTAAAGTAAAATTTCGGGTTTAACCTGAAATAAAGAAGACAGTTACAACATCTCAATTGATTTGTGCACTTTTAAATCCAGAACAGGCGAAAAGAGACAGAATCTCAACCAGGCCACAGGAGAGAACATTAAAACATCCTCAGAGTATGCCATTTTACTCATCGAGCCTGCTCTGTCATTCAATGATGTCATGCTAGATCTGCTCTTGGCTTCAACTTGACTCTAAAGTCTGATCCCTGATGCCCGTGTGCATTCTTTGAAGATCCTTAGTCCTGTGTCCAAGAAGAGAGTGCAGGGGAAACTAGGAGAAGGTCTGCCTGCTTTAATGAGATTCTTCTCAGACTATGCTCAGTAATACACAGAGAGGACTTCACATATTGTTTTTTCCCTTTTAAAAAAGGAACAGTAACAAGCTTCAAACCTTAACCTACACACTGGTACTTTGAGTGAAATACAAAAAAATCTGCAGACAGTGTGATTGTAGTAAACACACAAAAATGCTGGAGGAACTCAGCAGGTAAAGATATATAACAAACATTTCAGGCCTGAGCCCTTTGTCAAATTAGGCTCAGACTCAAAGCATTGGTAATATATCTTTACCTCCTATGGACAGTGCAAGACTGCTGAGCTCCTCCAGCATTTTTGAGCTTTCACTGGTACTTTGGTAACTGTACATCTATTTCTCATGTTGATTTTAAGGAACTCAACAGACATTATTGGTGTAGCAGTCATCTCTGGATAAATTGAAGCATTTCTTCCTGAATCTCTTCCAACCTGTTCTTTATCAACCCTTCAACCATTTTTGGACTCTGGAAGTCTATTCTTACTCACAGCCTTAGTTGAGTGTTTTTTGCCTATTTTGTGTTAAGATCAAGGTGCTCACATAAGCATTTCCAGATCATTCATCAGTGATACTTGGACATTGGGCACACACAAACTGATTTCCTCCAATCAGTATCTTCAGTGTCTTGCCAAAAAAACTTGCCTCATCATGGGTTTTCCAAATGAAAACTTCTTGTTCCAGGTGACCGTAGAGTTCCTCTTGCCTCCCTTATTTCAGGAGAAACATTCTAGCCAGTCTTTTTCTCTTGTAAGGACTACAATGGTTTTGAACAGGCTGAACTCAGAACTCACAATATGTCTAAAAAATGGGCTGTTTTCAACAAGCCTGCCAGCTTGGCATGTTGCAGCCTCAACTGCTACTATAGAACTGACTTCTCTCTCTCTCTCTCACACACACACACACACACACACACACACACACACACACACACACACACACACACACACACACACACACACACACACACACACACACACACACACACACACAAATCCAAAACCCAATCCTTGAATGTCTAGCTTCTGCAAAGCTCTTGCATTTTAAATGAGATGTCAAGTGTAAGTATCTGTTTGTGAAGTGACCTACACTAAACCCCCACAATCTATCTCTTTTAAAAACATATTTATATATAATATAATATAACCTGTAAAATGTATGTGTTGTTGTGGGATCAGGGATTGATCAATAGCTTAATAGCAAACAACCAATTCATTGCTTCATAATGATACATCCTTACTTACTGCTTACTAACGTAATTCATTGGCCCATCTTTCATCATATGTATTGACCTTTCTATTTTTTTGAGGCTGTATGACAAAGAGATGTGAAAAATGTTTGATCCAATTTTGTTTCAAAAAGGTGCTCAAATGGAAATGACCGAAAGTGTTGTCCATTATGCAATCATGTGCATAACAAATAGATCTGACTTCTTCCATAACATATTCAGTGGGGGATTGTGACTACTCACATTCTACCTGAATCCATTCTGAATTGTTGTCCACCTTGTCCAGTATAGTGGCATGACTATTAGAGCTGTTGTCATTGTGGATTTTGCATATTCTTCATGTGACTACATGGGTTTCATCTGGGTGCTCTAATTTTGTAGGGCACTATCAGTAACTACAGTAACCTATTTTCCAAACCATGTGAGCTGAAATGGTAAGTAACTTCTGTAAATTACCCTAAGCATGTAGGTAAGATGTAGAATCTAGGAGGAGTCGATAGGATTATGGGGAGAATAAAATAAGATTAGGGTAGGATTAGCTTAAAGTGGTTGCTGAAGGATCCCTTTCCATGCTCTTTATAAGCTTTGGGAAATAGTCCCCATACTTCCCTGTCAAGTAAACAATGCAGACATGGAATGGTATTGGAGGTGCCTCCTCAAGTGGAATGATACTCTCAGTGGCTGTGAGTCTTGACAGAATGTGATCTTGTTCCTGGTCTCTCAGATCTTTGTCTCTCTCAAACCACAGAAAAAGCAAGGCAACAAAGTGGCTGCCTTTCTCTAGTTTAATGATGCCAAGGTACTCCGTAAAGCTCTCCTGTGATTCTGAGGTATAGCTTTACTCACTCAATTTTACTGCAAATGAGATAAATGTAATTGGTCTATCTTTACCATTAAAGTGATGTTTTAACATGAGAAAGTGCTGTTAAGCAGATTCTTGGTCTAAGAGCCAAAGGTGTGTTGTTTATTGTTGCTGCTTTTGCTGTGGGGTTGGCGGTGTCCTGGGGTCTGGAGGCTGCATGTGTTCTGTCTCTTCCAGTGCACAGGTGCTATTCACATGAGTTGTTGGTGCATGCGCAGGGGTTTTGTGCGGTTGAGGAGTAAGGCTCCAGTATTTTCTTTTGACAAAAAATGTAGCAACTACTTAGCTTCTGAACGGCTTTTTAAATGGATAGTAGTTGCTACACTTGGCATTCAACACCAGAACAGCACCTACAAGCAAGCTGACAATGAGCAGCAAGTCAACATTTAATCACATCTTTTTCAAAAGATACCAAGGTGCAATTAATGCTACAAAATGCATTTCTATCTTTTTTTCCCACAAGAAGCATCAATTCTTTAAAATAATCTTTGGAAGATACTTGTCTATAGGCTGTGTAAACTATTGATCTTAGGCAATGATAGAACAGTTCACAACTTACCTCCCAAGTACCTTGGGAGGTTTTAGTTTGCCACTAATCAATCCTAGGCTATTTTGAACAACTGCATGTCAAAAATATTATTTGGAATTTGGCAAATCCTTCAGAGAGCTGGAGAAACAGCATCTGTTTAGCATTTATCAGTCTCCTCCATTAATAACTCAAATCCCTGAGATTGTGATTCCAGAGAATCAGTGTATGTAATTGTTGATAATACTTTCATGAAGTGCCAGTGAGGTGTGCCTGACCTCCCAGTGAAAACATAGTGGACTCTGGGATCTGTTCACTAAATTTCAGATTTTTACTCAGCATTACATGAAACAGATTAACATGCTGATTATTTAACTTGGCAGAACAGCGAAGCTTGGCAAACAGTGCTGTCAAACCTGCCTACCTTCCCATATAGTCCTCAAAAAAATGCAATGAAGCTATCCAACAAGTCTCTTGCCAGTGAAGAGTTGCAGTGACTTTTAGACATATGTCATTATTGAAACATTATTAAGTCAGATACATAGAGGTTTTCAAATTAACAAATGTAAGTGCAAAGTAGCATATTTTTTCATGAAATATTAACAGATCTGTTACCTGAATTACAATTTGGGAATACATATTGCCCGATCAGAAATGTTCCAAAATTGACACATTTGTCAGCTGTGATTTTGAAAGTGAAACAAATCTCACGAAGTTGATAGTGAACAGATGTTATACGATGTAAATTTATTTTCCTTTCACTCTTTATATATTTTTCAGGGAAGAACTTGAAAGGGCAGCATGGTTAGCGTAGCAGGGTTCAAACCTGGTGCAGTCTGTAAGGAGTTTCTTCATTCTCCTGTGTAGGTTTCCTCTGGGTGTTCTAGTTTCCTCCCACCCTTCAAAATGTAGGAGGGTTGTGGGGTTAATTGGGGCATTGGGGCAGCATGGCTCATGGACTGCAAAAGCTTGTTACCCTACTGTACAGTATGTCTAAATTTAAAAAAAAATTATAAATACCTTTCAATGTATTTTTAATTCATTGGAATAGTACAGATCTTATTTAAAGTCTCCTCATATAGGAATATGAGATACTGCCTGTTTTGGAATTATTTTAATTTGTACTGAAGGTAGGTTTCGATCAGTTAGCAAAGAGGAGAAATATATAATTGATTGCTTGTTCAAAATGCACATAAGACAATGAGCTATAACCTGTGGTCATTTCACTTTAGACAATAGATTGTCTGGAGGTCAATCAAACTAGCAGCAGCTCCAGTAGGTACCTCAAGCAATGAAGAATTACCAACAAATTTATCTCTGCAAGAACTTTTTAATCCACTTGTAGGATGAGCAAACTAATGTCAGTATCCCCTCTCTGGCCAGCACCCCAGGCACTAAGGCTTTAATTACTCTATTGGCTCCATGATCAGGAAACTAACATATGAAAATAGAAATAATTCAAGGATGTTTTCAAGGCCTCCTGGATAAAGTGCAATATCATCATTGATTTCCAGAGCTCTCCAACTCATGCCTACTCAAAATGGAAAAGATGAATTTGGGATGGGATTGAGAACCTCAGGTCAATTCGTTGGGAACTCAAAAGCATAGTGCAAACATGGAAGAAACTATCCACCTGGCCCTCCCATTAATTAGCTCTTGCACAACCAGTGGCAAGTTCCTACTTCAATCAGATCAGCTACCTCAGAACCCATGGAAGTGACACCATCCTCCACCCAGAGGGATTGCATAAGCATGTAAAAATGGCTGGCACGTCTTTTCCCACATAAGCTCTGATGATGAGAAATTAATTTCGATCACTTGTCACTTAAAATTTAAAACCTAGATCCAAGCCACCACAACCTGCTTTCAACAAATACTTGGGTTAATAACCCAGTCATTATGGTGAGTCGAGTATGGTACAGGAACTGATGGTGCTCAAGATAATTTCAGAGGAAGAGTAGAGGGGAAAAGTAAGGGGATGTTTCATTTAAAGCCTGGCATATACTTTCCATCTCCACCAATTGGGTGTAATTGGATGGCACAGACTTGAAGGGCCTGTTACCATTCTGTATCTCTAAAGTAAAATAAATTAAATTTAAAATTAATAAATTATAATCACTAAGACCATTTTTCACATTGAAAGAGTGTGCAGGGTGTGCAGCTCACAAACAAGTGCTTTTGGTCCATAAAAATATCCACCATACTCTCCACCATTCATTCCACCTGTGTATTCTATTCTTTATTCATGCATGGATTTTCAAATACTTTTCTCTGAAAGGCCAAGTGCTTTTCATCTTAACCCTGCTCTCTAGTTGAGATCTCCACCTAGTAATAATTCTTTGAATAAAGAGTATTCTTCTGTATTCTAGGTTGGGTTACTCATGACCATTCAATGATATGTGTCCTCCGAGGTGTTAGTCACAGATAATCATGCAAACATATGGACTGATATCTGCACACTTCAGATATGCTTCTGTTGGCAAGATTGCCCACTTATGGACTTGTTTAATCAGAGACTGTCCAGCTCATGACAATTGAGGACGTGTGTCAGTCTCCATTTTCTGGTTTCTATGAAGGAAAGGCATACAATTGACAAGGCTTGCCAACGTCCAATGAAAATGAAGACATCATGGTGAATGGCTGTGACCAGCTCTCATTTGTCCAGTGCCCCAAGATTACCTACCCACATTGGCTTCCAATTAATTAATTGTAAAATCTTCAGATATTATGAAAACATTCCATGGCCTCATTCCTTCCCAATCCTCTCCAGTTTGATAACCCTGTGGGACATTTGGTCTCCCACAACTCTGGCTTTTTGATCAGCCCCAAATACAATTGCTCTGTCATTGGAATCCATTGGCAAAGACTTGAGATCCTGATTTCACCCTTTTACCTCCCTCCACTATTCCTTAATGAAAGTACACCAGAGAACAGTTTTTTTTTAAATCACCGAGGCAAAATTTGACCCTGAACAACCAGATAAAGTATAAGGGTAAGTGACCACAGCCTTTTCCTTCTCTGCTTAACGATGTAGTTGAGGAGGAGAATTAATGCTCCTCAAAAGTGGCACAGAGATATTATTGTGCGATTCACGCTAATGTTTTAGGAGTTAACATCTTGAATGCAGTAACTTGCAATCAACCTTTTGGTTGCTGTTAATTAAGGCACTTGCCAGCTCCTGTTTCCTTTCCAGCTGGATGCATTCAGTAACAATGTTGAAACCAGCCAGAGAGCAGATGATTGGATAATTCCCCCTTGTCAATCAAATCTGGTGGCCACACTGCAATCTGATAAATTGATTTAAGTATATAATTACCCTCCACTCACTACATTTTTTCTGAGTAATTGCCCCGCTGTTGCTGGTAGAATTTGCTGTTGTTTCTATTTACTTTGTCTTTAATTAGTTTGTTTTCCCAAAGTAATAGTAGGAGTGGAATAAAACTGTTTGGCTTTTGAGCCTGCTCTGCCCTTTCATGCAATCAGATTCCTTATCTCAGTACCATCTCCCATTCTTTCCCTCCTCCCTTCAAAACCCACAATACCTTGTTTGACCAGAAATGTATCTACCTAATTATCACTTATCCAGTGACTTGGCCTCCCCAATCATCAGTTGCGATGAATTACAGAAGACAATCATCCTATAAATGAAGGCTGTTCTTTTCATCTCAAATCATAAGTATCTCATCCTATATCCTGAGAGCGTGACCACTGGTTTTGGTCCTCCAAACCAGGACAATATTTTACCTGTATTCAGCCTGTCAGAATCTTACCATTTCAGTGAGATTCTCTTTTTTCTTCTAACTCCAAGCCTAATTGAGCCAATCACTCCTCTTTCAAGAATGTAATCATCCCATGAATCATTCTGGTGAACTTTACTCCCTCTGTGAAATGTACACCCTTTCTTTGGTAAGGTGACCAACATTAAATAAATGTTCCAGGGTGTAGTCTCATCAAGTTCCTGTATAACCTTGTTCTAGATGGAAAAGAAGACTAACATATCATTTTCATTAGTCACTGCTTCCTACAGCTGCATATTTGATATCAATGACACATGGATACTTTTGTACATCAACATACCCAATCTATCACCATTTAACGAACACTGTCTTTCTAAATTGCCTACTGAACTGAACGACTTCACATTTATCCACATTATTCTGCATCTGTTATTTATTTCCCACTTTGTCAACTTTTAAGTCACCTTGAAGCTTCTTGGCATCCTCCTCATAACTCTCAATCCCACCTATTCCTATGCTGTTGCCAGACTTAAAAATGCTACACCCTAATTCCTTCATTCAATCTCTTAATATACACTGTGAATAGCTATGCCCAACCATCAATGCCTGTGTGGCTCATTAGTTACTGTCTGACAACCTGAAGAAGAGCTATTTATTCATGCATACTTTTTTTCTTTCTTGTCTGTGTGAATTTTCAGGCTATGCCAGTACATTTAGCCCCAAACCTGTAATTCATCATTGCACAATAATTTTGGTGGATCTGTATGCTGTCATGTGTATATAACAATAAACTCTCATTTTCATACTCATTATTAAAGGACCTTCTGAAAATACAAGCACACCACGTTCATAAGATTACTCTTATCTATTTGACCAGATACATAATCTAAAAATGCCAATTGATTTGTCAGACATTATTGTCTCTGTATTAAATCCAATTTAACTTTGTCTAACCATTCTGCTATTTTCCTGATATACTGTGACCACATCCGTTCTGACGTGCTTGAGCACTTTCACTATTATCAATGGAGACACAAGAGACTGCAGATGCTGAAATCTAGAGCAAAAAAAAAACTCTTGGAGGAACCTCTTCAATTGTTCTTGAACCTCTGTGTTACCCTAAACATGATACTTCTACTCCAACTGCTTACACAGCATATTTTTGCACCACTGGCCAACTATTTATGATTTTCTTTTTGCTTTCCTTTGATAGTTCTCTCCTTGTGCGTTAAATATATGTAAATTGTTGTTAGAATATTTTATTTACCTGGAAAGTTGGAGCAAACAAGACATTTATTGGATCTATACATTGTAAATGATCATGAACTCTTCATAAATTCATGAAATGAATTTAGTGGGTCAGACAGAATCCATTAAGGGAAATGGATGGACAACATTTTTGGTCCTGAAATGGGTTTTGACTTGAAATGTTGATTGCCCATTTCCCTCCTTGGATGTTGCCTGAGCCCTTTGAATTCCTCCTGCAGTTTGTATTTTAGCTCCCAATTATTGATGTTAGATTTACCATTTTGTAGTTCTGTCTTCACTCTCCCCCTATTTTTACAGAATGAATTACATCTACAGGAATCATTCCATTGTCTATAGATTTTTAGAAGATGGCAGCAAATGCACGCACCATTTATGAAATTGAGAAACTCAGCATTTTGTGTTTTTTTAAATTTTTTTTTTATTTTTCACACTATGAACCATACTAACCAAAATACACACATATCCCTCTTGAATATACACAGTGTCATTTTTTCTCCCCTTTTCCCCCCTCCCTTCCCTCCCTCCTTCACCCCCTACCCACCCATTCAACATTCAACCTATATGATACATTAAACCCATTAAACAGTGTCATCACACAATGAAAATAAACAAGAAATTTGTGTCTTCTACTTTTATATACTGGGTCAGTTCATTTCATCTTCTTCTCCTTCTACGCCCCAAAAGTTAAATAAATGGGACCCAACAGTATCAGACAGATGTTTTTGTTGTAAGAAGGAAACGGGAACAACAGTACATGCAATTTGGGCATGTGAGAAAGTGGAAAAGTTTTGGGAAGATCTAAACCAGGTATTAAATAAAATCACAAATGCCACATACTAAAAAATCCAGAGATCTTTCTTCTAAGTAATATAAGAAGTAAAGAACTTGGCCTCGATTTGGATGGAGTACAAAAAAGATTTATTATGATAGCCTTAGCTGTAGCAAAAAAATGTATTATGTCAACCTGGAAATCAGAAGATAGCCTGAGAATGCAGCAATGGTACTTAGAAATGAATAAATGTATTCCATTGGAAAAAAAACCATATAATTTAAGAAATAACATCACAGTATTCGAACAAATTTGGGAACCGTACATGGAACACAACAGAGAAGTCCTACAGCTGACTTCCACAGCATTTTGTGTATTTAATGCATGTACCATGATTATCTGGTTTAATACACCAGGATGCAATTATCCAGCCCTGGAGATTTTTGGGTTTCAGTTCAATTAATTCGGCAGCTACTAATTTTATTACTGTGACTAATTTTCTTTAATTCCTTCTTTTCATTGGATTATTAGTTTGCTGGTTTTTCTGGAAATTTATTTTATGTCCTTTCAAATTTAAAATTTTTAAATTTAGACATACAGCATGGTAATAGGCAATTTTGGCCCTTGAGTCTGTGCCACCCTAATTTACACCCAATTAACCTACATCCTGGTACATTTTGAATGGTGGGAAGAAACTGGAGACCCCAGGGAAAACCCACGCAGACATAGGGAGAATGTACAAACTCTTTCCAGACAGCACAGGATTCGAGTCCTGATGCTGATCGCTGTAAAGGCATTGAGCTAATCACTATGGCAACTTCTGGGGTGGGGGGCGGTTTCATGATGTTGGCTGCCTTTTTGAGGCAGCATCTCACATCAATGTCTTCAACAAATAGGAGGTTGGAGATGGACTTGGCTAATATTGCTGCCTTCTTCAGCCTTCTACTTGCCAAGCTAGTCAAACAGGCCAGGATACATCCTTGTGGTGCGACTGTGTTAATATTCAGTGAGGAGGAGGAGATGTTGTTTTGAATTCATACTGCTCTTCCAAGGAGGAAGTGAAGGATTCAGTTGCATGGAGTGGGGAAGGGGGGGGGGGGGGGGGTGGTTCAGAATCCCAATGTTTGTAGCTTTGAATCAAACACTTCCTATAAAGAGTTGGTGTGTTCTTTCCATGGCCTGCATGGGTTTCCTTTGGGCTCTTTGGTTTCCTTTCAGCCTCCAAAATGTATGGGGTTGGTGGTATAATTGGGCTGCATGGATTTCATGAGGTGGAAGGGTGTTCTACCATGCTCTGTCATTAAATTAAATGTTAAAAAATTTATTGAGATTAGGTAGCCTGCACCCAATTCAATTCCACAGTTTCATCTGTCCATTACTTGCTCCCATTCTACTTTCCTTAACCCCACACCATTTAATGGTCTCTTCCTGTCTCTCCAGCTCTCCCATCTTCATTTGCCCAATATCCTATCATCTTTTGTTCCCTCTCCAGAAGTCCTCCCTCCCTTTTTTTTTATGTTTGCTCTCTCCCCTTCCTCACCACGATAATTTTTTTCCTGTGGATGCTGCTTGACAATTCACTCCCTCCACTTTTACTTTGTTCACTGAAGGTTTCAGCATCTGCTGTTCTTGTGACTCATTGAGAATCATTAATACAAGTCTTAGATTCCTTTATTATTAACATGCAACTTTACATCGGCAGAGGCATTTTAAACAAGCTTTTATTCATCTGTAATAAGCAGTTGAAGGAACATTTTGTTTCATTCTGACAGGGTGAGTTATTTATTTCATAGACTGAATAGATTACAATGAATAATAACATTTTCTGGTGGGTGAACGTGATAAGGTTACCACAGAGCCTGCAGTTATATTGAATACTTGGTTATACTGTGAATATTCCTGATTATAGCTTAATTATTTTATATTATACAGCTGAGTATAATTTGATAAATGCATATCTATATTACTTCCCTATCAGTACATAACACTGTCAAAATAAACTAGATTTACCTTTTATCACAATAAAAGTTATCAACAGTAACATCAATAGAATATCAAAATTAGTCATTAAATCTGCAGGTATTAATGTGAAATTCATTATGAGGTTCATCAATTTCTTCTAACAACCTTTCTCTGACTGTAATGTATATTTTGACATGTTTTATTGGGGAGTGAGAGATGAGTAATGTTAAAAGACCACGTGAGCTATTAAGTTATTTCACGGGTCCAGCTATAAATATGATAGAACTCATTGGGTGCTACCATTAGGTGATCAAATCTACACTCCTAGAAACCTGAAGAAAATGGCTGAGAACATTCCATTTCAGAATACCAGGTTTCCTTTATCTTCATCGAGTTGATAAATATGATTGAATTGGTCCATGAAAAGAAATTGATGAAAAACATCAACTACACTGAAGACAACCTTGATGTTATTGTTCAACCCTTAGAGGATCCTTTTGCACAATCAGGTGAAATCTCTCAGACCTTCACCCCAGTAATAATGTGCTGCTCTTTCTCTCTCTCACTTCACCCTACAACTGAAATCTGCTCTGCACCTCTCTATCAGGACAATATATTGTAAAAACAAAAATGATTTACCCATTGTCATATCAAAGTCATCATTATTGACACCAAGGAAGTATCCAAGTTTGTAAATAAATCAGCTGTTATGAGCCCAAAGGTCCCCAAAACCAAGCAGCAAAAGATATTCACCAAGACAAGTAGTTACTTAAACAAAAGTTGTTTTTAATTATCTTTAAACATGAAAACAGAATCAAACTTTAAATTATCTCTATTAACTTAACTAACCCAAATTAACCCCCTTTTAATTCTAAGCACATGTGCATGTTGTGTGTGTAAATTTAAGAAAAGTTCTTTAGTTCATAGTGCAATCTCACTTCTCATTCTTCCAAGTTCACTGGTTGCAGGCAATTCTTATACAGTGAACAGAATTTAACATGTATAAATTTCACCAGGCTTTGGTGCTCGAAAGGTAAATGTTTACCACTCAGGAAGGTTCTTTGGAGGTTTGCAGTTAGAGATTTGTTGTTCCAGGATTTCCACAACTGAGGGACCGCCATTAGTCAACTTAATGTCTTGCTGATTAAACTTACCCCATCAGGGTTCTCCAGATAATAACATCTTTGTTTCAGGTTACCACAGAGTTCCTTTCTATTTCAATTATTCCAAGAGAAACATTGGACAGATAGCACTTCTAGCCATCCACCACTCTGCAGGTTTCTGTTTCAGAACCAACAAGCTATACTTGCTTGCTTCAGCTGTGACTGTTCAGTCTCCCTCTTTCTTCATCTGCCAGAAAACCCATATGACTCTCTCACTTGCAAAACCCCTGACCTTCTCCAGCAAACAATAGGAGTTACCCTTCTCCTCTCATCTGTTGTTTTAGGTAAACAAACTTCTCAGGAATGACCTTTCTGTGCACTTTGCAGAAAGGTCAGAAGCCTTGTAAAAATGTTCAACACAGATGACCTGTCTCCAGTCGATTCATTTGATGACATCATTTGAATTAGCAGTTACTTGTGAAATGGGCATAGCATTCTCCATAGTTTCTGTAATGTTACTGAATATGAATTCTTCAGTATTTCAAGTAAGATCTATTTTAAAATGTGTGTATGTATGTAACCTACTCTAATTCTGCAAAATTCTCCCAATATTTATTGATATTATACAGTACATATTGACATGAGAATATCACTCTAAGGTTCATCATTATTCCTAAAAACCTTTTGACATTTTATTTGGATGTGATGGTAATTTGGTTATGTCACGTTATTCTTTCTCAACTAAAATCTTTGAAAACATTGCTGCATGCTTGTCAAATCACATAATTTCCTTATTCATGTGGTTGTTGTTACATGGCGGGGGGTGAGGGGGGTCTGGATCATGAATGATTACAAAATCAACATTTAACACCCCATTTTCGTAGAAAAACCAGAAAGCCAATGTTTCAACAAATAAACACCTTTTTGCTTACTATAAAGAGCAGTTTAAAATCAACTCCTCGATTGGAGTCATACGTAGGTCAGATAAAAGCAATAGATTTCCTGCCCCAAAGGGAATTCATGAGCCAGATGGTTATGTCACAGTGATCATTATTGATACTACTTCATATGCCAGATTTTTTTAATTAATGGCATTTAAATTCCCAAGCTGTCACAATGAGATTTGAAAAGGTTTCCCAGATCATTACTTCAGCATTCTGGTCTAACAGTTATCATTATATTATCACACCCACATGTTGATTTACATTGGATCGTACATTAGCAAAGCTTTAATTTTAAAAGTTCAATCCTTCTCCTCAAATACCAACTTCACCACATTCTAAATCTACATTCTCTTTCACTTGAAACCTCTGTTTCCTTCTGCTATTGACAATTCCCACATATAATTGTTCTATTGTTGGTGGCCTTGTATTGATCTGTTAAGACATTGAGCTCGACAAAGTGTTCCCTAAATTCCCTTGCCCTCACCATCAAGATTCTTCATTGCCCAAAACTTTAGCTCTCCCTCCCAAATTGTGAATGTTGCACTTCAATCAATTTTTGTTTGATAACTCTTTAATGAAACTTTGTGGAATTTTTCCACAATGCTAAAACTCCTATAATAAAGGATGCAAGAAAATGCTGCAGACACTGTAAATCAAGAAGAAAAACAGAGAATGTTGGAAATGATCAGCAAACCTGACAGCATCTGTGAAGAGAGAAAAACAGTTAATGTTTCAGATTGAAGATGAAGGGTTTTAGTCTCAACGTGCTAATTCATTTTCTCTTTCTCCTGATACTGCTCGACCTGCTGTGTGCTTCTGGCATTTGTGTTTCTTTTATCTATATAAAAGGAAGTTGCTCAGTATTATTGGCATGTACCTCCACTGTGAACCTCGGATCTTGTGAATAATCTCTCAGAAAATGCAACTATGTGTGGGCCTATTAATGAACTGGCTTTATTTTGGAAGCCTGAATTGTGCAACACAGATGCTTTTCAGTGGAAAAGATGAAGTTGCTGCATTGTTTTTTTTTCTACTCCTCGCTTCAGTTGGAGCCCCTGCTAGCTTTGAGCTTGTGAGGGAGATGATGAAGCATACAAATTCCCTGCTTCATTTTGTCATTCCCGCTGGCATTTCAAAGTTCATCCAACTGCTCTGTGATGTGAACAACTTTTGTTTCAAAAACTTGTAAAGAAAAAAGAAAATGCAAATTTATCTCTCATTGTGACTGTTCTTCCCAATATTTTAAAACTGCAGAGAGAAATGTGGTTCAGAATTTGATTTTCGCAAGGCCACCATTGAATGCTTAAGTAGTGGACTCACAACACCTCCTCACTTGTCAGGAAGGCACAACAGTGACTGCACTTCCTGAGAAGATTGAAACAGGCCAAGATACCAAGGATACCAGCCACCATTTAGGAGATCTATCAAGAGTATCCTGGCCTGAGGCATCACAGTGTCTGCAGAGATATGGATTGGAGGTCAATCCACAGGACCATAAGAGTAACAAAGAGGATCGCTGGGATCTCCCTCCCGCCCCCTCTCCCCTCCGCCCACCCCAAGCCCCCCCACCGTTGACGTGATCTACCAGGCTCTTTATCTGAAGGTATGCAAAATCATTGAGGACTTCTTCCTCCCAGCACACAGCATTTTGTCAGCTGCTCCTATTGGGAAAGAGATACAGGAGTATCCAAGCCAGAACCACCAGGCTGAGAAACAGCTTCTTCGCATGGGCGGTCAGGGAATGATGAATGAACAAAGGAACTGCTCAAACTAACTATACGAGACTTTAATATTTCAAAACATTTTTAAATTAGTATGTATATATGAATACTTGCCCTGCATTTGTATAGTTTGATGTGTGTTATGTCTGGTTATGTGTCTGCATGGTTTGCACCAAGGATCAGAGAACGCTGTTAGGTTGGGTTGCACTTGTGCAATTAGATGATAATAAACTTGATTTGACTTAACTTGTGAATATGAAACAACACAGCATAGTATGGGCCCTTTGACCCAAGATGCTGTTCTGAGCTAAACAATATAATCCTTTCCTCCCTCATAACTCTCCAAGTTTTATTTTCACATCAATGTGCCTATTTGAGTCATTTCTATTTGACTATTGTATCAACCACAATAACCCATCTCCAGCAGTGTTTTTCAGGAAACGATCACTGCCTGTGCTAAAATCCTAACTCTGCCATCTCCTCTAAGCTTTCTTCCATTCAAATAGAGGTCCTCTGGTATTGACCCCCTGGGGAAAAAAAAGTGCTGACTCTCTACTCTATCAATGCCTGTCATGATCTTGTACATCTCTATTAAATAATCTCTCATCCTCTATCACTCCGAAGCAAAAGGGTCTTAGCTTGATCAACCTTTTCTCTAAGACATGTTCTTCAATCTAGCCAGCATCCTGATAAATCTCTTCTGCACCCTGGCTAGGTTTGGCACATCCATGTCATGTTTAAATTATGTGCCAACCTGGCTAGATAGGGTAAGTCACCCTTAAGATAATGCACCTTGCCTCTGTGAATGGCATCACTCTACTTTTCAGCTGATATTGAACAAATCATTTAGTCTTCACAGGAGAACAAGGAGAAACTTAGAACAAAAATCCAAAATGAAATGCAATGCTTCCTTCTTCACTTTAGTCTGAAAAGTCTGTTGCCCTTTCAATGACAATTGACAGTGATCAAGGTCTCTGACTCGGCTTCTTAAGCAGATGGTGGCCGGTTTAATCTTTTGCTGAACACTGTCGGTTTGGATGCAAGAAAGTTCTGCAGCAATAAATTATTCATAATGCTGTTGGAGCTGCATTCTAGCTTACGACGTATTAGTGTGTAATATCCACTGTGTGAGAATGAGATTTTTTTTTTTCATTTTATGCTCTAAGAAGAAGAGAGTACTGTCAGCTGAGTACTGTCAAGTTGAATTGAAACTGGAATTCATTGGTCTGTGAGCATATAGCCTTCAGAATTCAAGGTTCCATAATAACACATCACAATTATTTTGCAACATCTAAGTAGAATAGAAAAGTAAGATTTTTTTTCAACACAACTTCGGATGAAATCAGGAATTTTTTTTTCCTGACTGTGCGATAAAAACAGGAATCTTCAAAAATGAACTTGATTTAAGCTTTGTGTTACGAAACTACATGAAAGCTATTTGAAAGAGGAGTATAGTCCAGATAGATTAAATAACTCTCTCCTGTACTGTGAGCAAATAATTCAGCCACAACTGTGTCCAGTTGTACATCAAATATTAAAACCACACAGAAATGCTGGAGGAACTCAGCTGGTCTCATAGGGTCCATAGGGGGTAATGATATATTACTGACATTTCGGGCTTGAGCCTTACATCAAACTTTGCAAAGCTCTTCACAAGAGCCTTATCAGAAATAACTCAGAGTCAGATGGGAAGATAACTGGACAAATGTCCAATCCTTGGTCAAAGGGATAGGTTTAAAGGAGGATATAGAAGGAGGACATTGAAAGAGAGAGATAAAGAGGTTTAGGGAGGGAATTCCCTGGGACCAAGACAGCTGAAGGCATAGCTACCAAAGAAGGAGTAATCAAATCAGGGTATGATGTGGACAGCAGAAATATCCATAACTTATGATAGGAATATTGATACATTATTGTAAACTTGTAAAACCTATGCTCATAATTTTATCTTAATTGAATCTGAATCTTAGGAAGCAATCATGCACAGATATTTCATAGTTATTCTGAAACTTTGCAGTATGTATAAATAGCAGTTACATGCAAAACAATGAACATGATCATATTATCACCATTTGCACCAATTATCACCAGTTGAAAGGCAACAGTAATTCATATATCTTAATTCAATGTTTCGCACATTTAATATGATAAGTACTTACCTTGGAAGTGTATTTGCTGAATACATTTTTTATTAATAATACTGTATCGCAGTTAATTTGAATATATTATTCCCATAGTGGATTAGCATTTTTAATTTCACTGTAGTGATCTAATGTTTTTAATTTCTCAAGAGTGAACTAAACATTTATAATTTCTCTGCATTGAATCAATGTTTCATTTTCAATACGCTGAATTAGGAGTTCATAATCTCTTTAAAGTGAATTTGGCTCGTTTGACATGCTCAGGTCAGATGAAGCCATTACACAAAGAAGAATTGCCATGAGAGAACAATGTCCCATCTTTAAGATTTTTTGTACCAGAATTATGTACCTAATAAAACTAAACTTGCTTTGGTCTAAAGTCGCAAACATTGTACCTGCTTTATATATCCTTTTTAAAACGATCAAAATTTTATATATTTATTGTTTTGAAGGGGATGGAGAAATTTGCCGGTGATTTTAGGGATGATGGATTGTATGTGGATAGATGTATAGAACCATTTAACAGGCCTCTTTGGCCCTTCTAATCTATGGCAAACATTTTTTTTTTGCTTAGATCCACTGACCTGCACCCAGTCCATACATCATACATCTATGAATCTAACTAAATTCCTTTTAAAATTAAGCTCACAGTCACCTCTTTAGCTGGAAGCTTGTTCCACACACCCCACCATGAAGAAGTGATAAAGTTCTCCCTCATGTTCCCCATAAACTTTTCTCCTTTCACTCAGAATCCATGTCTCTGGTTTGTATCTCACCTACCCTCAATGTAAAAAGTCTACCTAAATTTACTCTGTCTTTCCCACTCATAATTTTAAATACCTCACTCAAATCTCCCATCATTCTTCTATGCTCCAGGGAATAAAGTCCTAACCTGTTTAACCTTTCCCTGTTACTCAGTGCCTGAACTCTGGGCAACATCCTAATAAATCTTCACTGCACTTTTTCCATCTTATTGATACCTTTCCTATAGTTGGGTGATCAAAACTGCACACAATACTCCAAATTTGGCTTCACTAATGTCTTATACAACTTTAATATTAATTCCAAACTCCTGTGCTCAATATTTTGATTTATTAAGGCCAATATGCCAAAAGATCTCTTTGCAACCCTATCCACCTGTGACACCACTTTCAGTGAATTATATATCTCTATTCTCAGTTTGACAGCTCTCTTCAGTGCCCCACCATTTACCGTGTATGTCCTTTTTTGTTTTGTCCTTCCAAATGGCAACGCATCACATTTGTCTGCATTAAATTCTATCTGCCACTTTTCAGCCCATTTTTCCAGCTGGTCCAGATTCCTCTGCAAGCTTTAAAAATCTTATTTGCTGTCCACAACACCTCCAATCTCAGTGTCATCTGCATACTTGCTGATCCAATTTACCATATTATCATCCAGATCATTAATATAGATGACAAACAACAATGGTCCCAGCATTGATCCCTGAAGCTAGTCACAGGCCTCCAGTCTGAGAAGCAATCATCTACCACTACTCTCTGGCTTCTCCTGTCCAGCTATTGTCGAATTCAGTTCATTACTTCACCATGAATACCTAGTATCTGAACCTGCCTGACTATCCCCCCATTGTCAAACTTGTCAAAGGCCTTACTAAAGTCCTTCATCAACATTCCTGATAACTTCTTTGAAAAACACTGTAAGATGGGTTAAACATGACCGACTGTGTACAAAGCCACGATGACTATCTCTAATTAGTCCATGGCTATCCAAGTAATTGTGCATCTGATTTCTTCAAACATTTTCCAATAATTTAAGAACTACTGATATCAGGCTCATTGGCCTGTAATTTCCAGTGTTATTTTGGAGACGTTTTTAATCAATGGAACAATGTTAGCTGACCTCCAATCCTCTGGCACCACGCCTGTGGATAAGGACATTTTAAATATTTCTGCCAGAGCCTCTGCAATTTCTACACTAGCATCCCTCAAGGCCCAAGGGAATATCTTGTCAGGCCCTAGGGATTTATCCACTCTTATTTGCTTTAAGTCAGCAAGCACTTCCTCTTCTTTAATCTGTATAGATTCCATGACTTCGCTAATTGTTTTCCTTACTTCCCAAGACTCTGTGCCATTTTCATGAGTGAATACAGATTTAAAAAATACATTTAAGATCTCTCCCATCTCTTCTGGCTTCATACAAAGCCGACCACTCTGATCTTCAAGGGGACAAATATTGGCCCTTCCTATCCGTTTGCTCTTATTATACCTGTGGAAACTCTTAGGATTTTCCTTCACAATGTCTGCCAAAGAAAACTCGTGTCTCTTTTAGCCTTCCTGATTTCTTTTCATTGAGGTTTTTCTTGCATTTATATACTCCTCAAGTACCTTATTTTCTCCATGTTGCCTATACCTGTTATATACCTCTCTCTTCTTCTGAACCAAATCCCCAATATCCCTCAGAAACCAAGGTTACCTATGCCTTCTAACCTTACCTTTGATCCCTATAGGAACACACAAACTCTGTACTCTCAAAATTTCATCTTTGAAGGTGAAATTGCACTTACCTCACACATCCTTGTCTGAAAAAAAATTATCCAAATCCACACAACCTAGATCTTTTCTCTTTCCTCAAAATTGGTCTTTCTCCAATTTAGAATCTCAGTCCAAGGTCCCGATCTATCCTTCTCCATAATTAACTTGAAACTAACAGTATTATGATCACTGGACCCAAAATGTTCCCCTACACATACTTTTGTTACCTATCCTGTTTCGTTTCATAACAGGAGATCCAGTATTGCACTCCCTCTAGTTAGTACCTCTACATATTGATTTAGAAAACTTACCTGAATACATTTGACAAACCCTAAGCCATCCAGCCCTTTTAGAGTATGGGAGTCCCAGTCAATAAGTGAAAAGTTAAAATCTCCTACAATCAGTATCTATTGTTTCCTGCAGCTGTCTGCTATCTCTCTACAGATTTGCACTCTCTACAAATTCTCCCTGACTATTGGGCAGATTATAATACAACCCATGAGTGTGATTATATCTTTCCCATTCCTCAGCTCCACCCTTGTAGCCTCAATAGACAAGCCCTCTGGTTTGTCTTGCCTGAGCACAACTGTGTTAGTTTCTGTCACAAGCAATGACACTTCTCCCCCTTTTACCCCCTTCCCCCACCCCCACCCCACCACTGTTCTATAATATCTAAAGCAACAGAAGCCCGGAAAAGTGTGATGCCAGTCCTGAACCTTCTGCAACCAAGTTTCACTACGGCCACAATGTCAATAGATGCACCTGAGAACGTTTTCACCACATTCAGCTTGTTGACTTCCAATGGCACATGCAATTTTAACATAATTTTTCCCTCCTCCACTCCTCTATCTGTTCCCCTCACTCTGCAAATCTAGTTTAAACGCACAAGACCAGCACAAGCAAGTCTTCTCACAAGGATATTAGTCCCCTTCCAGTTCAGATGCAAACTGTCCTACACTCTCTGGAAGAGAGCCCAATGTTCTAGACACCTTAAGCCCTCCCTCCTGTACCATGTCTTTAACCATGTATTAAGCTGCATTATCCTCCTATTTCTAACCTCACTAGTATGTGGCACAGGTAACAATCCTGAGATCACTTCCCTGGAAGTCTTGTCAGAAAGGGCCACTAAAATAGCATTCAACCTAATGACTAACTTCCTGAACTCTATTTGCAGGATTTCATCACCCTTCCAGCCATGTCAATGGACCCTAAATAGACCATGATATCTGGTGGCTCACCATCCCTCCTGAGAATGACATAAACTCGATCTGAGATATCTTGGACCCTGGCACCAGGGTGTGTAAGGTAAAACATCATGAGATGGGAATGTGTAGGGAGTTACCCTGTACAGGGCAGTAACAAGAAGGGGAGGTGTCCTTGTACTCCTGTTAGGTAAAACATCATGAGATGGGACCGGAGAAGGAGTCACCCAGTACTAAGGAGTAACAGAATGCATCCTTGTACTTACAAGATAAGAGAGACATTGATGGATTGAGAGGCAGGAAGCTAGCAGGGAAAGGATAGCAACAGTTTTAGTCATTGGACAAGTAATGATATGATGATGTTCTAAGCATGTATCCAAGGGTATAAAAAATCACCATTTTGCTGATAACGGCAGAATGCATTCTCCGACTAACTTTGTTAGTCGCAAGTGTTACAATCCGGTAATAAAGAACAAAGAACCCTGATTTCGACTCAGCCTGGTGTTTGTCTCACTCATTCATGAACAAAGCAGACCTAACAGGTGGCAGCATCCCGTCTCCTCTGCAGAACCTCTTATCTGATGTTCCCTCAACTATGGAATCCCCTATCACAACAGCTCTCCTCTTCTCCTCCCTTCCCTTCTTAGCCACAGGATCCGACTCTATGCCAGAGACCTGATCTCTGTGGCTTGTCCTTTGAAGGTCATCCCCCCAACAGTATCCAAAATGGTACACTTGTTATTGAGGGGTCTGGCACAGGAATTCCCTGCATTGTCTGTCTGTTCCCTTTCCCTTTCCCTTTCCCTTTAATGGCAGTCACTCACCTATCCTCCTACTGTCTCCAGGGTGTGATAGTGTCCATATAACAACTGACTATCATCCCCTCTGCATCCTGAATGCTCTAATTCCTTAATTTGGCTTGTCAGGAGCTGCAGCTGGATGCACTTCTCACAGATGAAGTCGTCAGCGATGCTGCTGGCCTCTCTGATGACCCACATTCTGTAAAGGGAGCATTCCCCTGCCTTAGCTGCCATTCCCACTGTTTATAACTAGAGAAAAGTATATGATATCTAAAATCTCCCCCTGCTGAATTCTCTTTTTTTCATCGAATAGGCCCTTTCTGACCTCAAGTCCGACTATTCCTCCTCACGTCTTATCTGTTCTCGCTAAAGCCTGTTGAACCAAAGCATTACCAATCTGACTCAGCCCACTATGAAGATGACCGTTCCCACTTTTATTTTCAACTGTTGAACTCGATTGCTAATCAACTGCTACCTACTTAGGCCCTTTGTCTTCAACTGTTGAACTCGATTGCCCAATCCAAATAATCCAGAAACAAGTGGTTCCTCTGCTTCAAACAGAGGAATTTGCAGGGAGATGTTATTTCTTTATAGGTGGACATATAGGAAAATGTCCAGATTGGTGGAGATCTCAGGGACTATAGGAGTAGAGTGAAAGTGATTGACAAAAGGGCCAAAATGAAAATGAAGATTTTTGTTTTCACTCAGTGAGTGGTTAGGGATCAGAATACATTGTCAGAGGTAGGAATGAATGTAGTTTCAACAAATAAATTGAAAACATGAAATAGTTTACAAAGCAAGGATTAAAGCATCAGAGCAGGACAAGCTATATTGCTCTCACTGAGAGCTGGCATAAACTTAATGGGACAAAAAAATCTCTACAAATCTGTAAATATTCTGAGATTCTGGTCATTTGTCCTGACATCTGGCTACCTAATATGGAGCTGGCAATGTCTGGTGAAATCTTGCAATCTGCTCCAAGCAAATCTTATAAAATACATCCATTCTTTTCTCCTTTCCCTGCACTCTGACTTACGATATCACTGATATTTTTCTTTTAAATACTCTTAGAGAATTGAAGCCTTCATTTGTACTAATTGACATATTTTACTGCAAATGAGTTCAGGACTACGCCACGAAGGCACGCCCACTGTTTGACACTAAATCTTTCCCTCTCTCTCCAATGGCCTTGAAGGCTTTCGAGGGAATTAAAGCTGATTTTGCCAAAGCTGAACTCTCGTCCATGACAACGATGTCCCATTCCAAGTGGAAACTGATGCCTCAGATTGTGCCTTGGCAGGAACCCTTAATCAGAAGAGCAGACCTGTGGCATTCTTCTCGCGCACGTTACGGGGACCTGAACTTAAACATCCTGCCATTGAAAAAGAAGTCCAGGCTATTATTGAAGCTGTTCGCTACTGGAGACACTTTCTAGCTGACAGAAAATTTACTCTTGTCACTGATCAGAAATCTGTAGCCTACATGTTCAGTACTAAATACAAAAGTAAAATCAAGAAAGATAAGATGGCACGCTGGCGAATAGAACTCTCAACTTATAATTATGAGATCCAATACAGACCGGGCAGGTTAAGTGATCCCTTTGACGCATTGTCACGATCTGGTGCTGGTACTCAGCTGGAGGGGCTGTGATAGTACAGATTCTATCACCGATGTGTATTGGTAATGTATAACTGTGATTGGCTGAGAGTGTAGCCACACCTACTGGGAGGTCTTAAAGGATTGCTCCTAGCCATACCAAGTCATTCTGGACTGGTCGACCTACTTGTGGTATGCTCCAGTCTTTTAGTTGGTAAAAGCCTTGGTTTGGATCAACAAGTCTTTGGTTCTTTCGACGCGCATTACGGGGGCTAAAAGAGATCCATAGCAGACTGTGCCACCCAGGAGTCACGGGATTCTTCCACTACATAAGGGCTAACAACCTTCCTTACTCCCTCGAAGAAGTCAGGAAACTGGCTAAAAGCTGTCCTGTTTACGCAGAATGCAAACTGCAATAATTCAAAGCTCCAGAGGCCATTCTCATCAAGGCAACCCAACCTTTTGAGAGGATTAGCTTAGATTTTAAAGAACTATTACCTTCCAACAACAAAAATGTATATTTCCTTTCTGTCATTGACGAATATTCCAGGTTTCCCTTTGCGATACCTTTCCCTGATGTCTTGTCAGCGTCTGTCATTAAATCACTTGACAGAATTTTCAGCATTCTTGGTTTTCCTTACATTCATACCGATAGAGGCTCAGCATTCATGAGCGCTGAACTGCGGTGAGCCCTGCTACGAATGGGGATTGCCACCAGCCGTACCACAAGCTATAACCCTCAGGGCAATGGGCAGGTTGAAAGGGCTAATGTTACAGTCTGGAAGACTGTTAATCTTGCTTTAAAAACACATGGTTACCCTGTAACCCAGTGGCAGGAGGTGCTGCCTTAGGCACTACATTCTATTAGGTCTTTATTGTGTACTGCAACAAATCAAACACCTCATGAACGTATGTTTGCCTTTCTTAGGAAATCAGGAACTGTGGTGGACTGGCCAGCCTGTTTATCTGAACCTGGAACCATGCTGCTGAAGAGCCATGCTCAGGCGTGTAAAGTAGACCCCCTAGTCCAACCAGTTTAGCTACTGCATACTAACCCCAACTACACTCATGTTAGATTCCCAGAGGGGAGTACTGACACTGTACCCTTAAGAGATCTGGCCTTGCCTGGTTCACCCCTTCCTCGCACCCTTACTCAGAGTGAGCCTGAGAGGTTGGTTTCACCCCTCCCTCCCCCCCCCCCCCCCCCCGGCCTGTGACTCCTAGTCATCTTTCAAATGGCCATACTGAGGCTCCACTGCCTCATGCTGGCGATTCTGGAGCGGGTCCAGAAGTCATTACTTCCCACACTACTGTCCCAGGACCTGTACCAGTTCCCAAGTTTGCTAAAGATCCACCTGTTTTGAGACGAAGCACCAGAATTCATAAACAACATATTCATAAAACATCTCATTATATTTCGATTGCTTGCTAGATACTGGCGTATTTTGGCTGTTAGAGTATCTCAAGGCCAAACATGGTATCCATGTATTGCTTGCTTCAATTTTTCCTAGCAGCTGTCCTTTTGATTTTAACCCTTCTTCTGCCGGAGGGAGACTGTGGTAAATGTTTGCCAAGCTGCCTGTCTCCCCTCTGGCGATTGATATAGAGAAGGCCAGATCAGACATCAGAAGGCTGTATTAACATTGGCTGTGCATTATCTCTACTGTTAAGGACACTGCTCTTGGATATAACTGTATATGCATCTATTGTCTTTCATTATTGTACCATGAGTTTCTGCTAATAAAAGCCATGATTATTGTTTCACCACATTGTCTTTGTCTACTTCATCAATTGGCACTTCACTCACAACTCCTCATTTCATGTCATTTGAAGACCTATTGACCAACCCCTCTACTTCATTATCAAAGTAATTTACAAAAATTTCAAAGAGCAGGGATTCCAGAACTCATTCCTGCAGAATATCACTAGTCACTGACCTCTAGGCAGAATATGCCTTCTGTGGACAAACCAATCTGAATCCAAGCAGCCAAGTTTCCATGGTCTCATACCTTATGATTTTCTAGATGAACCTATGATGAGAAACCTTGTCAAACTCTTTACTAAAATTAATATGCAGCATGTCCCTTGCCCTACCTTCATCAATTTCTTTTGTAACCTTCTCAAAAATATTAAGCTTGTGAGGTGGAACCTGCCTTCCACAAACTTTTCAAGTGAAACAACAATTCACTTGTAAACCTGCATCCACTGCGCCTGATCTGGCCTTCTCTATATCAATGAGATCGGATGCAGACTGAGAGATTATTTCATTGACCACCTTCTCTCGCTCCACTGCAATAGCAAGGACCTCCCAGTGGCCAACCATTTTAACTCCAGATACCATTCTCAAAATCACAGAGCACCGATGGCATAGGGAAAGTGGTATATGAGTGGAAAGAAAAAGGTTGAGAACCACTGCCTTAAATCCTGCTGAGCAGTCTCCAACCAAATGACATTAACTTCTCCAATTTCCATGAATTCTCTCCCCCAAGCCTCTCTCTTTCTTTATCCCTCTGTGTGCTTTCATCCTGCTCCCCACCACTTCCCTTCCCTACCCTCTCCTATTAGAGTATTACCCTATCCCCATCATTTCTCAGCTTTTGTTTGTCTAATCTCCCACTGCATCCACCTATGACCTCTTACCTGTTAGCCTGTGTTTCACACTGTCCTTTCCTCCCTCCTCTCCTCTCCCCTCAGCCCCCCCCCCAACTTTTTTATTCCAGCACCTGCCTGCTTTTTGCTCATACCTTGATGAAGGGGTCAGATCCAAAACATTTACTTCCTATATACACTGAGTGTCTAGTTCAATTTCTCTAGCTCATCTGTGTACTTTTTCTCACAATCCCTTATTAACTATCCCAAATTTGACTGTGCCTCTCCAAATGTACATGATCCTGTCCTTAAAATTTCTCCCTAGTGTTTTACCCACCACTAATGTATGACCTACTATACTTGAGCAAAGGTTGATTTGCCTGTAGCATGTAAAATAATCTAATCCTCATTGAGGGCTCAATTATGGACAGGGTGTCAACATCTCTGAGGATCTGTCCTGAAGCCTCCAATCACCAGCAACTGTGCTTTGTGAGGTGTCTGAGGAGATATTGGTATGTCATTGAAGACTTCCAACAACTTCTACAGGTGTACTGTGGAGAGCATTCAGACTGGTTGCATCACTGTCTGGTATGGAGGCTTCTACTCTCAGGATAAGAAAAAAAAAACCTCAGAGGATTTTTAACTTGGCTGCAACATCACAGGTACCAGACTTCACTCCATCAAGGATGGTGCCTTTACAAAGCTGCTATGCCCTCTTCACTGTGCTGCCATTGGGAAGGAGGTATAGGAGCCTAAAGATGAGCAATCAGTGGCACAAGGACAGCTTCTTCCCCACTGCCATCAGATTCCTGAAAGATCAATGAACCAAAGACAGTAGGCCCTTACTAACTGCAGCACCTGGGTAGCCCTCCTGGGATCCAAGTGCAATTACTGGGTCTTGGGTGCAGGCTGCACCTTTCCAGTTGAAGGAGGACCTACCTGCTAAATCACCAACCCAGCAATTAAAGGGGAATCCTGCTCCCATGATGACACGGTGAATGAAGCACTCACCTGAAGTTCATGATGTTCAGATGCTGTCAATACAATTCTGCAGTGATGACATCAATGGAGTAAGTGGGTCAGCCTTTTTTGTTTTCAAATCAGCTATGGAGTAGGTAAGTTTAACTGGGTTCCCTGACCACCTCTGAGGTAAGTCAGGGACCTGGTTGGGTTCTGTCTGGGTTGACCTGTTTGGACCCTTTCCAATTTTCATGTAACTGGGGCACTAACCATGCAAATTGCCCAGTTAATCCCATTTTACATCGCAGTTTGAAAGGGCCTTACTTTTCGTGCACTACTATTTTAATTCTTTTTATATATATTAGTTTTGTAAGATGGTTCATAACATGAATGTTTGCACTGTGACACTGCCACAAAAGATCAAATTTTATGACTTGTTCATGATAATAAATTCTGATTTTGATTCTGATCATGCTCTTTTCAGTATCTTGGTAAATGTGACAATAAACAATTCAATTCAATATATTCAATAATTGAAACACCATGCCATTTAAGGGTAAAGAACTCAATGAATTCAAAATAACTGAAGAAATATCTTATCCCATGATGAGGGGATAATGACATGACATAATGAATGACATTCCCCTCAGCCAGGTGAAACATTAATTCTTCCACCTCTCCTGTTAAGCCTTGAAAAAATTGTATGTGTAACAATAAGGACCACCTCTCATTCATCTGAACTCTACAGTTTTTTTTTGATTCTGATTTTTTTCTGATGGGTTTCTGAAATGTATCAGGGAGGAAGATGAGAAATTTTAAATGAAAGGAAGAAATGCTGAAATCTCACTGTCCGTGGCTCAGAGGTAGAAAGAGAATATGTTGCTTTATTGAACATGCCTTTAGCATTTATGAAGGGGCTCACTGGCTTTGTTTCATCAATTTTGATGGAAGCCATCTGAACCCAATTTTTAAGTTGTTGCCTATTTCCAGTAAATGTTCTTTTGACTGAATGTTAGTTTTTTGAATTGTGGGCACTGCATCATATTATTTAAAGTTTCACACAGCTTAGTTTATTATGCACAGTCCCTGTGTGTGCTGATAGCCTAACCACTTTGAATATTTTATCAGCATCCATTGAAGGGATAGATGTTTATTAAATATTTACACAAGGCTTACTGGTTTATAATAGTCTTAATCAGTGATACATGGGCCGCCTTTATAGTGTCATGAACAATATCTATGTGGTATAGCCATTAGTGTGGTACAGGGGCTACTGCCTGTACTGAGAAATAGGCAGAACTAATTTCTATATTATACAACTATGAAATATGGTAATTCAGCCCATCATCCAGCTATATTCATACCTCTCCCCAGTTCTTGGATAATGACACATTAAGAGTTCAATCAAGAACTTTTGCAATATGATTGGCTCTGTGGAACCCTTTCAGCCAGTGAGATTGATACCAGCACCACTCTTTTATTGAAAAACCTTTTCCACACATCCATTCTTTAACCATCCCACCATTTATCACACAGATCATGCTACCTAACGATGACATTCCTAAATCTTTCATAATTTTGTATACCTCAACAAAATTTTTCCTTTGCCTGTTCCGACCAATGTAATTCTATCTCATTCAATCTTCTCTCTGAACTAAATTTAATGTTTCACTTGTATCATCTCTATCGTTTTCAAATTCTGTGAATTAGCCCCTTCCAAGATTGCAGCAATTCTCAAAGTGCTTTATAGCTGCAGAAATACTTACATGCACATCATCTACATGGTGCACAGCAAGATCTCACTAAAGCCCAGGTGGTACTGATGAAAGATAAATCATAAATCTCAGATCAAATGAGGGAGAAGTCAGAATCAGAATCAGGATTTATTGTCATGAACAAGTCATGAAATTCAGTGTTTTGAGGCAGCGTCATAGAGCAAATGTATATTATAACCATCTTATGACACTACTATAATAAATAAAATAAAAATAATAATTACAATGGTAGAGCCTGAAAATAAGGCAGCTTCTTTGGTTCACTGATTATTCAGGAATCTGATGGCAGCAGGGAAGAAGCTGTCCTTGTGCCATTGAGTGTTCGCCTTTACGCTCCCGTACCTTTTCCCTGATGGTCGCAGAGTGAAGAGGGTATGGCCTGGGAGGAGGGGGTTTTCGAGGGTAGAGGCAGCCTTTTTAAGTCACCGCCTCATGTAGATGTTCTAAATGGAGTGGTCAACAACTTCTCTTTAAAATATATCATAGCATAGAAGCAGGCCCTTCAGAACACCAGGCTTATGTTGACCTTCAGGTCTCTATCTGTACTGAACTCCCTTGCCAACATTTGTTCCTTAGCCACTCATGCTGTGGCAATTTAAGGGCCTGTCTAGGTACCTTTTAAATGCAATTCTAATTCTAGTTGGCTGGAGTAGAACCCTTATTCATTCCATTCATACACGAGTGTTGGGTCTAGGTTCTAAGCTCCCTCTGACCACTGTTAATGTTATTCTAAACTTTCACTCTGTATTGTGCTTCATCTGAGAACAAGGAACTCTACAAGTGTTGTGTGTGGAGGAGGCACGGCCTCCCAGCTGGCGGTTACGTGGCTTCCCCATCTGAAATTCATTCAGAAGTTACATCACCTGTCAGTATGTGGTGCTCTTTTTGTTTCACTTGAAGTTATAAAATTATGGTTTGCAGGTGGATTGACAGTTAAGTTGGGGCTCCAACCACTGGTCAGTGCATACTTTGCCATTGGCTGGCTTAAATTATCTAGTGTCCTTATTGACTAGAGCTCTGTATTTAGCACCAACATAGAGAACATTTGCTCTCTGCCTTGAGATGATAGCCCCGGACACCGCTCCATGCTAGGTCGGTACTGTGGACATTGTTTGGAATAGTCATGGGTAAGATGAGCATTGAAGATGAGCCGTGTTATTTCTGTAGCTCAAATTGCTGAAGATCAATACTGGGACTAGATCCACCACTCTCAATTGATCAGGGCTCTGGGGAAGGTAAGGTATCTGAATCGCTTGTGTGAATTAATAGTTGTGTACTGTTAATGTTCTCCCCTGTTTGTTTCCCATTAACATTTTTTCCACACTCCATTATAATTTGTGTGCATATGTTCCAATATTCTCTTATCAATTGTGATGTTAATAAAGTGACGTTTGATTGCACACCCTTCTGTCTAGACAATTATCTTTGAACCCACTGAACTTGACACTTTCTCAACAAAAGAATATATATGGATTAATACCTTTGCCCCTGCATCACCCCCTTCCAGACATACTGCCAAGGCATTCTGTGGACACATTCACAGCACAATCTCTCCTTTTGATCATCTGCTGGAAGGTTTCTTTACACTGAAAGTTTGTGTGGTGATGGTGATTTAGGAATGGCTCTAAAACACTCTGATGCATTCTTCTTATTAACAAACAGCATATGTTTATTTAATATTCACTTGATGAGGAGCCCTTCAGCCATAAGAGTCAGTGGTTATCAGTGAGTAGTCATTGGTGTTTGTTGATATCTGTTTATTTATTTAATTCTGAGGGCCAATCTATTTTTTTTATTTATTTGATTTTCCGGGGGGTCGGGGTTTGAAAGTTGGGTAGGGGCTCTAGTGTGCAGGCACTTGACAATGGTTGGGCAGGAGAATTTAAAAAGGGAAGGATAGCTGACCTTGCTGTTCACTTGGTGAGGAGCCTTCAGACAGGTGAGTCTGGTGACTGCTGTTAATTGATTATTGTGGGAAGGATTAATTGGGAAATTAAGTAAATTAGCAGAGACCTATAAAAAGGAGGGCTCACTAAAGGAGCAGCTCAGTGTTTTTTTTTATTTTTATTTTTCACACTATAAACCATATTGACTAAAATACATACAGACATTTTTCTCTTGAATATATACAGTGTTATTTTCTCCCCTTTTTCCCCCTCCCTTCCCTCCCTCCCTCTCCCCCTTCCCATTTATTCAAAGTTCAATCTATAAGATACATTAAACCCATTAAACAATGTCATCACTTAATAAAAATAAACAAGAAATTTTTGTCTTTTACTTTTATATATTGAGTCAGTTCATTTCGTTGTCTTCTCCTTCTGTCATTTTAGGTGGTGGAGGTCCGTGGTAGGATTTCTCTATTGTATTTCATGTACGGTTCCCATATTTGTTCGAATATTGTGATGTTATTTCTTAAATTATATGTTATTTTTTTCTAATGGAATACATTTATTTATTTCTATGTACCATTGTTGTATTCTCAAGTTGTCTTCTAATTTCCAGGTTGACATAATACATTTTTTTTTGCTACAGCTAGGGCTATCATAATAAATCTTTTATGTGCTCCATCCAAATCGAGTCCAAATTCTTTTTTTTCTTATATTACTTAGAAGGAAGATCTCTGGGTTTTTTGGTATATTGCTTTTTTATGATTTTATTTAATTTTTGATTTAGATCTTCCCAAAATTTTTTCACTTTCTCACATGCCCAAATTGCATTTATTGATGTTCCCGTTTCCTTTTTACAGCAAAAACATCTGTCTGATACTGTTGGGTCCCATTTATTTAAATTTTGGGGTGTGATATATAGCCTGTGTAACCAATTATATTGTATCATGCGTAACCTCGTGTTTATTGTATTTCTCATGAGCATGTTTTATGTTTTATGTCTACATTCCTTCATAAAGGAATATGAATATTCCTTTTCCTTTTGGTGTTGTTTCCTCCATATATCCAAAAAGCATAGCTTTTCCCATGTTTCATTCTTTATCTTTATGTTTAGATCTTGTTCCCATTTTTGTTTAGGTTTACAGTTTGTTTCCTCGTTCTCCTTTTCTTGCAGTTTGATGTACATGTTTGTTCTAAATTTTTTAATTATCATTGTGTCTGTAATCACATATTCAAAATTGCTTCCTTCTGGTAACCTCAGACTGTTTCCCAATTTGTCCTTTAAGTAGGTTTTCAGTTGGTGGTATGCAAACATTGTATCATGAGTAACATTATATTTGTCCTTCATTTGTTCAAAAGATAATAATTTATTTCCTGAAAAACAATTTTCTTTTGATCCCTTTTCTTTCCCATTCTCTGAAGGAAAGGATTGTGAAAAGGATTAGTTGATTTTGTGTCAATATTAATTTTGGTAGTTAATAATTTATTTTATTCCTTTCTACGTGAATCTTCTTCCAAATGTTCAGCAGATGGTGCAATACTGGTGAATTCCTATGTTGCACCAATTTTTCATTCCACTTATATAGTATATGTTCAGGTATCTTCTCCCCTATTTTATCTAGCTCTAATCTGGTTCAATCTATTTTTTTCCTTGTTTGATAAAAATCTGATAGGTATCTTAATTGTGCTGCTCTAAATTAATTCTTAAAGTTTGGTAGTTGTAAGCCTCCTTGTTTGTACCATTCTGTTAATTTATTTCATGCTATCCTCGGTTTCCCCCTTTCCATAAGAATTTCCTTATTATTTTCTTTAGCTCCTTGAAGAATTTCTCTGTTAGGTGAATTGGTAATAGTTGAAATATGTATTGTATCCTTGGGAAGATGTTCATTTTAATACAGTTTTTCCTTCCTATCAGTGTTAGTGGTAAGTCTTTCCAGTGCTCTAAGTTGTCTTGTACTTGTTTCATTAATGGCTGATAATTTAGTTTATATAGATGGCTGAGATTATTATTTACTTGTATACCTAGGTATCAAATTGCTTGTGTTTGCCATCTAAATGGTGATTCTTTCTTAAACTTTGTGAAATCTGCATTATTCATTGGCATTGCTTCACTTCTATTTGCATTGATCTTGTATCCCGATACTTCTCCATATTCCTTCAATTTCTTATGTAATTCTTTTATTGATATTTCTGGTTCTGTTAAGTATATTATAACGTCATCTGCAAATAAACTGATTTTATATTCCTTCTCTTTTATTTTTATCCCTCTTATTTTCTGTTCTTATCAGTTCTGCTAGTGGTTCTATAGCTAATGCGAACAGTGAGGGAGATAGTGGACATCCCTGCCTTGTTGATCTGCTTAATTTAAATTGGTTTGATATATATCCATTTACTGTCACTTTCACCAATGGACCCTTATATAATGCTTTAATCCAATTAATATATTTCCCTGGTAGGTTGAATTTTTGTAGTACTTTGAATAAATAATTCCATTCTACTCTGTCAAAGGCTTTCTCTGCATCTAAAGCAACCACTACTGTTGGAGTTTTGTTTCCTTGTGCTGCATGGATCAAGTTAATGAACTTACAGATATTGTCCATTGTTCATCTTTTCTTAATAAATCCAGTTTGATCTAGTTTTACTATTTTTGGTACATAGTCGGCCATTCTGTTTGCTAATAGTTTAGCTATTATCTTATAATCTGTGTTAAGTAGAGATATTGGTCTATACGATGCTGGTGTTAGAGGATCTTTCCCCATCTTTGGTATTACTGTAATTATTGCTGTTTTGCATGAATCTGGTATGTTTTGTGTTTTTTTTCAATCTGGTTCATTACTTCCAGGAGAGGAGGAATTAATAAGTCTTTAAATGTTTTATAGAATTCTATTGGGAGTCCATCCTCTCCCGGTGTTTTATTTTTTGGTAGTTTTTTTTAATATCTCCTGTATTTCTTCTATTTCAAATGGTTTAATTAATTTATTTTGCTCCTCTGTTTGCAATTTCGGTAGTTCAATTTTTGTTAGAAATTCATCTATTTCATCTTCTTTCCCTTCATTTTCAGTTTGATATAGTTGTTAATAGAATTCCCTGAAGTTTTCGTTGATCTCCATTGGGTTATATGTAATTTGTTTGTCCTTTTTCCTTGATGCAAATACCATTCTTTTAGTTTGTTCTGTCTTAAGCTGCCACACTAGTATTTTGTGCGTTTTATCTCCTAGCTCATAATACTTCTGTTTTGTCTTCATTTTGTTCTTCTCCACCATATATGTTTGTAGTGTTTCATATTTTATTTTCTTGTCCGCCAATTCTCTTCTTTCAGTTGTATCTTCCTTTATTGCTAATTCTTTTTCTGTATTTGTTATTTCCCTTTCCAACTGTTCTATTCCTCAATTGTAGTCCTTCTTCATCTTAGTTACATAACTTATTATCTGTCCTCTGATGAATGCTTTAATTGCGTCCCATAGTATAAACTTATTTTTCACTGATTCCGTATTTATTTCAAAATACATTTTAATTTGTCGCTCAATGAATTCTGTAAAATCCTGTCTTTTAAGTAGCATGGAGTTTAATCTCCATCTATACATTCTCGGTGGGATGTCCTCCAGCTCTATTGCCAATAACAGGGGTGAGTGATCCGATAACAATCTAGCTTTATATTCCATTTTCCTAACTCTTCCTTGAATGTGGGCTGATAACAGGAATAGGTCTATCCTTGAGTATGTTTTATGTCTACATTTCTTCATAAAGGAATATGAATATTCCTTTTCCTTTTGGTGTTGTTTCCTCCATATATCCAAAAGTTGCATTTCCTGCTTCGATTTAATTATAAATTTGGTTATTTTGTTCTTTCTGTTAGACTTTTTTTCCAGTTTTATCCATGTTTGAGTCCAAATTAAGGTTAAAATCCCCTCCTATTAGTATATTCCCTTGCGTATCTGTGATCTTCAAAAAAGATATCTTGCATAAATTTTTGATCTTCTTCATTAGGTGCGTATTAATTGAGTAAATTCCAAAATTCTGAATATATCTGACATTTTATCATTACATACCTCCCTGCTGGATCTATTATTTCCTCTTCTATTTTGATTGGTACATTTTTATTGATTAATATAGCTACTCCTCTGGCTTTTAAATTATATGATGCTGCTGTTACATGTCCTATCCAATCTCTCTTTAATTTCTTGTGTTCCACTTCAGTTAGATGTGTTTCTTGCATGAATGCTGTATCAATTTTTTCTTTCTTCCATAAATTTAACTGCTTCTTCCTTTTGATTTGGTTATGTGTTCTGTTAATATTTAAAGCCATATAGTTCAACATGGCCATTTCATACTTTGTTTATCTTTCCTTTCCATTTCTTCATCACCACCTTCCCTTCTTATCCATTTCTGTTTTCTTTTTTTGAACACATTGTAAGATAACATTTCTAAAACATAAAATATTTCCACTATTCCCATATCTAAAATTCCTTTAACCCCAATAGTCCCTCCCCTCTCTGAGTTGCCCTTTGTCCCTTGTCAGGCAACCACATCTCCCCTCTCCATTTGGATTTGCGAACCCGCTCACAAGCGTCAACTGATTTTGCAGTGACTGTTATTCTTACCCACCCAGCACCCCCAGAAAAGATTTTAATCTTCATATATAACAAAGGTCACTCTCTTAATTCCCTCCTTACTTCCTTTCTTCTCTTTCTTTCCCTTCTTAGTTCTTACTTATACTTTATTCTTCTTCTTTATATATAGTTTCTTGTCATATTTGTTCTTGTTACATCTCTTCATCTCTCTGTTTTGTACGTGTTCTGCAAATTTTCGTCCTTTTTTCGGACCCGTAAAAAGTTTGCTTTGCTGCCCCGGGATAACTATTTTAAGCACCGCTGGATATTTTAACATAAATTTATAACCTTTTTTCCATCGGGTCGATTTTGCTGCGTTAAACTCCTTCCTCTTCTTCAGGAGTTCAAAACTTATGTCTGGGTAGAAAAAAAAATTGACTTTTGTGTTCCAGTGGATTTTTTGTCTTCTCTTATTTTTTTCATTGCCTTCTCCAATATATTTTCTCTTGTCGCATATATTAGGAATTTTACTAGATTGGATCTTGGTTTTTGTTGTGGTTGTGGTTTAGAGGCTAATGTTCTGTATGCCCTTTCTATTTCCATTTCTTCCTGTAATTCTGGTCTTCCTAGGACCCTGGAGATCCATTCTTTTATAAATTCATTCATATTTTTTCCTTCTTCATCTTCCTTAAGGCCCACTATCTTTATTTTGTTTTTCTCCTATTATAGTTTTCCATCATACCTATCTTCTGAGCTAACTGCTCCTATGTTTCTTTAACTTTTTTATCAGATTCTTCTAATTTCTTTTTTTAAGTCATCTACCTCCATTTCTATGGCTGTTTCTCATTCTTCCACCTTCTCTACTCTTTTTCCTATTTCTGTCATGACCATCTCTAATCTATTCACTTTTTCTTCTGTACATTTTATTCTTTTTATTTCACTGAATTCTTGTATCAGCCATTCTTTTAATGTTTCCATATATTTATTTCTTTTATCTATGTATTGTCTCTTCCCTTCATCTTCCATTTCTCTGTTTAGAGTTTGATGTTCTCCCTCCTCTTCTTCTGAGTCCACTCCAGGATCTGTGTCCTTTACCTCTGTCTGATCTGATTTTCTTGTTGGGTTGATTATTTATTTTTTGTTGGGTAATTTTGTTTTTATTCTTTTTATTAAAGGTGTCTTGGTGTTGGTCTTCTTCCTCTGGGTTGGTCATCTGTTGTTTCTTTGATTTCCTTTTTTTATTCTCTTCCTTCTTGTTCCCGTTATTTTCTATGTTTTCCCGTTGGGAATATTGCTGTTGTATTATTCTTGTCTGTTTCATCTGTGGAAATTTACTCCTCAGCTGGTCTCCTCTCCTGTCGGTATTCTTTTTGTCTTGTGTGCACGGTTGTGCACTTTTATTTGGCTCCGTGAGCCATCTTTGTAGTTTTGTGATTGGGGTTTCCACTGACCTCAGGGAGGGGGCTTCTCTCTCCACGGCCGCCCTCCTCGTACAGGTAAGGCCTTCACCTTTCTCTTCCGACGTCTTTCCTTCTTCCTTTCTTCCCATTGTTTTTGTTTTTTCTTTCTTTACTGCCATTTTTTCCACACTTTTATTTTTAATTTGATATGGTTTCTGTGTTTGTGGCTTTGCTTAAAATAAGAGGGGTTGAGTTTGTGTGTTCCGGAAAGTTTTCTGAATCAACACATAGAAGAACTGACTTGAAGGGGCCATATTGGATCTCCTATTAGGGAATGAGATGGGTTGGGTGACAGGTTTGTGTTGGGGACCACTTTGGGTCTAGTGATCACAATACTATTAGTTTTAGGCTAGTAATGGAAAAGAATAGAGGTGGGCCCAAGGTTGAGCTTCCTGATTAGAAGGGATGAGATGAGATTTGGAGGGTGTGGATTGGCATAAGATATTTTCAGGGAAGAATATAGAAGATGAATGGAGGATATTCAAAGGACAAGTTCTGAGAGTGCAGAGTTGGTATGTCACCATGAGGATTAAAGGAAAGGTTAGAAACTGTAGGGAATGTTGGTTTTCAAAAGAGATTGGGAACTTGGCTCAGAGGAAGAGGGATGTTTATACAACAGATATAAACAGCAAGGACAGCACTTGACATCCTGTTTTGCGGAAACTGCCAAAATGTTTGGCCTGGAAGTCAGCCTGAAGAAAACGGAGGTCCTCCATCAGCCAGCTCCCCACCATGACTACCAGCCCCCCCACATCTCCATCGGGCACACAAAACTCAAAACGGTCAACCAGTTTACCTATCTTGGCTGCACCATTTCATCAGATGCAAGGATCGACAACGAGATAGACAACAGACTCGCCAAGGCAAATAGCGCCTTTGGAAGACTACACAAAAGAGTCTGGAAAAACAACCAACTGAAAAACCTCACAAAGATAAGCATATACAGAGCCGTTGTCATACCCACACTCCTGTTCAGCTCCGAATCATGGGTCCTCTACCGGCATCACCTACGGCTCCTAGAACTCTTCCACCAGCATTGTCTCCGCTCCATCCTCAACATTCATTGGAGCGCCTTCATCCCTAACATCGAAGTACTCGAGATGGCAGAGACCGACAGCATCGAGTCCACGCTGCTGAAGATCCAGCTGTGCTGGGTGGGTCACATCTCCAGAATGGAGGACCATCACCTTCCCAAGATCGTGTTATATGGCGAGCTCTCCACTGGCCATCGTGTCAGAGGTGCACCAAAGAAGAGGTACAAGGACTGCCTAAAGAAATCTCTTGGTGCCTGCTGCATTGACCACCGCCAGTGGGCTGATATCGCCTCAAACCGTACATCTTGGCGCCTCACAGTTCGGCGGGCAGCAACCTCCTTTGAAGAAGACCGCAGAGCCCACCTCACTGACAAAAGACGGAGGAGGAAAAACCCAACACCCAACCCCAACCCACCAATTTTCCCCTGCAACCGTGTCTTCCTGTCCCGCATCGGACTTGTCAGCCACAACGAGCCTGCAGCTGACGTGGACTTTTACCCCCTCCATAAATCTTCATCCGCGAAGCCAAGCCAAAAGAAAATAAACAGCAAGAAATGGATTAACTTGTTGAGGAATAAGGAGTGCATTAAAAAATTCTTAAGAAGGAAATTAGCAAGGCTAAAAGGAGATATGAAGCAACTTTGGCAGGAAAATAAAAATAAATCTAAAGGGTTTCTATAGGTATATTAAAAGTAAAAGTGTGAGGGATAAAATTAGACCCCTTGAAGATGAGGGGTCTCTCTGTGAAACCAGAGGAGATGGGTGAAATATTAAATGTTTTTTCTTCAGTAGTTACTAAGGAAAAGAACATTAAGCCAGATGAAGTGAAGAAAAATGGTAGGGAGCTCATGGATAATATAAGATTTAATGAGGAAGTAGCATTGGCTATATTGAAAAAAATCAAGGTGGAGGGAGGTTAGTGAACAAATAGTGGGGGAAGTTCTGGGGGACTGGAGGGTGGCTCGTGTTGTTCTGCTGTTCAAAAAAAGGATCCAAAAGTAGACCTGGTAATTGTAGGCCTGTAAGCCTGATGTCGGTAGCAGGAAAATTAATGGAAAGTGTTATTAGAAGTGATATATGCAACTATTTGGAAAGACAGGGATTGATTTGGAGTAGTCAGCATAGCTTTGTATGTGGTAGATCATGTCTAACAAATTTTATAGTTTCTCAAAGGTTACTAAAATGGTTGATATGGGGATGGTGGTGGATGTTGTCTATTTAGCCTTTAGTAAGGCTTTTATGGTTCCCCTTAAGGGGTTAGTAAGGAAAGTGGAAGCATTAGGTATGAATGATGAAGTAGTGAAATAGATTCAACAATGTTTGGATGGAAGATGCCAGAGAGTAGTGGTGGAAAATTTTGTCAAATTGGAGGCCGGTGATGAGTGGAGTGCCTCAGGGATTGGTACTGGGTCCACTGCTGTTTGTCATATATATTAATGATCCAGATGATAGGGTGGAAAATTGGATTAGTAAATTTGCAGATACAAAGATTGGTGGTGTTATGGGCAGTGAGGAAGATTATCAAAGCTTACAGGGTGAGATAGGACAGTTAGAAAAGTGGGCTGAAAGATGGCAGCTGGAGTTAAATACTGATAAATGTGAGATTTGGTAGGACTAATCAAAGTAGGACATGCACATTAAATGATAGACAATTGAGGAGTGCAGTGGAACAAGGGGATTTAATGGTTCACAATTCTCTGAAAGTTGAAACACATGTGGATAGAGTGGTGAAGAAAGCATTTAGTTTGTTGGCTTTCATAAATCAGAGTATAAAACCCTCAATTTGGGATGTTATGTTGAAATTTTATAAGGCATTGTTGAGGCCAAATTTGGAATATTGTGTGCAGTTTTGGTTGCCAAATTACAGGAAGGCTATAAAGAGTATAGAGAGCAGAGGAGATTTACAAGAATGTTGCTGGGGTTTGAGTTGCAGGGAATGGTTGAGCTGGCTGGGACTTTATTCTCTGGAACAAAGAAGTTTGAGGGGTGATTTGATAGAGGTATTCAAAATTATAAGGGGGATGGATAGAGTTAATGTAAAGAGGCTTTTTCTACTGAGATTGGGTGAGATTCTAAGAGGGCATGGATTGAGAATAAAATGGGAAAATATTAAGGGAAACATGAGGGGCAATTTCGTCAGGTGGTATGGGTATGGAATGAACTTCCCGCAGTGGTGGTAGAAGAATTGGATCCTTTTTATGAACATGAGAGGTGTGGAGGGTTATGGGCCAAATGCAGATCAGTGGAACTAGGTAGGAGATAGATGTATTTGATTTTTTTTTCCTCTTGGGAAGTACACTTTTGCTCAATTTTATAGTTTGGTATTTTTTTTTCCTCCAAATATTAACTATCAGAATTAAACCACTAAAAGCAGGAAAGGAAAGATCCAAGATATTAGTCGTGGTGCAATGTTTATCTTCAGAGCATATATTCTAAATTACAACACAATTAGTTAATTTTTCTAACAAAGAATAATTTGTTCATCTCTGAATCTGATTTCCAAATGATCTGGTCACTACTTTATAAGTAGGCTGTAGGAAAAGTGTAGGATCAGGACAATGTATTGAAGAGCTCTTTAAAAATCCATACCCAAATACGATCATTCAAATGGCTCCTTTTATGTCCTGTGAATTTATAATTCTTTTGCTGCTTTTATTGAGATGTGGGTGTTAATGGTCAGTACAGTTTTTTTTTCCCTGTCCCTAAATTATCTTTAGAAAATGATAGGGTGCTACTCTCCGAACAAGTGTAGTCAAAGTGCTGAAGATATATAATGGCTATTCAAAGAGAGTTTCAGGATTTTGATCCCACAAGAAAATGAAAGAATGCTGATCTATTTGCAAGCCATTATGGTGCATCTTTTGGAGTCCAAGATCCCTCTATCTACTACCATCATTTTCCTTAGCAGTAACTGAGCTTTGGAGGTGTGGAGTGCAAAGAGCAGTTTGTAGTTACACATTCATGATGAAGCTTGAACGTTTAAGTCCGTGAAGTAATGATGTTGCTCTTCATTGTCCCACATCATCTTCAAAATTGAGTTATTGATGAGGAAGATTAAATCAATTAATTGTGAATCAAACACTGCTGAATGACTTGCATTACTTCAATATGAGAACCATTCTTGAATGACAGATGAGAAATTTTATTCTCAGTCTCTCATTTCTCAGACCCAGAAACAAATCTGAATCTGTAATCCTACAGGAAGCAAGTTATTACTGGCAATTATTAAAATTGAAATTTTAATTGTTTCATTTCCTTTCTCAATATTTTCTTTCTTAATTGATTTTTATTTCCTTCTATTTATTTCAGTAAACTGATTTTCTCTTCTGCTAATCTTCAGGTTTTGTCTGTATTTCTCTTGGCCCTGTTATGATCAGAAGTCCCAGATACCTGGGAACAGCTCATTCTATCCTCACCCAATTCCTGCAAATTGAACAGCAAGAATACTTTGAGAAGAAAGGTGGGGGGGGGGGGGGAAGCATATAATCAATGAGTGAGTTGACCTTTCACAGGAGATCCCAGAACACTGGCTGGACTCAGTGAACCACATGCAGTCACCATGCTACAGGTGACAAACGTCAGGTCCCAGACCTATACTTACACAAGGACCAAGGCTGTTTTTTAAATTGACAGTTCACTGCTATGAAACTCCTTTTAACTGCTTTGAATATTCCTGATAATTGGAGATATTTCTAGGCACTTTCTCACTGGCAACTCTCCTAGGAAACAGGAAAATTCCCAGAGTAAGCTGACCCTGGGAACATTTCACAATGCACCATTATTTGCAGGTAATTCTGCAACTCTATTTTAAGGGGGGTATCCCACTTCCAGCAATGATATTGTGAATGATGTAGTACATACAGACCAGAAGTCACACAGAAGCCTAATTGCGCAGTTAATAATGAGTTGGATTTGATGTTCTAATGCTGGCCTTACAACTCTGTGGTTGTATTATAAACCAGACAAGTCTCATCAGCAGTTATCAACGCTGTGCTGGAAGCACTGGCCGAAGAAGACTGCTGTTTCACGGAGTGTATGAGGACAATCGGGAAGGAGGAGGCAGATTGGCAGGCTGAATTGATAAGTTGATGTAAACAGAGGCTTATTCCAACATTTTTTGAATACCAATTTAAAACTAGAGCAAACATTGACAAATTTTCCGCCACTGTGACACTTGCATACACCTGCTGATGTCATTAATCATACCTGGTTGCTTGTCATTTCACACCGCCAGAAGGTGATTGATGAGTTAACTCAGCCGGGCTCGGACACTTGTTCCCTCTATGTGTCAGAGCCTGGTTGAAATCTATTCATTTCGCAATGTGCAATTTGTGTGATTTGACTTGCCATATTGGCAGTTAACTCTGATGTTATCAATGGTGTGAAAGGTGGGGGGGGGGCTTCTGATATAGATGCACTCAGAACAATTTGTAAGGGTTAATTCACATGCAAGCCCACTCATCTTTAGGATGTGGGAGGAAATGAGAGCACTTGGAAGAAACCCAAGAGGTCATGGAGAAGGAGCAAAATCCACATGGACAGTTTAAGTTGTCACAAAACACAAAATTACAACTAGAGTAAGCAGGGTTCTTCAGTGAACAATCCAGCACATTATCTTTAGCATTACACACCATTCTGTCTACTGTATGCTTTCCAGAGTATAGGATTATAATGAGGAGGAAGATCAGTTCGTACCAAACAAGGGGTAGCTTGTAAGCACTGATGTGCAGTTCACTCAGGAGCCTGATGGCTTCAGGGAACAGCCTGTCTAAGCCTGTTAGTACATTTTTTCACACACTTAAAACTTCTCCTCAATGGGAGGAAGGATAAGAGAGGGTGTGCAGGGTGCGATGGGTCTTTCAGTATATTGGCTGCATTTGCCAGGCAATGGGATATGTAGATGGAGGGCCAGAAGTTTCCATTATGCTCTGGGTTACCTGCTGTAATTTCTTCAGTTCTTAAGCAGAGCAGCTCCCATCTGCAGTTGTGGTGCATCTTCGATGTATGTTTTTCATGGTGCACCTGCAGTAAAAATGTTTTGTGTGTCTGAATCAAACCTTGGTTGCTGGAGCTATGAGGCAGTGGTTCCACTCCCTACACCACCATGTGCAATAATTTCAAATGAATTAAATTCAATTGCATATGAAGTCCCGCCCTGGCCTCCAGCAGAGAATGGGGTGTGAAGTGTCTCTACTTCCTCAGCTCAGTCTATCTGTGCTCTACTTCTGCACATTATGATGACTCTAACAGTATTTAAGGTGAAAGGTCACATCAGATCAACCTCCTGCTCATCACTGACCTTTGCATGTCAATGCACACTCAGATGTTGGAGATATGCTAAAGAACAAAAAAAGTGGTAAAATAGAAAACGATTGGCTGATAAAAAAGGACAACCGCAATTTATTTCACCAGTGAACTGTTCATAAATTCATGGTTTCAGCAGGCATTGTCCTTAGGAATCAAAAAAAATGACAATGGAAAGTATTGAGAGGCTACGTGGATTAATGGGATGTTTAACAGTGCATGAAACAGATATGGATTGCACATAGCACCTGCCACAAGCTGCACTTCTAAAGATAAAAACAAATTTTTAATGGTACATTAGCATCCTGCACAATGACGAATGGTTCACATATGAAAGTTTGAAAGGATGGCAGTTGAGGACCAATTCAAAATATTATTCCAAAGGGGAAAACGTCTATCTTGTATCTGTCTATTAAGTTTAACAGTGATAAAAGGTGAGCAATGATGATAATCAGCTTTATTCCTTTCATTTTGTCTATTTGCATCCTGATGTACATTATTCTGATTAAATGTTAAGCTGCTTTTCTGCATTACATTACAGTACAAACATTGAAAATTATTTGTCTCAAGTTGCCTTGACGAAACGTTATAGCTGACATGATTATACTAACTTGATTTATTTTGTGCTATTTCTGGAGACTGAAACTCTTTTTACCAAAAAAAACCAATAAATCTATAAAAAAAAACTATAATTTGTTAATTAAAAATATCAGATAAAAAGCTCATAGACATCATATGACACATGCCATTTCAGACCATTAAAATCCTGCTTCTAAAATAAAGCCTGTAATTTGCACACCCTCATAAAGCAGCATTTTCATTTAAGAATATCAGAAAATAGGAGCAGGAATATAATAAGAGCAGGAATAGCTTCAAGCATTTGAGCTGTGGTTTCATTCAATTCATGATCTTGGGGCCTGGCTTTTGAAATTGATTATATATTGTTTGTTGGGAACCTCTGCGGATAGAGGACTGACCTGTGTCATATGTTGGAAATTAAAGACCTCATTGAGATTACTTGAGCACATAATCCAGATGCTCACTGCAGTGCAGAACTGAGGATCTTCTGCTTTGTACAAGACTCCATGTTTTTTCATGAAACAAAGTTACTGTATATCGTGGATGCAAATGATTGCACAGTGTGATTTTTGAAGAATCCTGCAAAAAAGGATTCAATCCAATGTGAAAATGGATGTTGGTGATATGAAATAAAAATAGGAAGTATTCAGCAAGTTAGGCAGTCAGTGGAGAAAGAAACAGTTGATGTTTTCACTGGATGACTTTTCAGAGAGACACAGCCCTTCTACCTATAGAGCCTGCATCAACCATCCATCACCCATATCTTCTAATCCCTAATTTATTCTCCTGGCATTCTCATCAATTCCTCCCAATCTCTACCAATAGTACTCCAGCTACTTGCCAATAGTAGGCTCAGAGTGGCCAAATATCCCAACAACCCCTGTGTTCTTTGGATGCTGGAAGAAACAGGAGCACCAAGCGGAAACCCATGCAGTAAAATTAAGAACATGCAAACTCAACACAATTGGCACCCAAGGTCAGAATTGGACATGAAAACCTCATTCTGTGAGCCAGTGCTCTGCTCACTATGCCATAGTGCTATCAGCAGAGCAGCATGGAGGGACTGAGAAGCTGAGATTTGTAAGTTCAGTGATGATTTGAGGGAAGTGTTCTAAATCATAAAGAATCTGGAGAGTGAGGATAAGTGTTGTCAATTAGTGGTGGAGTACCAGGTTCCACTGTTTACAAATGATTGGTAAAAGGACCAAAATCAAAGATTAAAATGGTAATCTGGAATTCATAGCCTGAATGAGAGTAAAAGCAATAGCTATACCTTGTTGGGAGTTTGAAAAGACTTGGTATATTACCAAAGAATCTTTCAAATTTCTACAGTACATTTTGGTTGCATCACTGACTGGTAGGGAGGTGCCAATGCACAGGGCAGTAAAAGGCTGCAGAGAATTGTGAACTCAGCCAGCGCCATCATGGGCATTCACCTTCAACCCATTCAGAAAATCTACAAGAGGCGGTGTCTCAATAAAGCAACCTTGATCAACAAGGACCCTCACCACCCAGTCCATGCCCTCTTCTCACTGCAACCATCAGGAAAGGAGGTACAGGAGCCTGATGGTGAAACCCAACAAAAAACACTCATTCCCTTCTGCCATCAGATTTCTGAATGGGCATTGAACCACAATCACTGTCTCTCTTTTTTTCTCATAATAGGAACATAGGAACATTGGAAGTAGGAACAGGAGTAGGCCAAAAATGGCCCATCGAGCCTGCTCCGCCATTCAATACGATCATGGCTGATCTAATTTATGACCTAACTCCACCTACCTGCCTTCTCCCCATATCCCCTAATTCCTAATTATCCCCTAATATCCCCTAATTTGCACTAATTTATTTGTTTAATAGTATATTTATGCAAATATTACTTATAGCAATTTTGCCTCCTAAAATACACAGGGATTCTATCACAAAACAAAAAAAAATTAATGACACGTGAATCTGGATTCTGAGTTTTGCATCTATTGGAGAGGATTCTCAAGGACAGGATTTACGAGCATGTGGAGAAGTATTGTCATCTTGAGGATAGTCAACAGGGCTTTCTGAGGGGCAGGTCATATTTTACAAGCCTAATTGAGTGTTTTGAGGAAATACCAAAAGAAATTAATGAAGATAGAGCAGTAGATGTGCTGTATATGATTTTAATAAGGCATTTGACAAGATCTCTAGGGTTGGCACCAGAACAAATGTTAGAGGTGGGCACATCCCAGCACTCAAGAACTTGCTCTGCAGTGGGGGGAGGAATGCTGTTGACTAAAAATGTGCTGGCAGGGGGGCACAGGATGGATGTCGTTGGATGCGTGGGACCTACTTTTGCCGACAGATGTAGCCAGTGGTGGGTGGAGAATTACTAGCATGTATCAATCTAGTCGTAGTAATGATTTATGCACGCTAATGATGTGGCCGGGAGCAGGGCTGACAATGTGCAGTTGTCATGAGTGAGGGCCACAGCACCTAGTTAGGAGGTTCATGCCCATGAATGCCCTCTGGTGCCAACCCTGAAGATTCCTCATGGTAGACATTCAGAAAGCCATGACTCATGGGATCCATGGAACACTGGCTTAATAGATTCTGAAATGGCTTCTCTGCAGAAAGTGAAGGATAGGATGGTAGTAGATGGAAGATTTTTTTTTTCTGGGAGGTCAGTGACCAGTGGAATTCTGTAGAAATCTGCTTTGTGACCTCTGCCCTTTGTAATGTTTATAAATGACCTAGATGAAGAAGTGGAAAGATGAGTCAGTAAGTTTGCAGGTGAGATGAAGTAAATAATGTTAAAAGTTATTATAGGTTACAATAGGATATAGACAGGATGCAGAGTTGTGTAGAAAAGTGACAGATGGAGTTAAATGCAGATAGAATGAATTGATAAATTTTTTGGAAGGACAAACTTGAAGGCAGAGTATATGGTTAATGTCAAAATTCTTGGAGTGGAAGGACCCAGGGATCTTGGATTCAAAATCCATAGATCTCTCAAGGTTTCCCCACAAGTTGATAGGGTTGTTAAGATGGTTTATGGTATGTTGTCCTTCATTAGTTGGGGGATTTAGTTCAAGAGATGCGAGATAACATTTCAACTCTATAAAACTCTAATTAGACCACACTTAGAATATTGTGTTCCATTTTGGCCACCTTGTTACAGGAAGGATATGGAAACTTTGGAGAGGGTGTAGAGGAGCGTTTCCAGGATGTTCCTTGGATTGAAGAAAATGTCTTATGAAGCAAGGTTAGCAGAGTTGGGAGTTTTCTCTTTGGTGAGAAAAATGTGAGGTAACTACAGGATTATGAAAGGCCTAGAAGGGGTGACCACCATCACATTTTCCCAAATTGACAGTAGCAAATAAGAGAGGACATCTGTATGAGGTGAAGGGAGGAATGTTTAGGGGAGACATGAGGTTAGTTTTTTTTTAGAGTAATGGGTGCCTGGAATGCATTACCAGGGGTGGAGGTGGAGGCTGTTACAATAAGAACATTTGAAACACTCTTAGACAGGCAGATGGATGCAAGAAAAATGGAGGGTTACAGGTGTGAGGTAGGGAAGGTTTATAGTCAAAGGCCAATTGGCTCATCAAGCTAGCAGTGCCATTTATCAGATCATGGCTGATCTTTCTCTTTCAATAACCAATCCCAGTCTTATCCCCATAGCCCCTAACTCCCCTGCCCACAAGAGCCTTATCCAACTCTCTCTTAAATCTATCCAACGAATCCACCCCCACCACCCTCTGTGGCAATGCATTCCACAGATCCACATCCTCTGGGTTTAAAACAAAATCTCCTCATTTCTGTCTTAAATGGCCTTCCCTGTATTCTTTAAAATATGCCCTCTAGTCCTAATCTCACCCATCATTGGGAACATGTGCTCTGATTTCACCCTGTCGAGCCCTTTGATAATCCTAAATACCTCAATCATGTCTCCTCTCATCCTTCTAAATTCCATCGCATATAATCCAATTCTTTCTAACCTATCCACATATGCCAATCCTGCCATCGCAGGAACTAACCTTGTAAATCTGCGCTGCACTCCCTCTATAGTGAGCATGTTCTTTCTTAAATATGGGGACCAGAACTGGATGCAAAACTCCAGGTGAGGTCTTACTAGGGCCCTGTACAACTGCAACAGGGCTTCTCTACTCCTATACTCCAATATCTTCTTTATAAAAGCCAACATCCCGTTCACCTCCTTCACTACTTGCTGAATCTGCACACTAGCTGGTGAACAAGTACGCCCAGATCCCTTTGCATTACCCCACTCCCTAGCTTAACTCCATTTAAATAATACTCTGCCCTCTTGTTTATGCCTCCAAAATGGACAACCTCGCATTTTCTCACGTTAAACTTCATCTGCCATTTCTCCGCCCACTCCCCTAACCTGTCCAAGTCCCTCTGCAATTTCTTGACATCCTCCTCGCACTTCACACTACCACCTAATTTAGTGTCATCTGCAAATTTGCTCATGTTGTTCATAATCCCTTCATCCAAATCATTTACATAAATGATAAACAACTGAGAACCCAACACCGATTCCTGTGGGACCCCACTCGTCACATTCTGCCATCCAGAAAATGACCTGTTTATCCCAACCCTTTGTTTTCTATTTCTCAACCAACTATCTATCCATGACAGCACCCTATCCCTGATACCATGCTCCTTGATTTTGCTAACTAGCCACCTGTGTGGGACCTTATCAAAGGTTTTCTGGTAGTTCAAGTACATCACATCCACTGGCTCTCCCGAGTCCACCCTTCTTGTTAAGTCCTCAAAAAATTTCAGGAGATTAGTCAAGCAAGATTTTCCTTTAAGGAACCCATGCTGACCAGCACCGATACTATTATTCCTTCCTAAGTGTTCTGCTATTTCTCCTTTAATGATGGATTCCAATATCTTCCCCACCACCTCCCTTAAAAAGTGGTACTAAATCAGCCACTCTCCAGCCTGCAGGCACTTCCCCTGAATCTAAAGATCATTGGAAAATGCCGACCAGTGCTTCCACAATTTCCAGAGCAACCTCTCTCAGCACCCTGGGATGCAGCCCATCAGGCCTAGAGGACTTATCAGCCCTCAATCCTAACAATTTAACCACAACCACCTGCTTCTGGATCTGAATATCCATCAAATTTTCTGTTTCCTTAGGTAATTTCACCATCCCTAGATACTGCTTGACCCCTACGCCTTATCTGATCATAACCTATATCCTCCTTGGTGAAAACAGATGCAAAGTATTTGTTAAATTCCTCAACAATCTCCATGTTCCTATTGATAATTTTACCTTTCTCCATTTTTTAATGGCCCAATTTTGGCCCTAATTTCTTCTTTTTACATAAGTGAAGAAGGTTTTGCTATTCCAATTTACTCTTGTACTTCATTTCCCCCCCCCCCCCCGAATGACTTTCTTAGTTTCTCTCTGTTTTTAAAAGGCTTCCCAATCCTCTAACCTCCCACTCTGCTTTGCCATCTTATTCTTATTTATTATGGACCTGATACTGCACTTGATTTCCTTTGTCAACCATGGCTGCCATTTGCTCTTCATGGAGCCTTTCTTCCTCCTTGGAATGAATCTATTCTGAATCCTGTGAGAAATGTCTAGAAATACCTACCATTTTTGTCCAGTTGTCCTCCCAGCTAGAATGTCCTTCCATTTTATTTGGACTAGCTCCTCCCTCATAGGTGTATAATCACCCTTATTTAGCTGTAGCACTAATATTTCTGACTTTATTCTCCCTTTCCATTTGCAGATTAAAAATAATCATACTATGGTCACTATTACCTAATGGTACCCCTACCTCAAGGTCCCTTATTAATTCCACGTCATTGCACAGTATTAAGTCCAGAATAGACTTCCCCTCCCATTTCCAGATTTTGAGTTACATTATGTAGGGTGGTAGTACATCATGAGCCAAAGATACAGTACTGTGCTGTAATGATCTATGTTTTGTATTCCATCCAGTCTTCCTTTATAAGTCAAGCCATCATGGCAACATCCTTGTGTATCTTTTCTGCACCCTCTCTTGTTTCATTGTATTGAAAGGTTCCTTCTTTTCTCAAATCTGTCCGTATTTTGATTCACTGGATTCCTGAAGATGAGAATCAGCTAACACCTGAATTAGCAGGTCCCTGCCTTATTCAAGTATATAAATAATTAGCTATCCTTCTGTAACCATATTGGTTCTTCATCTCACATTCATTACAAAATGCGGTCCCTGTTCTTGGGTCAGGTTTGACAATCTAAAATCTTTAACATATTTAAAGTTGTTAAGTCAGTCTCGATGGAAACTGAAGCAATTACTTTTTCCATGCATTCCATTTTCCTTGCACTCTCAGATTTTTCCAAAGATTAAGTACCTAGTCTATTTTAATTGGATTTTAAAATTCATCCTTTTATTTTTACTTCTACACCACCAAACATAGTGAAAGCAGCTGTCAAGAGTAAAGCAAAAATAAACAGAAAATGCTGGAAGTGCTCAGATATCATCTATGGCAAAACAGATGCTGAAATCTTAATTGAACAAGTGAGACTGGAGGGACTCAGAAGGTCAGGCAGTATCCTTGAAGAAAAATGGTCAGTCAATGTTGTAGAGCATGTTGAAAGAACCAAAGACTTGTTGATCCAAACCAAGGCTTTTATTAACTAAAAGACTGGAGCATATCACAAGTAGGTCGACCAGTCCAGAATGACTTGGTCTGGCTAGGAGGAATCCTTTAAGACCTGCCAGTAGGTGTGGCTACGCTCTCAGCCAATCACAGTCATCCTACACTAGAATCTGTACATATACACATCGGTGATAGAATCTGTACTATCACAAATGTTTTGTGTCAGGGCCCTTTATCAAGACTAAAGTTGGAAGGAGAGGGAGCAAACCTAAAATTGGGGTGAGGCAGTTGGGGAAGAGCCAAGAGATATTGGACACACAAAAAGTGAGAGACAGGTAGGGGAAGAACCAGTGAGGTAAATAACAGATCAAAACAGTGACACTGAATTGGGTTAGGTTTTACTCAAAATTGGGAAATCAGCATTGAAGCTGTTGAGTTCTAGACTACTCAAGAGGAATATAACATGTTTTGCCTCACCTTGGTCAATGACAGACATGTCTGCACAGTAATGTTAAAGGGAATTAAGATGGCTAGCAACCAGGAGTTCCATCTGGCACCCCAAGGAGAGATGCGGTACAATGCAGTAATCACCCATACTACATCTGGCATCAAATCTGTAGATGAGACCATTTTGTGTGCACCAAATGCAGGAGAGGAGATAGGATGGGGTGCTCTTCACGTCATCCAGCAAACTGACGCAACTGGAAGGTCTGTAGGCTTGATTAGGATTCTGGGTGGGGCGGGGGGGCAGAAACTACTTTATCGTACCGTGGATGTTGGCTGACTAGAAATGTATCTTTTTATTTCAAATTTCCAGCATTTGTGTTTGTTTGAATTTCAGTCCAGGTGTGGAATGAATGGACTCTACATGGGAATAAGTGAATTCAATTGAATTATATTGTGTCTCAGTAATGTGACAACAGTAAAAAGCTTTGTTTTGCCTGCTTTTCAAGCAGGACAAATCGTACAGAATAATGCAATAACAAAAAAATAATAATGTGCAGGGAACCGTGACATATTAAGTGAAATTGTATAAGATAAAGTACATTAAAAAACCATGCAAGAGCATATTTTTTCCAGTGTGATATCCATGTAAGAGTTTGATAACAGCAGAAAAGAAACCGTCCATAAACCTGGAGGCTGATAATTTCCGGGTCATATATCTTCTGTCCAATGGAAGATGAGAAAAAGTAGTGTGACTGCACTGAGATAGGCCTGAAGCTTTCCCAAGATAGTCCATGTCTCCTATTATCTTGGGAAAGCAGCAGGCCCACCCAGGTTCATGGACAGTTTCTTTCCCACTGTTATCAGGCTCTTAAATGATTAGCACGGGGTGGGGGGGGGGGGCGGGGAAGATGCATATTTTTTTTTACAAACTAGATAACCCATCATACTTTAATCTCAGTAAGGGCACTATAACACAACTTTTTTACATGTTGAATATAAAATTGAAGTTGTTTGAGCATCAACTGGTTCTACATTAAAATTTATTTTTAATTGCATGAATGGAATTATCAAAAAAAATTGGTCAAACAACCTTTAATATTTGAAATAACAATTAAAAGTAATGACATTGTTTATTTGTTGTCTACATTATCATCTGTAAACCAAAATCAGATTCTTGTTCACTGCCTTCATTAAAATATGTTAAGATGGCCTGCAACCATTCTTCTGTTACTGTAGTCTGTACTGACATGTCATCACTGCTTCTGCTGTCAGCATCCCCATAATCTGTATGTACCATGCCGGCTTTTCTGAATCCACTGTGTATAGTTTCTAATCATATCCCACGCTCTGGCAACCCATTCACAAACTTCAGCATAGGTTTCTCTTTTCAAGTGTCTGGATGGGGTGAACTCTTGAGTCCCGTTCTGCATCTAGTCCTCCCATTCTGATCTGATGAACATCTTGAATTGATGATTAATATCAAGTGGCTGCAGTTTACATGTCAATCCATCCAGAATTACTGCAATGTGGGCACCAACATTTAGTGTCTTTTGTGTTGAATTCTCTTTGTGGGCTCCCATGGAATCAAATATGAATAACAATTTAAGAAAAAAATAGCCTGATCTTGCCCTGTAACACGTTTCCACCCACAGTTTCAATCCATTGGAGTCCATCCAACCTTTATTACAGTGAATAATATCAGTACTGGGCATCTTTTCTCATGGCAATTTAGCACCACTTGAAGTGCAGCCAAGGATTACAGTAAAGCACAACCTTTCATGTCCAGTCGTGGTAATGGCGATTATAATGATTTGCCAACATCCAACTCTCTTGCTGCTGCTCTGTTGCCAATTTTCTCTGCATGTTTGCATTAATTGCATGTGCATGCTATATGAAAACAGAATTCAAATGAATGCATTTGGGAACCACATAACCTGTTGTATGTTGATGATGCTTTCAGTTCCACACGATCATTTTTAGTGGGTCTAGAAAGGAGATTTGTCATATGTGAAAGGAAGCTAAAAACATGGAGGCTCATTAATCAGACTGAATCCTCAAGAAAATGTTGGGCAGAATATTTAAATTAATGTAAAATAAACATAGGGAAATGGATGAGAGTGGCAGATAAAGAGTAGTATAATTTTAATCTCTGACAACAATTAAAACATGAAAGAAGGAGACCCCACAATTTCACAGTTCTTTTTTATGTAAAGAGGTTGGAATTCTAATAATGATTTGAATTTCATATACTCTTGATTGGAAGTGCTCTAACTTTTTCTGAGATGATTGGTAGGATGATATCTCAATGCCAGAGTCTTCATGTATTCCATATCTAAAGCAGTGATGCCTGTTTGGAAGATGAGAAGATCAGATAATCAGTTTTCATATTCCTGTCCATATCTGTGCACATGCCGATGCTGTAAGATTTATTGCTGATAGCAACACTGTTAACTTCCAAGCAAAACTGCTGCCAATATTCCAAAATCATTGTTGTCCATTTGTTAAATAATTCAGCAAAATGTGTATGAAACAAGCTGAAATTCTACATAAAGTATTGCAATGGTATGTGAGCTAGAATTTATTTATCACAACCTTCACTGCCATAAATAGCCTATTTGAGAATAAATCTGAAGCATCCAATTCCATTCACATTCCTGTCCACTGAGCATTTGTTGATAATGACCCCAGATTTTGTCAGTTCTCCCAATAAATAAAGGCACAGAAAATGTTAATAATTGTCCAAGGTGAAGATGAATATTTTCTTTCTCAATTTCTGTGGAGCCAGATGGGTAAGATTGCCCAAAGAGGCTAATGTTGACTCGAGTGTGAGATGAGATTTATTAGCCATCCATTAGATTATGAGTTTGACAAGAAGAAAAAAAAAACACTCATCCATAAAAAAAAACAGTCCCAAAGTAGCCATGTAAATTTTCAGTGATGTTCAGCAACATAACTCGTGCAGAATTTAAAAGCAAGAACATTTTTGCGGGAAGTGACAGATATTCCTCAAGCAAATTCAGTATGGAGAGTTCAAATGGAGATTTCAAGTCATAGATTGTTTTTTTTTAGAATGGAGCATATCGGGAGTTATAGAACAAAGGCAGGAAGATGGAATTAATATATAGATTAGCTATAATCTAATTGAATAGGCTTGAGGCATAGAAGTGTCTCCTCCAGACTCAATGTTCCTGTGTCTGTCAGGAGTCATCCTTGTTATATTACATCGAGAAAGTGATTCAGTCTATTGTTTGTTTGTTTCTCTTCTATCAGCCAAGATGAGTAATGTCTCAGCTAGAAGCAGGACTGAGATCCATCAAAGCAACTCTTTATAGTTATCTGGAGAATTGTCCATTTTGTGTGATCACTGGGCAAGAATACAATGGCCAGATTTTACAATAATTGCTGCCATATTAGCTGCTCAATGTCACAATTCATCACATTTATGTCAGCCAAATTTAATCTGATTTAGCCAATTAAGGTCTGAATTGATCAATAGAGTCATGGAATATATAATACCGAAACAAGCCCTCTCACCTTCAGCTTTTCCACTGTTAAATTCTCTATGTTAATTAATCATTAAGGACACAGTAAAAATAATTTGTAGAGAACCATCAACAAAAGCATTTAATACAACTTTGAAATAAAAACAGTAACCAACTTGCAAGTTTTCAAAGGGTTACATATTTTGTCTTCCTTTCCTTCATGCAGACCCTAACCTGTGCAGTTATAGGTCCAATGTCAGGTCTATCTTCAACACAAGATCTGACTGCAAATTCTCCAGTGTAAATGCTGTGGAATCTCAATAAGATCCATGTCCACCTGAAGATATCCACGGGGAGTTTAGAAATTGTAGGTGATACTCCATAAATTCAGGATAACTGATAATTCCAGTAAGAATTGTTCAAAGCTGAGCCATGTTCTGGTATTTCCATGTCCTCCCCTCTCTGATTTGTGAAAGTTTGCCTTCAGGGGTTTGCAGTGAAGCTGCTGGATGTTGTCCTGAGACTCCCTGGTTAAATTACGGTAAATGAATTGGAAGCTGGGAGGTATTCACATAAACTCCCTCACTGAAAGTGGAGAGCATTCGGGCTGGTTGCCTCACTGACTGGTACAGAGTTACCAACCTTCAGTACAAAAAGAACACTCCAGATTTGTTAACTAAGTGTGTGACATCACAGGCAGCAGAGTTCACCTCATTGAGGTCATCTACAAGAGGCAGTATCTTAAGAAAGCTGCCTTTATCCTCGAGGACCCCTACCACACATATCCTCTTCACTCTGCTACCATTGGGGAAAAGGTACAGAAACACAAAAACAGCTTCTTCTCCACTGCCATCAGATTCCTGAATGATGGGGCCATATGATTAGTTCATTTCTGTTTCGGTAACCAGCGATTGGGACAGGGTTTGTGCTATCTAAGGAGTTTGTACTTTCTCCCCATGTATGCGTAGATTTTCTCCATGGCTCTGTTTTTTTTCCCACCATTCAAAAATGTACCAGTGTTTGTAGGTCAATTGGGTGGGACAGGCTCATGGGAAAATATAAACATCTCTCATGGAGCAGCCTTAGTTGGTGAGTTTATAGAAGATAACAGCTGAGCGTTTGTCACCTGAGATGGAGACAGATTGAGGAAAGGTAGAGCATTGCTCGAGATGGACCAAGTTATTGGATCTGGTGGTGTGTGATCTCACATTTGTATATCTTCTTCTGAATGGGATGGAGGGGTGAAAAGAGGATGAATCTTCTAATATATTAGCTAGTTTTCAAAGGGAATCATACTCAGACGACAGTGATGCATCCTGATAGGATCCTTTAAATCAGCCATTCTCCACCTTGCTTTGCTTTTGGATCCCTTATGGCTCAGCTCAAAGTTTATAGGACCCCTTCCCTGTGAAGCAGTCCATTTTAGTTGGATTCTTCTGCGGTTCACACATACTGAATTATTTTATATATTTTTTTTTTAATTAAATGTTGTAATTTCAGTCCATGACAACCTGGAAATATGCTGTGGTCCCCAGGGGACTGTATAGCCCCTGTTGAGAATGCAGCCATTGGGAACTGGGTTTGAATCCTGAGCTGTCTGTAAGGAGTTTGTATGTTCTCTCTGTGTTCGTAGGTTTCTCCAGGAGCTCCAGTTTCCTCACTCTGTTCAAAATGTACAGGGATTGTAGGTCAATTGGCTTTAATTGTCGAAATTGTTAAAGGACATGCCAAATTTCCTCAGCTCTTTGGTCTTGCTAATATTTGAGTGAAAGTTTGTTGCCCTGCTGTCAGATGACTATAGTCCCTATTTCTTCCTTCTGTATTCTGCCTTTTCATTGTATGTGATCCTGTTCACTGTTATAATATCACCTGTGAATTTATAGATGGAATTGGATTGGTGTTTGGCCAGGCAAACACGGGTGTACAAGGGGATTAGAAAGGGGCTGAATACATAGCCTTTTGGGACCCCTGTGTTGAAGGAAGTGATGTCACTGTCTTCAGTTTGTGGCATAGGATGTCAGTGATCAATTGTAGAGGAAGATGCTGAGGCCAAGGGCCTGAAGTTTGGGGATGTTTATTTGGTACTATTGCATTGAAGGCAAAATGATAATGAATAATAGACTGAAGTACGTGTCCTTGTTGCCCAGCTGTTCCAAGGTTGAGTGTAGGGCCAAGATGATGACATCTACCAAGAACTTGTTGTAACTGTATTGAAGTGGGTTGAGAGCATCTGGAAGGCTGGACTTAATATGAGCCATGACCAACTTCTCAAAGCACTTCATGATGATGAATATTAGTCATTAGCTGGTAGTCATTTAGGCCCATCACTAGATTCCTCTTTCAGAACCAGTATGATAGAGCCTTCTTGAAGCAGGTGGGTACTTCAGCCTGTAGGAGAAATGTGTCTATTCTTGCCAGCTGGTCTGTGCAAGCACAGAGGTTTTAGCCACGCTGCCATCTTACTAGTTACTTTCTGCAATTCTCTCTGGTGGTGACTGTGGGAACGAATGTCTCGGAGTTGATGAAGTATGTGCACTGACTCATTGTCCTTCTGCTCAGAATGAGCATAGAATCCATTAAGATTGACTGGAATCCATTACGATTGACTGGAAGGCCTGTTTTCTCTCTTGCCCAGTGTCATTTTATAACCCATGATCACCTGCATGCCCTGCCACGAATGCCTGTTGTCCATGAGTTTGTGTGGGATTCAAAAATGGCTTGGTAGTAACTAAAGGCAGAATATTCAACACTGATTGATGGGCTTTTAAACATTAGGAAAATCTAGGAAAAAAAGTCAATGCAGGGAAATGGTTTTGAGATTTTTAAAAAAACAACCAGTTTAACAAAGTCATAATCTTACAAATATATCAGATTTCAGATTTATTGTCAGTGTACATAAATGACATCACATCCAACCCTGAAATTCCTTTTCCTGCTGGTGCAAAAAAAGTAAACTGGACTCGGTGTAAACATGTAAACAGTAAAAATAACTGTTAACAGGTAACAAATGTAACCAACTGACTGTGCCATACAGAGAGCAAAGAAAAATAAATAAAGTGTGTAGGCAAGAGACCTCAAATTAGTCTCTCATTGAGTTTGTTGTTGAGATGTCTGATGGTGGAGGGGTAGCAGCTGTTCCTGAACATTGTGGTGAGAGTCCTGTGGCACCTATACCTCTTTCCTGATGGCAGCAGTGAGAACAGTGTGTGCTGGGTGGCATGGATCTTTAATGATTGCTACTGCCCTTCGACGGCAGCGCTCTCTGTAGATGTGCTCAATAGTGGGGATGGTTTTGCCTGTGATATCCTGGGCTGTATCCATGACTTTTTTGAGGGCTTTACACTTTGGGCTGTTGGTGTTCCCATACCAGACCATTATGCAGGCAGTCAGCATATCTATAGAAATTTTCCAACACACATCTATGGAAATTTCCCAGGGTGTCTGGTGTCAAACCAACCCCCCAAATTCCTGAGGAAGTAGAGGCATTGACGTGCTTTCTTCATGATGCCATTAGTGTGTTGGATCCAGGAAATATCCTCAGAGATAGTGACTCCCAAGAACTCAAATTTGATCACCCTCTTCTCCCCCTCCCCCTCCCAATGATCAATGAATTGTAATGTCACTGGCTTTCCTTTCCTTAGGTCAATAATAGTTTTGGTGATATTGAGTGCAAGGTTGTCAGCCAAGTTTTCAATTTCCATCTTGTATGTTGAATCATCCCCTTCCTTTAAACAAGCCACTACAGTGGTATCATCCGCAAATTTGTAGATGGTGTTATTGTCATACTGAGCCACACAGTCATAGGTGTAAAGTGAGTCGAGCAGTGGTGCTCAGTACTGATGAAGATTGTGGAGGGATTCTTACCAATCCTCACTGATAGTGGTCTGAAAGAGAGGAAATCCATGATCCAATTACATGGTGGGGTGTTAACTCCTGGGTCTTTGAGTTTTATGGTCAGTTTTGAGGGGATTATGGTGTTAAATGCTGAACTGTAGTCTATAAAGTACATCTTGATGTATGCATCTTTGCGGTCCAGGTGTTCCAGGGCTTTATGTAGAGCCAGTGAGATGGCATCTGCCATAGACCTGTTGTTGTAATTGGTGAACTGAAATAAATCCAGGCAACCTCTAAATGTTAGCCTATTAAGGTCTGAAAATCTGAATATGGGAATGAAAAACTGAAGTATAATGGTCGTTAAAATTTGCACTAAGTACCTATCTTCAAAATTTTAACTTTACTGCCAGAGCACCAAATTATCATCTAATTTTAAAACCAAGGGGCTATACTCAAGGTGTAATTGCATGATCTCAATTTTTCATTTGATTTGGCCAAGAGACCGATTATAGCTATTATTTGAGGGTTGTAAATTCAGGAATTAATGTCTACAGAGTGAATCAAAGACTGTTATTCTCAGTTCTAACATTTAAAACACAAGAAAATAGATGTTCAACATGGCGATGTCATTAATTTTCATTCCCTAAAAGTTATAAAAGTTAAATATTTTTATTTGTCACATTAGTGAGAATGGTTCTTCTGTAAGCTGTCTAGTAGCGTAGCGGTAGCATTCGTGCAGCTGAATAAAGTAGATCTGCACAATTTACAAAGGACAGTAACAATGATTATTTTAAAAAATCAATTTGCACTGAAGTGCATGACACCACTGTTGTGGTGTTCATTCAGGAACAGGCTGCAGAAATTAAACTAACTTTAAGTTAGTGAGCACTTTCACCCTTTGTGATAGTGCAGATCTATCACCAATGTACATAGTGTATATAGTTACTGTATCTAGACTGTGCTTACAGCGATTGGCTGAGAGCTAAGCCACACCTATTGTCTGGGCCTTAAATGGTTGTGTCCCTAGCCAGGTTGGATCATTCCGGACTGGTCGGCCACCTGTGAAGAGCTCCGGTCTTTTGCTAATAAAAGCCTTGGTTTGGATCAACAAGTCTTTGGTTCTTTCGATGAGCTCTACACCCTTGAATCTTTTTTCCAATGGGGAAGGGATAATGAGGAAGATAGAGGGCACACTGAGTCCTTAGTACACTGGCTACTTTTCCTCTTCAATGGGAGATGTTGATAGAGTTGACAGAGAGGAGGGATTTTTCATGTTCTGAACTGCATTCATCACCTTCTACAGCATCTTATCATCTTGCTCCTAAATCACACTGTGATGCATTCAGTAAATATACCTTCAAAGTTGTACCTATAAGCAGTTGTTGAGGAATTAAGAGGCATGCCAAACTTAATCTTCTATGAAAGTAGAGGCATGGGTTTGCTTTCTTCACTGTCTTGTCAAAGCTATTGAACCAGGTCAGGTAATTGGAGATCTTATGCCAAAGAACTCAAAGCTATCTACTCGTGTCTCACTGGAGGCCATGCTCAGGATTATCAACATGCCTGCGTGGGCTGATAAAGCAAGAGCAAATCACATGGGAAGCAGCGAATTGGGTGGGGCGGAGTGAGAGAGAGAGAGAGAGAGAGAGAGAGAGAGAGAGAGAGAGAGAGAGAGAGAGAGAGAGAGAGAGAGAGAGAGAGAGAGGCTACAAAATGGATTCGGTTTGAATAAAGACGCACTGTAGCGGGAGCTACAGCAAAGAAACTCACAGCCACCACCTTGGATGCTCTTAACAACTGTTTTATTCAAATACCATGTGCGCCCCTTTAAGGGCAGCGTGAGCTTGGCCACCGCATGTGTGGTGACGTCATAACGGCTGCCTGAGGCGCGCGCTGGGCTGGAAACATTTGGTAAGGATGACCCCCAACAGCGCCTTCTTCTCATGGCTGCCCCACCACGTGGCCATACAAACAGGGCCAGTTCGCCACGAGAGAGTGTGCCGCCACAGCACCATGGTTTGCTGAGCTGGATAGCATTTGACTCTTGCATCAAGATTTGCCAGTCTCTACAACTGGTGTCCATTTTTCTATGCAGTGAAAACAGTGCTGGAGAAGCTCAGCAGGTCAAACAGTCTCCATTATGTAGCAAAGGTAAAGATATATCACTGACATTTCACGGTTGAGCCCTTCATCAAAGTATGAGAAAATGTCAGGAGTGGGGTGGTGGGGAAAGGGGGTGGCAAAAATAGGAAATGATATGTGGAGAAAGGAGGGAGGGGGCAGCAGCAGTGAGGGGGAGGAGGGATGGTTGGGTGGGTGGAAGAACAAGGGAGGAGGAAAGAAAGGACAAGCAGGTTGAGTGGAAAGCAGTGAAGTCAATGTTAATGCCATCCTGCTAGAAGGTGCCCAGAGGGAAAATAAGATGTTGTTCCTCCAATTTGAATATGGTCTGGGTGGGATATTACACAAGACATTAGGGTGGGACTGTGACTCAGAATTGAAATGGTTGGTCACTGGGAAGTTATTGTTGTTGTTCAGTGTCGAGAAAGCCAGATTTATTGTCAGAGTACATACATGAATTCACATACAACCCTGAGATTCTTTTTTCTTAGAGTTGCATGTGAATGTCACATATGTACTCTGACAATAAATCTGAAATTGATAAATCTGCATTTTGTCTGAATTAAGTGCCACACCATTTACCTCACAATGGATCTGTTCTATACAAGACTGTTAAAGCAGCCACCTTGGAGTGTTGTGGAGCTACTGGCAGATGACAATGTCAGCCATCACAGATGGCGCAGGTTGGCCGGAGGTGGGAGAATTGAAGGTGATGTTTGGAAACCGAAGTTCCATCTCTGCATGCTTATATAGGTTCAGGGGCACCTTGCAATTGGCCAAAGGCAAAACTGAGCAAGAGCAACAAGTTGCAGTGCATTCTCACCTCGCAAGTTGAGGGTTTAACACCACATCTGAATCATCCCTGTTTCCAGGTCAGCTCTAATAGTGTAAATCAGGGATGAAGCAGAAGCAGTGCCAAACTCATTTGCCGGAAACACAGGAAATTTGGCGCTGCATCCTGGTTGTGCCAGCCACTTTGTTCCTTCCACACAGCACCCAGGAAATGATGTGGTCTGGCAGTAAAGGCGACTGCTGCCCATGAGCAAGCCAGCCACTGCCTTTTTCTGAACAACTGTATCTCTCGTTTAAAAAAAAAACAACTCAGATTCAAGTGCAGAGATATTGGTCAATCCTCCCACTCTCCAACTGCACTGTCACCATAATCTGGTATGTGTTCTTGCTGCCGGGAACAATTGAAGCATCCAGACATCCAATTTAAGTTCAGTCATGCTTAATTTCATCTTCCAGAAAAGTTTTTAAATGGATTTTCACCATAGCAAGTGTTTCCAAACCCATTTTCATTCTCACTTTTCCCTGATGGTTGATCCAAAAAGATTATGGTGTCATAGGCTGCTGTACATGCACACAAATGAGCTGTATCCATCACCACACAATGACATCACTCACCTAACCAGTCTCCAGGCCAGCACCTGCCCATACCTGTGATCCACTGTGGTGACAGTAAGCAGACACAAGATTCGAAAGACTGCACAACAGGCTTTATTCTACTTATAGTTAGCTGCAACTCTGAGTGGCTGACCTTGAGGAGCCAGATGTGGCTTGTATCCTGGCAGATGATTGGCAGCCAACTGGGTGGGGCTTGATCCATTCCGGTCAGCTGATTGACAGCCGGCCAGGTGTGGTCTGTCCTCCAGTGATCTTCCTGCAGGTACACAGGTTGTCCCCTGCAGTAGGCTAGTGATGTATCACCACAATACCAGGAGTTTCTCAAACTGTTCCCTTACCTGGTAATTCCTTCATACCGGCACAATGACATCAAACACGTGGTGACTCACCACATCCAGACCTGTGGTCCCCTTGTTTAGGTTCATGCGCACAAACTACCCCTGGATCACCTTCAGATTGCAAAGGTCAAATTTGATCACATGGAAGAACTGGGGATACTCTGCCAATCTGACAGTTGCTAGGTGTCACCAGCTGATAAAGTCCTGAAAAAGAGGCAGCCGTATAAAGATTTCTGTACCTTGAATAACACCATCAGCCCCAACTGATAACTCACCCCATATTTGAAAGATTTCTCAGCGAACCTACACGGGTAGCGGGTCTTTGCAAAGGTTGACCTTGTGTGTGCCTATACCAAATCCTGCAGATGTTTGCAAAACAGTGGAGATTCCTCTTTTTGGTACACTTGAATTTCTATGGATGCCCTTTTGTTTGCAAAGCACAGCTCAATAATTCCAGTAATTAATGGACCTAAATTTCTCTGGCCTTTATTTTGTCAATACTTACATCATTTATGTTCTGGTAGAAAACTTCAATGAAAGCAGAGCACAGGAATCATCTCATGATACTGCTCCAGTGGCTCAACAAATACAGGATTGTAAACAACCCGAGTAAATGTATTTTTAGTGCCTAAAAACTCACTTTTTTGGGACACTGAGTGATGGCGAATGGCATTTTGGCAGAGGAAACATAAGTGCAGGAAATTCTAAACTAACCTATGCCCACTACGTTTGTATAGTTACACCATTTTTTTGGGATGTTGGATTTCAGTTGCCATTTTCTACCAAATGCTGTTCATCCCTCTTATCACTGACCAACCTCCTCAAAGGGTTTGAAAAATAAAATTCCATGGAACCTTTGTGTTTACGTGAGGATGTGCTTGCATCCTTTAACAATGTGAAGAGTACTCTCGCCGATGCCACTACGCTGTCTACCAGAAGCCACTCTAACTCTCACTCACTCTAGCTCACCACAGATAACTCTGTCAATGCTATAGGAGTTGTTTTGGAGCAACGAGTCAATGGCAACCCTAACCAACTAGCAATATTTCATCAAAACTGTCACACCCCCCCCCCCCGCCCCCCAGATGAGGTACAGAACGTATGGATGAGAACTTCTAGCCATCTACCTCACTGTCAAGCATTTGTTGGAATGGTGTCCCTTCGCTATTTATGCAGACCACCAGCCTCTCACACATGCCTCTCACATAAGTGAGGAGCACTAATCCCTGTTGGGTGGGGGGGGGAATCCACCACTTGGATTTCATTCTGAAATTTTCTAGTGGAATCAGGCACATCTGAGGAAAATCAAATCCTGTGGCTGATGCTCCATGCAGACTGGAAGTGGGAGTTTTCTGCATGACAATAACTATCTATTTCAATACAATGGCTTCTGCACAGTGCACTGATCCTGAGTTCATCCAATGCTGCCAGAATGATACAGGTCTTAAACTTGAAGACTTGGGCATTGGTGACTGGGGTAGGACAATAGTATGTGACACATCTATTGGCAAGCCAAAACTCTCTGCCCAAGACCCTGACACATTATGAGAAATAATAGGGAAATCTTCAGTGCACTCCACAACCTCTCTCATCCCCTCAAGAAAGCAACTATCAAGCTGGTTACTGAACATTTCACCTTGGACTATGGGCAAAGACCTGCTTGCCTTGTCAGTGTCGAAAGGTCTGCAGACACACCAACATCCCATACTGCTACTTCCCTGTCCGAGATTCTCATTTCAGACGTGTCCATCTAGATCAGGTCAGTCTACTCCCACCATTGAGAGGTTACACTTATTTTATTACCTGTGAAGATCAGACCACAAGATGGCAAGAGCCCCTACCAGTCACCAACATATCTGTGGGGACAGTTGCCTGGGTTTTTGTTCACGGATGGGTTGCAGCCTTCAGTGTTCCATGTACGAAGGTACGATAAGAATGGACCGAGGACCACAGTTTGTGTTGGCACACTTCCAAGCTCTCACTCACCTTTTGGGCACCAAATGGATTTGGATGATGGCTTGCTATCTACAGGTGAACAGCCTCATTCAATATTTCCACTGTCAGTTTAAAAACACCGTTGGCAGCTGGGGTGGCGCATTCCAGTGGAATGAGTAGGTCCATAGTCCTACTCAGCATTTGTATAGCCATAAAAGCAGATCCAAGTTGTCCAGCAGTGGAAATGGTTTATACCACCACTGACACTTCACAGAGAGTTCGTTGAACCTGCTCCAAGAACTAGACTACTTGATCCTGCCAATTATGTCAACTGACTATGGCAATCCAATGTCAACAAGGAAAGCAACTATGACAGTCCACATGCCAACTGACTTACCACACTGCACTCCGGCTACAATGCTCAGGTGTCCAAACACACCTCTGTGGGTTGATGAGGCTAGAGCAGGGACAGTGTCATGGTCACGTGCAGAATGGAATGAATGGAGTTACATGGGGTTGGGGGTGACGAATGCAAGGCTAAAAACGGAGTCATGTTGAATAAAGAAGAAACCATATGGTTTTCTGAGCTTAATAGTATTTGACCCTTTATTTTTGTGGCAAGATTTAGCAGTCCCTACACCACTTTTGCACCTGATGTGAACAGGAGAGTGGTCTCTGCTCCCTCTCCTAAGTCAATGATCATCCCCTTCATCTTATTGATGTTGAGAGAGGATATTATCTGGCAACATATCACTAGACATTCAATTTCCTTGGATTTCAACTCACCATTATGTCAACCAATTTGTAAGTGGAGTTTGAATGGAATTTGGTTGTACAGTTGTGGATGTAGAAGTATAGCAAGGAGTATTGATGGTACTGAGTATACATCCTTAAGAAGCCCTAATGTTAAGCATGATCCTGGAGGAGATGCTGCTATCCATTTTTGCTGATTTCACTCTGTTAAAAAGGAAGTCAAGCATCTAGTTGCAGAGGGGGAGACTGAGGCCTAGACATCAAAGTTTGGGAATGAGTTTAACCGCAACTATAATACTGACAGCAGATCTGTAACCTATTCACAATAATCTAATGTACATGACCTTGGCATCCAACTGTTTTATGGTCAAGTAAATAGTTAAGGACAAGGTTAGACAGGTGGTTTTCAAACTGCCCCCTAAACTCAAATTCCACCTTAAGTAATCCCTATGCCATAAGTGCTCTGTGATTAGTAAGGGATTACTTAAGGTGATATCGCTTGAGAATCACTGCTCTAGACCCAATTGTTACTGAAATATTTTGTTTGAGAAAAAAATGTCATTAGCCCATTTCCTTTGGAGTTATAAAACCGTGTACATAACAAGTCAATTAGGTACAATTAAAACAGTGCTTTTCAAACTTTTTCTTTCCACTCACATACCACCTTAGGCAATCCCTTACTAATCACAGAGCACCTATGGCATAGGAGTTGCTTAAAGTGAAATGTGAGTGTTGGTAGGCAGTTTGGAAACCATTGGCTTAGACAGTGGGCAAATTGCAGTAAGTTAAGACTGGCTGGTAGGCAAGACTTGATATGATCCATGACAAGCCTCTAGAAGCACTTCATGTGGATATCAGAGCACCTGGTCAGGTCATTATTGTGCTTTTCTTCAGCAATGGTATGATGTTGGCCTTCTTGAAGCAAATATGAATTATGGCCTGTTACAGGGAGAGATTAGAGATGTCTGTGATACATTCACCTGTAATTTCTGCATCCAAGACAATGGGAAAATTTGCTGAAGCAGCAGCTTGATTTACATCCTGAACTCTTTCATCCTTGCTTGATATTATGCTACTTTTGTTCTTTCAAACAGGTCTTTAGTTTCTGATGACCTCTTCTGCTTTGTGTATGTCCAGTCAGTCAGGCAACCAGAAACTAAACACGGGCTAAAAATAAAATGCTGCAGATGGCTGGAATCCTGTGTTAAATAGAAAGAGCACCAAGGGGAAACAGTGACAGATTATTTCCAGTAACCCATGTTCTATCCTGCTAATGGAAGTCTTCCTGTAACTCTTTGGGGTTTGCTTTCCCTCCACGTCTCAAAGAATGGCTGGAAAATTAAATGGCTAATGTAAATTGCTGAGAGTGTAGGTGTGTGTTGGGGTGTGGGGGGGCAGAGACTCTAAAGTGAAAGAAAATGCTGGAATTAGAACAAAAAAGGACATTGAAAGAAGTTAGCAGGTAAACTGTTGAGGCAAATGTTGGCATGTGGTCAAAAAATTGAACAGTCGATTGTCCTATAAGAGAGAGTAATAAAAAGATGGGATGAATAACATTGGCTCCATTAAGTGTCATAGGGACCAATTGGACTCCGTGCCCTCCTTCTGTTCCTGTTGAGTAGAACACAGTTAACCATCTGTGATGAGAGAAGCTGAGTTAATATCTCTGATACTACACAAGAAAGCGAGTCAGATCTCTGAATCTTGTTTATTTTTATATCCATTCACAAGAAACTACGTCAAGACGATGCCTGTGTTTATTGCCTTGAATAGCTGAGGCAACTAAGATCCAACTGCATTGGTGAGTCAGGAATCACACACAAACTGAAACGGCTGAGGACGGTAGATTTCCTTCCCTGAAATCTATTAGTGACGGTAAATTCATAATCATCACAACAAAATCTAAATTTATTTAATTCTTTTAATAAAATTTTCTAGGTGCTCTGGTGGAATTTGAATTCCACTTTCTGGATTTACAATTTGTTATTTAATGGCTGTGATAATTTAGCCCTTTCCATTCAGAAGCACAATGGGAAAATGGGCATGGCCAGGTGTCAAGAAGCGAATATTGGGTTTGATTATGATGCCTCAATTTTCCAACTCTCCCAAGCTAAGATTAGGCATTGGGAATGGCCTCTTGCACAAAGTACCGGGTTTAAGGAATAGAAAATGGTTCTATTTACCACCTCCTTTCAATAGCTGACTTCACCTTCTCCATTTTTTGTTGAAAGTCAATGAAGTGCCAGTTGAGGAAGTAGACAAAGACGATGTGGTCAAACAATAATCATGGCTTTTATTAGCAGAAACTCATGAAAGACAATAGATGGATATACAGTTATACCCAAGGGGAGTGTCCTTAACAGTAGAGATAATGCACAGCCAATGTGAGAACAGCAAGCCTTGCCAGAGGGGAGACAGGCAGCTTGGCAGACATTCACCACAATCAATTAGGCCTAGAAACAAGAATCTATGAACACAAGATTATATGAACAAGATTAGCCCACTCAATCAGTCTCACCTGTTCCACTATTTAATAAGATCATGGCTGATCTGTCCTAATCTTTACCTCCTCTTCCATGCAAGGTGTCTATTGCCCTTCAATTCGCTGATCTTTCAAAAATGCACTTACTTCCTCTTTAAATAACCCTAGTGACCATTCATTGCTAACCCTCCATGATAGAGAAGTCCAGAGATTCACACTCCTGGCCCTTGCAAGAAGAAACTATTATGCATCTCAACTTTAAATGATCACCCTTAAGTTTGAAACTATGTACCTTTATGACTGTGCTACTTGTGGAAGCTTGGCATTTACTATGTCATTACCAATTAATGATCTTGCATGTGCTGTGTGTATGAACCTGGTTCAATGGGTCTCAAGGGCAACAAATCTGAATATGGCTGGTTGGACAGTATTTTTTGAAAATTTACACACTTGCTGAATTAAACAACCCACTTGAAACCACTCACAGAAAGAAAGCTCTACAATCAAGTTACAACATATGATACCTGTCACACCTTGATATCTCTAGTAGGCACATCTCTTATCTATATTAAACTAGAGACAGTAATTTCTAGACATACAATATTACCGCTCCCAACCTTTTGCCTGCACATACCTTACCAATGACATATCATGGTTCTCAATCTGGAATGGAGCTGGGGTTCATCTAAAAAAAAGACAGGTGACTCACACATGGTGGGCTTTATAGTAGCATTAGCTGGAGAGTCCAGCCTAGGTATTGTTGAGGCAATTAAAGGGGCCAATGACCATGTGCATTGACCTGTGGGCAGGGCTTGATCTTCATTGACAGATGAGGTGACTTCCGACTATTCTCCAGACAGAAAGGCCACATGACCCTCTGCAATCCACCTTCCTACCTGGTAACAGTAGGAGAGGTCATATGATACTGCAGTCCATATTCCCACCAGTTTCCAGAAGGAGAGGTCAAATGACTACCACAATCCACACTACAACATGCTTCACTGAATCGTTCTCATGACAATATTAGCAATTGTTATTTGTAGAAAAGAATCCTTGAAATGTAAGATATGCTGCATTTAGCTGTGCTCATGAATAACATTACTGAAAAGTGTGAACCAAATTTAGAGTTGTGGAGTTATACACAATGTAAATAGGCCTTTGATCTAATTTGCCCATAATCTAATTGCCTACCTGGTCTAGACCCATTTGCCTACATTTGGCCCATATCTCTCCCTCTAAACCTTTCTCATCAATGTCCATTACTTCCAGTTTCTCAAATGCTGGTAAATCTTTTCTCCTTGTTTTCATAATAGCTTGAACGTTTTTACAAATCACTTCCTACATTTTAAATTCTAAAGAACCACCCTAATCTGTGAAATCTCTTTTAGTAACTATACACTGCATTCATTTCAAAGCCAATGTTTCTTATAAAAGTTTTGGAGCCCAGGACAGCCTATCATTTAAAATAATTATGCAGCATTATTCCATCCTAACCCTCATCTGATTGTTAATAATATTGATCTACATAATACGAGAACAGTGATCAATGTCCTAACATTTGAAACACTTCCATATGGGACAAATGATGAGAGGGTCTTGATCCTATGTGGTAACATTCATAGCATAAAGAGAGGTGAATAAAGAAAAGTTGTTTTTGTTGTAACAATGGCAATTCTGCTGTGATATATGAACCGTAGGACTTAGGGGTCAATAATTTGTTCGTGCATTGCCATGCAGGCTATTACTTGCTCAGTCCCTAAACTGAATCTGAAGTAATAACATTTACCAAATTGATGGGTATTGGACTTAATGTGCAGCCACCCATTTACACAGGCACTGTTCCTGAGCCAAGTCCAGTTGACTGACAGTTGGGATTTCATGGGGAAATGTCAGTTTTCAGCCATTCATGTCATGGTTTGTTGTGAATTTCTAGACATGCACACGACCAGTCTCGAAAGCCTTAAACATCCTGGGGTTTGAGACCATCACTGTAGAAGTGAAAGGGATAACTTGCAGGCAGTGAGTGTGATATTGGGCAGTTCACTGGTTTCAGTGCCAAAAACAATGCATCCAGGCAGCATCCATGAAGGGAAATAAACAGTTGACTTTGCAGGCCACAACCTAAGGAAGGAGAGAGGAGATGGGCAGTATTAAAGAAGGGGAAGAGACAGAAGATGGTGGGTGAACTGATGAGGGGTGAAGGATGACGGGCAGGTGGAATCAGGTGGAGTTAAGTTGGAAAACAGTGAAGGGTGAAAGTCAACAAAGAAGAGAGGATAAATGAAGCCAGGAGAGGGGAGGGGATTGTGAAGCTATTGAAGGAAGGTGGTAGGTAGAATCATGTCAAGGAGAGATGGTGGATGATAGAAATGGGGGGAGGGGTATGTATGTATGATGGGTAGCTGCAAAAGATGGGGAAGAGGAAAGATAACAGGAGGCTGGGGAAGTGGAATTTGGAAATAAAGAGAAGAAAGGACTGAGGAGGAGTGGGTTACTACTATTGGTCAAGGTTAAACATATTGAACTGGAACCATCAATAACTCCCCTTCTCTCTTTTTCAATCTTTTTACTAACATTTCATGATATACACAGCATAAGGAGAATAGAAATAACACAATTAAAATAGTATGTCCAAGTCTACACAGCATCAGTAGCATATCTAAATTTCAAAGTGAAAATGTGATATATTAGGAAAGAAAATCTCCTAACAAAAAAAAACAGAGATAAAGAAATAATATTATATATTTAAAAAGACTCAGCTACAAAAAATATATAATTAAAAAAAGCAACAAAAAAAAAAACTGGGCACCTATCCTGAGGATCTGTCAAGTATTTTAAATCTTAGTTCCTGTCCACACCTGTAGATAACAAAAATGACAAGAATTATATTATGTCTGGAAAGGAAAAGTTAAAGCTCTCCTTCTCTCAACAGTACAATGATACACTGATACCCAATCTGAGGGAGCAGATAGAGCACCAATTTAACCCCATCTAAAAGACAACACGTTTGGCAGTGCAATAATCCCTCAGCACACTGCTCAAGTTTCAGACAAGATTTTTAAGCTTAACTATCATGAATGATAATTGCAACCATCATATTCAGTCTGAAAAAGCAGTGAAACACATTCAGTTACTTCCAAGATTATAATGTCATCACTGGACATGTCTGGCAGTTACAAAAAAACCCACTGAAGTACAGCATTTATAGGCATTTAATTCTTGATAGGAAGCCCAAGGTCACAATCAACTAACTATGCAATTGTTAACAATGGGACTTGCGTTAGTTGGTCAATTAGCTATTGTAATTTGCCCGAAGTGTGTCAGTGAGTGGTAGAATCTTAGGGCTGATGGGAATATGGAAGGAGGAAGAAAAATGGAATTAGTGTATGTGAAGGCTGACGTTGACTCATTTGGCATAAGAGCATGTCTTCTAGCCAAGTGTATACGTAACTCTTTATTTCGTATTATATAAATTTGTATCCTAACTTGCATCAGGAACTATTAACCCATCAAGTTTGCACAATCCATTTTTCAGCTTGGAGTGTGAGAGAGTTGCCATCCATTTTCCTGCATTTGGTTCATAACCCTTCCTATCCATATATCTGTCCAAATGTCTTTTGAATTTTGTAATTGAATCTACTTCTATTGCTTTTCCTGGCATCTCACTCCAGATATGTTTATCCTCTGGTGAAAAATTTGTTGCTCCTCAGATCCCTCCAGTTTGAGAATTGTCAACCCTAGGAAAAAGATTGTGAAGATTCAATTTATTTATGCCCCTCATGATTTTATGTAGCTTTTTTTGAGTCACTCCTCAGCCTCATTCACTCCAGGAGATGGACTGCTGTGCCATTCAATTAAAAAAAAAAGTCACAGGAACTACAGTAAAACCCCTAGTATCAAGCACTTACAGGGATTTGTAGATGCTGGATATGCAAATTTTTCCGGTTGCTTGAGACTAACTAATACAATTGCATTAAGAATAAACAGCTTAAAAGACAAAAAATACAATACTGTATTTACATTGAATAAACTTCACTTGAATATATTAACTTTCAGACACATTATTTGAAAATATTTAACAGTCGCTGGATCTCCATGGAGCTGCCCGAAAGAAGAACAACAATAACCTTAGGATATTATTCCCGTCCCCCAAATTTACAGATAAAGCCTTACTAATATACTTAATAGAATACAAATAAAGATAGACTCTTACTAAAAAGGCAGTCAAAGGCAAGTGGCATCAACCAGCTCTTCAACCTGGGTAATGCCTTTTTATTCAAACAGCTGCTACGAGCAAAACACTTCATTCTTCATGATGCCATTTTATTCAAACACAACTTTATTAAATCAGATGTTACGAGCACAGCTCTTCCTTCTGGGTGATGCCATTTTATTCAATCACAACTTTATGTAAACACCTGCTGCGAGCAAACCACATCCAAGGCACTCCCCTGGCTGAATATTTGTTCCCATCTTCTTGATTCAATAAATTCATGGTTTGAAAATAGCTATAACTGTAATGAACATTAAGAAAAGGAACACAAAATTATGAGCTGACTCTTCCTTGTAAAAATAAATCAACTTCTAATGTCCAATTTTCATTGAAATATGTCTTAATAAAATCACATGTGCACTGCTCACAAATGTGCAATTTCTCAAACTATATTTTTAAATTAATTTATTTCCTCAATTTTTTTTTGCCAGTTGCTTGATGTTGCCGGTTGCTTGAAGTTTGGATAATAGGAATTTTACTGTATTTTGATTTCTGTGGAAGTCTGCTGTACCTTTTTCTTGATTCACTGGAATCATAAAGCTTCAAGCAATGAGGTGATCATTCCTTTCAAAGTCTCATCCAGAATTTATTATCAAGCTTTCAGACATTTAAACCTGTTAAGTGGTTTTTTATCTGCTTAGGATCTGTCAAAGAGTCATTATTGAAAATGCTTTATGATTGGCTAATACTTCTTTCCCACTTCTAATGAAATTACATTTGAGAAATTGCAAATCTGTGAGCAGTACACTTGTGTGATTTTATTCGCAAGACATACATTTCAATGAAAATTGGTCATTAGGTCTTGATTTGTTTTTACAAGGAAGACTCATCTCTTGTAAATTTGTGTTCTTTTCTTAATGTTCTTAACAGTTATAACTATTTTTAATTGGAACATTATTGAATAAAGAGCATTAATTTCATGCAATAAAACATAAATGTAGTTTTGGTTTATTTGCTTCATGACGCTCTTGTTAATATTTCAAAAGAAAATAAAGCTGGTCAGAATTATTTATATGTTGAGACTTGGTAATATCCAGTTGATGGAACAAAACATCGGTCCCAGAAGTAGCAATGCCAATGGAATTCATTGTGTTGACCTTGGGAAGTCCAAATTTCAATAGCAATTATGATATAAGATGGTTTTTATGTCTGTGCCTCGTAAAAACTACGGAAGGATATGACACCAAATATACAAGTCAATATTTTCATTTCATGTCATGTTAGACTAATTAATTAATAGATTCATAAATTTCATGGAGTTATTTTAATGCTTAAGTGGAAGTTGGACAGGTGCATGGATTGGACGGGTATGGAGGGATATGGAATGGGTGCAAGTCAGTGAGACAAGATAGTTTCAGAATCAGAATTTATTGCCATGAACATTCACAAGAGTTATTGTGGCAGTGTCATAGTCCAAACCGGGCAGCACGATTGGCTTAGCTGTTAGCACAACTCCTTTATAGTGCCAGCAATTGGGACAGGGGTTCAAATTCTGCACTGTCTGTAAGGAGTTTGTATGTTCTCCCTGTGCCAGGGGCTCTGGTTTCCTCCCACCATTCAAAATGTCCCTGGAGTGTAGGTTAATTGGGTGTAAATTTGGCAGCACGGATTAGTGGGCCTGTATGTCTAAAATTAAAAATAAATTGCTGTAAAATTGCAATTAAAAGTTAATAAATTAGCACAGAAGTAAGACTAAGTGAAGTAGTGTATGTGGTTCATTGTCCATTCAAAAATCTGATGGCAAAAAGAAAGAAGCTGTCCTTGTGCAACTGGGTGTTTATCTTCAAGCTCCTTACCTCCTTCCTGATGCTAGCAGTGTGAAGAGGGCATGGACTGGATGGTGAGGGTCCTTGAAGATAGATGCTACTTGCTTAGGATGCTGCCTCTTTTAGATGTCTGATGGAAGACCATGATATGGTTTGATGGATGCCCATGATGGTGCTGACCAAGTTCACAACTCTCTGTAACCTCTTCCTATCCTGTGCATTGGCACTTCTACACCAGACAGTGATGCAACCAGTCAGATTGTTTTCCATGGTACATCTGCAGAAATTTGTAAGAGTCTTTGGTGACATTCCAAATTTCAAACTTCTCACGAAGTATAGCTGCTTACAAGCATTCTTTGTAATTGATTCAACATGGAGGCTCCAGTATAGATCTGAAGAGATGTTGACACCCAGGAATTTGAGGTTTTTTGCTCTTTCCACTGCTGACACCTCAATGAGGACTGGTCCATGTTCTTCTGATTTCCCTCCACCTGAAGTCTGCAATCAGCTTCTTGGTTTTGCTAATGTTGAGTGCAAGGTTGTTGTTGTGACACCACTCAACTAGCTGATCTATCACCTAATGTACACTTCCTCATTGCCGTATGTTATTCTGCCAATGACCATTGGTGTCACTGGCAAATTTGTAGATGACATTTGAATTGTGACAACCCAAAGTCATGTTTGTAGACCAAGTAGAACAGTGAGCTAAGCATGCATTCTTGAGGGGAACCTGTGCTAATTGTCAATGAGGAGGAGATGTTGTTTCTGATCATTCTGACTATGGTCATCCAATGTGGATGTCAAAGGTCTTGTGGTGTAGGTGGGTGCCCAGGCCCAAAGTTTGGACTTTATTGACCAGGACTGAAGGTATGATGATGTTTGGTACAAACTAGGAAGTACACAAGGCCTGTTTCTGTACTGTAATTTTCTGTGGTTATTTAATACCTCACAGTAAAGGCCTTTTGACCCATGATGCTGTACAGACCTCTGTAAACCTACTCCACACAATCTAACCCTTCCCTACCTCATACCTATAACCCTCTTTTTTCTTAAATCATGTGCCAAGTCCTTTAAATTTCTCACTTATATCAGTCTCCACCACCAGCTCTGGCAATGCATTGCCAGCACCTACCATTCTCTGTTTAAAAACCCAACTCCTCCACTCACCTTAAACAGTTGTCCTCTGGTGTTTGTTTTTGTCACCATGGGCAAAAGGTTATGTCTGTCCACCCTATCTATGAATCTCATATAGCTCCATTAAGTCACCTCTCATCCTTTGTCGCTTCAAAAGGAAAAGTTCTACTTCTATCAAATTTGTTTCATGAGACCTGCTCTCCATTCCAGTTAATTCTGGTAAATCTCCTCTGCATCCTCTCTGAAGCTTCTACTTCCTTCTGGTAATGAAACCACCAGAAATGAGCACAATATTCCAAGTGAGATCTAAAGAGAGTTTTATAGAGCTGAAACATTACTTCATGGGTTTTGACCTCAATCCCTCATTAACGAAGGCCAACACACCATATGTCACTTTAATCACCCTCTCAACTTGTATTACAACTTGTGGGATCTCTGAGCTATATATACAGCATGTTTGTAGCTCATGTTGTTCACACCAACCAACTTTTCCATCAAAACTAACCCCAATTTCCTGCATTTGCCCATATCCCTCTCAATATTTCCTGTCCACATACCCGTCTAATTATATTTTAAATGTTGTCATTGCGTCTGTCTCCAACACCTCCTCTGCCAACTCATTCCTGATACTCACCACGCTCTGCATGTCATAAACTCGATAAATCTTTCCCCTTCTCACCTTAAACCGGTGCCTTCTAGTTTTAGACTCTTCCCTCACAAGAAAAAAAAACTGTGACTATCTTCCCTCTCTATGCCTCTCATAATTTTATAAGTCTCTGTAAAGGGTGGCATGGTTGGCATAGCAGTAGTGCAATACCATTACAGTGCCAGCGATTGGGACTGGGTTCAAATTCTACACTGTCTGCAAGGAGTTTGTACCTTCTCCCTGTGTCTGCATGGGTTTTCCCCAGGGGCTTCATTTCATTCTACCATTCAAAAAAACATGTAGAGGGATGTAGGTCAATTGGATGTACTTCGGTGGCATAGGCTCATGGGCTGAAATGGCCTGATAACATGTTGTATGTCTAAATCTAAATGTATAATTCCCCTCCGTCTCCTTTACTTGAGGGAAAAGAGTCCCACCTGTCTAATCTCTCATTATAACTCAATCCCTCAAACCAGAAATAAATCTTTTCTGCACCTTCTCAAGCTTAATCACGTCCTTCTTATCTCGTGGTAACCAGAGCACTGCACAATACTCTGATTGCTCTCTAACCAATGATTTGTGCAATCTTAGTACATGCTTGGTTAGAATTAGCATGCAACCTAGAGAGTAGAGTGTTGGTGCCCAGTGGCAGGAGGGCTTTAAGCTTCTTCTTAGAACCCTCACTGTGTGGTTGTGTCCAGGTTCAGTGTATTCCTCAGCATATGGTCATGGACCTTGGAGAATGCTGGATTGCTTTTGGTGCCCTTCCCTAATTACCTTAGAAATGTTGTGAGTCTTGGTAAAGGTACTGCCACAGTGATGTTGGGAATGAACTTCAGGATTGATACCCAGCTATGATGAAGCGTAAACCATATATTTCCAAGTCAGAGTGTGTACAGCTTGGAGAAGAATTAGGATGATGGTGTTCCACGAGGCAGCTGTTCTTGTCCTTGATGACAGATTTTATGGGTTTAAGAGATGCTGTTGAAATAATCAAACAAGTAATTGCAGCGCATTTTGTAGGTGTCACTCCCAACAGCCTCTCTCTGCATTGATAATTATAATTAACTTGATAGATGAAGTACTAATGAAGTGGATGCTTCTTCCAAATCGTAATGAGTTTCTTAACTGCTTCTGGAGTAGCATGCACCCAGGCATTTGGACAGTATTCCATCACACCACTGATGTGATTGAGAGTGAACAGTGTTGAGTTACCACAGCATACCCAGCCTCTGTCATGTTCTTGTAATCCATTTCAGTTTCTAATAAATTATGACTCACCTAAGGACATTGATGATGGAATATTCAAGATTGCTAATGCCATTGAAAGGCAAGGATAGTTGTTTAGACTTTGTCTTTTGAATATCGCAATTGCTAGGTGTGTTTGTTATGTGCCAGTAAGCCAGAATATTGTCCAGAAATTGCTGCGTGCAGATATGCATTGCTTCATTTGCAGAGAAAGGAATTAAACACTGCACAATTTTTAGTGAACCCTATATTGGACCTTATTTTGAAAGGTAGGTCATTGATGAAGCAAGTTAAACTTGTCCAAAAACTCTCATTTAATTCATCAGTGAACTTCTTTCCATATGTACCAGGGAAGTCCTGTCCTTGGGTGATTGACCTCTGGTAAGAATATGGGTCTTTATAAAAACTGAGTAATATTTTATTTTTATTTCAGATATTACATTAATTTAATATCTGGAATATAAATGCCATGATCGGCCCTGGAAGTTGTACAGGATGTGATTGTGCCAATTCAAGTCAAACTAAAGAGCATTTGATAACACATTTGATGGTAACATTGCAAAGGTAACATTCCATTACTCAATGGCAAAGGACTATTCAATTACCTTCGACACTGATTATAATTGTTGCTCCAAGTCTTCCGTACAAATTGAGCGGAGTCCTAATGATACTATAGTTATCATTGTAATAATTTATATGGTAAAAGTCAGCTTTTGTCCATTAACATTAGTTGACAGTCAAATACTGATCATATTAAATCTTCCAACAAACTGATGGAAAATAATAATCTCAAAGTAGTAACCATTATTTTCTGGCATTGATGGATTTCTTCTGATAGTTGACACCTTGTTATATTTCTGAAATTCACCCTTCAAATAGTCAAGTTTTCAAATTTTCAATAAACACAGATAAAGACGCAGTGATGGCCATCACGGGCACCAATATCCCATCCATTAAAAATGTGTATGTGAAGCACTATTTCAATAAAACACCCTACATCATAAAAATAGACTCCCATCACCCTTGTTACACTCGTCTGGCTGTGACCTTTAGGAAGAAGGAATAGAGCCTGAAGTCCAGCAGCTCTAGGCTCAATAACAACTATCAGATTCTAAAACCTCTCAGTAACATCCTGACAATAATAGGATTTCAAGACCACCAAAGATCTGTCTGTACCATTTAGAACTACCAGGCAACTCTATCAATATTTATTGTTTATTTTGATATTAAGTGCATCTTAATTATATTTAATCATTCTTATTGTGTTTGGCATAACTGGGAAGCTGCGGTCAGCATGTAAGACTCTAATTTCATCTGTACATTGTACTTGTGTATATGACAATAAATGCTCAACCGCAAAATAATTAAATAATTAATTTGTCCGTTCTTTAAAATAAGTGGGTACTAAAAATTTGCCTGTTTTCAGCAAGGGATATTTATGTTCTAAGTGATCACAGAGCTGCACTAAAAACAGAATGTACTGGAGATACACAACAAGCCAGGCACATTAGCCTGAAGACCCAACTGATATGTAACTTCAGATGAACAAAGGCAATATCTGCAATAGGAAGGATAGCAAGAGGGACTGAATGGCATGACTGATGGCAGTGCTGGCTGAGAAAGGATAATGAAGGTTTAAGGTTTGTCACAGTTGATCTCTCCAGAGAAGGTCTGAGTGGGAGCTGAGTGAGAACAGAGGAGAGAGAAATTAAAATATAAACAAAACTGGAACTGTGAGATAATCTGCACATACCCATGCACTGCAAGCAGGAGTGAAATTATTGAAGTAATATATTTTTTTTCCCAGCAACCACTGCCTCATTGATTGTCACTTTCCCATTTAGATTTAATTGAATTCTGCAGGGGTATCATAACTCTCCAAACAGCTTTCAGAGGTCCAGATAACTTTTAAAGGGTAAGGTATTCTAAATGTCACCAAAATATTGCATTACAAATTATAATTGTTTCATCATCGATAAGTAATTGGTGCAAAAGTCCATTGATAAACATCTTAGAAAATCTAGCATGTCAACAATGTAAAGCAGCATGAAGTCCCTGATATTTTTTTTCATGGAGAAATGTGGAGCTAGCTGCAATTTGTGTATCTGTCTGCTCCAAACCTCTGCATTGCAACAAGCTAGAGTCTTAGTTATAAAGCTACAAAGCACAAAACAGGCCATTTGGCTCAACTCATCCATATTGGCTACATTTCCTATCCAAAATAGTCCCAATTTGTCTGTCTTTAGCCCATATTTATCCACTCAAAGGAGTAGTGAAGTCATTTCACAGAGCTGGCAATGGCAAGTGAACCGAATACCTCCTTTATGTGGGTCCTATGATTCTATCCCATTTGTATTAAGGTGAGTTAAAAGCCATGATGATTCCAGAAGGTGGAGATTTGTACACTAAAAAGATTTTTATTTAGTAATTATGATGAGCTTCAGAAAATCTTTTGTATTTAAAGAACCTGGATGAGATCCATGAATCAATTGATATGTATGTGATGGAACATTTTAAGTATTATTGCATGTTACAAATAGGCATTCTTATCAGTCAAACAATTGTTCTATGAAAGATAGAAAGATGTTAATCAGAATTGATATTACCTCCTGAAAATCAGTCATCAGTGACATCATCACAGATATCTGAACAATTTTGTAACATTGCAGTGGGTGCAGCATAGATAACAACTGATACAGGAGTTCAAAAAGTGATTGAATTATTTGTTGCTTGTTTTCCACCTTCTCGATTATGCTATATAATATAATAAAGCCTTAATCTTTATGCTATCTCTGTGTAAAAGTTTTACAATTTAATATATAACATTGCAAGATGTCTATTTACAGAAACATTGGAAAAATTGCAGGTATATTTCCGAGGTAAAAGTGGTGTGTTCTCTTTTGAACATCATTCCAAAGTGATTTGTTCTAATCACATTAAAAGTCAGGACACATGTTAGGCTTTGTGTGTTTTGCAAGAAATTAGGAGGCTTCATATATTCTATTACAATGAGAGTTGGACATTACAGAATGCCATTTCCCCAGCCAGATGAATATGGTTAAACATCCGTCTCCACAGCTTCTGCCCAACCTTCAAAGTCTTTCCAACATTTCCTGCTTATCATTAGGAGTGGATTGAAATTGTTTAGTCATGTTAATATTTACTTTGCTGATGGGAATTCAGAAAGTTGTGTCTGGTGTCAGTTTTAACTGTGAGATGAATAGGTTAAAAATATACAAGGCATTGATAGAATTAGTTGCAAACAAAGATGTGAGAGGTTGTTGGTTACTAAGATGCGGGTTAATGATCCCTTCTGAACCACATTCATTGTTAAATCATGAAATAAAGGAAGAGCATGTCAGAAATACTCAGCATGTCAGGCACCATCTGTAAAGAAAGAGGAGATTAATGCTCCAAATTGGTGATTTTTATCAGAACTAGAACATACTGGAAAACTGACATGTTTGAGGTTGTGCAGGAGGGGGATCTGGAGAGATCAAAGACAATGCCTGAAATAGTGTGGAGATTTAAGACCAATACACATGAGAGATGGGGTCTTTCATGGCTTGGTTCAGCATCATGCTGAAGAGGATTGAAGAAGACCCCAACAATGAAGACGCTGTTTACATCCGGTACCGCACGGATGGCAGTCTCTTCAATCTGAGGTGCCTGCAAGCTCACACCAAGACACAAGAGAAACTTGTCCGTGAACTACTCTTTGCAGACGATGCTGCTTTAGTTGCCCATTCAGAGCCAGCTCTTCAGCGCTTGACGTCCTGCTTTGCGGAAACTGCCAAAATGTTTGGCCTGGAAGTCAGCCTGAAGAAAACTGAGGTCCTCCATCAGCCAGCTCCCCACCATGACTACCAGCCCCCCCACATCTCCATCGGGCACACAAAACTCAAAACGGTCAACCAGTTTACCTATCTCGGCTGCACCATTTCATCAGATGCAAGGATCGACAATGAGATAGACAACAGACTCGCCAAGACAAATAGCGCCTTTGGAAGACTGCACAAAAGAGTCTGGAAAAACAACCAACTGAAAAACCTCACAAAGATAAGCGTATACAGAGCCGTTGTCATATCCACACTCCTGTTCGGCTCCGAATCATGGGTCCTCTACCGGCACCACCTACGGCTCCTAGAACGCTTTCACCAGCGTTGTCTCCGCTCCATCCTCAACATCCATTGGAGCGCTTTCATCCCTAACGTCGAAGTACTCGAGATGGCAGAGGTCGACAGCATCGAGTCCACGCTGCTGAAGATCCAGCTGCGCTGGATGGGTCATGTCTCCAGAATGGAGGACCATCGCCTTCCCAAGATCATGTTATATGGCGAGCTCTCCACTGGCCACCGTGACAGAGGTACACCAAAGAAAAGGTACAAGGACTGCCTAAAGAAATCTCTTGGTGCCTGCCACATTGACCACCGCCAGTGGGCTGATAACGCCTCAAACCGTGCATCTTGGCGCCTCACAGTTTGGCGGGCAGCAACCTCCTTTGAAGAAGACCGCAGAGCCCACCTCACTGACAAAAGGCAAAGGAGGAAAAACCCAACACCCAACCCCAACCAACCAATTTTCCCCTGCAGCCGCTGCAACCGTGTCTGCCTGTCCCGCATCGGACTTGTCAGCCACAAACGAGCCTGCAGCTGACGTGGACTTTTACCCCCTCCATAAATCTTCATCCGCGAAGCCAAGCCAAAGAGAGAAAAGAGACATGAGAGATATGGAGGCAGATGCTTGTGAACCACACTGATCTGTCTGATGGAGATGCAGATTGGTGGGAGATGGTGATGGGAATGGTTTGGAATTGCATATTTGGGGAGAATATTGGAAAACTTCCTGATCCAATAGTTAAAATTGATAACCTACATAACTTTCTGCATCCCTTTGAATAAGGTAAATCTTACTACGAATGAACAACTCCAACTCATTACTGGGGAAGAAAGGAACATGCTGGAAATTCTCAATTGGCCACATAATTTCCATGGAGATAGAAACAGGCTTAATGTTTGTAGCCAAAGACACCTGCAGAACTGGAAATGTAAAGAAAGCAAGCGGATTTAAGTTGGGTTGTGAGGGTAAAAGGATGGATTGGACAAAGTTAATTGTGGAAGTTCAGGGTTTTATGGAGCGATCGAGTTAATAAAGTTAGTCAGAGATACAGAGAGATGTTAAAGCTGTGAACTACACTGAAAGTGGAAATTCCCAGCATATCAAGCAGTGTCTGTGGAGAAAGAAGAGCCGAGTTATAAATGGGAAACTGTATTAGATCTGGCCAGCTTCCCTCGTTCATTCACCACTCGACAGTCTATGCCTAAATTTGAGAAAGTCTCATTTGCTTACCGATCAACACAACTTATGAACACTCACCAACTTGTTTTCGTTTCTTTCCTGGTGTTACAACCACAAATCATAGGAATTTCTTCCAGCTCTTGAAACTTTAGAGAAACTGATGGCCCTCCAATTCATTCTTGATTTCCATCATTGATGATTTGGCCTTCGACAGCCCAGTTCCAAGTCTCTGGAACTCCCACACTAAATTTCTTTATATCTCTTCCGCTTTGTCCTCCAGCAAGACATCCCATAGAATTTACTACATTGATCTACTTTATTTTGTCACCAGGCCTGACATCTCCCCTATAGCTCAAAATATCACGTTTGTTTCATGATATCCCTCTGACACACTTTTACAAAGATTTGTTATTTTATTCATAAATGTAAGTAGATTTTGTTGGTTTTACTCTGCATAGTGAAAGATTTCGAAGGTGACAATCATCCCCGTTGCATGCAAGAATGGGAAGTGAGGATCTTCACCCCTTGTCCCCCACCATTTCTGCAGCTCGATGACACAAATGGAAGAGCCATTATTCACAGTGCCAGAGATAGGGAATCGATCCTGACACGCTGTCTGCGTGGAGTTTGCATACTTTCCCTGTGACTGCAAAGGCTTTTCCTGTATTTTCTATTTCACCCCATATCCCAAAGACATCAGGTCAGTTTGTTATTTGTAAATTGTACCTAATGTATAGATGAGTGGTAGCATTTTAGGAAGGTTGATAATGTGGGGAGAATTTTTAAGAATGGATTAATCAGGAATTTGTGAAAATAGGTGGTTCAGTCAAAAGTGAAGGTATCTCCCACCCCATTTTGCCATCTAACGTCATTTTGATCTGTGTAAGTGAATGCATCTAATTGATGGTACAATGAATGTTAGGACATTAGGAAAGGATAGGAAAGGTTAAAAGGGATATGGACTGGATGCAGGAAATTAGTGACAAGCTCAGGTAGACAACTTAGCCCATCATGAACAAGTTGAACCAAATGGCTATTTCCATGCCATAAAAATCTGTGATGCATCCAGATTGTATTTACAGTATGATATAAATAAAGTATATTTGAAGTAAGAAAAAAACAGAATGATCTCCCTCTCTTCCTCTTGATCCATCATTTTCTGTTGATTGCAGGATAAGGAGAAAGGTGTCATTTGGCCATCTTCTGCTGCTTTATTTAATTTATCACCAAACAAGGAGTTTCAACTCATTTGCTGTGGCTGAATCTCCATTTGAGGCTATAATTTTAGACCAGTCAGTAAGCTGTCTCTGGCTGACAAAAGAATAAACTGAATCTGTCTGATTTTTCACAAAAGCTGTAGCCAAAGCTATTTGCATAATGCAAGGAGGCAAAGAGTTCAAATGATATTGTTAGATTCTAAATTTAACTATGGGAGGTAAATATTCCATCGTGATGTTATCTGAAGAGGGAGGCAGGCTTTTTTATGTGCTCTTGATGGGGATGTTATTTATACTAAAACTCTGTGTTCTTGCCATTCTTGTTCAAAACTTAAGGGACTGCACTTCAATGTGAATGAAATTTGCTCTGCATAAACCCCTGTTATCATGCAGCCAAATAATAATTTAAATAGCTTCACGTTCTTGTGAATGTTCTAACTCATTCTGCCCAGGTAATAAAGAGCTGCTTTGAGTAGCTGTCTATCTCATCCTAGTTTTAGACATCAATAGGTATTGAAAATATTTCAAATGCTTTAATACTTTGTTAATGATATCAGCGCTATACAACAGCCATTCTTTGCAGTAAAAATACTTAAAAGTTACATTGACATGCACATAAAATTTCATTCTCATTCAGCATCAACATGTACAATGATAGTGGTTGCGCCCCCTACTGGTCTACCTGCCCGAGGGACTGCAGGGCCAATAATGTTAAAGAAGCTCAACTCCAACAAATTTGAAACATTCCACATAATTGGTCCATCACTTAAACATTCATTCTCTTCCCCACTGTGCACAGTGGTCCCTGCGTGTCCAACCTGCAAAAGGCTCTGTAGTTCCTCGCACAGACTGTTCTGACAGCACTTTTCAAACCCTGTGCTTCGTCTTGTATTCGTATGTGCGAGTTCTTAGACAACACATGGATGAAGGAAAAGGTTGATACAAACACCACATCAGGCATGCCATGAAGCTGCAAGCCTCCATTACAGATCTTGCATACTGTCTCTTGCTCTGTCAGCTCCCTGCTGGCAGCCAAGCATAATCAAATGGGAGCTATAATCCTTAAAGCATTGTTAGTTGCACTGCAACCATTATCATTATCATTACACCCTGTACCTCAATGCCAAGGATTGAGAACACCACACACACTGTCCACACCCCTCTACCCTTCCCCCACACCACAGGTTCCTTAGAAATTTATTCAGGGCCAAATCCTGGACCGACTTCCCCAAACTTCACTAAAAGGACTGCATCGGATGATGAAATCAGCTCACTGCCACCTTCTCAAATATAGAGCAGAATGGACAATAAATGTTGACCAAGTTATAAAACACTTATTCCCAAGAATTTTCTTTGGCTTGGCTTCGCGGATGAAGATTTATGGAGGGGGTAAATGTCCACGTCAGCTGCAGGCTCGTTTGTGGCTGACAAGTCCGATGTGGGACAGGCAGACACAGTTGCAGCGGTTGCAGGGGAAAATTGGTTAGTTGGGGTTGGGTGTTGGCTTTTTCCTTTGTCTTTTGTCAGTGAGGTGGGCTCTGCGGTCTTCTTCAAAGGAGGTTGCTGCCCGCCGAACTGTGAGGCGCCAAGATGCACGGTTTGAGGCGATATAAGCCCACTGGCGGTGGTCAATGTGGCAGACACCAAGAGATTTCTTTAGGCAGTCCTTGTACCTCTTCTTTGGTGCACCTCTGTCACAGTGGCCAGTGGAGAACTCGCCATATAACATGATCTTGGGAAGGCGATGGTCCTCCATTCTGGAGACGTGACCCAACCAGCGCAGCTGGATCTTCAGCAGCGTGGACTCGATGCTGTCGGCCTCTGCCATCTCGAGTACTTAGATGTTAGTGATGAAGTCGCTCCAATGAATGTTGAGGATGGAGTGGAGACAGCGCTGGTGGAAGCATTCTAAGAGCCGTATGTGATGCCGGTAGAGGACCCATGATTCGGAGCCGAACAGGAGTGTGGGTATGACAACGGCTCTGTATACGCTAATCTTTGTGAGGTTTTTCAGTTGGTTGTTTTTCCAGACTCTTTTGTGTAGTCTTCCAAAGGCGCTATTTGCCTTGGCGAGTCTGTTGGCTATCTCGTTGTCGATCCTTGCATCTGATGAAATGGTGCAGCCGAAATAGGTAAACTGGTTGACCGTTTTGAGTTTTGTGTGCCCGATGGAGATGTGGGGGGGTTGGTAGTCATGGTGGGGAGCTGGCTGATGGAGGACCTCAGTTTTCTTCAGGCTGACTTCCAGGCCAAACATTTTGGCAGTTTCCACAAAACAGGACGTCAAGCGCTGAAGAGCTGGCTCTGAATGGGCAACTAAAGCGGCATTGTCTGCAAAGAGTAGTTCACGGACAAGTTTCTCTTGTGTCTTGGTGTGAGCTTGCAGGCGCCTCAGATTGAAGAGACTGCCATCCGTGCGGTTCCGGATGTAAACAGCGTCTTCATTGTTGAGGTCTTTCAATGGCGTGAATCCCAAGAATAAGAAAGAACTAATTATGCAGAAGTCAGTGTAACTTTTGAAAATATTTTTATACTCATTTCATGTTAAAGCAATCAAATTAAATGTCTCAACTTTATTGCTGGGAAATTGATTCACTCATGCAAGCAACTCCTCTTGCAAAGGAGAAACATAAAGTACAGCAAATCTGGAAATCTAAAATAAAATTTGAGGGAGAAACAGAGTGAGAATTTCAGTTGATCAATCTACATTAGATTTTCCCAATTCTGAATGAAATCGATGACTTGAAATTATTATTTATCGGCCTGCAGAAACCAGTCCTATTTCATCTGTTATGTAGTATTCCCAGCTCATTCCACATGGAGTCCATGCAAAACATTTGTTCTAGTCTAGGCTAGTTAAGATTTTTAATCTTTGAAGAGATGGTGATGTGTGAGTCAATCTTTTTTTCTTTAAAAGTAAGTAAATAGAACTACAGATCATCTTTGTAATCCACATTTGTGGTCCTTGCACTGATATAAAGGCACACAATACTGAAACAGACCCTTCACCACATCAAGTTCACACCAACCATCTAACATGTATTTTCACTAATCCTAAATTAATCCCATATTTTCATTTTCCTTACATTCTCATCAATTTCTCACAGATTCCAGGACTCACCTGCATACCAGAGGCTATTTACAATGGCCATTTAACCTACTAATCTGCACACCTTTGGGATGTGAAAGGAAACCATATTCTTGGGAGCAAACCTATGCCATAACAGTAGAGTGTGCAAGCTCCACACAGACAACGCCCAAGATCAACTCTACTCACTTCACCACTCTGTTGCAGGTTGACAGTCTCCCTACCTAAGGAAGGGTTGTTGGAAGGATATCTGGTTCAGACTGCGTTAGGATCTTTGCTTCTCAAAGCATCCAATTGGCATGGGATTAATACATTTTTTTTGGTAGTCTAGTTTACACTGTCATGATAATGAATATGTATGAGATATACCGGAAGTCACGTGGTATGAGAGAGAGATAAGAACACAAGCAAGAGAACAAAGGAAACGGGAGAATAAAGACAACGGAGAAGTTTACCTGATAAACTTGTGTTTAATGTTTTATTAACTTCACATTTCGGGCCACAAATGTGACATTGGCGACGAGGATGAAAGAAGCTTGAAGAAAATTAAAGACTAAACAAGATTACAGAGGTTTACAGACAACTTCAAGGTGATAAGAATTTTCTCTTTGGCTCAGTACTTTTGGGGCTGGAATATTTCCTCATGGCTGGTGCAGACGGTGACTTTCTAACACATAGTGGAATTGCTCATTTTGACCCAACGGGTGATGCAAGCACTGTAAGTGTGAAGTGGAAGGCATGGCTGGAAGAATTTGAATCCTACGCTGACTGTCGTGGCCTATTTCTAGATACCGGTACAGTTGAACAAAAAGCGCAGAGAAGGGCGTTACTTCTTTTCACTGCAGGATCCGCAGTTCGGGAAACATTTAAGACACTTTTGAATACTGGAAGAAAGGATGAGTACCGGAAAGTGGTAGATGCATTAAATGCACACTATGTAGTGACACCGAATGCTACATTTCAACGCCATTTGTTTCGGAGAACGAGACAAGAAGATGGCCAGACAATTGCTCAGTATGTGACGAGACTACGCCAGCTAGCTGTTGGATGCAATTACATGCCAGCTGATTTGGACAACCAATTACTGGATCAAGTCGTACAGCACTGTAGATCAGATAAACACAGAAGACGTCTACTGGAAAGAGGGAGTGAGTTGGAACTCACCGATGCTTGAACCATTGCTGCTGCATTAGAGGCTGTTGAAGGGCAATTTCATACCATGACCCTGAAAGACAACTCAAGCCAGCAAATTAAGAGGCTCTCACATCGCCATAATCAGCCAAGATATACACCGACACAGGACGTGGAGTGTTATAGATGTGGAAACCGAGGTCACTTTGGAAAAGACCCATATTGCCCGGCCAAAGGCAAAGTTTGCAGAAAGTGTGGAGGCAAGGACCACTTTGCAAAGAAGTGCAAAAGCAAGTCCAATGCAGACCAAAGGCAAAGCCTGGGGGAAAGGAAAGTATCCTGGAAAGAAAGATACCATTCGCCAGATAGACGGTGACGATGATGATACCCAGGAGGAACAGAATTGTTACCAATTTACGTTGAATGAAGTACGTCATGAGAAGGTCCCAGTGATCATTGGTGGAGTGACAGTGCAGGTCATTGTAGACTCAGGCAGTGACAGTAATGTGATTGATCGACATTTATGGGAGAAGTTGAAAAAGAAAAAGATTATCTGTACCTCAAAGAAGTGTTCCAAGAAACTGTATCCATACACAGCAACCAAGCCATTGCAGACCATTGGATGTTTTACTGCAACTGTTGAAGCTGGAGATAAGTGCACCGAAGCAGAGTTTATGGTCATAGAAGAGAGGGGAGAACCATTGCTGAGTAGAAGCACAGCGCAAGACCTGGCAATACTTCATATTGGAGCTTGTATCAATTCAATTCAGTCATACGAGGATATGAAGCATGAATTCCCCGCAGTCTTCCAAGGAGTAGGAAAGCTGAAAGGTCGACAATTGAAGCTAGCGGTAGTTGAAACGGTCAAACCCAAGGCACAACCAATGTGCCGAACTCCGTTTGGACTTTGTGGGAAAGTTGAAGCCAAAATTAAAGAATTGACGGAACAAGACATTATTGAACCGGTGGAACATTCGACACAATGGGTCAGTCCCGTAGTAATTGTGCCCAAACCAAAGGGTGACATAAGACTATGTGTTGACATGAGTATGGCCAATGAAGCTATAATTAGAGAACGACACCCTATACCTTCGGTGGAGGAAATACTTCAAGAACTAACTACCAGCAAGGTATTCTCAAAAATTGATCTGAAATGGGGCTATTATCAATTAGAGCTGGATCCAGGTTCCCGAGATGTGACAACATTTGTGACTCACTGTGGATTGTATCATTACAAGAGACTATCATTTGGAATTAATGCAGCTTCGGAGATCTACCAGTATGAAATCCATCGAGTGATTCAAGGCATTCCTGGAGTTGCCAACATTTCTGATGACATCATAGTCCATGCACCAACGAAGGAAGAGCATGACAAACGGTTGAGGCGTGTACTATCTAGACTACAGGAGGCAGGCCTTACCGTGAATGGAAACAAGTGCCAGTTCAGTGTGTCAGAAATGGACTTCATGGGACACAGACTTACACGGAAAGGACTAAACCCTGCAGAGGCCAAGGTGAAAGCTATTGAAGAGGCACGTGCACCTCAGAATGCAACAGAGGTGAGGAGTTTCCTAGGATTGGTCAATTTTTGTGCAAAGTTCATTCCTAATTTCGCTACAGTGGCTGAACCACTAAGAAAACTAACCAGGAAAGGTGTACCATTTCATTTTGGATCTGAGCAGAAGAAAGCGTTCACAGCGCTGAAGCAAAGCCTGACAGATGCAAAAACTCTTGAATATTACGATCCGGCGGCATCAACCAAAGTCATAGCGGATGCCAGCCCGGTTGGTTTAGGAGCCGTGTTGGTCCAGATGCATGATGGAGGACCAAGAATCATTGCCTATGCCAGCAGATCGTTATCAGATGTGGAAAGAAGATACTCTCAGACAGAGAAAGAAGGACTCGGACTTGTATGGGCCTGTGAGAGGTTCCATGCATATTTATACGGCATTGAATTTGAATTCATCACAGATCATAAGCCATTAGAGGTGATCTATGAACCTAGATCCAAACCATGTGCCAGAATAGAGAGATGGATACTCAGACTACAACCCTACAAATATAAAGTAATCTACATAGCATGGAAAGCAAACATTGCTGATCCGCTGTCCAGATTGGTGAAGGATGGAGGTCCACAATCCAAGGCAGAATTGGGAACAGAAACAGAGAGCTTTGTACGCTTCGTAGCTATTCAGGCGACACCGAAAGCTGTGACTACGAAGGAAGTCGAGAGAGAATCCGAACGTGATCCAGAACTCATGGAAGTAAGAGAATGCATACAGAGTGGACAATGGGACAAGTGTACTCACAAGGCTTACATTCCCATTAGAGACGAACTTTGTTGCATCGGACAGTGTGTATTAAGAGGTTGCAGATTGGTGATACCGCAAAGATTGAGACCGAAGATCGTATCCTTAGCGCATGAAGGACACCTAGGCATTGTTGGTACCAAGCAAAATCTCAGGACCAAGGTATGGTGGCCAAGTTGTGATAAAGACGCCGAGAAATTTGTTAAAACTTGTCACGGATGTCAAATCACAAGTAGAAGTAATCCGCCAGAACCGATCCGGAGTACGCAACTTCCGACAGGACCATGGATCGACGTAGCTGTTGATTTTCTTGGACCTTTACCGATGGGTGAATCAATTATGGTAGTGATAGATTACTACAGCAGATACTATGAGTACGTGGTGTTGAAGTCCACAACCACTGAAAAAAACAATACAAGCGTTAGCAGAGATATTCGCAAGATATGGATTACCTGTTACATTATACTCTGAGAATGGTCCACAATTCATTTCAGAGACATTTGCGGAATACATGAGGACCACAGGTATCCACCATCATAAAGTAACTCCAAAATGGCCGCAAGCCAACGGAGAAGTAGAGAGACAAAATCAGTCCATTGAAAAACGATTGAGGATTGCATACGCAGAAGGACAAAATTGGCGAGAAGCATTGCTATCTTATGTGGCTGTCTATCGAGCAACGCCTCATGCAACCACTGGAAAAAGTCCTGCAGAAGCATTTTTTGGGAGAAAAATCTGCACAAAAATGCCAGAAATAAAGGAAATCCGAGACGACCAGGAGATGAGGGACCACGATGCTGAAAAGAAAGGTGCAGCAAATCTGTACACAGATTCGAAACGTGGAGCTAAGTATTCAGACATCATGCCAGGAGATAATGTTCTAGTGAGGCATGAAACTGGTGGTAAGCTAGACACACCTTATTACCATCAACCCTATACTGTCGTATCCAGAAGTGGCAGTATGGTGACAGTCAAGTCTCCGACTGGAGTCCTGTATAAGAGAAATGTATCAGGTGTAAAAAGGTACCAGTCCAGAGATACATCGAGTGAAGAGGTTGAAAGGCCAATACGAGATGCTGAAACTGAGAGACCTGATGATGTTCCAGAGGCAGTTACCAGCACTCCTGATGAAGTGACTAGAGCGCCAGGAACACCCGAAGCCGTGGTGAGCAGTATTTCCGACGCTGAGAGTGAACAACCGAGAAGCGACGACAATATTGCAGGCAGGCCGAAACGAAACCGGAAAGTGCCCAAACGATATGAAGACTTTGTGCCATAGTTTTAATAAGAACTTTGGGACAGTATTTAATCTTATATCATAAAGTGCATGTATGAGTGCTGTAGGAAGTAAATTTTATGTAGTTGAGTTATAGTATTACCATTAGTTACGATGTTTGTATGTTTCCGAGGGATATTGGTAAGTGAAGGTAAAGTTTATTTCTGATTAAAGGAGGGATGTCATGATAATGAATATGTATGAGATATACCGGAAGTCACGTGGTATGAGAGAGAGATAAGAACACAAGCAAGAGAACAAAGGAAACGGGAGAATAAAGACAACGGAGAAGTTTAGCCGATAAACTTGTGTTTAATGTTTTATTAACTTCACATTTCGGGCCACAATTCTCATAGAAATTAAACTTAGAGATAAATTTTGGCCAATATTAACATGCAAACAGATGCCTGAAGGGCCTGGATGGCATTTTATTGCACATTATATTACTAAATTATTACAAAGCCTTTTATTTCACTTGCAAGCTACCAATATCATCTACTTGCAAGGTAAGGCCTCCATTTAAAATATCATTTGAAATATCACTTGAAATATGGGTCCTTCAATGGTGCCATTCACTATGTGCTGAACCATTGGCCTAGACAGAAGTTCACATTCCTCTATCACAAGCATTTCCTTCTTTCTATACACAACAAAAAGTGTAAGAACAAGAAAAATATGCTGTACAGTGTAATTTTAATGTATCCTAGAATAAAATTGAAAATTGCAGCTAATAATAAACACACAGACATAATTCAATATTACATCTCCTTTTCCTGCATTAAAAAAAAAGAAAAAGACTGTAACTAAGTTATCCTGAATCTAATAGAAGTGAAAAAGCTGCTGGGATGCCTTAAACCACCAAGAGGGTAACAGTAATGGGTCATTGGGATTTGCCTTATATGTAAATTCAGGAAGCGATAATAAACATTTCATATGTTATATATGAAATAGTAAAACCACTATTATTCATTAAACTTTAAAATATTCCATAAAAATGTGCCACATTTTATCAAACTTCAGTTTTCAAAACATTACATCTAATCTTCTCAAAGTTCAAGCATGATAAGGTTTGGGTCATCCCTTGAGCATAACTGGGAGTGATAGAGTCCTTAGTAAAAAAGAAAATCTTCTAGCTATTAAAGTAGAAAAAGCTATCACATGGCAATCTGACCCCAATAATTGACTGTTCTCTATCACCACACCAAATCAAGCTGTAATGGGATGGGGTTGAATAGTGACTGAGAAAATACGGGAAAATATATTAAAAATTTCCTTCCAATAGTGATCTAATTCTGAACAGGACCAAAACATATGAAATAAAGGAGAAAACCCCATTACATCATCTGTCACATAAAGGGTTGAGAGCAGGAAAAATCTTAGAGCACATTTATCCAAAGATAAATTAGCTATGTACTATCTTGAATTGAATAAGTGAATGACGTGCACAAATGGAAGAGGAATGGACCAAATTTTAACACTTGGTCCATATATCCTTGAAAAGAATCATTTGTAAGTCACTCTCCCAAGCGCAATTAATTTTATTCATAGAAATGCAATTTAATTTAGAAATTAATCCATAAATGAATCCTATTAAACACTTTTGACAAGGATTTAACCAAAATAAAAGCCTATACAATTAATATCATGGGAGAATGGAAAAGTTGTAACTTGGTTTACGCATTTCCTTCTTGAGTTAGTGAAATCTGTCCTGTGCACAATATGCCAACTCCCATTGTCCTTTATAATTGGTTCAAAACTTCTCTATCTTTGCACTCAAAGCCTTAAATACCAACATACCATTTGCCTTCTGAAGAAGTATTAAAATTTTGAAGATTTTTGATAGAATTATAAGGAAAAATTATCAAGGGAGTCAGTAACCAGAGGACATAGATATGATAATTAGCAAAGAAACCAAGGGACAGGAGAAAATTTGATTTACAAATTGTGATGTGGAACAGAATGCCTGAAAGGGCAGCAGAAGTAGATTCAATAGGTGTCCCACAGGGATTTTGGATAAATACTTACCGTAGATTTTTTTTTGTAACTCTCATATAATTTTAACAAAATGGGTTAAATTAGTTTAATAAAATAAATAATAACCAGCAAAATCTCATGACAGCCAATGAAATACCACCTCAATTGAATTTCTGATACTAAAACACCCTCTTAATTTTAATCAGAATTTTTGGTTTAAGAACTGAATGAGAAATAGGTCATTGCAATCACTTTCATCCGAATATTATAATGCTGCATCACTGTATCATCTGCATCATCGCCAAATTTTCACTATAAAAGGGTTCCTGCTTGAGGTTACTAAAAGGACTAAACCATTTACTATAAGGTACCTACTCAGAAGCCTAAGGAAATATAGCATGTCCCCAAGATCTCTTATCAACTTTCATCAATGCTACAATGACGGTAGCCTGCCCAGATGTGTCACAGCTTGCAATCGGATTTGCTCCACTCAAGATTGCTAGAAACAGCATTGAGTTGTGAGCATAGCTCAGGTCATCATGCAAACCATCCTCCCCTCCATCAATCCTCTCTATACCTCCCGCTGTCTCAGGAAAGCTACCAATATACTGAAAGATTACTTCACTGCAGTCATAGTTTCTTCTCCCCAGCATATCAGCTTAAAGAACACGGAAATCCAAATTCAAGGACCATTTCTTTCCTGTGTCTATCAGACTCTTGAATGGATCACTCATTAGTAAAAGATTATGTCCTTGAAATTTTGTACTTTTTTTTCTATATCCTGCTCTTTGTCACTGTAATACTACATCCTGCACTCTTTGACACACTGTTACACTGCACCATGTACTCTTATTTTATTTTTGCTCTGGGATTCAAGTTGACTTAACTGAATAGCATACAAAATAATTCTTTTCACTTTATCATGGTACAAGTGGCAATTAATTACTCTGTCAAATTCAATTCCATTTAAATTCAAATATTCTCAACTTTCTCTGGAACTGTGAGGGCATCTATTCAGACTATGGCATCTCTGCTGGGTATCAGAACAATGCCATCAGTCCCATTCCCCCACATATTTTGCTGTAGTCCATTCTCTCTCATATGCCTATTAGCTCCACAGCCCTTTCTATCTGAGAGGAGAACCTCATCGGAGGCTTTCCCTCTACCTTTTTGAGCAAACCAGTTAACTTCAATAGAAACCGTGCCCTGTGTTAAAGTAACCTTGGACTGTTGATGCCTGTCACCCTCTTCCAATTCCTGTATTTTATCTCTTCCTTTTTGAAGCTGTCCTTTGGGATCAGGATTTGAATCTATAATGTTCTGATGAGGTTGGGGATTCCATTTGTAATCTGGTTAATACTAACTCCCTTTATGCCCAACATTGTTTATTGCAATTTAAAGTGGTCCATAGAGTACATATATTTAAAGCTAAAATAGCTCATTTTTATTCTAATATAAATCCTCTATGTGACAATTATTTTGATTTTTCCCTAGTTTAGAAAAAAAAAGGAAAGATATTTTTCACACACTATCACTGATTCTTAAGGTTAAGTTGGAATCTTGCCCTTTAATTGCTCTCTTTTGATTATCTGATGATAATGATATTTTATTGACCATCTTTAAACCAAATTTTATCTTTTACTTCATTGTTAGCCAGACATGCAATATTGATCAAATGGAAAGATAATACTCCATCTACACATACACAATGGTTAAATGATATTATGTCAGTTTAGAAAAAAAAAAATTCCATTAAAGATACAAATACTAATTTCTTAAAGACATGGGTTTCTTTTATGGACCATTACGTTAATCTAAAGTTTTAAGAAAGATCTAAACTTCAAAGCTCCATCATCAGTTTCCGAATTGTCGTCACTTGATATCCACATTAGGTTTTTTACCTAACCTTGAAAAATAGAAGTGGTTTCGACCAAAGGGTTTATTTTTCTCTTCTGAAATTGTACAGTTTAATTTTTATAATTGTAAATTTCAATAAAAATGTTGTAAAAAGAAAAGAAGTCCTTCAGCATGCCCTGTAGAGTCTTCTCTGGCAACAGCCCTCACCCAATCATGGCCAATCTGAGTGACAGGTATCACCCACTGTCCAGTCCACAGAGATAATCCCACCTGATATTCATCCTTTCATTTGTGAAATTAACTGCAGAGGAGATGAGAGGCAATTGATTTGAAGATGTTGAATGTGAGCATTTTGTTAACAATAGCAGTGAAGCAAAGCTACAAGAGAACATGAAAGAAAATGTGAAATCCCGCTCTAATTATGATTGATGAATGTCAAGAATCTGTTATAACAGAAAAACCAATTTGTTCTTAACAATTTTCCACTGACCTAACATTCAATATCTGCACAATCATTCAATAGCAACTTTGATCTACTTCCAGTTTACCCAGACATTATAGCCAATGTTTACATCCACACAATGTGCAGATTGAAAGGCATCCTGTTGCTTTGGGCTTATAATTACAAAGCCCACAATATATTTATTATTTTTTAAAGAAATATATTAATTCATAAAGCAGAAAAGCATATACAGATTATGGATTGACTGTAGTCATGTAATGGTTACATTATCAATGACCCAGTTGCTGGATGAACAATCAGGCATGTTTTTACTTTTTTTGTGTAGTCAGTAGGAGATTCGTACAGAATAAAACCAAATTTTACTGCTTCACAGGGAAGGGGGCCCATAAACCTTGAGCAGAGTCCTGGAATACCGGGGTGGGGGGAGGGGGGCATAACTGAAGAAAGTTTGAGAATGGATGCTCTAGACCAATGGTTTTCGAACTGCCCCCCCTAAACTCACGTTCCACCTTAAGCAATTTCTATGCCATAAGTGTTCAGTGATTAGTAAGGGATTGTTTAAGGTGGTATGTGGGTGTAAAGGAAAAGTTTGAAAACCATTGTTATGTGCATGGTTTCATAACTTCAAAGGAAATGGGCAAATGACAATTTTTCTGAAGCAAAACATTTCAGTAACAATTGGGTCTAAATCAATGATTCTCAACCTTCCCTTCCCAATCACATACCACCTTAAGCAATCCCTTACTAATCACAGTGAATTTATGGCATAGGGATTGCTTAAAGTGGAATGTGAGTTTGGAGGAGCAGTTTGAAAACCACTGCTCTAGACTCATAGAATTTAAGAAGAAGGAATTAGACCCTTTATATTTGCTTCCACTGCTCAATAAAATGATGAGTGATCACATCTTAGCCGAAGCACCACTTTTCTTCCTGTTCCCCACACCCCTTGCTTCATTATGTGTATTTATCTTGGCTTTGAATCAGTCAATACCAACAGCATAATTACTTTTTATATGCCTTTGAAAGACTGGGCAAGATGTTCAGTTCCATGAAAATTGCTGGCCTTGTCAGCAATGTCCACACAGAGTAAAAATAAAACACCAAAGGTTTTCCATATGTTCAGCATCATATGGAAAATGAGATTCATTCTTTCCCCACTGTATCATGTGTCAATTTCATCTCACTTAAATATCATAGTCTGTGAAATAATGAAACAGAGAAGTCATACTGAGTTTGCAATGAAAGGCTGTAATGTTTAAGCAAAAGGAACAGTGATAGAAATTAACCAGAAGGCTTCTGGAAGTGTTCAATTAATCAGTTAGATTGCAGCTGATTTGAATGTCAACTCTATTTTGCCACTTGACTCCTTGATGCCGTAACAAAGCTCTGCCATACCTCCATTGAACTGCTTGCACTCAGGATTGAATTTTGCATCTTTTTAAGAATGAATTTTTGGCAGTTGAGTGAAGAGAAAGTGGAGCAAGTGTAGCAGACTTTGGCACAATAATTCAATTCCCATTGACTGACTATAGAAAAGATCTGAACTTCCACATCAGTCTTGTGTTTCTGATGAGATAAAGAAATTAATCTGGGAATTATCAAGGTCATCTCCTATAGTTTAACATGAAGCCTGATTTTGGACTCAGGCTAGGAAATCGTGAGGAAACTAACTATTTGGTAATGTGTGGCATGACTACTTGGAGTGCTATTATAACACTCGCTTGTCATGGTCAAGTTCAATTTCACACTTAGTATCACCTGATTCTGCATGAATAATTCTGGACTACAGTGCACACACATAATACATTTCTCACTCAGCACTTTCAATTCCTTAGCCAAACTTTTTCTATTGTCCATCTGGATCAATATTACTTTCTTCCCTCCAGTTCTATGGGTTTGGAGGTGGCTAATATGTCCTAAGCATATTCCATACATTTTGCCATGGTTAGGACAGTGAGTGTTTGATGGGGCAGGTCAATACCTTGTGAATTATGTCCAACTTCCACTCTTTGTTTTGTTGTTCTGGTCAAAGATGCTTGAGATGCTTCCCCTTCAATTTGAGTGGTCATGGGCTAGGGGTGCCCAGGAAGTGCTGAGCATGTTATGTTCCTACAGGGAAACAACAACAATGCTCTTGGATCATTTTCTTGGTCCTCCCTCAGATCTTTTGATAAGGCTGAGCTCAGCGATGAGTGCATCAGAAATGTAATCACAACCCAAATATGACGATGTTGGCATGGAAGAGGGCACTGGGATATTGTGTACAAACCAGGAATGGCAGCCCTGAACCTTGATCTGCCTTCAGAGCCCAGGAACTCAGGCCTTTTGACCTTGATATCAATTGGCCAAATGCAACACCTCAAATTTGTTTAATTAAATTGAGAATGTGAGTCTTAAAATATTGACTAAAATAGAGAAGCAGAATGCATTCCATTGTGATTGTTAATGATTTAGCAAGGCTCAAACTGATTGTGAAGAACAACTCCTTATTTGGAAAAGACAGTAAAGGACTATTTGAACATAGAACATAGAACACTATAGCACAATACAGGCCCTTCAGCCCTCGAAGTTGTGCCACCCCATGTATTGCTTTAAATAAGTACTAAACCCTCCCTATCCTGTTACCCTCCCTCAATTTTTCTTCTATCCATGTACCTTTCTAGGATCCTCTTAAATGCTCCTAATGTTTCAGCCTCCATCACCATCCTATTCTAGGCACCTACAACTCTCTGTCTCTCCTAACCTTCCCTCTCTTCACTTTGTACCCATGTCCTTTTGTATTTGCCATTCCTGCCCTGGGAAACAGGTGCTGGGTGTCAACTCTATACCTCTCATAATCTTGTAGACCTCTATTAAATCTCCTTTCAATCTACTATGCTCCAAAGAAAAATGTCCTAGCTCTGTTAATCTTGCCTCATAAGACTTATTTTCCAATCCATGCAAAATCCTGGTAAATCTCCTTTGCACCCTTTTGATAATTTCCACATCCTTCCTATAATGAGGTGATCGGAATTAAACACAATACTCTTGTATAAATCTCACCAGAGATTTGTAGAGTTGCAACATGACCTATTAACCATTGGGTAGGGGACATGACCTTTTGTAATGAATCCTAAGAAATGCTCCGACATGGAAAAATAGTTGTGAAGAACTGTTTGAATATTCTGAAAAGTTGGAAGTTTGTCTGCATGAACATGCAACTGTGAGCCATGCAGGAGACACCCTTGTTTTGAGTATAGCTGAATATGACAGTGCTTCCTGCTATAACAGCGTACTTACGCTTTGCAAAACAATAATGAAGGATGGTGAAATTTGTCCACGCAAGCTTCAGTTCCTGATCTTTCGGCAGTCTCCAGCCTCAAAGTAGGTGTAACAACCTCACCATGAATACCAAATGTCTGAACTTTCCTGACTATCCCCTCAAGTGGATCTTTGTCAAGACCTTTGTAGACAACATCCACACCCTTTCCTTAAACTTTCATTAACAATTTGTTAAATATGACAAGCCATGTACAAATCCACAGACAATATTTGATTTTGAAGGCACATTTTTTTTGCTTCTTTTTCTCTTTTACTCTAAAGGTGCCGGGCCACTTGAAAGATTATTTTTTGTATGCCTTACAGCGGGAAGAAATTAATTCCATGTAATAGTAAAGGGCAATAAAGGAACTGGGAATCTTGGACTTTGAATCTTGAATAAAGCCATGTTGACTATTCCTAATCACACCTTGACTATCCAAATACTTCTACTGTATATCCGATATCTTGGAACAATTTCCAATAACTTACCTACAACTGATGTCAGGCTCTCTGGTCTATAATTTCCTTGGTTATTTTTGTTTAAAGAGCGGAACAACATGAGCTACCCTCCAATCCTCTGGCACCTCACCCATGGCTAAGGACATGTTGCATATGTCCGCCACAACCTTGGAATTTCTACAGTAGCCTCCCTCAAGGTTTGAGGGAATACCTTGTGAGGCCCTTTGGATCTCTCCAGACTTATTCTCTTGAAAACAGAAAGCACTTCTTCCTCTTTAATCTGTATAGGTTCCATGACCTCACTGTTTATTTGATTCTCTTTCCAAGACTTGGTGCCAGTTTCATAAGTAAATACAGATGAAAAAAAAACCATTTAAGATCTCTCTTATCTATTCTGGCACGATACATAGCTGACTAATCTAATCTTCAAGAGGACCAATTTTATTCCTTACTATCCTTTTAGTCTTAATATACCTATAGAAGCTCTTAGGAGTTTCCTTCACCTTGTCTGCTAAAGCAACCTCATGCCTTCTTTTAGCCCTCCTGATTTCCTTCCACTCAAGGCCAGCGATTGTCATTGAACTGAACCAAGGTTCCTTGTGCCTGCTAATTTTGCCTTTAACCCTGACAGGACCATACAAACTTGTTCTTTTGTAATTGTACCTTTGAAGGCCATCCACTTTCCAGCAGATTCTTGCCAAAAAAAACAACTTATCCCAATCCACTCATTCTAGATCCTTTCTCAATTCCACAAAACTGGCCTTTCTCCAATTTAGAATCTCAAATTTAGGACCAGATCGATCCTTATCCATAAATATTATCCATAATTATCTTAAAACTAATGGTATTATGATTGCCAGACCAAAAAAGTTAATCTACAGATACTTTGTCACCTGTCCTTTCTCATTCCCTAATAGATCTTCAGTATTGCACTCTCTCTAGTTAGTACCTTGATATATTGATTTAGAAAACATTTGTGAACACACTTGACAAACTCTAAGCCCGTGGTTCTCAAACTTTTTTCCACTCATATACTACCTTAACTCTTCTTTGGCTTGGTTTCGCAGACGAAGATTTATGGAGGGGGTAAAAAGTCCACGTCAGCTGCAGGCTCGTTTGTGGCTGACAAGTCCGATGCGGGACAGGCAGACATGGTTGCAGCGGTTGCAGGGGAAAATTGGTTGGTTGGGGTTGGGTGTTGGGTTTTTCCTCCTTTGCCTTTTGTCAGTGAGGTGGGCTCTGCGGTCTTCTTCAAAGGAGGTTGCTGCCCGCCAAACTGTGAGGCGCCAAGATGCACGGTTTGAGGCGTTATTAGCCCACTGGCGGTGGTCAATGTGGCAGGCACCAAGAGATTTCTTTAGGCAGTCCTTGTACCTTTTCTTTGGTGCACCTCTGTCACGGTGGCCAGTGGAGAGCACGCCATATAACACGATCTTGGGAAGGCGATGGTCCTCCATTCTGGAGACGTGACCCATCCAGCGCAGCTGGATCTTCAGCAGCATGGACTCGATGCTGTTGACCTCTGCCATCTCGAGTACTTCGACGTTAGGGATGAAAGCGCTCCAATGGATGTTGAGGATGGAGCGGAGACAACGCTGGTGGAAGCGTTCTAGGAGCCGTAGGTGATGCCGGTAGAGGACCCATGATTCGGAGCCGAACAGGAGTGTGGGTATGACAACGGCTCTGTATACGCTTATCTTTGTGAGGTTTTTCAGTTTGTTGTTTTTCCAGACTCTTTTGTGTAGTCTTCCAAAGGCGCTATTTGCCTTGGCGAGTCTGTTGTCTATCTCATTGTCGATCCTTGCATCTGATGAAATGGTGCAGCCGAGATAGGTAAACTGGTTGACCGTTTTGAGTTTTGTGTGCCCGATGGAGATGTGGTGGGGCTGGTAGTCATGGTGGGGAGCTGGCTGATGGAGGACCTCAGTTTTCTTCAGGCTGACTTCCAGGCCAAACATTTTGGCAGTTTCCGCAAAGCAGGACGTCAAGCGCTGAAGAGCTGGCTCTGAATGGGCAACTAAAGCGGCATCATCTGCAAAGAGTAGTTCACGGACAAGTTTCTCTTGTGTCTTGGTGTGAGCTTGCAGGCGCCTCAGATTGAAGAGACTGCTATCCGTGCGGTACCGGATGTAAACAGCGTCTTCATTGTTGGGGTCTTTCATGGCTTGGTTCAGCATCATGCTGAAGAAGATTGAAAAGAGGGTTGGTGCGAGAACACAGCCTTGCTTCACGTCATTGTTAATGGAGAAGGGTTCAGAGAGCTCATTGCTGTATCTGACCCGACCTTGTTGGTTTTCGTGCAGTTGGATAATCATGTTGAGGAACTTTGGGGGACTACCTTAACTAATTCCTTACTAACCACAGATCATCTATGGTATAGATGATTTAAGCTGGTCTGCCTTTCCAATAATACTCCTTGTATTGAAATCGATGTACCTGAGAACATTATTTCCACCACATGCAGCCCTTTAATTTCTGTCTTTATATGCAGTCTTAACATCATCATTTTCCTTCTACACTATCAGCACTCTGGTTCCCATCTCTCTGCAAATCTAATTTAAACACCCTCCCCCCACCCCAGAGTAGCACAGCAAATGTTCCTGAAAGGATATGTCCCTCTCCAATTCAGATGCAAACCATCCTGCCAGAAGAGGTTCCACCTTCATTGAAAGAGAGCCCAATAGTTATTAATAGTTAGTGCCAGAACCTAATACTCTCCATTATCAGGACCCACATATGGCTCCAGTATCTGGACAGGACTTATGCTCATCACAGGGAGTAGTTGAATCAGCAGTGGCTGGAAGATTGAAGCCAAATGGTTGGCTGAGTGAAGTTTGCAACCAGGAAATAAATGTACAGATCTATAGTTGGTGCGGTACCTTGGATGAATGGGTAAAGATGAATCCAAGCTAGAAATTGCAGGCAGAAAATGCCTAAAGTTACTCTGTGGAAGCAGCCTAACTCCTCTCAGAGTCATGAGAATATCCATGTGACATGCATTTAGCTTCTATTACTACCTACTCCTCTCCCTGCTTGACCAGGTAAGACAGCTACTAAAGTTTCTCCACAAACAATTCCATAGTGAAAAATGTGGTTGACCTACAATAATGACCATATGTCATCATTGGTAGAGAAGATGTTAAGGGTTTCTGTGGGGGGGACCCTTCTCTACCTGTTCAACCTGCCCAGAATCTCCATTTCAAGAGTGACAATGAACTCTCTCCTGTGGATCATTGGACACACTCTGATCCTACCATAATCATCTTCTGGGTTCTTGGTAACAGTATACCCTGTTCTTTTTGATTTACTATAGCATTATACCCTACACTTTTGTTTTATTATTGCACTACCTGCTGTATTTATGCTTGGGTTGACTTGCTTGGATAGCACACAAAACAGTTGTGGTAAAATATGCATAAAGACAATAGGATGGTTCATGTGCACAAATTAAAGATCACAATTCATATAAATTGCCGTTCCATTCAATGGTTGAATCAGTGACAACACAACTCCTACATCAAAAAGTATAGAAGGATCATGTATCGCAATAGCTTGAATGAGAACACAATAAGTGAGTCAATGCATTTTAACATTTAACAGAATAATGTGTACTTTGAAATACTTGAGAAAGCTATACCAAGTCCACTTTACAGGGAATTACATGATTACACCATGCAAGTGCACGACACATGTCACAGTGGAATGCTGTGCTCCAGGCTAATCTATTTCCAATATGGTAAAATCAGTGGAGTGTCAAGCTCGATAAAATTATCATCGGGCAATATTACATGCATGCTGCTTTTGATGTTTTTATTCTACACTGATTGAGTCTCTGATCTCCTTCAACTCAGCACCTCACCTTTAGATAGGATTTGGGAAGTCACTAGTGGAGATGGGGGAGCAAGGTCCTTACTTTACAGAGAAGTTCCAACATTTCCAATATTTGTGGGAAATAATTGTCAGAATTTAAAGGGATATGATGTGTAGAAAGTTAAAACATTGGTAAAATAGGCCTGTTTAGAAAGCCGAATGAATTTTATTTCAATTTAATTCCTTCTTGTGACTCCAATCCCTGTAACAATCTGACAGGGTTCCCAAGAGATGATGTACATCAGGATCTTGGACAATTATGTTACATCTTGGTTATTAGAGATGATGGTTTCATTATTCTTTGTTAACATATTTTTTATTTATTATTCCATACATGCAGTAACTATAATTATTAATAATACTGATATCAAAAAAGAGCAAATTAATCACATACATGATAGTTTTCACCTCTCACACAACCTCCCTCTCCCCAAAAAAATATTCAAATTGAAAACAGTAAAAAAAATTATAGGTAGAAAAAGATAAAAAGAAAAAAAGAGAAAGTAAAAAAAGAATCTTTGGATTGCAGATAAAGAGGTGTTGTGGAGTACAATTGATCAGTTCTAACATAAACATATAGAGGAGAATTCTGCAGGGCTAGTGAGATAAAACTGATATCACTACAAATTTAATCCCATTATTTGAGTGTACGATGCCAGATTTGTAAAAACATAAAATATTTATTTCTAAAATTATGTATTTTTTTCCAAAGGAATACGACTTTGAATTTCAGCATGCCGTCTTGGCACAGTTAAAGATGTATCCAATTTCCAAGTAATTGCAATATATTTTCTTGCTAGAGCTAATGCTGATTCCAAAAAGTTCAAATGAAAAAATTGAGAAACAAATATGCTACACTACATTCTACTTTTTTTATATTACTTTCTGTTAGGCCCATATTTGAGAGATAAGTTGGGGCCAACAATGTTTCTGTCTAGCTGCACTGAGGTAGAACTTCTTATTAGGAGAGGGATTGTTAAAAATAAAATATATTTCTTTGATGTTTTCATTATTACAAGCAGGAACTCCTAAATTAGGATTATATAGATTGAAGCAGAGATGGGAAACAGATTTGAATATTGCAATAGATCAACAAATGTGGGAAAATTTATGTAGGGATTGTAAGACTAATACTATCAATGTAAGATCTAGATTAGTTCAATATAATATTTTATATCAATTATATCTTACACCACAGAAATTCAATATATTGAAATCAGATTTATCAGATTAATGTTTTAGGTGTGGTGAAGATGTAAGATCTTTTATACATTCAACATGGTCTTGTCCCAAAGTGAGACCCTTTTGGCTGACTTTAGGTACATTTTTGGAACAAGTTACAAGAGATGTTTTTCCATTAAATCCTGATTTATTTTTATTAGGAAATATTGAAGTTACAAATCTAAAGATGCTTTCATTACTTGAACAGAATTTTTGAATACATATTAAATATTTGTATTATCTTCCAAAGAATAGAGAATATGAAAATATTTTGCACTTAAGTTGTGCATTATTATCCCACCACTTTTCTTTTTCAGAGTAGTTATTTACTCATGCCATTTTCAACTTCATTTATGCATTCAATATACACAAATAACCTACTTTGCTTTAAAATTATGAGTTATTGATTTTTATAATCGTTCATATGAAGGATTATGATAACTAAAGCATTAACACAATCTGATGACTGTATTTGTGTCAATCCTCATTCACCATCTAATCTCCACAGCCTTATACTCAATTATATTTTTTTTAATTTCAAGCTGGCATTCGTTATCCTTGAAAAATACAGTTGTTGACATAGAGTCATCATAATTCTTTTCTTCAGAAATTAAAAGTAATACCTTTCCAAACTAAGTTTGCATATTTCTTACTTTTTTTTGCGATGGACTTCTTCAAATGCAAATATCTTGTTCATTTCATGTTTATGCATTGGCCTCAATTTCTTTCAGTGCTTTGCAGAATATACTGACAAATGATGCAATGGAGGTCTATTGTAGAACACTCACTTTGCATGAAAAGCAATTGCATTGTATTTGTCTTCCAGGATTATCAATCAGAAGCAGAGTTTAGAATACAAGGGTACTTAAGATGAAGATCTTCATGTGCACTCTCAGTCAAATCTGTCAAGCCAGCTTTTACATCTCAGAATATATAAGCAATATGTGAAGCAAGGCTCTAAATCTTCATAATGCAAAATTAATCTGCTGTAATCATGCAGTTTAATAAATCAATTACTGTACATACATGATGAGTTAGAAATTAATCTTTACTTCAACAGAACCTCAAACACTTATCTCCTGATATCCAGATGCTGCAAACCAAATATTGAGAGATCTGTACCATGAATACATAATATTATGGTATTGCAGAGAAATTGGATGACTTTGTATGTTTGTTTGAATACAACATGATCTCGTTTTGGCTTTTGCCCACAGTACTGGTCAAGAAACTATAAACTCTGGACCCCACTCTGCAACTGGAACCTTGACTTTCTCATTGGAAGACCACAGTCAGTACAAAACAATGTCTGGTCCTCACTGATCATGAACACAGACGCACCCCAAGGATGCATGCTGAGCCCACTGCTCTACTCATTATACACCTATCTACAAGTTGTCAGCAAAATCATAAACAGCAGTGAGGAAACGAACAGGAGGGAGATAGATCAACTCATTAAATAGTGTAATGAGAACAAGCTTGCTCTCAACATCAGCAAAACCAAGGACATGATTGTGGACTTCAGGAAGAGGTCAGGGGAACATGACCCAGTTCTCATCGAGGACTCAGTAGTGGAGAGGGTCAAGAGCTTCAAATTCCTGGGTATCAACATCTCTGACCACTTGCGTTGGGACTCCATGTTGATGCAGTCACAAAGAAGTCTTACCTGCAACTATACTTTGTGAGGTGTCTGAGGCAGTCTGAGATGTCACTGAAGACTCTTGCAAACTTCTACAGGTGTACTGTGGTGGGCATTCTGGCTGGTTGCATCACTGCCTGGTATGGAGGCGCCAACACTCTGGACAAGAATAAACTTCAGAGGGTTGTTAACTCAACCTGTGACATTACAGGCACTAGACTTCACTCCATCGAGGACATCTACAGGAGGCGGTGTCTTAAAAAAGTACATCATCTATCCTCTCTGACCCCCACCTTGCCCTCTTCAGTCTGCTACAATCAAGGAAAAGGTACAAGAGCCTAAAAACAAGCACTCAGCATCACAAGGACAGCTTCTTCCCCAATGTCTTCAGATTCGTGAATGATCAATAAACCAAAGACACTGCCTTGCTTTTTGTGCACTATTATTTTTTTTTATTTTATTTTGATAGTAATTTTATAAGATATTTATAATATGAATGTTTGCACCATGATGCTGCCACAAAACACCAAATTTCATGACTTGTTCATGACAATAAATCCTGATTCTGATAATTCAGAACAAAAGAAAGAATCAATTCCTGTCTCAAAAAGGATCTGGATCCACTTCAATTCACCTAGCACCACAACCAGCCAACAGTGGGTGCTATCTTGCTTGCCCTCTACAATGTGTTAGATCACCTGAACCACAAGAATGCCCCTATCAGGCTGTTATTCATTGACCACAGCTCAGTGTTTAATACCATCATACCAGCAAAATCAACAATGAACTTGGATCTGGGACTCTATTCTTCCTTTTCCAACTTGATCCTTGATTTCATCGTCAACAGATCCCAATCAGTGTGCATTGGCAACATCACCTCCTCTTCACTGACCATCAAAACAGGGGCATCTCAATGCTGCCTACTTAGTTCCCTGCTCTATTCTCTCTACACTATTGATTGCATTGCCAAGTTTGGTTAAACTATAAATTTACTGACAACACCTGTCTGAATAGAGTGTAATGATGAGTTAGAATACAGGATTGAGTTCAAGAATCTGGTTGTGTGGTGCCACAACAATCTTGCTCTTAACAACTGTAAGGGGAGGCTGAGGAACTGTGCACATTGGTGGGACAATACATTGCATGATATTAAGTGTACAATGAGAACCTAATATTGTGGTATTGGATTATTTACCAGAATTGGATATTTTGGCATCTGCAGTTTGGCTCCGGATATTTTGGCACTCATATTTGGTGATGGATATGGCATAAAATTATTAACTCTAACTCCCATTTCCCCATGATGACATCTCCACACTTCCCTCTCCCCGCGGTGATGTCTCCACACTCACCTCACCCCATGGTGAAATCCACTAATTGTTAATGCCAAACTGTGGATGCCAAAATGTGGGTGTCAAAATATTCTAGACCCTTATTTGGTATCTTTTTTTTAAAATGAGCACCACATGATCCAATCTTGGTTTCCCCAAACAGGTCATACTAGAGATAATTCCCGAATGAAATTGTACCAGACCTGAATCTAGAGCAAGCACTTCTTTGATTGATCCCTATTTTCCAGAAGTCAAGCACAAACAATAACTTGGAACAAATTTATTATATATATTTTCTGAGGCACTTTGGCATGTTGTCAGATACTCCATTGAACTTCAACAGGAAGGTAAACTGACTGGTTGTTTTACATCTGGTTTAGAAACTCAATAATGCAGAGGCTGCAGAATGTGGCAAACTCCAAAATCTTAGTCTGATTATTTAAGGATGGATATACTTGCCCAAGGCACAGAGCAAATTGTTTAGATAGTTTGTGGCATGAAGAAGAGGTCATGCAAAATGTATCTGGATTCTCTGGATCTTGCAGGATGGAAAGTTCATTCATGTGTGAGTTGAGCTAGATGGTGCAGAAATGAGACCTCAAGACATATCTGAGGCTACACTTTTCTTTATATTTTATTTTCATAGACTCACAGAATTCAGCAAACAAAGCAATTTTTCCAACATTCATATGTATTTACAGAATCTGTATTTATCCCCTCCATTGCTCCCTCCCCCTCCACACCCCACATCCCCATACAGCTGAAAATACAGTCAAATAATTTATGCTGACACAAATGCCAGTGGGGCCAAAAACCCCCATAGAAACCTAAGAAGAAAACAAACCTAAGATTTATATTGGACTAACAAAGATAAAAAAATGAAAAGAAAAAAACTCACAATAGAACCAAAACAACTAAAAAGAAAACACAGACCGTCTTCACCATGTCCCGTTTCATTAGTCACACACTCATTTCCGTGCTGGGGTGGATTGTTGCAGTATTTCTATTTTGGGGGGGGGGGGGTGGGGGAGGGGGGTACTTATCAATCTGTGTGCCAATAAATTTCAAGTAAGGTTGCCACACCTTAACAAATATGTTGTGTTTCTTCCTTAAATTGTACATGATTTTCTCCAGGGGAATGCAACTCTGCATTTCCATATTCCATCATGTGGTAATTAGTTGGGAGTTGGACTTCCACAACATCGCTATACACTTCCTGGCTACTGCCAAAGTGACCTTCACAAATGGAATTTGGTATTTGCTCTGTCTAAACTACATGTCCCCAATATCTCCCAGAAGGTACAACTTCAGATTTTGTGGAAAATCTACTTTTGTAATTTGTTTCAGAATATCCCCCAGGTCCACCCAGAAGATCTCACCTTTGTACATAGCCAGATGGAATGGACAAAAGTTACAACCACACCTAAAGCACATTTCCAAAATTTCTTACCTTGATTTATATGATTTTTGTGGTGTGAGGTACAGTTTGTGCAAGAAGTTGTATTGCACCAACCTGTATCTGATGTAAATGACCCCTGTCACACTGTCCAGACACAGGTCTTTCCACCATTCTTCAATGTTGTGCCCAAGTCAGATTCCCATCTCTCCCTTAACCTGTGTAAGCCCGGCTTTGGGCCCTCACTTTGCAGTATGTAATACATCTTAGAGCTAAATTTACACACATTCCCCAGTCAAATTAGAATCTCCACATTACGGCATCTAGGTAGGGTCATAGACATCCCAATTTTTCCCTTAAGAAATATCTTATTTGCATAGCAGAAGAATGTTCTGTTAGATGGGGGTGGGGGGGAGAGAGTCATGTGATTCATAGGATGTGGGATCCCAACCCTCCTGGGAAAACAGAAAAAAAAATATTTAAATGAAGTAAAATAAAAAGTAAAAACAGGAATAATATACTTAACTTTTAAAATGTATCCAAATGAGAGAGAGAAAAAAAAACATCATTTGGACCTTTTAGAAGTATCTCCATAATTCGAAGGGAAGCCTCCATTACAGAAGGATCCTGGACCTGGATTTGGGACGAGGTCCCGTCGGAAGGCTAAGATGGAGGGGACGCTCGTAGGTGCATCCCTCCTGTAAACTAAAGAAGGAAGTTGCTGCACATGCCCAAATCGGCGCTCATGCACAATTCCTTTGAAGAAATATTAGCTTTGATAAAATACCTAACAAAACAGAGCCTCTCGCAAGGAACAGAAGAAGCGATGAAGCCATAAGATGATAATGATGAAGATTCAGATCAAGGAAAAGAAGAAGGGAAACGAGAAGAAGATATACTTGTATCTCAAGAGCAAGAGCAAGTTATGTACAGGATTATACAAATGGCTACAGGGGAGAGTAAATTTAAAGAAACTCCATTTGAGGGGGCTGTAAGAGAAATGCTGCAACATATGATGGAAATGAAGGAAGACATACTATATCTGAGGACTGAAGTAAAATATATGAATGCAAAGTTTATTAAGCTGATAGCTGATACGGAAAAGATGCAAGATGTGGGTAAAATAAATCTAAGGTTAAAAAAGGTTGAAAACGTACAGGAGAGAGTGGGGAAATTGGAGAATGAAGTTATAGTGGGGTCTGTTAAAAGAAAGAAATGTTGTGAAAAAATTTACAATATAGAAAAGTTTAGTTGAAGAAATAATATTAAAATTGTTGGATTAAAAGAGGGAGAAGATAAACGAGATACAATTTGATTCCTACAAAGATGGGCACCGAAAGTTCTGAGGTGAATTAATTTGAAAGTCCTATTGAAGTCAAAAGGGCACATAGAGCCCTTAAGCCACAACCACAACCAGATGAAAAGCCTCACCCTATAGTGGTTAAATGCTTAAAATATCAAGATAAAGAAAAAATCTTAGCCTTGGCGTCTGACAGCAAGATCAAGAAAGAACACATTTGAATGCCATGGATCAAAGATTTTCTTCTATCCAGATATTAGTACATGATTGTTGACCAGAAGAAGGGAGTTCAATCCAGTTAAGAAGACCCTTTGGGATAAAGGTTACAAGTTTGTACTTTTTTACCTAGCTATGTTGAAGATTTCATTTACAGATTGTAAACAAGTGGCAGAATTTGTGGAGACATTATCTATTAATGAACTGAGGGAAAGGGATGTGCTTATTTCATTGGTTGTTGTAATTTGATTATTAAGGTTGATACATTGTTAAGAGAGATGGATAACCAAGAGGTTAGGGGTGTCATGGTCTGGGACCCTCTGATCAAGTGTTTTTTTTTATGGCAGGTGCTGCATCCCGGATAATGGTGGGGGGCGGGGGGTGGGGAGTGGGAGTGGTACTGTGTATATTTAAACACCGCCAGCAGAGAGGAATTCTTACTTATTACCAATTATGTATTAATTAATTTTATGGTTAAATTCAGTATTTTTTTTATTTTCATATTTTGATTTCAAGAGAAGTTGAGGTCAACTCAGAAGTAAAATAAATATTTATTGGAGATTTGTAGTTTGGGCAGATATGAAGGAATTAAAGTACTTCTGGGGTAATCCTCACATTCTTTTCCTTTGCTATATCTATTCTCATCTTTTTATTTCCCACTTTTTTCAGGGACCTTTGGGGGCAAGGGGGTGGGGGGAGGGAATCAAACACTTCTCATATATATATATATATATATATATATATAATGACTAATGTTTGATGTACGTATTTACAACTTTGTAACTGACTGCATTGTGGATGAAAATTTTAAAATAAAATATTCAAACAAAAGAGGTAGGAAAGGGGGGAGGGGGGGAGGTTTAGTGGTACTAAATGCAGAGCTCAAGAAACACAGCTTACCAGACAAGAGTCAACTACTAACCTTTTTATTTTAAACAATTGTATGCTTCATAAAGGGGAGTGATGTCAATGCACTTCATAAAGGGGAGTAACGTCAATGCGCTTCATAAAGGGGAGTGCAGGGAAGCAACGCACTCCATCAACCCATGCGGGTCTGCAAATGCGGACTTCTCCTGGGTAAAGAAGGGAAACCCACACCATTCTGTGCCAGCCGCTTGGTGTGGTAATTCTGCCTGTCCAGCTGTGTGTCCGCTTGCTCTGCCACATCACCACCCCCAACCGAATCACTGCACGGCTGCAATATCATAACTTTGGGTATTTTAGGATGGCGTCCCCAGCACTTGGGAGGTGGGACATGCACAGGTTCAGCAATGTCCATGTGTGCAGGCTTCAATATGTCTCATGTAAAAAGTTCCAGTTGACCACAAATGTCCAATAACACTGCAGACCATTGTACTGCAGCACTTTATAAGGCCCCTCGTAAGGTTGCTGCAGGAATCTAGTGTGGGATGGACATTGAACAAAGATGTAAGAATTAGAGTCGAGACCAGCAGGAACGTATGTAGGAAGTGATCCATGTTGTGTTGCTGGAACTTGAGCCAGGGAACTCCTCTTATTTCTTAGTTCTTGTAATTCTTCTATAACCGAGGATCTAACTTTGGCTGGAGAAGTAGTAATGTTTGCTGGTACTAGGAGTGGAGTGCTGTAAACTAATTCTGCTGAAGTGGTCTCCAGTCATCCTTAGGTGCCATTCTAATACCCAACAGCACCCAAGGTAACTCATCTGCCCACTGAGGCCTGTTAAGTCTTGCCTGGAAGGCTTGTTTCAGATGCTGGTGGAAACGTTCCACTAGCCCATTAGCCTGTGGGTGGTACACAAATTCTCGCCAGGTTTGCCTACAAGGTTGAACTAAACTGAGTTCCCATGTCAGAGGTTAGATTGACTGGTACTGTGAATCAAGCAACTCAGGTCAAGAGAAAAGTCAGAGCACACATTTCAGCTGTCATGTCCATCATTGGTGTAGCTTCCGGCCAGAAGGTAAAACAGTCAACCATTGTTAGTATGTACCATTAACCTCTGTACACAGTCAGCAGGCCCACAATGTCTATGTGTACATGCTGAAACCTTTGAGTCATAGGTGTAAATTGTTGAAGTGGTGCTCGGGTATGCTGTTGTAACTTAGCTGCCTGGCAGAAGAGGCATGTTCATGATCAGTGAGTGACCTGCTTCCTTAAGCCATGCCAGATATATTTTAAGGGACATAAGCTCGACGGTTGTGCAGACAGATGGATGGGACAGGCCGTTAACATGGTTGAAAAGTTTCCTCTGCCATGACAGTGGGATGATTGGTCGTGGGTAGCCGTTTGAACTATCACAATGCATCTTCACCTGGTTGGGGAATAGCTGTATGGAAAGCTTGTACCTCCTGTTCCTCTTGTTGGGCTATTGCAAGAGCCCAGAGATCCAGCCCTCCTGTAATCACATTGACCTCTGTCCTGGACAAGGCATCAGCTACAACATTGTCTTTACTGGACAAATGCTGCACATCAGATGTAAATTCAGAAATATAGGCTAAATGCCTCTGTTGTCACATTAACCAGGGATCTGTAATCTTGGCAAGGGCAAACATTAGAGGCTTATGGTCAGTAAACGCAGTAAAATGCCTGTCCTCAAGAAAATATCTGAAATGTTTGATGGCCAGATAAAGTGCTAACAATTCCTATTCGAAAACGCTGTACTTTAATTTGGGCGTGCATAGGTGGTGGCTGAAAAACGCCTTTCTGTATTAGGACCACCCCCACGGCGATGTCCAATGCATCTGATGTGAGCACAAGTGGGGCGTGGATATGAGGGTGTGCCAACATGGTTACCTTTGAAATCACCTCTTTTGCTAGCAAATGCTTCTGTGGCCTTTGCAGTCCAGAACAGTTTTCAGGTTTGCCGGTGAGGATGTGGAACACAGGCTTCATGATCCTGGCAGCTGCTGGGATGAACCTGTTATAAAAGTTAACCATTCCCAAGAATTCTTGTAGCCCTTTAACTGTAGTGGGCTTTAGGGAAGGCCCAAATGGTTGATACTTTGTCTGGAATCAGAGTTGTGCCTGCGTTGAAAATTCTGTGTCCCAAAAAGTTAATTTTGTGTTTGCCAAATGCACACTTCCAAGGTTAATAGAAAGGCCAAAATCCCGAACCCTCTGGAACAATTGTCGCAGGCGTTACCTGTGCTCTTGTGTTGACTCACTAAGATGTCATCAAGGTAGATGAAAAGGAAAGGCAAATCTCTTGTGACAGCGTCCATTAAACATTGGAACATCTGAGCCACATTCTTAAGGCTCAAAGGCATCCTCAGAAACTCAAATAGACCAAATGGAGTAATAATGGCAATTTTAGGGATGTCCTTAGGGATTTGGAGATAACCTTTTACTAAGTCTACCTTTGAGAAGATATGTTTGCCATGGATGTTGGCAGCAAAATCTTGAATGTGTGGTATTGGATACAGTTGCACTGTTGAGGCATTGGTAATCTCCATAAGGTCTTAGGCCTTCAGATGCTTTGGGCACCATATGGAATGGCAATGCCCAAGGACAATCAGACCTTCAGATGATGCCTAGTTCCTCCATAGTTTTGAACTCTTTTTTGGCCTGTAATAGCCATTCAGGGGAAGTCTGCATGCCTTGGATTGTAGGGGAGACCTGGTGGTGGTGAAGTTGTGCTGAGCTCCATGACGTGGAGAGACTAAATGGAAATCTGGTGTAAGTAGTTCAGGAAACTCTGCTAATAAATTCGCAAAATCATCGGTGGTGAGTGTTTGCACATTTCACAAGGTTGTATTGCAGTATTGCCAGCTGATGACCTGAAGAAAGTAGAATGAGGTGATTTGGACCAAACAGCGCCCTTTCACATCTACCAACAAGTCATGTGCCCTCAGGAAGTCTGCTCCCAAAATGGGATGCTCTATAGCCATGAGTGTGAAAGTCCAGTGGTAAACCCTAATACCAGCTGTATCGACTTGGTACCATAACTACTAATCGTGCCATTGGCAGCACACAAGTTGGCTTGAGGCACTCGAGATTCCTACTCATGAGGATGGCAGGAAGATACTGAACTGAGCTCTAGTGTCGACTAGCAGTTTCATCCAGTGCGCTGAGCAGTGGCATATAATAGGCTGGTCTGGTCACCATCCACTGAGGCCATTAGTGGCGGTTGGCATTGTGTTTCCCTGGGAGTCAACTGCGTAACTGCATGGTGCCACATAGTGGTGCGCATTCCTGCCCCACTTTCTGTGGTAGAAACACCACTCACTGTTCTCCAATGGCATTTTCTTCCTCGGTTGTTTGTGGAGTGCCATAGAACTGGTGGCTGAATTGACTTGACTGTCCAAGGTGACCTGTTAAAATTTTGCCATGGGAGGCTGTGGTCCCTGTGAAGTCTGTCTCCCTCCCTTGCCACTTTCCTTGTTTTGGAGAAGTCAGTAGAAGAGAGCAGACGGGTGATGTCAAAAAGGAGCCATTCCAAAAAGCTGCCTTGAACATTAAGCAGTTGAAATGACTGTCTGATAACACAAGCATTTCATTCATCAGTTCTGATGGCCTGTCCCCCAAATCGTCAAGGTGGAAGTAAGCGTGTGCCTCTTTCCAGGTCTGAGATGCTGAAAGTGAAAAGGAGGTCTGCTTTACAAGCACTCTATTGATCGTCCTCAGGAGGGTTGTTGATAAAATCATCTTCCTTGGCAGCAGAATCTTCATGAGGAAACTACATGCCGGAATTTGGTGGCTTAATTTGCTCTGTTCCTAATGTGGAAATAATCCTCATCCTGCTGGAACCATGGACGTGGTCTGTGAGGCCAGAAAGGGTGGGCATTTTCACAGACACCACGGGCACCACAGTAGTAACATCCATTCTGCAGATTTTCTCACAATGTTTCACAGTTGGGGCTCAAAAGACATTGAGCACCGTCGGGGTCACCAATTTAGAGGGACTAACTATAGAGCTGAAACAACACAGCTACCAACTGGTTTTTATTTTATACAATCAAGCACCTCATAAAGGGGAGTGATGTCAGCGCACTTCATAAAGAGAAGTGATGTCAGCGCACTTCATAAAGAGAAGTGATGTCAGTGCGCTTCATAAAAGGAAGTGATGTCAGCGCGCTTCATAAAGGGAAGTGATGTCAGTGTGCTTCATAAAGGGAAATGATGTCAGCGCGCTTCGTAAAGGGAAGTGATGTCAGCGTGCTTCATAAAGGGAAGTGATGTCAGCACGCTTCATCAAGGGAAATGATGTCAGTGCGCTTCATAAAGAGGAGTGATGTAGCTCCATCCGCCACAGGGGCAAAAAAAAGACTCTGGATGTTATTCTGGTGTTGGAAGAGATTGTATTGTATGTTTGAATTTACATGAGTTTGTGAAAATCAAAAATAAATTATTCAAAAAAAAAAGAATGTTCTGTTAGACAAATTGTATTTGTTCTTCAACTGCTCAAATTAAATAAGCAGCCTCTGTTTGTAACAATCTTCGATACACCTCCTCTTCTGGCAGCAAGTGTAAAGGATTTTATTGCCTCGAATCAAGGGTATTAAATTATTCTGGGTCAAGAGTGTTTATGGGGGATATCCCCACCTTCCATCCACATCTGGAGTACTTGCTTTAGGATGGAGTCATCCATTTTCTTTGTGAATAATTTGGTATCCCACTTATATATGAATTCTGTGGCTATCTTTTCACCTGCTGAGTGTAGTCCAAATTGTGCCCACAAGGGGTGTGGAGTCCCTTCCCTCTAAGAGTGAGGTGAGAAACCTTGCCTAGTCTTCCCAGTAATAATTTTTGAAGTTGGGTAATTTTTAATAATTCCTCCCCCCCCCCCCCAAGTTATAACCCCATGTCAACCTTTCCATAGAAATTGTAGCCTCTTTCACCTTCCACAGAAAATTTCTGACACACTCATTGAGGCAAAGAAATGGGTAATGATTGGACAAGATACTGAAGCCTTGGCATTACCTTCATTCTAACACATTTGACTCTGCCCATCAATATTATGACCAGCATCTTTCATCTAACAAAGTCCTCCTCAATCTTCTGGAGCAAAGGGAGATAGTTCAATTTGTATGTTGTGAACATCTTCATCTATTTTAATCCCCAGATATTTAATGCCTTCTTGTGGCCATTTGATTTGACTTTCTTGTTGGTACTGCCCATGATCCCTGTTCGTCAAAGGCATTAACTCACTTTTGTCAAAATTTACCTTATACCCCAAAAGCCATCCATAATCCTCCACTGTGGTTCTCAGTCTGGCCAATGACCTCCCAGGGTCCATCAAATGTACCAACACATCATCAGCTAAAAGGTTGATTTTGTGTTCCACTTGGCCCACCTTGAACCCTTTATGTCTGGCTCATGCTAAATGACTTCTGTCAGTGGCTCAATGGCCAGTATGAACAGTGTTGGGGAGAATGGATAGCCTTGCCTACTTGACCTGCTCAATGGAAATGCTGGAAACATCTGCCAGTTTGTAATATTTTTTGCTTGGGGTTTGTGGTAAAGTGTCCTCACCCAATTAATAAATGTCTGTTCCAGTCCAAATGTCTCCAGCACCTTCTCTACTTCCAGAGCTTCTGCCACTCCCAGATCCACCCCTGACTATGCCCAGTGTACTAGATTAAGCAATTTAGCTATGTTGTTTGTCAATTGCCTCTTTTGTACATATCCAGCTTGGTCTGGATTCATTAATTTTGGCAAATATTCTACCAACCTATTGGCCAAACCTTTCACGATAGTTTTGTAATCTGTATTTATTAATGAAATTGGGCTGTTAGAGGTGGGATTCAATGGGTCCCTGTCATTTTTGGAAAACACTGTGATAATTGCTGTTGAGAAAGGCTCCGGGAGTGTATGTGTCTCCATTGCCTGATCCACCACTTTCATAAGAAGGGACATTAAATGATCTTTTAACTCTTGATAAAATTTGATGGGGAAACCATCCTCCCACAGTGATTTGCCAGCCTGCAGAGAGCTCAGAGTCCAGGCAATCTCCTCTTTAGAGAAAGGGGCATTTCATCCCTCTTGTTCTTCCTGGATCAAATTTAGTTGCTCCAATGAAAGCAAGAAATCATCTGTTTTGGTAGGGTCTCCCCTGACTCAGATTTATACAGTTCTTCATAAAACCTTCTGAACATTTAATTTATCTCCTTTGGTTTGTGTAAGATATTGCTTACCCCCATTTGAATTGCACTGATTGTTCTTGAGGCCTCTTCAACCCTCATCTGCCAGGACAAGACATTATGAGCCTTCTCCTCCAGATCATAATATTCTGCCTTGATCTTAATATCAACTTTTTTGTCTTAATTGTTTGTAGCATATTGAACTTGAATTTTTATTCTCCAAATTCCTGTATTTTTCTTCTGTGTCTGCTCTTTGATAATTCTTTTCCAGCTGGGCTATTTCCTATTCCAAATCATTAATCTTCTTCATGTATCCCTTTTTAATGCTTTTGGTATATCTAAATATCTGGGCCCCTTAAATAAACCCTCAATGTATCCCATATTAAAAAGTTATCCTCTGTAGTGGGGAAGATCATCTCACAGAACAATTCTATCTGAGCTCTAATAAAGCTACAGAATTTTCCCAATGGCCAAGTGTTCAGGCACCATCTATACATCTCACGGTGCTGGATTCACCAATATTTTCTGAGTAATCTTCTTTTTCTCTCTTCCCCATTTCCTTGATATCTATTCTTTCTTCCAATGCTTATTTTTCATCACTTTTCTATCTCCTTCCTGGTTGCATTCTTTGATTTTACTTTGTTCTCTCCAGAGCTCCAAGCTTCATGGCTACTCCTCTCTCCTCATCACGTGACTCCCAACACTGGCTACACTTGATTGAGACAAGAGAGCAGACTTGTGCCATTGTGCATCTCTGGAGGTCTCTGTCCCCAGTGGCTCTGGTCTGTTTAAGAAATCAAACAACATGGAGACCTCAGAAGGAAAGTCAAGATGATTTAGAATGAATTAATCAACATATTTAAGATAAGGAAGCTCAAGCCAGTATTAAACATTCTTGCCTAGTTCCCATGTTCTTCTATATAGAAAAAGGCTATGGATGGATAAGTGAACAAGCATTTTAAATTGGAGGTTTTAAACTGGGAAGTGTTGTGGATGTGTGAAACCTACATTGCTAGGTATGAATAATCACAGTCCACTGGACAATGGAGTTTTATTGAGATAACAGAAAGATCTAATGATCAATGGCTCTATCTTGTCCAGCCATTTAAAGATGGAGTATAATTTGCCAAAAAAATGCAATTTAAACATTACAAAATAGGAAAGACTGCAGATGCAATTGCCACAACCTAAAACATGATCCTACCACCAGACACATTGTCCTCTCTCCTCCCATCTCCACTTTCTGCAGTGACCGCGCCCTCCATGACTCCTTCAATCGCTCATCTTTTCCCATTAATCAGTTTCTTGGTACCTACCTGTGTGACTGCAGGAAATTCTATACTTGCACCCACACCTCCTCCCTCACCACCATTCATGGCCCCAAACAGTCCTTCCAAGTGAAAGAAAACTTCATGTGAATCTGTCGGGTTTGTCTGCTGCATCCAGTGCTCCCATTGTTGACACCTCTACATTAGAGAGATTGGATGCAGAGATTGATTCATTGAGTACCTTTGTCTTCTGCAATAACAGGGACCTCAAAGTAATGAACTATTTCAATTCCACAACTCATTCCCATGCCAACACATCTCTCCATGCATTTCCAAACTGAGGTCACCCGCAAAATGAAGAAATGAAACCAATATTCTGCCAGGGCATTCTCGAACCAGATGGCATTAGCATCGATTTCTCCAGTTTCTGATAGGCCAGAAACATTGGTTATATACCTTTGCTTCTTATGGATGCTGTGTGACCTTCTCAGTTTTGCCAGCACTTTGGTGCATTGCACAATTTTAAAAAGGTTAAAGCATGCCTATAGATAATTAATTTGGGAAAAACACATTTATTATAGCATACACATAATTGTCCCTGAATATTAAAGAAAAATCCAGTAATCTGATAGTATGCTTTCAGATATGATTTTGATGTTTCCCATATCTTTACCCATCACAGATTCTGAACAAGTTAGAAATACACTCCTAGATAAATGGTACCCTGAGGTGATCACATCATTCATTTACTCAATCTTGCTAGTCTGAGTGAACTGGATGAATGTGGTGCAAATGTCTTCATTCTAGCCCTCAGTGGGATACCTGCTTTGTATATTAATCATTATTTGGTCACTGAATATGTCCTGAGAGATCTTAAATGCCATCCACAGTCATCCCTATAAATACATACATGGAAGCAATGTTGAACTTCAGTTGATAACTCACTTGATATGTTCAGTCAAAGCTTAATAGTTTATTGATTTAATTCAGTTTGTGCTTGGTGGTACATTGCTGACTTCAGTCATTAACAAAGGAAGCAAAACACAAAATGCTGGAGAAACTTAGCTGGTTAAACAGTGTCCTTTATGTCTATCTTTGGCTTGGCTTCGCGGACGAAGATTTATGGAGGGGGTAAAAAGTCCACGTCAGCTGCAGGCTCGTTTGTGGCTGACCAGTCCGATGCGGGACAGGCAGACACGATTGCAGCGGTTGCAAGGGAAAATTGGTTGGTTGGGGTTGGGTGTTGGGTTTTTCCTCCTTTGCCTTTTGTCAGTGAGGTGGGCTCTGCGGTCTTCTTCAAAGGAGGCTGTTGCCCGCCAAACTGTGAGGCGCCAAGATGCACGGTTTGAGGCGTTATCAGCCCACTGGCGGTGGTCAATGTGGCAGGCACCAAGAGATTTCTTTAGGCAGTCCTTGTACCTTTTCTTTGGTGCACCTCTGTCACGGTGGCCAGTGGAGAGCTCGCCATATAATACGATCTTGGGAAGGCGATGGTCCTCCATTCTGGAGACGTGACCCATCCAGCGCAGCTGGATCTTCAGCAGCGTGGACTCGATGCTGTCGACCTCTGCCATCTCGAGTACCTCGACGTTAGGGGTGTGAGCGCTCCAATGGATGTTGAGGATGGAGCGGAGACAACGCTGGTGGAAGCGTTCTAGGAGCCGTAGGTGGTGCCGGTAGAGGACCCATGATTCGGAGCCGAACAGGAGTGTGGGTATGACAACGGCTCTGTATACGCTTATCTTTGTGAGGTTTTTCAGTTGGTTGTTTTTCCAGACTCTTTTGTGTAGTCTTCCAAAGGCGCTATTTGCCTTTATGTAGCAAAGGTGAAAATACATCACCAGTGTTTTGGGCTTAAGCCCTTTGTTGGAAGAATGTTGGCAGGCATCCAAACAAATTGGTGGAGGAGAAAGGGGGGTAGGTAAAAGCAGGAGGTGATAGGTAGAAAAGGGTGGGAGGGGACACCAGTAATCAGGGGGAGTGGAAGGGGAAGGGAGGGAGGAGAACTGGAAAGGAGGAGAGGAATAAAGACAAGCAGGTTAGCAGAAAACAGAGAAGTTGATGTTAACCCCATTTAGTTGGAGAGTCCCCAGATGGAGAGAGCAAAGGTTCTTAATCGCAGAGTACCTCTACTCCCTCTGCTACAGTAAAAGACTTTCCAGTAGCCAACCATTTCAATTCTGAGACAATGGCCTTGTGTACTATCCCACCCAGACCACCGCAGATTGGAGAAACAACACCTTATTTTCCATCTGGGCACTCTCCAGCCAGATGGCATTAGCATCGACTTCTCTTGTTTCTGCTAACCTGTTCGCATTTTATTCCCCTTCCCTCTTCCCAGCTTTTCCAGTTCTCCTCCCTCCCTTCCCCCTCTATTTACACTGAATGATACTATAACTTTCCAACAGATGAACATTTCCACGTCAAAACACTTTCACAGCATTATGGAACTTTTCAGGAAGAAGTGCCAAAATAATGACATGAAAAGCTTTATGATTGTGAAAATAACCAAATAAGCTGTTTTGTGAGATAAATATTGCCCAAGATTTGATTTTTTTAAAGATTATTTTATTTCATGTGATTAAACAGAAAATGTAATATTACACACATATTACTTATTAATATTAAATGTAATATTTCTCCTCTCCCTGATCGCTGCTGTCCCCTCCCTTCACCACTGTTACCTTTACCCCACCCCCTTTCCCTGTCACCATTCTGTTTGGACACCTGCCAACATTCTTCAAATGAAGGGCTTAAGCCCGAAAACGTTGGTGATGTATTTTCACCGTGGCAACATAAAGGACACTGATTTGGCCAGCTGAGTTTCTCCAGAATTTTGTGTTTTTAATTCAACCATGGTGTCTACAGACTTGTGTGATTTACTATAAATAAAGAAAGGTTCTTTGAATAATAGAGATAGGTAAGGTTATAAATACTTACACAATACATTATGTACCAGTGGCATAACTGTTTTAGGTTTAAATTGAAATCGGTCCATTAACCAATGCCCATGAAGACCAGTTGAACTCACTGAATGATACTATAACTTTCCAACAGATGAACATTTCCACGTCAAAATGCTTTCAAAGCATTATGGAACTTTTCAGGAAGAAGTGCCAAAATAATGTCATGAAAAGCTTTATGATTGTGAAAATAACCAAATAAGCTGTTTTGTGAGATTAATATTTCCCAAGATTTGATTTTTTTAAAGATTATTTTATGACATGTGATTAAACAGAAAATGTAATATTACATATTAATATTAAATGTAATATTACATTCTGGTCTGACAGGTCTAATTGATAGCATTAAAATCAGATACCAGGTGGCCTTCTTGCATTCAGCACTCTCTAAATCACATTACTGATATTTGGTTCCCACATGCCAGTCTCCAGCAGCCCGCAGCCTGTGTGGGTTGTTTGACCACAAGTCACCAGAAGTCCGCAGCCTCTGCGTGCCTTTGAGCTGTTGAGCCTCTTGAGGTCCACAACCATGGTCACCATCCTGTAGGGTTGTCTCAAATGCTTCTACTTCTCAATGAGATGGGGGAGGGGCTGTTTCTTCCCATTTCTGCTGCCCTGCACTGTTCCACTGCTCCTCCAGAGTCTGAAACCCTTCGATACCAGTGCCATCGCAGGTGCCACCAGCTTGGGTGGAGACCCTGTGGTTGCGGGACTTTAAATAATGTAATTGTTGCTTCTTTAAAAGACCACTTCAAGCCTGTATGGAGCTACCTGCATTAGGATCAGATGGTTCGACCCTGTGGAGGAGTGCTTTGCCTCAGTGCAGCCATTTTTGGTGAGATAGATATAACTTCCTATTCTTCATTTAAATGGTTTCGCTGGATTTTTAAAAAAAGAGATAGAATCTGACGGTTAACATTACCACACAAAGATTCTCAACCTTTTTCTTTTCACTCGTAGACCACTTTAAGTAATCCCTATGCCATCGGTGTTCTGTGATTAGTAAGGGATTGTTTAAGGTGGTCTGTGAGTGGGAAGGGAAGGTTGAGAATCACTGCCCTAGATCCAATTGTTACTGAAATATTTTGCATGATAAAAATTGCCATTGGAAATTTAAGTAATCCCTATGCCATCGGTGCTCTGTGATTAGTAAGGGATTGTTTAAGGTGGTCTGTGAGTGGGAAGGGAAGGTTGAGAATCACTGCCCTAGATCCAATTGTTACTGAAATATTTTGCATGATAAAAATTGCCATTGGCCCATTTCCTTTGGAGCTATGAAACCATGCACATGACGAGTCAATTAGTATGATTAAAACACAGGTTTTCAAACTTTATTCTTTCCACCCACTGAGCACCTTAAGCTATCCCCTTACTAATTACAGAGCAACTATGGCACAGGGATTGCTTAAGGTGGAATGCGAGTGGAAAGAAAAAGGTTCAGACCCATTGTATCATGCCATGACAGATTGTATAGCCATCTGCCTTTGCCTGATCAGAATTTATAATACCCCACTAAAAGTGACAGGGGCATTATTTGCTAATGAAACATGAAGCAGTGAGCTAACTTTTAATAAACTAAACAATCTTCAATGATTTCAGCCCAGAAACCAATTTGTGTGCATGGGCTTGAAAAATTGAAGCAAAATGGAAAGTTAACATTCAAGGGAAAACTTCAAGCCGAGCATAAAGAAGAAATGGTTGACCAATTGTGATTAATCATATCAACAAGATATAATATGAGTGAGTATTAAACAATACTTTAAACAATGAAGGGATAGGAACTCATGTCTGGATTACCTTGCAATTCTATCAATTATCTGGGCGAATCATATGCCATTTTTTGCTGCTTTGTGGTCCTAGACGGGAAACCTTGTGTTAAACTGATCAACAATTAAAATATGAAGACAGCCATTATGTCAAGATCTGGAGATCCACACTTCACTGTGAATCCTGGCAAGATACTTTTAAGCAATAAAATACTTAAGGTGAAAAAAATTCAAAGACGAGATATTATATGCCAGTGACATATCGATTTTAGTTTTAAATTTAATTCACTTCATTAACCAAAGCTCAAAGAGTTTTACCCAGCTTTTGAAGATCGAGATCAATCTTTCCCACACCCGAGCATTTCTAAATAAAAATGACAAAACATCAAGCAACTCTGCAGGATGGATTTCTGTTTCAATTATGTTGATTGTGGGATAAACATTGGCCAAGATACTGGAATTAACTCTCATGCTCTTTCATAGACTTTGGATGCGAGAGCATCTTAAATTTAAGACAATAATCCTTAATAATTGCACTGAAATGTTGGAGAGAACCAGTTTCTCATGTTCTTACTGATAAAACATGCATCTCAATGCTCCACTAAAAGCAGCAGGAAAATTACATGCCAAAGTAATATCTTGCAGCAAGTCAACATATTTAAACTAAATTATCTTGCAATGTTTTCAGTACAAAAAACAATTTGTGCATATCAACTTGATTGATCATAACAAAATGGCATGTTAACATTGGAGGTGAAACCAAGCCAACAAAGAACGAAGGAGAAACTGGTGGAGGAACTTAGTGGGTCTTCAGCCTCATGCACCTCCAGAAAAAAAGAAATAGTCAATCAATCAGGAATGTCCTAGATCAGCAAAAAATATTTATAGTTCAAAACTTTTAAAACTCTACATATCTGGTAGGATTTGTGAAATCTTATATACAATTCATTTTGAGGTCAACAGGAGAAAAGAATACGAGTGAAGATCAAACAACAATTTGAATAATGAAGGGACAGAGGACTCATATTTAGCATTAATTATCTGGGCTAATCAGATGCATTTCAAGATCTGAGCATGAAAAATATGTAAACTAACCTCACTTTATTTAACCCTCAGGAAAGCAACGGGGTGCAAATCCAACCTGGTCCATGACCTACCTCAGGGGTACTCAGGACATGTCCACTGGTGGCTTGAATAGTAAAATGGCTGATCTGGTTACTCCTGTGATATCAACACTTGCGCACTGGGGGGAGAGGTCAATGTTGTGGGGGAATGGGGGGTGCTGTGATCAGCAGGAGAGGGGTCCTGTCACAAAGGGGAGAAGAGATGGGTTAGGGGGTGACTGACAATGAGTGGAGGGGGTAGGGGAGACTTATCAAGAGTTCCCCTGAATGTGTGACACGTCACTTATCGCATTTTCACTGGGGCAGGATCCCCCTTAAATCACTTGGTTGGCGATTTAATGGATCAATTCCCCTTGTGGTGATACACCACTAGCCTACTGCAGGGGGCAACCATTGTACCTGCAGGAAGATCAGTGGAGGACAGACAACATCTGGACGAAACCCCACCCGGCCAGCTGCCAATCATCTGCCTGGGGTATAAGCCACATCCGGCCCCTCTTGAGGTTAGTCACTCAGGGCAGAGCACAGCTAGCTACAGCAGAGACTTTAAGCTGAATAAAGCCTGTTGTTCAGTCTTTGAATCTTGTGTCTGCTTACTGTCATGACAGTGTATTACACTCCTGCAGCTTAAAAGGTGCTGGAAGCACCTTTGCCCCAGTAATCGCACCTGGGTCCAAGGAGGGCTACTCAGGTGCTGCAGCTTAAAAGTGCCTACTCTTTTCTCTCTCCTTCCATCAGACAGGAGATAAATGCATCTGAAAATAAACACCACCATATTCAAGGACAGTTTCTTCCCCATTGTTATTTGACTGTTGAAAATGCATTTTTCCTGTTAAGGCATTTGTACTTTTGTTTTATTGTAGCAGCATGTTTTTATTCTTGCACTAGCCCCTTTTCCTCTTTTATCCCAGTTAATTGTTGTGCAGGATAGGAAGCCCTTTGTGCCATTTCCACTAGGCTATCCTTAACTGGGACAGTAATTGCTTTTCCACTGAACACTCTCATCCCCGGGGATGAGTGCTCTACCTTCAACTGGGTGACTTTCTGCTGTGCCTTTTGCACTGGTTTTATCATCACACTGGTGACAGAAAACACCAGGGATATGAATAGGGGCAGAGGCGGTTAATACCCGGCATGAAACGACATCATTTGAAGCAGGCATTCGGGCAGTGTTCCTTTTCCACTGGACCCTGTCCCAGTAAATTCCCAGTTAATTTCTGGAACAGGGTGCCAGTGGAAAAAAGGCTATTAACTTCTGTATAGCATGCAGAGTTCTAAAATATTTTATTGAATTTTTTATCATATTGTGGTACACATAACAATAAACAATTTCATTCAGTTCAATTCACATCATTTTTTGTTGTTAAGCAAGAAAAAATTGGCAACACTGCTGGAGGTACTATAGTGGGGTCCGGAGTCACAGTACACACATGGGGTCCAACCACCCATTTTAACTGCTTCATGCAGGCTTTGAATGGCCTGTTAAAGGAGCTGATGATAATTTTATTTAAAATTCTGCTACAGCATGGTCTGGTCCTAAGATAGCAGCATCTATGAACGGCAGCAACCATGAGGGGTTGAAAAGACTCCGGGAAAATGGAGGAGAGGTGCAAGGAACTAGAAAATGGGGAGACCACACCCCCATCTGAGAAGGAGAAGCAGAGACAATGGCCCACGGGACGGTAACAGACCAGTGAGGACTTCTGCGACTGAAGGAACCACATAGGCGGCGGGCTACTGGTGACTCAAAGCGAGGAACCCACAGCAACCCACAGTTGCTGAAGACTGGTTTAAGACAGGTGGAAGGGGCACCAGGTATCAGAACTAGGGTGTGAAAGGATGCCGATTGCATGGAAGGGGTCCTGATTGTGTCGGAGGTCCGGATCTGGAGCTCAGGTTGCCAGTGGTTTGGACTGGACTCTGTGCGGCTGCAGAAGTGCTGGAGGTGAATTTACGGACACTCAGTGGCTCTGGCGGGAGCTCTCTGTTGCTTCTCTTTCTCTGACTTAAAGAGGCGCTTCAGCCAATATTGCAGATAGCCAATCTGTCTGCCTTACAACAGGCAAAACAATTTTGTGTAATAGGACGCTGTTTTATTGCATGACAAGACATTTAATCTTGAATCTTGAAGGATTCCTACTTTTATCAGGGGTTTGGATCTGGAGCTCAGGTTCCTGATAGTGGAGACGGGACAGTATGGCTGCAGGAGCTACGGGAGCTCCTGAAGGAGAATCCACAGACACTCAATGACTGTGAAGGCAACTCTCTTTTGTTTCTCTTTCTTGACTGCAAGAGGCAATTTCTGACAATGGAGAATCTGTCTGCCTTACAGCAGGCAAAAAACAACTTCATGTAATATGACACTATTTTTATTACATGACAGCAAATTGAACCTTGACTTGACCTTGAACATTGTGTTGAATTGATCACCATTTAAGCCATGCACAAATATTGTCACTCAATCTTGGTACATGTGACAATAAACTTGAACTTAAAGATGGCATTATATGAAGATTTGGAGACTGGTGATTAGGATATTCTCTATGTCTTCCTGCTGTTACGTGATATCACACAAATGGAAAGGGAACAATGCTTTTAACAGATTATTTGATACTTTATATTTAATATTTATATTTATATTTAATGCATTATAGTATTGGAGTATAAACTTGCACTTGGACAGCATGCTTGAGATCCAATCTTATAGTTATTGACATATCATTACACAATCTTGCAGAAGGTTAAGAAGAAAATGAAAGACACAATCTACATGAATAAGTGCTGTGTATCCATTTCTTTAAAAAATACAATCGTACAAGGAGAAGTGTTGCCTAATTAGTTCTTTACTCAAATCAAAGGTGGTTCCACCCAGCCCCACAATTCAATGCTGTTATGTAATGTCACATGCCTGGGTATACCCACAACACTCTTCCCGCTCCACAAAACTAAATGTCTCGCTTTTTTTAAACTTTATTTAAAGATTTTATCACATGAATAAAACAGAAAAAATTAAATTTAAAGAAAAATGAAAAATAAAGTAATTATTACAACACAACATTAATGACCTAACTTAGATTAGTCTAACCCCCCCCCCCCCCATATATGGCCACTAAAAAAAAAATTATATATATAAAAAAACCACCCTCCCCCAAAATAAAGAGTGAAGAATTAATAAAATTAATAATATTATATATTAAAAAAACTCACAGACAAACAAAAAGAAAAATAATAAGTAAAAATACTAATTAAAAAAAAGTTATCAAATCTAAAATATCACACATAAAACATATTTAAGTCAAACTTAATTACATGTACTTAACAAATGGAGTCCACTTCAGCTAAAAGACATCCTATCTTAAATTGAAAAGAATATCTTTTCCATAATTAAACAAGACTTCATCTCTAAATACCACCTATCTAAGATTAATATATTTCTATCTTTCCAAATAAGCACTATACATTTCTTGGCCACCACTAAGGCTAAATAAATATAAGAAATCTAATAATCAATTAAGCCTAAATCAATTAATGATTGCATATTCCCTAATAAAAATATATCAGGATCTAATACAACATAGATATTATATAAACTATTAAAAATAGATTGAATACCTTTCCAAAACTGTTGCAATCAATCACAAATTCAAACAGTATGTGTAAAAAAAAACAAGTTGATTATTATATAATGGCTTAATTACTCTTGAATACTTGTCCAATAGAGGCTCCAATACCACATTTAAATCTCCACCAATCATTACATTAGAATTTACTTATCCAAATAATAAATACATATCCTCAACAAAAGCTATATCCTCAACATTTGAAGCATAAACATCAAGCAAAGTCCAAACCTTGTTAAAGATTGTACAATTCAGTTTCAATAATCTTCCACCATCTTTCTCTTCACTCTGTAACTGAAATAGTAAATTCTTGTATATCAAAATTGCCACTCCTTTTGCCTTTGAATTAAATGAAGAATAATTTAAAAAAAAATTATCCAATCCATTCACGTTTAAGTTTCACATGTTCCTTATCTGTTAATTAAGTTTCCTGGAAAAAAAAAGCCACATCAACTTTTAATTTTTTTTAAGTAAACAAGTATTTTCTTACACTTAATAAGATTATTTAAACCCTGGACATAATAAAAAAAACAAACTTTAGTTTAGACCTTTCTTACAACAACACAACAAGAAAAAAAAAGAAAAAAAAAACACCAAGAAAAGAAAAAAAAGACCCCCTTCCCTTATCCCCTCTTAAAACTACAACAAAAAAAAAAGAAATTATTTCTTTTTAAATAATTAAAATAAACTTCACTCCTTAATCCAAAAATTAATTTAAAAAAACAGGTAAGAGGTTACAGCTACCTCCTCCTGTCTAAACTGCACAATGCGGTAACTCCCACAAAATATTGGGTGTGAGATAACTCACACGTAGCTGATGACTTCTGGAAAATAATGCCCACTCAGTTCCCTCTCCTAACTCCCATTTCACATTAAACTATCATCATTATTTAAATCTTCTCGAGAGAAAAAAAAAATCTTTTTTTTTTAATCAGCTTTGTCACTCCGGCCACCATTTCTTCCATTTCTTCTTGAAATTCGATTTCCATCTTGTGTCTCTACTCTTTTTGGAGACCGTGGAGGACTAAGCCATTCCTGGAATTGCGTGATTGGTAACAATTGAGCAAAGTCCATAGCTTCTTTAGGGTTATCAAAAAATTTTGGCTGACATCCATCATGGAAAATCTTCAATACTGCAGGGTATCTAAATGTTGCTTTATATCCTTTTTTCCATACACTTCTTTCACAAGATTAAACTCACGTCGTTGAGACATAACTTCTTGACTCAAATCCGGATAAAAAAATAACACGATTGTTCTGGACCATCAAAGGAGATCTACTTTGTTGCACATTTCTAATAGCCACACGTAAAATTGTCTCTCTATCATAATAGTTTAAACAACGAACCAGAACAGGTCTTGGATTCTGTCCTGAAAAAGGCTTTCTTCTCAAAGCTCTATGAGCACGTTCCAATATTAAGCCCTCCGGGAACTTACCTTGTCCTAACACTTGTGGCATCCATTTGGTAAAAATTTTTCTTGGATCTGGTCCTTCTATATCTTCTGGCAAACCAACAATTTTTATGTTGTTCCATCTAGACTGATTCTCCAAATAGTCAACCTTTTTCGCTAAATTTTTATTCTGGATTTGTAAAGTTTCAATTGTTTTATTTACATCTTGTATTTGATCTTGTACCTCAACTATACCTTGGTCACAAACATCAAGTCTTTCATTCATTTCAAGCTTAAAAGCTCCATAATAAACCATCTGTTGAGTATTAATATCCACCAAGGTATTAAGCTTAGTATTAACTTGAACCAAAAATTTACCTATCTCTTTGATTGAAGAAGATAACTTAAATTCAAGATTTTTGATAAGCATATCAACTGGAATAGATTCAGGCAAAATAGGATCCTGCTGTTTCTGAATAGCCAAAGGATCTTCTATTCCTTCCCTTAGTTTAACTGCTTTTCTTGCAGTATGACTACGTGTAGAAACCCCTGCCACAACCTCCTCAGCAGTATCAGAAGACTGATAGTCAGGGTTATCCTTAACCCATATTACATCAAAAGCCTTCATTACATCAAGATCTGTTGAAGTCTTCATAACTGGTGGTGCATTTCGCAGCGCCACCGCTACATCAATCGGTGGACGTCTCTTTAAAGTCGGGTCTTCAGCTGGCGGCGTCCCAGCTGTTTCAAGTGTCAAAAGTTCAGTGACAGCGCTCATAGCGGGCGTTGATTGAAATACACGCGCCTGGCTAGCCCTTTGTTCCAAAGGCTGCCGGGTGCCATTTTTAAAGAGCCCTACCGGTACAGAGCGGAGCTCCTTTACCGAATCCTGCACTTCTCCTCTTGGATCCATTCCACACTGAGTCCTGGCTTCTTGTAAACAGGTAGGCTCTGATAACTTCAGAAAATGTAATTTCTTAGCGATCTGTTGCCGTTTTCTTTTACCTTTTTTCAACAATTGTACCATTAGAAGCTAGTTCAACACCTTTAACTATTTATAAATTTTTTAGAAAGTTTTAACAGGCACTTATAAACAAAACAATAACAAAGAGTCAGGAGAGGACTGGAAGGCATGTCTATTCCTTACGCCATCTTGCCACACCCCCTAAATGTCTCGCTTAACAGCACATAAGCATAAGTATCCAAAACTACGATAAGACTAAAGAATACAAATATAACTAATCGTGATAATTACTATCCCGTGCAACAACGTAAATGTAGTGATGTGAAACACATTAAGTCGGAAAGTCATTGTACATAGTCCCTGAGATGTACTGGAGGACGTCTTCCCTTTTTGATTTTATTGGGGATGAAGAATCCTGAGGGGGACTTTTTGGGAGCAGGTAATACCTCCCCATCAGCTGGTTCTAGGGCCTGCGAGCTCAGCAGTTAGTTGACACCATTCCATGTCTGTTCTACACTGCTCTCCTGAGCAGCCCATGATGAGGGTTCCTCCACAATTGGTAATGGTGTTATTTCAGGAATGTCACCATCAGATTGTGCCAAAAATGTGGTGGTGTGGAGATTGTGTTTGGAACAGACACTGAATCATCCACTGCTCTTAACTGGTCGATGTGTCACTTTGCTTCCCACCGGTACAGAAAATGAATGTGGACTCATATTGTTTAAGAAACACACCTCTTATCCATGTTCCTTTATTTTCTCGGTAATCCCTTACCAGTACTTGATCCCCGATTTCCAGAGATCTGGTTGGCTTACTTGGAGAGATGTTGATTGTTGGATATGAAGGCTGATGTCTGGGTGCACTGTAGTGAGTCAAGTTCTTAAGTTACTCCAAAATATCAGTTCTGTTGGCATTCATTTCATTGTGGAATATAGCGTGTATCTATACGACAATAGAAAATCTGCAATCTTGTGAATCCATTATATTTTCAGTGACTTCTTCGTTTTCATGGCATTTTAAAGAAGTGTTCAGTTTCTCCATTGGTACTTAGGTGGTAGGGGGCCAAAAAGATGTGTCATACATTGTTATCAATTAGAAATAGTTTAAAAGCATCTGATTCAAACTGAGGTTCATTATCGGAGACTAGTTCTCTAGGTAATCCATATCCTGTGAACATACTCCGTAGTCTCTTCCAATTGTATGTACTGTCATTATCATTTGCAAATGTGATACTTTTAGCCATTTAGAGTGTGCATCGATAACAATAAGAACATTTTCACCCATGAATGGACCAGTAAAATCAACATGAATCCTGTGCCATGGTCACGATAAGAATTTCCATGGGTTAGTTTCACGTTGGAGTGCTTTGGTTGCATTTCCTTTATGTTCAATATCGATGTCAACTGGTGGCCACCGGACAAGCATGAATGCCAGGGCTTTCATTCGGACCATCCCTGGATGATTTGTGTGGAGCTTGGATAACATGGCTGCTTGTCATTTCTTAGGAATGATTGTCCTTGCCCCCACAATAAACAACACTCTTCAATCAATATCTCATTGTGTCGCGTATTATAAACCTTTAGTTCGGGAGAAATATTTTCAACCTCGGGCCACCCATTTAAATTGAAGTATAGAACCTTTGACAGTATAGTTTCTTTCCGTACCTTTTTGCTAATAGTCTTTGCTGTAATCAGTAAGTGGTGAAGTTGTTCCTGAGTGATAGGTGTTGCTTCTGCCATCCTTCAGACTATTCACTCTCAGGTGGAAGTAAACATGATAATGCATAATTTGCTTTGCCAGACTATGTTTTAAGTCATAATCGTATGCCGCAAATTCCATTCCCCACTTTGAATTCTTGTCACAGCTAGCACCAGAATCCCCTTTTTAGGGCTTAAAATTAAGCTCAGTGGTTTGTTGTCTGTTACTACGGCGAAATCCCTACCATATAGGTATTAGTGAAATTGCTTGAGACCAAAAAATTATGGTGAGTCCTTCTTTATTCAGTTGTGCCTAATTAAATTCACAATCCGTCAAAAAGCAGGAAGTGTAAACCATAGGCTGTTCTCCCTTTTCTGTGACATGTGACAATACAGAACCCAAACCTACTGGCGAAGCATCAACAGCTAGGGTTACTTCTTTATCTGGGTCACAATGGAGAGAACATTATTGCTTGAACACTTTTTATTAGTCTCTGCATTCCAGCAACATTTCTGTTTTTCTTTTAAAAACAATTGGTTAAGTGGGTTGCACAGCGTTGACGTGTTGGGGATGTGCTTTCGACAAACCCAAGAATGGTTGTAATTCGCCTCAATTTGATGGGCAGAGTGCCCTGTGGATGGCTTCGGTACCAGCCGTATCCATTCAGATTCATTCACTGTAAATTGTAAATTCCAAATATGTTACTGAGGTTACCATAAATACACATTTGTCTTGACACAGATGGACTTTGTTGCAGTCAGGCTTTGTTTGTAAGATGCTCTGTGTCATCACGGCCCTGTAATGATGATGCCATCGAGGCAGCATCCAACATTTATTCCATGCAATAAATTGTCCATAATTGCATGAAACATCACTGGTGCTGATAATATTCCATAGAGGTGTCTACTGTAAGTGAATAATAATTCCAAGTGTGTATTGATTGCCACGTACTTTTTCAATTCAGTATCTAATTCTATTTGCTGGTACGCTTCTGATAAATTCAATTTTGTGAACTTTTTTTCCCCCCATTTAGAGCTTGAAATAATTCCTCTGCTCTGGGAATGGGATGTCTGGGTATTTGCAAAGCTTGATTAACAAAATTTTACCAGTGGGCTTTCTGACTGGCACAATGGGAGCTGCCTAATCGCTACACCGAAGTTGTCTGATGATTCCTTCATTTTCCAATCTGTTGAGTTCCAATTCAATCTTTTTTTAATAGCAAAAGGTACTGTCCTTGGCTTATAGAACTTGGGTTTGGCAGCAGATTTCAATTGCAATTTGGCCTGGACCCCTTGGATTTTTACAAAGCCCTTTCTTAAAACTAGTTGATACCTTTGAAGCATTTACTTCAGCTTTGATCTTGGCTCGCCCTCAGTATATACATTCGTTATTGCTCCAATTTCCTTCCAATCCAGTTGGACACACGACAGCCACACTCTTGCAAACAATGTGGGTCCGTTTGTGTCAACAACGTAGAGGGGAAATCCCTTCTGTGTCTGACCCTTATATCCGATGTCTACTTTACATTTACCTATCAGTTTCACTTTCTCCCCTGTGACCGTCTTCAACACCATGACAGACTGTTTCATTGTAAGATTTGGTAAAAGCTTCACTTTTAGATCTTTTGACATTAAGGACACAGCAGCCCCTGCTTCCAACTCCATCCAAACAGGTTCATCGCTAATTTTAATGTGAACCAAAATTTCAGATTTTTGATCCATTACATTACAAATATGCATTACTTCCATTGCCATGTCATCCTCACAGCCACTGCTGGGTTTTTGTCAATCCCCTTTTCCATACTTTCGCTGTTCTTTGGGCATTTGGACTTGTTATCCCCTTCTTTGTCACATAGATGGCACTTGGCCCTTTTGAAATAACAGTTATCAGGATGTGGTTACTCTTCCCACAGCAGAAACATTCTTAGCTGTTCACTTTTCCCACCACATGCTGCTCCCCTTGTATAATACCCATGTTTCGGTTAGCCATTTCGAAACCATGTCTAAATCTTTTCTGCTCAGCAATCATGGTTGAATGTTGCAGTCAGCCAAATTAATTACCAACCTATCTCAAAGCCTTGTCCAAAAAATCTCCAAAATTACATGTTTCCAACAGTTTATGCAATTCAGCCCAAAATTGGCTTAGGGTTTCACCTTGTTTTTGCCTTCTGGTATAAAATTTGTATCTTTCTGCAATCACTTCCTCTTTTGGTGATAGATGTTCTCCAGGCCACACAATTCTTCATACGACTTGGTACTTGGTCTTGCCGGTGCCAAGAGAGATTCATCCGGCTGCATGTCCTGCTCCCCATCTCTCTTAGAAACAGTGCCTGTTTCCTTTTGTAGGCATCTGTATCCCTTATATTGTGGGACAGAGCATATCAAATCTTTCCACATAATCATGCCAGTCTTCTGACTCTTTGTATTCTCCAAAACGTCCTTCTGCCATTTTAATTCTTCTCTTTGTTCTCTTTATTTCTCTCTGTTCAACTGTGAATGAACACCGGTGGCTCAGCATGGCTCAAGTTTTCATTTTTCCACATCCAAATCTCCCCTTCAATGTTCAAAATGTGGAATTTTTTACATTTTTATCCTTGTCGCCAATTTGTTGTGAATATTTTTCTTTAAAAATACACGCAGAAGGAGAAGTGTTGCCTTGTTAATTCTTTATTCAAATCAAAGGTGGTTTCTCTTAGCCCCACAATACAATGGTGTTATGTGACGTCATGTGCCTGCGTATACCTTCAACAATAAGGAGTAGAAACAGCTAATTAGCCAAATTCCATCATTGTTCTTACTTCTCACATCTCCTGACATTTTATTAGTAACTTATCTACCTGCTTCTTAACATATTTCATGATTTTTCTTCAACAATGTTACATTGTAGAAAATTCATGAGGTTTACCACTCTCTCATTGTTCTAAACTCAAATGAACATGAGCCCAAATATCCCAATCTCTCTTCATTTGTCGGTTGTCGCATTTCAGGAATTGCTCTGGTGAATCTTGGTTGCTCTCTTTTGTAGATGAGACAGGAGACCACAAAGTTGTACAAAACACCTATGGCATATTCCTGTACAATTGCAGCAAGATAGCATCCAAATTCTCTGGTTTTAGCTTACAGAATGCATTGCTATAAAAAGAAGTGCCCAACAAAACTTTGTGCATTGCAATTGCATGATGAGGCCAGAAACTCAAAGACCTACTTTGATGACCAAAGGATAGGAGTTTAAATCACAAAAATGAAATGGGGGGGGGGGGGGTGGGGGGGGCTTAAACTCACTTATGTTAATGGATCCCTAATTTCAACAAAAATTTTCAAAAAATTTCATCTGATTCACTGTCCATTGTGTAAGGAAATCTGGTTCTACTTCATGGCTTGCACACATACAGCTCCAGGCCCATTAATATGGTGACACTTAATTACCTTCTGTATTTAAGGAGGTCAAAAAACCTTGCTGTTACTCATGACACACAGAATTATGAATGAACAAAATCAATTCTGATTCATCTGAAACTAAAACAAGAGGAACCATCAGCTCTTGAGAAAGATTTTTATCACTGATAATAATAGATTTATTGACTTCTATACAAGTGTCAGAATGATATTGGTTGGGATTGTAACAGAATAAATAGGAAAATATTGTTATATTCTGCTATTCTTTGTATTCCAAGATGAAAAAGACAAAAGCCCCTTCAGATAATTCTAGGTTAAATCTGACACTTTTTCTTATTGGGTAATTGCTGCTTCTGAGGTGTAGCATTAGTAAGGTGAAAGAGTATTGATTTTTCTCTTGTTTTTAAGCTCTTTAGCTAGTGGCTTTAACTGGAGAGCTGTAAGCCCTCTCCACACCTTGAATCAGAAGGTAACAGTTGTTCATGGTAAAAGTTTTTTTTTTAAAATCTTTCAATGTATGATCTGTTGTTATTAACTCAGAGTGGTGAACAAGGTGGTGAATGTGCAGAATCGATTGCAGTTGGCACCTGAACATTTCCAAACTGAAGCACAATGTCCCTCAGATTAGAAGGAAAGCATGCTCTTCCACTGCATGTAAAGCACTAACAGTGAGAACAAGAGACTTCTTATCTTTCTTTCTTCAAGATTGTCACCTACACAACTAGACCATTGGCTTTCAACTGGACTCTTGGGCTTGGCATAAACTGCAAGAAGTTGATGAAGTTTCAAACTTATGTAGCATATTTTTGAGGGTAGCTTTGGGTGACCTAGTTAGAAATCAATGTAGGGAAACACAAAAGCTGTTGAGCAGCAATCTTGAGTGAACATGGAGAGGCTGGAGGGATGCAGCAGGTCAGGCAGCATTCCTGAGTAGAAATGGTTAGTCAAGACTGGGTCAAAACCCTATCTTAAACATTGACTGACCAATTCTATCTAAGAACCTGCTTGACATGTTGGGTCTCTCCAGCTTTTCTTTGATCATTTTGTAATAGGTATCTGGATTACATCTTGGCTAAAAGCAAATATAGTCAGAATCACTAGGGCCTTTCAGGTGGACCCTCTGCCTTGAGGGCAGTGGCAGGAGCAGATCTTAACCTGCAGACTCAACTATCAGGTGGTAGCCCTAAAAGACTGCTGCAGCATTGCCTGGTCCACCTGAAAGGACCTATACATATCCAGAGGTGCCTCGTAGCACCTCTGTATTTGATGGAGGCAGGGTGACTGATGCCACAGCGCCACCCATCATAAATATGCGGCATAGCAATGACTGTCTTCCCTACCCATAATCCCCCACGCAGGTGGAACCACTCTGCTTCCCACACAGTGGCAGCTGCGTGGAGGATTATGGGTAGGGGTTTGAACTGCAGAGAGCAGCTGTGGTGCAGGAGTGGCTAGCCAGGCTGTGACAGCCCGCATCGGCTAACCTCCCGACTTCCCCCCGCTGGTTGCCCCTGCCCCGGTGTCCACCGCCAGCTGCCCCTGACCTGATGGCCCTGGCAGCTGCCTCTAGCCTGATAACCCCCATTGGCCGCCCCACCCTGACGGCCACCACCGACCTCCCTCCCCAGTAAGGGGGCGGGGAAGCTTTCAGACAGCTGAGAGTGGGTGGCTGTCAGGCAGCAGCATTGGGGGGGGGGGGGTGACTGTCATGCAGAGGGGCGGGGGACAGCTGTCAGACAGCGGGGAGTTGGCTCATCTGCTGATAGACTGATCAGCCCACCCCCATTCAGGTGCCTCGGCAGAGCCTAGCACTCCACCGATTATTCCTCCCAGAGGAGGATTGGTGTCAGCGCCTTAGAGGCGCTTTCGGAGCATTGTCTTTAGCCGCATTGGGGGAGTATATGCAGCTTTACAATGGGGTGTTCAAACAACCTGAAAGGGCCTACTATTTTCAGGAGGCTTTGAAGGGTGCAGTATTATGGCCAAGGAGAAGAGCGTCGTCATTTTAAATTCCTTACCTTTCCTGTTTTGATAAAGGTTATTGAACTTTTCTCTTGGTTATATTTGGCACCTCGAGCAGATATATCTCCTCAAACTTCCCTCCTTTGTCCGGCCTTTCTGGAGACAAGAAGCAAGTCTAGCCTGGATATTAATTCCTCCAAGTGAAGCTGAGCTCCTGGTCAACAATCTCCTCCAATTTCAGTTCATTTTCAGTCCTAGATAAGAAATGTACTCCATTCCCAAACCTGGACTGTTTGTTTTCTCTACCTTTAGTCAAGATTATATATTTGTACCCATAGATTCAGACACCATAATACTACCCCAGCTAAGCAAATTACTCAACACCTACTGATAGATCCCTTAGCATCATAATTATCCAGTCAGGGGAGCCTAACAGAAGATGATTCATTCATCTGAGTTATTCCGTGACTGACAGAGCTCAGTACCACATTCATGGGACCAGAGACCATAAACTTTTATTAATTATATTTTAAAATTAATAATGTAATGGTGAAATCAAGGAGTGCTTTTTACTATGGTGCAATTCACAGTCTACATTAAATGCTTTGAAGAAACATTTTTTAATCATGTATAATTTTCCTAGCCTTAATTCTGAGCAAATGCTTAATAAATGTAGGATATGATGATTAAGAAAGCATTTGAAGTTGGGAAGTGGACCCATTTGAATTAATAACACTATTATTCTATAATCAAAATACTTTTTCAATCAAATTCAAGGTTCAAGGTTCCTTTTTATCGTCACATAACAATACATAAAAATGTAGTATCCATGATGTATTTCAATTTTTTTCTGCCATAAGGCAAACAAAGTGTCTTGAAGCAATTGCTCACGGCAATGCCACTGAAATGAAGCACAAGGGTGAACTAGCTACTGAACTTGCACTGGTTTAAGGGGATGACCCACTTCCAGTCTGGGGTGCACTGGTCTAAGGGAGTGACATCAGTGCATTACGGAGTCACTGCCTGTCCAGCAATGCACAGCCAGGAAGTGGCGACATCTCCTGGGTCTTGTGTGTGTCCAAACACAGGCTTCCCCAGAGAAGGGAAGGGGGGCTCGCGCCATCTTGTCTCATCCGACTGGGGCAGCGATTCAGCCCGTCTAACCATACGGTTGCCCGGCCTGCTACACTGCCCCCAGAATCGCTGCCACCCTTTGAGCAAGTCACAGTACTATCTGTGTCTGACCTGGGGAGCTGAGACAGACTGGCCTGAGTCCAAATGTGCTGCCTTGAGATGGTCTAAGGTAAACATGTCCTGCTGCCGACTGATGTCCAAGGTGAAAAATGACACTGTTGTGCTGCAATACCTTGAATGGGACTTCATAGGGGCATTTCAGGTGTTCCTTGCTGTCCTCTCTGCACGAAAATGAATTTCATGGACTTCAGATTTGCAGGGACATGGCAGGGTGGAGTGTTGTGTTGGGAATGTGGCAGACGTTTCTGTTTACCCATTTGTTCCCTCAATCGCTGGAGGATGTCTAGAGCATTGGTTTGTGGGCCAGGAGGATTGAAACGAATGTCCCTTGGGATGGTAAGAAGGGAGCCGTACACTATTTCGATGGATGACGCTGGCAGGTCTTCTTTTGGTGCTATGCAAATTCCTAACAACACCCATGGGAGTTCATCCATCCAATTCAGTCCTTGTAGTCAAGCTTCAGGGCTGTTTTAGATGGCAGTGGAAACGTTCAACAAGTCCATTTGCTTGAGGATGGTAGGCCGTGGTGTGGTGTAACTGACTGCTGCAGAACTTGGCTAGGTTGTACCAGAACGACGGCATGATATGGGTTGGGACTCCAAAGCATGTGACCCAAGTGAACAAGAAAGCTCTGGCAAGTCTCTGTGCTGCATATGGGAAGGGGTATCGCTTCCAGCTAATGGGTAAAATGGTTGATTATTGTGAATAAATGCCACACACCTTGGCTAACGGGGAGCAGGCCAACGATGTCCACATGCACATAGTCAAATTGTTGTTCTGCTGGGTCAAAATTCTGGACATGGGCATTGGTGTGTCTGTACACTTTGGTGCGCTGGCAGTCCAAGCAAATCATAGCCCATAGAGTTACATTGCGGTGGAGGCCATGCCATACAAACTTGTTAGACAGCAGGAGGTCCATGGACCTTATGAAAGGATGTGACAGGCCGTGAATTTGGTTGAACACCCAATGTCACCAGATCATGGGTAGGATGAGTCTGGGGAAGCCTATGGACAGAAATTGTTAACCTTCTGGCTGGTGGTGGCAGTCCAGTAGGTCTGGACATCCACTTCCTCCACTTGGTCTTTGGCCAGTTGAGCAACATTGAGTCCTTCTGAAATAGTGGAGATGGCTGGTCTGGACACCATGTCACCCATATTGTTGAACTTGCCTGTGATGTGGCGAATATCCGTTGTATATTGTGGAAATATAGGAGAGGTGTCGTTGTTGCCTCGCTGACAATGGGTCTGAGACTTTGCTCAATGCATGAGTGAGTGGCTTGTGGCCTGTGTAGGTGACAAAAAAACCTTAATTCTAATGTACCAGAAATGTCACATTGCCAGGTACAGGGCCAACAGCTCACGGTCAAACATGCTGTACTTGTGTTCTGGTGTCTGGTGATGTTTGCTGAAGAAAGCCAGGAGGTGCCACTGTTCATTGACTCACTGCTCCAGCACTGCAGCAACCACTCCGCTCAATGTGTCTGTTGTAAGGGCCAGGGGGGAGGAAGATTCAGAATGAGCCAAAGATGTGGCCTCTGCCAGTGCAGCCTTAGTTGCCTGGAATACCTCAATGGTTCTGTGTGTCCACTGGAGCGCTTTGAATCGATGATAAAAGTTCACCATTCCTAGGAATTCCTGTAGGCCTTTGATCGTACTTGGCCTGGGGAATCGTTGTTCCTGGGCTGATTGGCCCAGAAGGGCGGCAAATGCATGGCCACAGTGTTGGTCACAGCCATTGTGACTGAAGCAGTAGCAGCATTCAGCATTTTGTGGCGTTCGAGGTGGGTTCCAAAGTCGTTGAAACCTTTGAGGGTCACCACTATAGCGGTTGTTCATGGCAGCACCACTGAAATGAAGAACATGCACACAGCACGAGGGTGAGCCAGTAACTGAAATGTTATTTGAATCTCTTGTGCTGCATTTAGGGGACAACCCACTAAATGTCTGGGGCACGTTGGTCTAAGGGAGTGATGTCAGCGTGTTGTGGAGTCACTGCCTGCCCAGCGACGCACCACCAGGAAATGACAACATCTCCCAGGCAATGCATGTAGCCAAATGCAGACTTCTCCTGAGAATGGAAGGGGGGCCCACGCCATCTTGCCCCAACCAACCAGGATGGAGATTCACTCGGCCTGCTACAGTCTTTCTTTAGCAATCTTTTTATTAATCATATTAAAGGTAAATAATACATGAGGAGAATAGGAATTCATAATCAAAAAGGGGGGAAAAAAATCACTTTATGACTTATTGCATTACACCATAATTGACCGAATGTTCTCATCTTCTCAAACTGAAATCTTCAAAGAAAAAATATTATAGAAATGCCCACCTAATCTAAAAAAAAAGGAAAGTAAAGGACTGGACACTCAAAATTAATCATCTGGTCTTCACCAACAAAGAGAAAAAAATTAAAATAAAGTCTGGGAGGGAAAATAATTATTCTAACTAAGTCATGTAGAAGTAATTTCTAAAAGCTTTCAAAGTCTCTTCAAATTTAACTGAAGTACCAAATATATAACTCCTAACTTTCTCTAAACTTAAATATGACATAATTTGAGAGAGCCACTGAGTCAAAGAATCGCAATGAGCATTGCCTGGCATTCTAATAATAGGAGAAAGACAAGCAAAAGAGAGTCCCTTCAGAGACACTGAGAGTACGTGGATTCACCCCTTGTACTCCTGCAGCTTTTGCAGCCACACAGACTCCTGTTCAAACCATTGGCACCCTGAGCTCCAGCTCCAAACTTCCAATACCATCAGAAACCCTTCAGCGCCCAACACACTTCGAGGGCCCCCTCTCAAATCCTGGTTTGATACCTGGTGGCCATGAGCCAATCTCCAGCAGTCCACAATCCATGTGGGATCTTCAACCGTGAATCGCTAGCAGCCTGCAGTATGTGCGAGTCCTTCAAGCACTGAGAACTCGCTGGTTTGCTGCCGTGATCAATTTTCTTCTAGGGTTGTTTCCCATGCTTCTTCTTCCCACCCCCCCCCCCTTCCTCATTTCTGGTGCCCCTGTACTGGACCAATTCTCCCCCAGAGTCTGCAACCCCTCGTGATATTTTGCCTAGTACAGGCTTGGGCATCTTGGGCACAGACCTCTGGGGTTAGAGTATTAAAAAAAAAACACTTTTGGCTCCTTTAACTGGCCAATTAAAGCCTGTACAGAGCTATTTGAGTCAGGACTGGGGACTAAGTCTCTGAGGAGCAGCACTGTATCTCCACTCCCCACTCTCCCATGTCCGTAGTAGTGGTAGGGATACCATTACATTCCAGGAGTGTTAGACAATGATGTGAAAACTTAGAGATTATAGTCACCATTTATTGATATTCTTGAACCATCTAAAAAATGCACCAAAGTTATTTGCTGAGTTTACACTGACAGCCCTTTATACCCTGCAGTCTCTACCATGAAGACTGACAAAGACAGTAAACAGAAAGAAACACTTCATCCTGCAAATTCCTCTCCATATGAGATGAAAAGGTCTGTGTGTTGATGATGGTCTCATGGGGAAAGAATGATGATGAAGGTTCTGTAAAGTTGCCAATGGAAAATAAAATTGACTTTGGTTGATTTTGTTGCATACTTTCAGCAAAGAACATTTATTGCTGAATTAGTTTATAGTTAATAAAGTCAATTAGAGAGAATCAGAAATATGCTGAGTTACTCTTGTCTACTGAATTCAACATTAAACTTGAAATAAAGCATTTCCATAGTTCTAAAAATCTCTTATAAACCAATTTTTTGGTTTATAATAAATAATGAATCATTTAGCTTTGATCCTTACAGGTTATTACATATTTTCAAATGGCTGCAAAGAACCACCAGAAAAGTTCTTTGAACTGGGGAGCAATCATTGACTTGCTCTTGGCCATGTCAACATTCTGCTTCCATCCAAAATTAAATGATTATTTTGGGAGCAAGGCTCTTGGTGTAATTATTGCAAACTCATCTTTTCTGGAGTTAGTCACAGTCATAAGGAATAAAGTACTAATTAAACTAATTAGAATGGTGCAGACTTGACTAAAATCAGTCAACCCCTGATTTCCCTATCAAGCCTCTGTATGATCTGCTTGCATTGGTATATCTACTCGAAGCAGTTTCAAAGAGCAGTGTTTTAATTCACATTGCAAGTAGGTGAATACGTGCTGTTTTACTTGATCACTTTCAAAATCAAGTCCTGTTAAAAGAAGCACAAATAGAAATAAATCAGCAAAAAAAAACATTTGGCATTCATGAAACAGCTCATTATTTATTTGTTTCAACAAGACAGATGATTACTGACTGGCATACAAATGTGGCTTGGAGGTATTTCTTGCTGTTGTAAATATTACTGTCTTTCTTGACAAAGCTTGCATTTACAAATCACAGAAAAATAATTATACTTTCCAAGGAATTTCATAGGAGCATTATTATCTGGCTTGGAGCCACAGAAGAGAGATAATAATTTTGTTGTTATTAATTTTTTAGGACCTTGGCAATAATAGCAAGTTCAGCACTTATTGTCTATCTCTGATACCTCTAATAAGGTGATTTTCTTCAACAGCTAAGGTCTGTGTGTTGATGATGCTCTCACGGGGAAGGAAGTGCTAGGGTTTAGATCTAATGATGATGAAGGTACTGTAAAGTGCCTCATCTTTTCAACTCACATGTGAACTGGAGAGGAATTTGCAGGATGAAGTGTTTCTTTCTGTTTACTGTCTTTGTCAGTCTTCATGGTAGAGACTGCAGGGTATAAAGAGCTGTCAGTGTAAACTCAGCAAATAACTTTAGTGCATTTTGTAGATGGTTCAAGAATATCAATAAATTGTCAATAAATGGTGACTATAATTTGGAAGGGATATAGACCATCATTTTGCCAAACCTCAATGCCTGGAATTATTGGAGAAGCTGGTGAATCATTTAAGTTTCATGATACAACACGGCAGAAGACTCTTTTGGCTCCATAAAACCATTCCATTCACTTACACCCAATTAATCTATCAACCCCAAGTGCTTTTGGAGAATGTGAGGAAACCGACACATTCTATGCCAATAATGGGAAAATGCACAAACTCCTCACAGACGGATTTAAACCAGGGGCATTGGTACTGTAATAGTATTGTACTAACCTCTACACCAGTGGTTCCCCACCTTTTTCTTTCCACTCACATACCACTTTAAGTATTCCTTTTGCCATAGGTGCTCTGTGATTAGTAAGGGATTTCTTAAGGTGGGATGTGGGTGGGAAAAAAAGGGTGGGAAACCACTGCTCTACACTAACCATGGTGCCCAGGTTAGGCTGGATCTTTATTTCTCAGAACAAGGGAGAACAAACGGTGACCATATATGTAGGTATATAAAATCATAAGCGTGAATGTTAATGGAAAGGCCAAGATAGTAGCCTCACCTTCATCATTAGTAAGTCAACAGAGCTAATCACAGATTTCAGCAAGGGGTTAAGTACCCCTGTTCACATCGATGGCACTGAAATGGAGACACAAGATAACATCGAGTTATTGGGAATAAATATTTCCAGTGAAGTAACCTGGACCAACTTGGATGGTCAAGGAAACACGCTACCACAGAGGGCTTAGAAAGTATTGTAGGGAAGGCAGATAAGCTTAAAGCATGGATCAGCACATGAAATTATGACATTGTGGCCATTAGTGAAACTTGGTTGCAGGACTGGCAGCTCAACATTCCAGCCTTTGTTGCTTTGGATGCGATAGAACAGGATGGGGGTGAGGGGGGATGAAAGGGGGAGGAGTGGCATTCCTCATCCTTGAAATTATCACAGCTGTGCTCAGGCAGAGCAGGCCAGAGGGCTTATCTACCAAGACTATATGGGTGGAGTTGAGGAATGGGAAAGGTATGAATGTGGCATCACAGGTGGATAGGATTGAAAAGAGAGCTTTGGGCATTTTGGCCTTCAGAAATCAAAGTATTGAATATCGGAGTTGGGATATTATGGTAAAGTTGTATAAGACATGGATGAGGCCACATTTGAAGTATTGTGTGCAGTTTTGGTCACCTAACTATAGGAATGATAAAAATAAGATAGAAAAAGTGCAGAAAGATTTACTAGGACGCTGCCTAGACTTCAGGAACTGAGTTACAGGGAAAGGTTAAACAGGTTATGATTTTATTCCCTACAGCATAGAAGAATGAAGGGAGATTTGATAGTGGTATTTAAAATTATGAGGGTGTATACAGAGTAAATATAGGTAGGCTTTTTCCACTGAGACTAGGAGAGATACAAACACGAGGACAAGGGTTAAGGGTGAAAGGGGAAAGGTTTAAGGGGAGAATGAGGGGGAACTTCTTCACACAGAGATTGGTGGGAATGTGGAAGGAACTGTTAGCTGAAGTGGTGAATGCAGGCTCAATTTCAATATTTAAGAGGAATTTAGACGGGTGCATGGATGGGAGAGATATGGAAGGCTATGGATTGGGTGCAAGAGAGTGGGACGAGGCAAAAAAAAAGTTTTGGCATAGAATAGAAGGGCTGAATGGTCCTATTTTTGTATTGTAATATTCTATAGTTCTGAAGTTCAATATGTCCCCCATGTCCCTGAACAGCTTTTACTGTTGCACCATGACACCAAGTCAAGAGATTAAATTTAAAAAAAAGCCTGTAAGATTGATGTCTAGCAGTCAACTAGAGCTGTCCTTATTAAAGTTCTTAAACATCACCAGCCTTGTGACTTCACTGCCTAACCTACAAGTTCTACAATGATGTCCGCTGAGGTATTAGAAACTATTGTGTGATACTTTGTATGGATTTTGATAAAGTAAATTTGTAGTGGAATACCAAGGATGAAAAGCAAACCATTGGCCAATATTTAGAAGGAATGCCAAGAATGATGGAGAAGTTTATAGATAGAATTGTAGAACTTAGGTCAAAGTATGTGCACTACTGTTGGAGCAATTAACATGTGGCTATGCGATGTAGATACCTGGCTCCTCCCAATATGGCAGAAACATGAGACATCCAGTGTTTTATGATTTAACCCCAAATCTCCAAATGATTTCAAAGGGTATATAGTTTACCCAGTTTGAATGGTTTGCACTTTATGGTTTAGGATTATTACTCTTGAAATAAGGAAAGAGTAACAGTTATTAATTAATAGTTCCACTTAAAATTCAGAATCTGTAAGGCAGGTATCCACTGATGAAGTTGCTGAACATATTTTAATGGACAGGGGAGTAAACATTAGACCCAGTTCAAGGCCTATGTAAAGTGAACTGGGATTCACTAGAGGTGTGACAACCGGTCCTGCTTCCCAGCCCCTCCCCCCGAGGGCTTGCATATAACCCTGGTTTCCTGTCTAAACCCTGAATCCTTCTGAAGCCTGTTCATGAACCCTACCTGTGTTGTAAGCTAATAAAAGCGTTAGTTCTCTCTCCAGTCGAGTGTGAGCATTTATCTACACTACAATATGGAAGAGCATTGGCTATATGTTCCACTCATCTCTGAAAATTCATCTCCGAGTTGTAAGCTCAGTACAAGCGGTGACTAATCATCTCCTGTTTCTTCAGAGAGAAGAGCCAAAGGCAGCTTCTTCCCTCTGCGAGTGGAAAGGAAAACCTGGATTTGTTTCATACCTTTGAATGTTTCTAAACCGAACACTTGGAAAGATGGATGAGGAATATTTCTTTTCTTCTTTGGCTTGGCTTCGCGGATGAAGATTTACGGAGGGGTAATGTCCACGTCAGCTGCAGGCTCGTTTGTGGCTGACAAGTCCGATGCGGGACAAGCAGACACGGTTGCAGCGGTTGCAAGGGAAAATTGGTTGGTTGGGGTTGGTGTTGGGTTTTTCCTCCTTTGTCTTTTGTCAGTGAGGTGGGCTCTGCGGTCTTCTTCAAAGGAGGTTGCTGCCCGCTGAACTGTGAGGTGCCAAGATGCACGGTTTGAGGCGATATCAGCCCACTGGCGGTGGTCAATGTGGCAGGCACCAAGAGATTTCTTTAGGCAGTCCTTGTACCTCTTCTTTGGTGCACCTCTGTCTCGGTGGCCAGTAGAGAGCTCGCCATATAACACGATCTTGGGAAGGCGAAGGTCCTCCATTCTGGAGGATAGACCCAGCACAGTTGGATCTTCAGCAGCGTGGATTCGATGCTGTCGGCCTCTTCGAATACTTCGATGTTGGAGATGAAGTCACTCCAATGAATGTTGAGGATGGAGCGGAGACAATGCTGGTGGAAGCGTTCTAGGAGCAGTAGGTGATGCCGGTAGAGGACCCATGATTCGGAGCCTAACAGGAGCGTGGATATGATAACGGCTCTGTATACGCTAATCTTTGTGAAGTTTTTCAGTTGGTTGTTTTTCCAGACTCTTTTGTGTAGTCTTCCAAAGGCGCTATTTGCCTTGGCGAGTCTGTTGTCTATCTCGTTGTCGATCCTTGCATCAGATGAAATGGTGCAGCCAAGATAGGTAAACTGGTTGACCGTTTTGAGTTTTGTGTGCCCGATGGAGATGTGGGGGGGCTGGTAGTCATGGTGGGGAGATGGCTGATGGAGGACCTCAGTTTTCTTCAGGCTGACTTCCAGGCCAAACATTTTGGCAGTTTCCGCAAAACAGGACGTCAAGCGCTGAAGAGCTGGCTCTGAATGGGCAACTAAAGCGGCATCGTCTGCAAAGAGTAGTTCACAGACAAGTTGCTCTTGTGTCTTGGTGTGAGCTTGCAGGCGCCTCAGATTGAAGAGACTGCCATCTGTGCGGTACCAGATGTAAACAGCGTCTTCATTGTTGAGGTCTTTCATGGCTTGTTTCAGCATCATGAATATACATCAATGGTAAAACCACATAGTTTGCTGGAAAACAGCACCATTTAGTGGCCTGGCAATGCACTCTCTAGAACCTTACCTTGAACACATTGTTTCAAAGTGTACACATTTTGAAGCGAGCTATCTCCTGTCATCTAGTCACTGATAAAAGTTAAGGAAGACTATTTATATTTGTCAATCCCTTTGGTTAAAGTTTAAAATATTGGTACTTCATTTTATTTTAAAATCCACCCACATTGAATATTATTGGATTATTCATTTCCAATTTTTTAAATTTCTGCAAATTGCAAAGCAAAAGCATTTTTACTGTTGGTGCACATTATTTGGATGTGTGTGCCATATCTTCAAAAAAATGGCACAAGCATTCATATTTGTATCAGAATAATATAATGCACATTAATTCAAAGTTTAAAAAAAATCTATTAGACAAAGACATTCAGGTGCCTGATGAAAAAACATTTGCTGAATAAAGCAATTGGCTGAAGAAGTGACAATGAAAGAGAAAATTGTCACGAGCAATATGGACATTAAACTTCCTATTCTAGATATGCCCTCTCTACCCATAACTGTGGAGCCAAATACGAGTCCAACTCCATCACAGCAGAAAGCTGAATATCAAATAATGATGAGCGAGTATACAGAAAGGTGATTGAAAGTCTGGTGACCTGGTCCAAAAATAACAATTTCTCTCTCAACATCAGTGGTCGGAGCAAATAGAAATACCATGCAGAGTTGGTGTTTGAAACAACAGGCAATTTATTAAGACTGATGTGCGTCAGGAGACCAGTCAAATCTGATCTCCTGGGCATGATTTTGATACAGGTTTTATTCTCTCAATGAACATGATTACAGAAACCTGATTAAATTAGTTTTACTGTTTTGATTGCAGAATGGGAGTTACAAAGATCTGGTTGCAGGCAAGATAAAGGTTGATTACAGAATAGGATGCTTAATTATCTCTATGTTTAACTTAGTGAGCAATGAGTCTAAGTTTCTGTGACAACAATGTTACATTGTTACATCGTAAGATTGTAACAAAATTGATCCAATTTTCAATTACACCAAAGGGTGCATGCTGTAATGTAATTAATGATGTTCCTGAAACCTGGGTGTCCTCGCTGTTGTATTCCACAGCTCTACTTTTGGACCTGTCTTTTGTTCCTGTTACCACATCAGCACATCCCTCTTTACCTTACCATTCTTTTCTCTACAATGATAAGTGATAATCATAGACTTCAGGTGAGGGGGCAGAATACTGTTCACATCAATGATGCTGAAGTGGAGATGGTAGATTTGAAATTGTTACATACATGGCAGCCACGATAAAGATTAGCCCTAAAATAATATTTTTGATTATTAATTAACCATTATATAACACCCATTCTAATTTAACAAACTTATCTCCACTTCACTAAAATTATATACAATTATCTAACTTAAACTTTAACTATATTATCTTGGTCTGTGTATGGAATATCCCAGGCCACTTACAGCTCAAGGCTCAATTCTGGGAAGGCAGTTCCAAGATCAAAGTTCAGAAATTTGGAGATGATACACGGGCTTGAGATTGATGAAACTCACTGGCTTTAGATGGTTGAGGCCTGCAGGCCTTAGATGAATGGTGGGGCATGTTGGCTTTAAAATGGTGGGACACGCAAGCTTTAAGGTACACAAGCCTTAGATGAAGTGGGTGAAAAAGACCGGGGGTGGGGTGGTGAGTAGTGGCAGAATATTGATTACTCATGACACCCTGGTTGAGATACTTCAGAGAAATGTTCTTTTTAGACGAGTGCCTTCTTCAGCAACTTAAAAAACCCCTTTGTGGATCAGTAGAGTACAATGGCCTCTCATTCCCCTGTAAGCAAAAGGAGGAAATCTGTCAATTCTGTCTATAACCACACAATGAGGCTAAGTTAGCTTGCCAATCCCACAAAGGAGGTTGAAGAGCTGTTGACTCTTGTGCTGTTTCCTTAAAATGGCCCCCAGTCACACCTGTGTAATCAGTCTTAATCTGTTGGTCACATGGTCTTTGCATCTGGGTTTGAGAGACACTGCTTTGCTTCTCTTCAAATATATCCATTTAGGAATGTGATGACTTTAAAACTTGCTGCTAGTTTCACAGTCATTTCAAATCATGCAGGCCGGTTGTTAAATCTGTTTTCAGTCCCACACAATAAAATGAACTGAAACATTGGGGGAATGTCATAGAGTAAATATTTGCAATGATCTGGACAATCATATTGAGGTGATGGTCAAGAAAGTGCAGCAACACCTTCACTTCATTAGAAGATGACAAATGTTTTAGTCTGTCTTCCAACAATCAACAACTTCTAGAGTTGAGTCTTTGAAAGCATATTAGCTGAATGCATCACAGGGAGGTACAGGAGCTGCCCTATCCAAGATCAGAATAAGCTATAGAAGGTGATCAATACAGTTCAGAATATCATGCAAACCTCCCTCCCCTCCAGCAACTCTATCCACACTTCCCCTTGCCTCAAAAGGGCAGTTAAAATTTTGTGGAACCCATCATGCCCCAGTCACCGTCTTCCCATTGGGAAGAGGGCTCAAGAATTAGAATCAGAATCAAGTTGACTGTCATGAGCATGTGTCGTGCAATTTGTTGTTTTATGGTAACAGTACTGTGCAGGAGGTTTTTCAGTTGGTTGTTTTTCCAGACTCTTTTGTGTAGTCTTCCAAAGGCACTATTTGCCTTGGCGAGTCTGTTGTCTATCTCATTGTCGATCCTTGCATCTGATGAAAACCTCACAAAGATAAGCGTATACAGAGCCGTTGTCATACCCACACTCCTGTTCGGCTCCGAATCATGGGTCCTCTACCGGCACCACCTACGGCTCCTAGAACGCTTCCACCAGCGTTGTCTCCGCTCCATCCTCAACATCCATTGGAGCGCTTACACCCCTAACGTCGAAGTACTCGAGATGGCAGAGGTCGACAGCATCGAGTCCACGCTGCTGAAGATCCAGCTGCGCTGGATGGGTCACGTCTCCAGAATGGAGGACCATCGCCTTCCCAATATGGCGAGCTCTCCACTGGCCACCGTGACAGAGGTGCACCAAAGAAAAGGTACAAGGACTGCCTAAAGAAATCTCTTGGTGCCTGCCACATTGACCACCGCCAGTGGGCTGATAACGCCTCAAACCGTGCATCTTGGCGCCTCACAGTTTGGCGGGCAGCAACCTCCTTTGAAGAAGACCGCAGAGCCCACCTCACTGACAAAAGGCAAAGGAGGAAAAACCCAACACCCAACCCCAACCAACCAATTTTCCCTTGCAACCGCTGCAATCGTGTCTGCCTGTCCCGCATCGGACTTGTCAGCCACAAACGAGCCTGCAGCTGACGTGGACTTTTTACCCCCTCCATAAATCTTCGTCCGCGAAGCCAAGCCAAAGAAAGAAGAAGAAAAAGAAGACTGTGCAGGACAAGGTGCAAAATAACAATAATCTACAATTTTGTAAATACAAGATTTAAAAAAAATACAAGTGGGAAAGTGAGAAAAAGTGAAGTTATGTCTGTTTCCCATTCAGAAATCTGATGGCAGAGATGAGAAGACATTTTAGTAATGTTAAGTATGCATACCTCTTCATTGATGGTAGCAGTGAGAAAAGGCATGGCCTGGGTGGTGAGGGTCCTCTTAAGAATGTCCTTAATGGAGTGAAGACTAATACCCATGTTGGCATTGGCCAAGTTTACAACACTCTGTAGAATGTTCCTGCCCTGTGCATTGGCACCTCCATACCAGACAATGATACAACCAGTCAGAATGCACTCCATGGTACACATGTAGAAATTTGCAAGAGTCTTTGGTGACATACCAAATATCTTTAAATTCCTAACAAAATATTTCCACTGGCCTGCCTTCTTCATGATTACATCGACATGATGGTCCCAAGCCAGGTTAGGACTTTAGAGATGTTGACTCCCATGTTTCTTACTCTCTCCACTGCTGACATTCCACACACATCCCCACCCACCGATGAGAACTGGTTTGTGTTAAATTAGATACCAACAGTTTAAAGACAGTTTCTTCTCTGCAGCCATCAACAGTGCTCCCTTGCTGCTCTTGCTTGGAATTAATGTATCCCTTTCGTTATAACCCTGTGCTCTCTTACTGTGGTTTTGTCCTATTATTTTGTATGCCTGCATGAATGCAAGTGTGGTTTAGCAGATCATGTGCAGAAGAGCCCTTCTCACTTCTCCAAGTACTTAAAAAAAAACTTTATTTAAAAGATTTTTGAACAGTATACAATCAAATAACAGGAAAAAAAAACCAATCTATATATACACACACACACACACACACATATATATATATATTTAAAAAAACCCTCCCCACCCTCCCCCCTCTTCAGCCAGCTCCCTATCGAGGAGTCAAATATAAAAACAGAAGAGAATATTTCAAAGTATTTCCAAATTCACATATTCCAAATAAGACCACATTTTAACAAAAAAGGAATAATTATCTTGCAAGTTACATGTAATTTTTACCATACAAATACAAGCTGTCAATTCATGATGCCAATGTGCTGTATTAATCTCTACATCATCTTTCCAAGTACTAGCTACAAATTTTCGTGCTACAGCCAACACTAAATGTATAAATGCAATCTGAAATGTATCTAACCCTAATCCCTTCAAAGAGACCATATAACCCCAGAAAATAAATAAATAAATCGATGGGTCTAATGGTAATTTAATTTTGAGTAACTTTTCCAAAACCAACCTAAAGCCTTCCCAAAATGGTTGTACTTCAACACAAGACCAAACAGCATGTAAGAAAGTTCCAATACATAATCCACATCTAAAACAAGAATCTGAATTACTAAATCTATATTTTTTCAGTTTCTCTGGAGTGAAATATAACTGATGTAAAACATTATAGTTAACCATTCCATATTTTACATTCGTCAGTTTAGTTACACTTTCATAACACACAACTTCCAAATTCTCTTGAGGGATAATACAAGTTAAATCACTTTCCCATTTAACCCTTGATTTCTCCCATTCTGGTTTATCCATACCTTCTTGAAACAATTGATACATATCCAAAATATAGACTTTCTTTGTGTAGAGTGCGTCGAAAGAACCAAAGACTTGTTGATCCAAACCAAGGCTTTTATTAACTAAAAGACTGGAGCAAATCACACGTAGGTTGACCAGTCCAGAATGACCTGGTCTGGCTAGGAGCAATCCTTTAAGACCTGCCAGTAGATGTGGCTACACTCTCAGCCAATCACTGTCATCCTACACTCTTTTTCTTTGGCTTGGCTTTGTGGACGAAGATTTATAGAGGGGTAATGTCTACGTCAGCTGTAGGCTCGTTTGTGGCTGACAAGTCCGATGTGGGACAGGCAGACACTACACTACAATCTGCACATATACACATTGGTGATAGAATCTGTACCATCACACTTTGGTGTAGAGGAAATCAAAGATTCAAATTTCATCAACATAGGTAAATTCATCTCTTTACCATAATTATCTTTTTATCAGAGCTCTGAGTTGGTAATACACAAATAAAGAATTTACAGCTATATCAAATTTCTCCCTCAATTGGTTAAAAGAAAGAAAATGAGCTTCTTCAAAGCAGTCCTGAACTATTGTTATACCCTTAGAATTCCATCTCTTTAAACGATTATTGAACATTGAAAAAGGAATAAACTGATTATGATATAATGGGGTTTGAATTGATCCCTTCGATCCTAAAACCATATTTCTTTTAATCCATATCTTTAGCAAATGTTTTAATACCGGCATATTACCTTCCCACAATAAGTTCATAAACTGGTGTACCTCAACTCAGAAATACAAGCCTTTTCCACCTTTGCCCAACTCTGGGGTTGGTCCCTATCCATCAATCTACTAACAAATTTCAACTGACCTGCTTCATAATAATTTTCAAAATGAGGTAACTGAAGTCCACTTAATGCATATTTCCATGTAAGCTTGTGCAAAGCTACTCATGCTAATTTTCCCTTGCATAAAAACTCTCTATTCAAATTATGAAAAAAAACCCTTTGAAAGTAAACATGGTATCAACTGAAACAAATATTGGATTCATTTTTAATAAAGGAACATAATTTATATAAAGATTGATAATCTGCATTTATTATTACTCCTAAATATTTAATTCTATCTGACCATTTTAATTCTATAATTATTTTTTATATTCTGAATAATCTCCTTCCCCAACTGGCAATATTTCACTCTTATCCCAGTTTACTTTATATCCAGATAACTCCCCAAATTTCAACAAACAATCTTGCAAATATTTCAAAGATTGCTCCGGTTCTGTCAAATACACCAACACATCGCCTGCAAATAAATTAATCTTATATTCATCATCCGCAATTCTCATCCCTTTAATCTTATCATTCTGTCATATTGTCTGAGCTAATGGTTCGATAGCCAATGCAAACAAGGCTGGTGATAATGGACAACCTTGCCGGGGCAATCGCGTCAATTTAAATGGTAAAGAAGTTTGACCATTTGTCACCTCCATAGCAATTGGATTTGCATATAGAGCCTTAACCCAACCAATAAAATAAAGGCCAAAGTTAAACTTCTCTAACATCTTAAATAAAAAAAATTCCACTCAACCCTATCAAAAGCCTTTTCCACATCCAGTACAACCAACATTGGCTGGTTGGGTAATTATAGCACTAGAACAAGATTCTGGTAACAACTAATCCTCAGTTATTTGCTGTAATACCTCTCCAAATACAGAGGATAAATCTTCATAAAATACTTTATAAAATTCAACTGAAAATCTGTCATCCCCTGGCGACTTTCCATTTAGCATCTCCTGTATAGCTTCTTAAATCTCAAAATCTGTAAATGGAGCTTCCAATTCCTTGATCTCCTAAAACAGGTAATTTTAATTTGGATAAATAAGATTCAATAAGACCAACGTCCTGCTTTCCCTCAGAAGTATATAATTTTTGGTAAAATGAATAAAAAATATCATTAATTTCCTGAGATTTATAGGTAACTATTGAATTCTTTTTAACAGCATTAATAATTTGTGATGTCTGTTCCATTTTTAATTGCCATGCTAAGAGAGAATAACGTTGCTTAGATCGGTGAATTAAATTGCTCATACTGGTAAGTTTGTAATGTATTTTAATGTAATTTCTACTTCATTAAAGCAGCTTTTTTAAAATCTTCTGTAACACCTTTCTGAAATTCCTTTTCCAACTCAGTAATTTGCATCTCCAATGTTAAACTTTCCACCATATTTTTAAAAAACTTTCGTAGTATAACTAATAATTTGCCCATGCAAATATGCTTTCAAAGTGTCCCACAATACAAAATTACTACTTACTGAATCAGTATTCTCAATCAGGAATAAAGCAATCTGTTCCTTAACAAAATAATAAACTCTGGTTTCCTCAGTAGCATTGTATTAAACCTCTTGCACCATTTCTGGACTTGCACAGGAGAAGAACATAGAATGATCCAATATAACCTGGCTTTTATATTCACCCTGTAACATTCTACCTTGTAAATGTGCCGATACCAAAAATATCTATTCTAGAACATGAATCGTGTCTAAATGAATGAAAAGAAAAATCTTTCTCTGTAGGATTTACTCTCCTCCAAACATCAATTAAATTCAAATCTTTCATCAAAGCTCCTATTTGTATTGCCGTCTTTGATTTCCTTATACTTTTCGGAGATCTATCTAATAAAGAATCTAAAACACAGTTAAAATCTCCCCCAATCAAAATATTTTTATTAGTCTGATTTAACAATAAAAAAAGCCTCTGACATGAACCATTCATCATCTACATTAGGTGCATAAATATTTAACAAGGTCCATGATTAGCAAAAATTTTACAATTCATCATCAAAACCCTCCCTGCATTTCCTTCAAATGATTCCAATTCAAACGGTAATTTCTTATGAATTAAAATCAAAACACCTCTGGCCTTAGAATTAAAAGAAGAAGAAAACACATGACCAATCCACTCTCTCTTCAATTTCAAATGTTCTTTTTCAGTCAAATGTGTCTCCTGCAAAAAAACAATATCAACTTTCATTTTCTTTATGTAAGCCAATACTAGTTTACGCTTAGTGGGATTATTAAATCCCCTGAACATTAAAAGTTGCAAAACTCAAATTAGACATTTTGTTAGTAATAGACTTCACACTACTATAAAATTGCTCCCCTTTCTAATTCCCTTAATATTCTAAACCTTCCCCTATTAAAAAAAAATTCCACAAAGTAAAAAAAATAGAAAAAATATATACTACCCCAAACAAACTACTAAAATGTAGTATCTCCCTAAAAATCTGGGTGTGGTAAAACCCACTACTGGCAGATGAGTATAAGGTCTCAGGGTCATCCACCCCCCCCCCCCACCCAGTCGGACTTGCACAAAGGACATAATCAAATATATTCAACCCAAGGATTCCAGTTCCAGTGATTGTTCCGGATCTTCAATGTCATGAAGACTTGCATCAATTCAACTTTCTTTCCATTCTTCTCATGTTTCCCATTCTTCCCATTCCCATTCCCATTCCCATTCACCCTCCTTTCAGGCAACAATAACAGCAACTATCCATTTCCTCACTGATCTGACAACTAATTAGCAAAAATTAATGCATCATGGTCATTTTCAAAAAATTGAGATTGAAAATTCCCATTAAAAAAAATTTCAACACAGCCGGTTAACAAAAAGCACATTTATAACCCTTTCGGCACAATACTTCTTTAGCTGAATTAAATTCTCAGCACCTTCTAATTATTTCTTGAATAAGGTCAGCATAAAAAACACTCTGTTATTTTGAACCATCATTAGAATTTGATTTTGCCGCGGCTTCCGCACTGCAACTCATAGCATCATTTCTCTATCCTGATATTTCAAACAACGAATCAAAAATGCTCACAATGGTTGACCTGCAAAATGATTTTTCCTGAATTCTCTATGTGCCCAGTCTAACTCAACCATCCTAAAAAAAATTCATGGCCCAGTACTTCAGGAATCCATTTCTTAAAAAACTTTACAAGATCTGAACCTTCCATATCTACCGGGAGACCTACAATTTTTTTACATTATTTCTTCAACCTTGATTCTCTAATGAATCAATCTTCTTCAGTAATTCCTTCTTCTGAATCCCCAATCCACAAAAGAATCCTCCACTTTTTCCATTTTTTTCTCTATTACAATCCACTTGATTCTTACATTCAAAAAAAGCTTCTTCAATTAAAAAAAAAAATTATCATGTACAGTATCCACTGTTTTTATACATCTACTAACATCACTTTTAACTGAAGTCATATCTTTCTTCATAGAAGTCATCTCTTCACACATATTATTCATTTTAGTTTTCACTTCCATAAATCCTTGATTTATCTGAGTAGACATCTGCATTGACATGTTTTCCATTTGATGAGCAATCCCTTCCAATATTGTAAACACAGAATCCAGTCCAGGTTCCATCATTTCCCCTTGAAACCTACCTTCTCTGGTCCCAGTCCCCATATATTCTTCCTGTGTTGATTCCAGTAATGCTGTACTTTCTTCCTCTTCTGATACAGTGATTCCTCTTCCCGTGTGGCTGCAGGTCTGGATACCCGTCGACAGTGTGCCGACCTCATCAGCTCGCTGTCTTTCGGGGTCCCCCACAGCCCACACATTTTCTAATAATTCTCGGAATCACGATGCACCCCGCATGCCCGGAAGAGTCAACGACCGTGCAGGTGCGTCTTCCGATGCTCGGCCAATCTGGCCACATGCCCGGGCTCACAGGGGTGCGAGGCAGAGCTAACCAAGCTCATCACAGAACCGGCACCATCTTGCAGACGCGATCAGCAACGGTGTAATACTCAGCCGAGCAGGAGTCATTTGAGGCTTGGGAACTCCAGTTGATGACTCCTTGGCTTCAACTTGGTAGGTAGGCCTCAATTCTTCAACACTTTTATAAGGTTATTTCTTTTCTAACTGAATCTTTGATTTCTTCACATTTTTAGCCATTGCAATCCTCCACTATTCCAGTCTGTATATACTATTTTTAACCACTTTTACAGATTTTAAAATCGGATATTTATAAGTCTAACTGGGGAAAGGTGGAACTGCACGTCTTCCCTCTACGCCATCTTGCCACACCCCCACCACCCCCCCCCCCCCCACACCCTCTGCTCTAAGTACTTGAATGTGAACTGAAGTTGAACTGTTCCAGTCAGGGTTTTGAAATGCCAGATTATATTATTTAGACAAATGAAGGACAACTTAACATGCAAGACTTCAACTGAAATACCCCCCCCCCCAAAAAAAAAAGAAGTCTATTCTTTGTCTATCATTCAGGCAGGCACAAAGGGGGGCAAGTTAATTAACTTTCAAATTAACAAGATGAGACAGTGATATATTCTTTAAAAACTGGAACAGAAAATACTTAACTGCCTGTGCAAGGTCTATTGAAAATTAATGAAAGAGTAGAGTGTTTGGTAGTGCTAGCTGTTCTAGGGAACAGATGCAGTGGCAACTGATAAGACAGTTAGAAAGTTTTAATTTTTACACCATGAAGAAATTCAACTCAGTTCAAAATTATCAATTTGGAAGAATGATAAAAATAAAACAGAAGAAAGAGATACTTACAAAAAGGTCAGGCAATGCATCAAAGTCACTTCCCCAAGAGTACAGAAGCTAGCATGTTCAGACCCACTGTGTGAATGAATGATGATGTGTTTCCCGAGAGATCTGTTGACAAGGAGCCAGAAATGGATGGGAATCAGGAGTTCAGTAAATCTGAAGGAGCAGTTATTTGGCATGTGTAGGGAAAGCAGTGGCATACAAAAGAGCTATTATGAAAGGATTCAAAGCCATGAGTAGTCTATATATCAGTCTTTCGCCAAGGCTGTGCTTAAAGCAGGTGAATTTGTGTTAAATAGAAGCACAAAACTGTACAAAATTACTGGCCATTGTTTGAATTGATGTGGCTCATGAGAATCCAACTTAAAATTATTGGGGAGACTGTGCAGCCCATCATCTCCATGCTAACCACTCTCAAAGTTCAGGTTTATTATTATCTGTACCGAGAGATGGTGAAAAAGTTCATTTTGTGGGCTATTCAGTAAGTCAACCCAAAGAGCAATTCTGTCAGCATCACTCTCCTGAAAGATATTCTCCTTTGAAAACCAATCAGACGTTCATTTGGAAAGAATAGTGAACACATTTTGATTAATCCCTCGAGATTATTCCCGTGAGATATGGGGATAGTGCAAAATTATGAGGTACTTAGGGTGAGTTTAGAACATGAATCTGGTGCACCAAAGGGTCTGTTGCTGCAATGTACCTCTCACTGATGCTAAGATTTTACAACCAGAATCTTGGTTACTGGATGCTGGTGTCAGGTAATCTCAAAGCACACATTTCATTTACTGTTTTTTTTTAGTTTATCCCAATGAATACAGTAAGTTTAAGTCAAATGTGGAAAACAACCTCATTGCATTTCAAGGGAACAGCAAGAAATAGAATAGTGGGCAATAACCAGGGTTCCATTGAGTGGAAGAGAGGTTGTAGGAACCAAGGCCCTAGTGAGTGTAAGATATAGGATCCAAGGGTAAGAGTGGCCATGGAATTAACACCCAGTAAATCAGATACCAAACCATTGGAATTTCCAAATAATTAGATAATAGATTATTGGTATCTAACACTATAAGGAAGGGAAAACCTTTCCAATGGGATGAGCTTCAGCACACCAGGTGACTGAGGAATCAGCTGTGTGGGTAATGGATTGCTTTCAATCTTATCAAACCAAAGTAAATTTTGAATACAGTAAAAAAAATCTACTTTGCCATTAAATTTTAATTTTAGACATACAGCACAGTAACAGGTCATTTTGCCCCACAAGTCTGTGCCACCTGACTTACACCCAGTTAACCTACACCACCAGTATGTTTAGAACGGTGGGAGGAAACTGGAGCCCTGGGATAAATACCATGCAGACACGGGATAAGCATACAAACTCCTTACAGACAGCGCAGGTTTCTAACTCTAGTTCCAATCGCTGGTGCTGTAAAGGCATTACACTAACTATTACACCAACTGCAACTCCCCTGCTATAACAGGTATACTGTCTAGTTTGATGAAATGAATCAAAATTGTTCACAGTGCCTTTTCAAATCATGCCCTTTGCACTTTCAATGTGGTTGTTATCAATAAAGATGACATTTTTGAACTTTCTGTTCATCATGTTTGGACAGTTCCTACCCTTGTTCATTATTTTTCTACCTTTACTGCCCGGTAGCATCTGATCTCATTCTATATCATTGTTTTAATTGCATTTTAGTGCTCTAAACACAAACAATGGAAGGTGTGCTAGCAATCAGAGCTATTTTTCACTGCTGTGCCCTGTAAAATAAGCTTTTGAACCAAATAAACAGAATCAATCATATTCTTTGAAGTCGTTTTTACATTATCATTATGTTACTTAATTTGACAGGTCATGTTACATGCAGAGGAATGTACATCATTAAAATATAACATTGTTAATCTAAGATATTCCATAATGGTTTTGAATTATATAGTCATTCCAAATGCAAATACTCAATAAACACCAAATCAGACATCAGACATTTAACTATTTGAATGTCTACCTGGCAAACAGCTTAAAAGTTTTAAATGAACAGACCAGATCAATGAAACTGACTAATTTGATCTCTACAGAAAGAATTATTCATTACTAAGCACTTTGATGTGCTTTACTCCAGCAGTTACAATAAATCGTTTACAGAATATCTGCGGATTCATCTCACCATTCTGATGCTTGCAGCTCTAAATAAGACAGGGTGAGAGGAGGGGGAAGGGAGGAAGACAGAGTTCAGATAATGGCTGAAAATAAACCTGTGACCAAGTTTCATGCTGAGCAAATGAGAGGTCATGAGCATGAATAAACCAATCGATTATGCCCATAGGAAGAATGTTTATAAAAGAATATTCCAAATTGGTTAGAATCCACCTGGATTATTACGGCCAGTCTTTGGTTCTGAACACCACATTATAAAGGAAATTGCATGTCTCTTGATTGGTTGGCCTGTAATGATCAACATGGACTTGATGGGCCAAAAGGCCTGTTTCTACACCTTATCTCCATTTGATTCTATGATCTTAGTGTAGTGGAGCATGAGAGAGAAAAAACAAGGGATGAAAGGCTACTATTCCAGGTTATACCTTCATCAACCTAACCTCAAGACAATGAAACTCATTTCACTTACTCTTCCTCTACTCCTCTACCTCTTTTCCACAAGATGGTCAATGAAGCCAACAGTTCGGCCAAAGATTCAGTCATTCACCCTCACATGTGGCTCTGACTCAAATTTTATTTAATTTTACTCTTTGAAAAGCTTTACTAAAATTATGAGTTTCAGTTATCTTCATTTACAAGGAGAGGTTGGCTTTGGTTAACTTTGAGCAAAGTTGATTACAGTAGTGAAAAATGTATTGACAAAACAAACGAGTTGAATCAACTCTGATGGCAGCAAAGTCAATAGTCAAAAGATAGAAATCCAAGAGAATTAACAACAGAATCCAAAGCAACATGAAAGATGAAAAATGATGCAGTTATAAAGTCTGAAATGAATTGCCTGAGAGGTTGGTGAAGTACAATCCAATAATAACTTTTAGAAGGAATTGTTCAAATATTGGGAAAGATATTTTTTCAACTCATTGAAAACGGGAAATTTTGTTATTTCATTATCTTCTTTGGCTTGGCTTCACGGACGAAGATTTATGGAGGGGTATGTCCACGTCTGCTGCAGGCTCATTGGTAACTGACAAGTCCGATGCGGGACAGGTAGGCACGGTTGCAGCCGTTGCAAGGGAAAATTGGTTGGTTGGGGTTGGGTGTTGGGTTTTTTCTCCTTTGTCTTTTGTCAGTGAGGTGGGCTCTGCGGTCTTCTTCAAAGGAGGTTGCTGCCCGCCGTACTGTGAGGCGCCAAGATGCACGGTTGGAGGTGATATCAGCCCACTGGCAGTGGTCAATGTAGCAGGCACCAAGAGATTTCTTTAAGCAGTCCTTGTACCTCTTCTTTGGTGCACCTCTGTCTCGGTGACCAGTGGAGAGCTCGCCAGAGCACACGATCTTGGGAAGCCGATGGTCCTCCATTCTGGAGACGTGACCCACCCAGCACAGTTGGGTCTTCAGCAGCATGAATTTGATGCTTGCGGACTCTGCCAGCTCGAGTACTTTGATGTTGGTGATGAAGTCATTCCAATGAATGTTGAGAATGGAGCGGAGACAGCGCTGATGGAAGCATTTTAGGAGCCTTAGGTGATGCCGGTAGAGGACCCATGATTCGGAGCCGAACAGGAGCGCGGGTATGACAACGGCTCTGTACACGCTGGTTTTTGTGTGTTTCTTCGGGTAGTTGTTTTTCCAGACTCTTTTGTGTGGTCTTCCAAAGGTGCTATTTGCCTTGGTGAGTCTGATGTCTATCTCTTTGTCGATCCTTGCATCAGATGAAATGGTGCAGCTAAGGTAGGTAAACTGGTTGACCGTTTTGAGTTCAGTGTGCCCGATGGAGATGTGGGGGGGCTGGTGGTCATGGTGGGGAGCTGGCTGATAGAGGACCTCAGTTTTCTTCAGGCTGACTTCCAGGCCAAACATTTTGGCAGTTTCTGCAAAACAGGACGTCAAGCGCTTAAGAGCTGGCTCTGAATGGGCAACTAAAGCGGCATCATCTGCAAAGAGTAGTTCACGGACAAGTTGCTCTTGTGGCTTGGTGTGAGCTTGCAGGCGCCTCAGATTGAAGAGACTGCCATCCGTGCGGTACCGGATGTAAACACTGTCTTCATTGTTGAGGTCTTTATTGGCTTGTTTCAGCATCATGTTGAAGAAGATAGTAAAGAGGGTTGGTGCGAGGACGCAGCCTTGCTTTATATTGTTGTCAATGGAGAAGGGTTCGGATAGCTCATTGCTGTATCTGACCCGACCTTGTTGGTTTTCGTGCAGTTGGATAACCATGTTGAGGAACTTGGGGTGGGGGGGGGCATCCAAGGCGCTCTAATATTTGCCAAAGCCCTTTCCTGCTCACGGTGTCAAAGGCTTTGGTGAGGTCAACAAAGGTGATGCAGAGTTCTTTGTTTTGTTCTCTGCACTTTTCTTGGAGCGGTCTGAGGGCAAAGACCATGTCAGTAGTTCCTCTGTTTGCATGAAAGCCACATCGTGATTCTGGGAGGACATTTCTGGCGACACCATGTATTAGTCTATTAAGGACAATCCTAGCAAAGATTTTGCCTGCAATGGAGAGCAGCATGATTCCCCTGCAGTTTGAGCAGTCTGATTTCTCGCCTTTGTTTTTGTACAGGGTGATGATGATGGCATCACGAAGGTCCTGAGGCAGCTTTCCTTGGTCCCAGCAGAGCATGAAAAACTCATGCAGTTTGGTATGCAGAGCTTTGCCGCCAGGCTTCGAGAGCTCTGTGGGGTGTGGGGTGGGATTCCATCCATACCTGCTGCTTTGCCACTTTTCAGTTGCTCAATTATATGTCTCTTCCCAGGTAAGGACCTCATCCAGCTCTAGCCTCAAGGGTTGTTGAGGGAGCTGGAGCAGGGCGGATTCTTGGACTGAGCGGTTGGCACTGACAAGAGATTGAAAGTATTCTGACCATCAATTGAGGATGGAGATCTTGTCACTGAGGAGGACTTCGCCGTCTGAGCTGCACAGAGGGCTTTGGACTTGGGGTGAGGGGCCGTACACAGCCTTTAGTGTCTCATAAAAACCCCTGAAGTCGCCAATGTCGGCGCTAAGCTGGGTTCGTTTGGCGAGGCTAGCCCACCACTCATTTTGGATCTCCCGGAGTTTGCGCTGAAGGTGGTTGCATGTGAGACGGAAGGCTCATTTTTTCTCTGGCCAGGAAGGCTCTGGAAGGTGAGCCTGGTGGGCAGCTCGCTTCTTTGCCAGCAGCTCCTGGATTTCCTGGTTGTTTTCGTCAAACCAGTCCTTGTTTTTCCTGGAAGAGAAGCCCAGTACCTCTTCAGTGGATTGCAGTATGGCCGTTTTCAGCTGATCCCAGAGGGTTTCAGGAGACGTGTCCGTGAGCCATTATAGAATACAGTAAAACCCCTGATATCTGACACCAACGGGAATCAGTAGTTACTGAATAAGTGAATTTTCCAATCGCTTAGAATTACGTGATGGATGATAGGAAAACTTACAGCGAGGCGCAGCAATTTTAAACTTCTGTACTTTTTTACCTATGTATTTTCCACAATTTTTTTGTTATTTGAGGCTGCTGGTTGCTTGCATTCCAGAAAACAATTGTTTTACTTTGCGATGATTCTATTGATCTGGCAAATCAAGACTGATTACATCGCGCAATATAATGTCAGAAAGGAAAACAAGTAAAATAATTGCAATGCTCAGAATGATTCTTTAACTGGATTTTTGTGCTATATATAACAGAGTTTTTCATGTTACAAAATTGGTATTTTATAGAGTTATGAAATTATACAGCACAAAAATGGTTCAATTTGTTCATGCTGTGTGTGATGCCTATCTAGGTTAATCACATTCACAAGCGTTTGGCCATAGCCCTCTCCTCCTTTCCCATCCAAATGCATTTTAAATGTATTGTATCTACCTTTACCATGAAAAATTACCCTTTCAGTTCTCCTTTATATTTCTCTTTCATCTTAAACTCAACCACCTTGGGAAATAGACTGATCATCTCCTATAGCTATGACCCTCATAAATGATAAACCTCTGGAAGGCCACCCCTCAGTATCTACATTCCAGTGAATAAGATGGAATCAATCCAATTCATCCAATCTCTCCATTAGTGGTCTCAGTCTCAATGTAAGGTATCAGCTCAGAATCCTAACCAGAACACAACTTCAGTTCCAAAGATCTGTCTGCACAATTGTAACATTGCAATTTGTGTACTAATTATTACTGAGAATCTATCCTTTTATATTGATCTTATTGTCTCTCAAGGGATAATTTGAATATACTTGTTGTTTATTAGTGTAGTTTGCTTACCTCTGTTGCTGGAGCAAGCAGGAAGAACTTCAGTGATTTTGTACATTGCACTCCTGTTGGAGAAAAAAATCTCATCATCATCAAATTTTGACAATATCTTTATCTCCATAGATGTTGCTTGACCTGCTAAGGTCCTCCAGCAGTTTAGATACATTAAAGTATCTACAATGCCTTGTGCTTCCAATTAATATGTCGTTTAGATTTTTATCACACTAAATAAATAAAAGGATCACTTTTCTTTTCCTCTGCTCATTGAGTGCTATAAAGTCTTGCATATTATTATAGTTTTTCAAGTATTTACAATTATTTCTTTTTTTTTCTTGACTGCGGCAGATTCCATGCATCATGGGAAGATTTAGAAAGTATCTGTGATAGATTTGATTCAATAAGTAAAATTATATTGATTTTTCCTATCTGTCTTTTCTTCTCTTTCCAGGATCTTAATCATTGTTTCTTCAGGCTTGTCATTTGAATTGAACTGAATTGTTCATTGTCACGTATACCAAGGTATATATTTTTTTAAATTGTGTGCTATCCGGGCAACACAACCTATGCATGTCACTGCTGGTGATGCAAGAAAAAAACTAGCAATGAAATAAACAGAAGTACAGTATTCCTCAGGCTCTGAGTGGTGTGTAGACCTCAGACTCTAATCAGAGTGTAAGCCTCAGGTTGTGAGCAGTGAGTTAGCTTCAGGTTTCAAGCGGAGGGAGTGTTGGCCTCAGGCTCCAAGTGGTATGTAGGCCTCAGGCTCTGAGCAGTCTGGAGGCCTCAGGCCTGTCAGTTTGTTCCATATACCCACTACTCTCTGTGTGAAAAAATTGCTCCTTAGGTCCTTTTAATTTTTTTCCCATTTTACTTTAAATCTCTCCCCTACATCAGATGAAAAAAAAAACTTTGAATAATTACATTATCTATGCCCATCCTGATTTTATAAAGCTTTATATTGTCCTCCTTCAGCCTCCTAGGTGCAAGGGATTAAAGTCCCATTTTATCCAGTCTCTCCTAAAATTTCAAGCTCATTAGTTCCGGTAACGTTGTTAAGAATGTGTTCTGCACCATTTCCAGCTTAATGACATTATTTTCTGAAGTCCGGTGACTAGATCTGTGCCCAATACTCCAAGTCAGCTCACATCATCATTCTGTACAACTGTTACATGTCATCCCTGTTCCTGTACTGATAAATACAAATGTGGAAAAAGACTTCTTAATGACCCTGAAGACCTGTGTCACCACTTTTGTAGAACTATGCAACTGTACACCATGTCTCTTTGTTGTACAACTCTCTCTTGGACTCCACCAATCACCATGAAAGTCCTGTCCTGGTTTAAGATGCCAAAGCACCACACCTTGCATTTGTTAACACAAAATATTTTCAACACATTAGCTCGCAGCTATCTGGTGAATCTAGTGTTGGTGCAGGCAGTGTGTTGCCTGATGAGGTGGTGGACATAGATACTGTCATAAGTTTGAAGAAGCACCTGGATAAGCACTTGAATCACCAAGATGATGGAACAAATGCTGTCAAATGGGATTAGTGCAGATGTAGATGGTGAAAATGAACACAATGGGCTGAATGGTCTGCATGTGTGGTGTCTGTCTCCGTGACTCCAAGTGTCAGCATCTGATTTTCATCTCATTTCAAACTTCCAAATCTCACTGTTTAGACGTGGAGGTCCAAGAAATGGTAGAAATGGCACCTTGTTGGTTGGAGAATCCAATTCAGACCATCAAAATGAGCAGAGCCATTGAGATTATGTTGATTTCACATTGAAAACTTAGTGTTCATCCAGTGGCTTTTTACCTGGAAGCATTTCACTCAATACTTTAATTGTGGAGCTTCAACATGGGAAGAACCATCACTGGTTTCTCTCCATGGCAACTTATGGAGTCTGGTAGGAACAAAAACTATTGGAAAAAAAATATTTGGAGATGGAAAGGAAGGAAATGACTAATATAATACAGACAAAGAACAAACAAGCTGTCTCAGTAAATCAGAGAATCACAAAATCATAGACTTATACAGGAGGGAAACAGGCCCCTTGGCTTAACTCACCAATACAGACCAAGTTGTCCACCTAAGTTAGTCATAGAGATGCTAAACTGAAGTGGGCCTTGTTATGAATTGCGCGTAATGAGCAGCAATAGACAATGAACCAGAGTGTTTAATTTTAAACTACTAATTTTATTTTTTACTCTTAAACTATAGTCTTAAATCTTAAACTATCCTTAGAACTAAATTTATCCCCAACTATGTGCAGATGTACTAGTGTGTGTGTGTGTGTGTGTGTGTGTGTGTGTGTGTGTGTGTGTGTGTGTGTGTGTGTGTGTGTGTGTGTGTGTGTGTGTGTGTGTGTGTGTGTTTTAACCCAGACCATTACAGTCCAGGCCAAAATCTAGAACATTACTTCAAAGGTCAGTCTTTCAAATTCAGTGTTGAAGTGTAGGCCTTTGAAATTTGATGCCCAGAATTAATATTGAAACTGATGGGAGACTGGAGTTGTAGCTGCTACAGACTCTCAAATTCTCCTTGCATTGCCTTTGAAGAAATGTCCATCCATACGAGCTGTGGTCATAACACTCCTGGTCCTTTTGCAGGTGAGACTCAAACTGGGAGCTTCCAAGACCCTGGCAAGTGACCTTCACTCTTAGTGACACTCAAAATGAAGCACTTTGCTTCCCAAAAGACCCTCTTGGTACAGGTCAATCCACTGAAAAGGCCCAGTCATTCAGAGAGCACAAAATGGCTCTCATTCCACAAAATGGCTGGCCATGAGTTGCTTCAAAATTTTGTTTTCTCTTCAGCAGTCAGAATGGTTTTCCCTTGCAAAATCACAAATGTCTTTGCAAATGCATCTCTTTCTGGAACAGACAGTGACAAACCTTCCCTCAGTTCTTTCAATGTATTGAATTGTCACTGGGCTGTGGCTGGCGTTATGATGGTGCTTGTGTGAAATGTTAAATATTAACTGTGACCATTCAGTTCCTCCAGTCTATACTATCACTTACAGTGGTAATTCCATTTAACGAAAACGGGAGTTTGTAATAGCCTTCAGTGTCAACCAGCACGCAGACTACAGGGAGAATGTCCAAATTTCTTACAGACAGCTCCAGATTCGAACCCAGGACACCTGCGGAGTAATTCCGTTACACTAGCTACTATGCTAACTGCACTGCCCTGTTGTGCTATTTTGAAATTCTATTTTATTCTCCTCACATTAACATCAACCCACTCAGATTCCACCATCCACCTACACACTAAGGGTAATAACAGCAATTAATTAACCCACTAAGCTGCAAATTTTTGGGATGTGGGAGGAAGCCAGAGCACTTTGGGGGAAACACATCAGGGCAAAAAACTCAGCACCAACAGCTCACTGCACCACTGGTCCACCTATGACTAATTAGCTATCATCCAATGGGAACTATTTGGAAAGAGTGGGAGCACCAGACATTTCCAGTAATAATGTGCAGAAAGGAAAAAGATCTTGGAGAGTTCAACATTTGTCACTGGAATATACTGAGACACTTAGCTGGAGATTATCTTTTAAAAGGTAGCTGACATAAGCACAAACAAACATTAAGGTCGCCAGCTAAACACATTAACTACAGTATATTAGAAAACAGAATTTTTAAAAAAAATTATCCTGTCAACACAATATGAAAACAATTTAATTTTTCCCCTCGATGAAATAGCTCGAGAATTTGTCACACAACATTCAACAGATAAGAAGAACAAATAAACAATATCTAAATATCAGTATTTTATCTCTGGGCTCCCTCTATCATTACAAGAGTGGGCTTAGTAGCAGTAAACCAAACAGATAAAATCTCCAGAGAAAAATGAATGTTATGGTGTGCTCTGTCTGCACTATACAGTTTCATGCAACTTTCAGCAGTTGATTCTAATTGGGATTGCAGATGAATTAGACAGAATGCATTTGGAGGGATAATTAAAAAAAAGCCACATGGAGTATTCCAACAATCAACCACACCAAAGGTGGTCATACTTCAATAATTAATAAGGAGTCTTTTTAGCATTTCAGCATATTCCGTCATTGCCAAGAGACCCAATTAGCGTTTGATTTTTTTTTGTCTGTGCAATTACATAGACAACTTTAAACAATGCTTAGCAATTAATATTATTTTATTGTTCCTGTTGAAAAGACAAACACAATTATGCATCTACAATTGTAATTGTAATTGTAGATAAATGTGAGGTGCTACATTTTGGAAAGGCAAATTTAAATAGGTCATATACATTGAATGGTAGACAATTGAGGAGTGCAGAGCAACAAAGGGATTTAGGAGTTATGGTAAATAGTACCCTCAAGGCTGATACTCAGGTAGATGGTGTGGTGAAGAAGGCATTTGGAATGTTGGCCTTCATAAATCAGAGTATTGAATTCAAGAGTAGGGAGGTTATGATGAAATTGTACAAGGCATTGCTGAGGCCAAATTTGGATTACTGTGTACAGTTTTGGTCACCAAATTATAGGAGAGATAGAAACAAAATAGAGAGAGTGCAGAGAAGGTTCACGAGAATGTTGACAGGATTTCAGGGTCTGAGTTACAGGGAAAGGTTGTGCAGACTGGGGCTTTTTTCTCTGGAGCTTAGAAGATTGAGAGGGGACTTGATAGAGGTGTTTAAGATTTTAAAAGGGACAGACAGAGTAAATGTGGATAGGCTTTTTCAATTAAGAGTGGGGGAGATTCAAACTAGAGGACATGGTTTAAGATTGAAGGGGGAAAATTATAAGGGGAACATGAGGGGAAATTTCTTTACGCAGAGGGTGGTGGGGATGTGGAATGAGCTTCTGGCAGACGTGGTCGAGGTGGGATCATTGGTTACATTTAAGGAAAGACTGGATCATTACATGGATAGGAGGGGACTAGAGGGGTATGGACCGGGTGCTGGTCAGTGGGACTAGGAGGGTGGGGATTTGCTACGGCATGGACTAGTAGGGCCAAACTGGCCTGTTCTGTGCTGTAAGTGGTTATATGGTTATAGTTGTGGATCTGAATAAATATTTTACTACATCTAAGGGGACAGGGTCAATCACATCCCCATGTCAAATTTATCCAAAGTATTATATTTAGTATGGTTTTTCATCTTAATTACAGGCCATTACTGATAAGACCTAATTTTAAACAAGAGAGTGAAAGAATAAGAATTTCAATTATTTTTTCCGTTCATTCAGACATACCTTCCTTGTGGAGTTTGTAATAACTGGGTACAAATTATTGTGGCACAAAACATATTTCTGGCAGAGTGAAGAAGTGTAGCTTCTGTATTCAAATGGAGAATTGCAACCCAAATCATCTGTTTACATCTGAATTCTTAAAAAAAATCATAAAAATAATTATGCTTATTATCATTCACAAAAATGGAGCAATGGCTCCCATAAACTGTGGTAATTGATGTCGTTGAAGTGAAAACAAATACCATGAGTGTACATCTGAATCAGAAAGAACAATAAAGCTGGAGGATGAAGCAAATAGACTTCACAAATAATCTGTTTATTATCTGAGGTGACTTTACTCAAAGGACTACACATTTTTTATAGGATAAGAGATGCTTTGGACATAAAGGAAACATTTTCATGCTCAAAATTCACAAATTAATTCCAAAAAATATTGCTTGTGTAAATTACAACTTCATAAGGCAAATGCAAATTTGGCTTTAGCAAATGCCTTACAATGCCCAAGTGCAGTGCCTGAATAAACCCTGGTTCATTATCCCACTCTCTCAGTCCCCTGAGTGGTTAATTGTGCGTCATATCCTTCCACTTGTGTGTCAGTGGAATACAGATATCTTCTTGAAACGTTTTCTGTAAGGAGAAATTAAGAGAAGAGAGAGGAGAAGAAGGGATGAAGAAAAGCGAAAGAGAATTCAATTTTTAAAGTGTGTAAGAATAGTAAAATTCGAATGCAGAATGCCATTATATTCTCAGCACTGATTCAGTCTCCATTCAGTATTCAGACATGGAGTAGGACTGCATAGCCCTTTAAAGAAAAGTTGGTCTAGATCTCCTAGTTCTTCCTATTCAAGAATTTACCAATTCTATTTTAGAGGCCACACTATAAAATATATTATAAAATATATAAAACAACCAATTAGGCAGACCATTCTATAATGTCAAAATATTGCCTAATAATAAATCCACTGTTTGGATTTGAGGCAAGATTGAGCAACTAACAGGACATCACAGGCAAAACCCTCTCCACCATTGAGAACAGCTATAGAGAACAATCCAGATGGAGAGCGGCAGCAATCATCAATGATCCACATCACCAGCACATGCTCTGTTCTCACTGCCACCATCAGGAGATGTCACAAGACTCACACCACCAGGTTGAGGAACACCTGCTACTCCTTGTGGTGAATGTCTGCCAAGCTGTCTGTTTCCCCTCTGGTGAGCCTTGCTGTACTAAGATTGGCTGTGCATTATCTCTACTGTTAAGGACACTCCCCTTGGGTATAACTGTGTATGCACCTATTGTCTATCATTATTGTACCATGAGTTTCTGCTAATAAAAGCCATGATTATTGTTTGACCACATTGTCTTTGTCTACTTCATCAACTGATACACCATCAAAATGCTCAACAACAAACTCAATCACAGACTCATTTAAGGACTCTTATTTTTGCACTTTATTTATTTCTCTCTCCTTCTCATTTTCTCTGTATTGCACAGTCAGTTTGTTTACCTTTCTTTGTTTACATGTGTACATTGAATCAGGTTTATTTTTAAACAGTACCAATAAGTGGTAATTCTGCCTCATCTACAGGAAAAAAATAATCTCAGGATTTTATGTGTTGTCATGTATGTACTCTAACACTATACCTGAAATCTAAATCTAAAATATAATTAACAAAACCCGTCACCTCCTTCACAGAACAGTTAAATCATTTCATCTATTCACCCAAACACTTCAAATCTGCAATGATTAATTTTCCAGGTAATGTGGCATTTGCAAAATGATTCACAGTCTTCGTATCAGATTATTAAACAAAATATTATAACAAATCTCAGATAATATATTTATCCTGTAATAGTTCCAAAATATTACACATCCATGTTTCACCAAAACTCCATATGTTTTATATACATTTCTATTCCATTTTCAAAGGAGTAGCTCTGTCAGATATTTCTTACTGGAGCACTCTGCTTTCCTTACTTTTTGGGCTTAGGTTGACAGTTAATCACTGTGTTCCTCTTCAGGTACCCTTTATGTTCTTAACATATCGATTAAGATTTGATGGTACTAATCTTTGACATTGTGGTCACGTACATCATTAGATTTTTGAGTGATTAATTTTGCCCATTGCACTAGACCAGGATGGATTCCATTTGACACAGAATATCTATTTAGAGTGTTGCTTTAAAGCTCCTTGAGGATCTGACCTGTTTTCTTTTCAAGAGTGAAGGAGAGAAACATGGTCAGCTGGTGATGGATCAGTCACTTGGTCGAAATATGGAGCAATTCCCTTGATTCTCTCTGAGCAGTAATGTGACATTTCTAACTCACCCAATGTAAGGTAAAACTTTTGAACTCTCATTGTAAAAGCTACTGTAATTGCTCTTGAGCTTTATTACACTGGTATCAGGATTATTGGAGTGAATTGATTTACAGAGATCTATACCACTGTGCTACAGTATGTACCAGTTAATCACACCAGACCCATTATTTTTCCTTATCTCTTTACAAGAGTCAAAGCACAGATCTATACCAATACTGTTCCCTACCTTACTGATGGACAGTCCTCTATTGAAACAAAATATGAAATAGTGAAAACCTTGCAGTGAAAAAAATATTGGAAATCCCCAGCAGGTCAGGCAGCATCCGTGGAAAGAGAAACAGTTAATGCTTCAATGCCCATATCTCAGTATGTGCCAGCAGAACAAATTCTATAACATTAGCAACTCATTACAAAAAGTAGCTGAACTGCCTCTGAATAGCTACATTGCATAACCTTATCAAAGAAATGTCCTTCATTCCACACCACTTGCCTGACATTCTTGCTGTCCAGACATATTTGTTTCTCTTTCAGTTCTGTCAAAAGTTCTCTTACCTGAAATATGAACTGTTTCAATCTCCACAGTTTTTTTTTAAAACAGTATTTTCTGTTTTTATTTCAGATTTTGATAGTTTTTTTTTTTTTCTTACCCACGAAAACACAATTTCAGACTGTTCTAAAGCATGTTGCACTCTTAGCTCTGGTACACAACATTGGTCAGCAAGGATGAGTTGGACTGTGCTGTAAAATTCTATGCCTCGAGGTTATTGCAATGAAAGGAACACGACAAAGTATACAGTAACATCTCTATAAAAATGAAACAATATGATAATAGCCAGTAGCCTTGTTGATTAGGAGACAAATGTCAGTCATAGCACTTGAGGGAACTTTCTTTTTCTCTCTGACCTATCTTGGGATATTCTCCATGCCATCTGAGAAATCAGACAAATCATCAGTTTAACATCTCATTGGAAACTCCAACAATTCTGCTCAGTTTCTGGTACAGAATTCAATTCTTCTGACTCGGATACGAAATCCAGTGACCAGCGAACACAAAGTTAATCATTTGAATTCAGGGTTTGATAGCATGTAAGCAGGGAGGATGTTTCTGCTTGCAAAGAATCTCGGATCAGAGGTCGAATCAAATTTAACTCAGTTGAAATTAATTGAATTAAATTGAATTGTTTATTGTCACATGCCCCAATTAGATGGAAAGGCACCCATGTTTAAATGCAGCATGTAGAGCAATAATAAAACAAAAGTACAGGGAGCAGTTTTACAGTGCATAGTGTTAGCACATCAAAATGGTGCAGGAACTCAGGTCATCTTTTAGCATCTATAGGAGACAAAGGTTATATTGTTGACATTTCAGGCCTTTTAAGGAGAAAAAAATCAGAAAAGGCAGAAGAAGGATAAATATCAGAAAGTCTCAAATTCAAACACTAGGGGAGGAATCCAGGTCAACAAAAGGTGTTAATTGGATATGATGAGGAACTAGGTTGAATTTATCATGCCTGAGCAAAAGGAGACAGAGAATGAAGAGATAGGGGGAGGGGGTGGGGGAAGGAAATGGGGGAAGGTTTAACAAAAGCCACAGGTCAATATTAATGCCATCTGGTTGGAGGGTCCTCTTCCTCCAGCGTACATTGTTACTTGGGCAACATGCAGAATATGAAGCATAGTTAAACAGTGCAGAGGTATCACCTTTTACCAATGGAAGATCCGTCCCAGAGGCTACAAGTGGCAGGGAAGGAACTGCCCTTGAATCTGAAGCTTCCTCTTTTCATGTTCATGTACTGTGTCAGGGTAAATGGAAGTTCATTTAAAAGTGAGATTCGTAGAAATCTCTTAACTCGGGGGTATAGCTCTTTGGGATTTATTATCAAGGGGGATATGTAGGCTCAGTTACAACAGCTATTATACATTGAGAGGAATGTGAAGAGGATGCAGGAAAATGCAATTGATCAGCAGCAATTTTCTGAATGGTGGAATAAGCTCAAAGGGCTGGACAGCCTCATCCCACCTTAAATTTTTATGCTCTGAAATGAAGTGTAATTGTGATGTTGTTTAATGACCATTTCTCAATCCTTCTCATGGTCATTATTTATTGTCCATTTATAATTGTCCTGAACACAGGAAGAGATTCAGAATGATTCTGTGAACTACGTGGAGTGAAACAAGAAATACTGCTGTCACTGTGATCGTGGCAAACTCACAAAAGTGCAAGAGAAACTCAGTCAGTCCTGCATCATCCATAGGAGGCAAAGATATTTCACCAATGTTTCGGGCCTGAGCACTTCATCGAGGTATGAGCAAAAATCAGGCAGGCAGCTGAATAAAGAGGGTGAAGAAGAAGGGCCACTGAGTCCACATTAATCATTACACTGATGCAACATTACGCTCACCTATGTACGAAAGTCAATTAACCAATCGACCCACATATCTTTGGAAGGCAGGAGGGAACCAGATCTTCCTGAACAATCCCAGGCAGTCGCCGGGAGACTATGCAACTCCACACAGACAGGATCTGAGGTCAGGATTCAACCCAGGTCTCTAACACCATGAGGCAATGACTCTTGCAGCTGCTTCACTGTGCTGCTCGATTGTTAGATGAGTGCAGCAATGGTGCAGCATTAGTTCATTCTAAACAGAAAGCCTCAGACCATTGATCAATTATTTGAGCAAACACCTGTGCATGGTCATTAGCTGGGGACAGAAATGGGCTCCATTTTGTCAGCCTCCCAAACCACTAAATTCCTCTGAATCCAGATCTATCACGGCACCGGAACTGTTCAAAGAAGATCATTTTTATTGGATCATAGTTCTTGACTGCATGCAGAAATTAATCAGTAAGATAGATCTATGTTCGGCAGAAAAGAGTGATCCAGTCTATTCTAATTTCCCTTCTCTTGCTCTACAGACTTATTTTCCATCAAGTGTCGATATGGTGCCATTCAGTGTCAACTCTAATCATACTTTCAGAACTGTGGGCATCGGATCTCATACTCTTGTACTTATTATGACACAACAAGAGACTGCTAAGATCTTCAGGTTTAGGTTGCGGCCAAAGGAGTAATCCTGCCAGTTACCATATGTAAATGTCAATCTCATGTAAAATATTGACCCCCCCCCCCCCCCCCCCATTTTTGACTGAAAAATCTGGAATATTCCAAATATCCCATTCCAGTGTCTACGCTGATTCCCATGCCAGTTCCCCTACCAAGCTCAACCTCCGCTGCTGGATACTGCAAACTCATCAGCCCCTCCATCCGGTACTCCTTCCCCCTTTTTATACCATCACACCTCTCCCAACTCAAACCCCACCTCCTCCTTTGAGCTCCCCCTTTCTTCCCATCCCCCACCCCCAACCCAGCCCTTTGAGTTTTTTACCTCAATCACAGTGTTTGCAGATTTTGGTGTTTTACTACTATGGTTTTTGCTACTTGGTAGGACATGTGGGTTGATGCGCAGACTCGGTATTATTTCTTTAATTCATTGTAGTTTTGTTCTTTATTCCATTAGAGATCATTTGGACTTCTACTACTGATAGGGTATTTTGGAATTTCATGTGAATTTCAGCCCCTTAAAAGTAGTAGCCATGTAATAGCCAACCCCATAACGTAAACATTAAAAAATGATCTAAAATTTTTGACTTTTACATAATTATATACAGTAATTCCCTTTTTATTTCCTAGTACTACTCTACCATTCTCTCTCATACACTGATTAACTCCACTTTATCACTTTTTCCCCCTAAGAATGCACAACACCAATCAACAGACTATAACATCTTTTGGGCTGTGAGAGGAAACAAATGTGGTTGCAATAAGATAAGGGTTGAACTCAGGCAGCAGCACTAAATGTTACAGCCAACCCCCTCCCCCCCCCCATTGGATAAAATAAAATTCTCTTCATCACCCCTCAAATTTTTCCACTGTTAACCTTGTCTTTGTACTCCATGGTTCCATTCTAACCTAGTTATCTGCCTCTTAACATCAGCTCAACTGAACCCCCCCTCTTCATCTCCTCCAGACCTAAAAAAGTAATGTTGGCCAGACCAATAATTCCTTTACTCACACAAAAAAATCTTGAGGAAGAATTGTGTTAAAGATAAGAACGATGCTGAACATGATCTTTTTCATCTTCAGCGTGAGGCTAAACCAGAAAATATTGTTACAATCGCTCCACCGCAGATGCAATATTGCAGGCTCTCCACTCAGCTCTGGATCAGCTCGAAAATAGCAAATCGTACATATGGCTTCTTATACATATGGCAACAGCTCTACTCATTGTACACCCATGACTATGTGGCCAGGCACAATACCAATGCTATCTACAAGTTTGCCAATGACACCACAGTTGTTGGCAGAATTACAAAAAGCAATGAGGAAGAGTACAGGAGGCAGATAGATCAGCTCGAATGGTGTCATACCAACAATCTTGTGTGCAACATTAGCAAACTTCAAGAAGAAGTCAGGGAAATATGACCCAAGTCCTCATTGTGGGCTCAGTAGTGGAAAGGGTGAAGAAATTCAAATTCCTGGGTGTCAACATCTCCAAGGATCTATCCTGGAGCCTCAATGTTGATGCAACCATAAAGAAGGTTCACCAACGGCTATACTTTGTGAGGTGTTTGAGGAGATTCAGTATGTCACCGAAGACTCTCAAAAACCTTTACAAGTGTAAGTGGAGAGCGCTGGCTGGTTGCTTCGCTGTTTGCAAGGTAGGCGCCAAATCTCAGGACAAGTAAATAAACTCCAGAGGGTTGTTAACTTGACCTGCAACATCATAGGCACCAGACTTCACTCCATCAAGGACATCTACATGAGGTGGTGTCTTAAAATAGCAGCCTCTATCCTCAACAACACCCTGCACCCAGGCCATGCCTTCTTCACTCTGCTACCATCAGGGAAAAGGTACCGGAGCTTAAAGATGAGCAATTAGCAGCTCAAGGGCAGCATTTTCCCCACAGCCATCAGATTCCTGAATAATCAATGAACCATATACACTTCCTTACTTTTCATGTGCTATTTTTTATATGTTGTAAGATGGTTTATAACATGAATGTTTGCACTGTGATTCTGCCACGAAATACTGCATTTCATGACTTGTTCTTGATAATAAATTCTGATTTTGATTTGAAGTTGCTGGGGTCGAGTGCAATACTCACCTGGTCATGCAACATCCACAAGAAGTAAAGAGAATCAACTTTTTGAGCTTGGGGCCTGTGGCATGTATTCAACACCCCCCCCCCCCCCCCACATTCATGAAGCACTTTAAAAATGTAGTCACTATTGTGATGGAAGAGAGAATACGTGGAGACTATATTGAAAACTCAAAAGTCCTTGAGATTTGTGCCTTTTTAAATTATTATATCTCTGAGAAATAAACTTCCAATCAACAAAATTTCAAATCAACTCTCAATTTAATAACATTGTTACTTTGCAATAGTTACTATTTATTATCTATTTTTAAAATATTTTCTTCATCCATATTCCTGGAGATGCTAGTTATATTAATTTGTGCTCTTTTACAGTCTCCTTCACCTAAAAACATTTTTTTTCTCTCTCTTTGTAATAATACCAGACCAGTTCACGAGATTAATCACTGTCACGTTTGGTTAGAATGAACAATATTTAGTTAGGGAAAATCGATCCCATGGAGAGTGAAGATGCTCTGTCATGTGCATAACACCACATCGGATCGCACTCACTCACCACTTACACCTAACTCCACCTTCCATAATTTGCTTCTTCTAACATTACTCACTGCAGCTATGTGCATCATTTAAAAGAAAAGGTTTAACAACAAAATGTTGGGACAAATATTATATTAGCTTCTGAGTAGGCCATATGTTAAGTTGTGGGCATCTCTGAGGAACAAAATTGTGATTATTTTTTTTTAATTACAATGGAGAAAATTGTTTTTTTGTGTAAGAGGCTGAACATAAAATAACACAAGTGCAGCCAGTTCCCTTGTGGCATAATAAAATTCTTTAAAAAAAAATACAAAAACTGCTACAATATGCTGCATTCAATTAAATGTCACTAAATTGACAAAGGTATAATGCAGTGTGTAATGCAAAATGTGTTCTTATCACATTTGTGCTGGAAAATTAATGAAGGTTGATTGGTTTCTCTTGGTTCTGAAAAGAAATGTGAAAACACACATTTTAGAAAATGAGTGATGGTGGGTGAGATGCCTTGGACACTCTTAGCCAATTTTGTTGCTATTAAATGTGAAGCAGGTACACAATGGGATGGGAAGGATAGGCAGAGGAGTCATGCTACAACAAAATAAATTAGTAATTAGGAGACGAGAACTCTGGGTTATGTTTAGTGAGTACACTGCAGGAAGGAAGTGAAGGAACTAAAGAAGTTCTCAGAATCTTCCTTTAAGCCCAAAATTTGAATGTTTTGACGTCTGCTCCTGCTCTCAAAGTCAACCACCCTCAAAGATAACTTGATATTACTAGCAGACATTTCTTTACAACAAGTTTCTAATATCTCAATTCAAGCTCAACAACATCCAAATGATCTTCATTTGCTGAAATTGGTGGGCAAAACATTTCAATCTTGAAATCAATCTCTTGATGGTGTTCTTTCATAGCCGCAGTTATTTCTTTTCTCTTCCGTGATTATTTTTTCATCATGTCTGAGATGAAGTCTTAAGTCAGAGGGGCAGTTTCTTCTTTACCATTTTTCGCTGCCTTGACACCTTTAGTCATTGTCATTTTCAGAAATGATATAAAATATTGAAGGAACAAAGTTTAAGCTAATTAAAAAAATAAGTTGAATGAATGGAAAATGGTTGAAAGCTGACAGAAGATCTCATCTACTGCCCCCTATACCATGTAGTCGTCAGCCGGAAGTCCTCATTGTCAAATTTGATACCACATGGAAAGATTTTGCCAGCACCGTGGCACATTTCTATACCTGCTCTATGTGAAATTTGTACATATTCCCAAGTGCCAAGGTGAGGTTTCCACCCCAAACCCAAAAATTTGCTGTTTAGGAAGTGAATTGCCCTGAGTTTGTAGGTAAGTAGTAGAATCTGAGGAAGTTTAGGGGGATGTGGGCAAAGCAAAATAGCCATGGGTGCTTGAGGGTTGGCATGGACCCAAAGGGCTGAAAGACCTGTTTCCTGACTGTACAACACTAAGACTTTTCTTGAGTTTTAAACATTCATTGAAATCATACTCCAATTAATTATTTCCAACAAATATATCCCAAAAACACTTTCCTTTATATGAATAACTATATATTTAAGCAAAGCTGTCATTGTCAATCACTTGAACTAAGCTCTCAGAAGAAACTACTACAAGAACAGAAATAATTACCAGTTGCAGCTGAATAAAAAGAGGTACTTAATTTACAAAGCAGCTGCAATAATCACATTATGTTCCAAAATATACGATACTCATTGAAGTCTAGCCACAGTTTTGATGATAGAAGTGCAGCAACATCTTTGTGCAGAACAAATCCCACAAGAGCCAAGTAACGATAACTAGTTGTCGGTGTTGACTGGGGAGTATATACTGGACAGAGTACTATGGCTCAGTCCTTTGCTTGTGATTAAAGTAGGTCTAAGGTATCTTTTACATGAATCTGAAAAACACTAACGGAACCCAGGTTTGCAGTTGATCTGAAATATGGCAAATAGAGCAGTCCAGCACTCCCTCAGTTCTGCAATGATAACATCAATCTGGATTTTGGTTCTGGTGCTCTGGAATGAGACTGATCCCACAAGATTGTGAAGGGTTAATGAAACAAGAAACATTATTTGACTGTCATTATTATACTAACCGGAATGAGTGTTTACACTGCTATGAAGCTTCTCTAATGCTGGTATAGTATTGCTGCATTATTAATAAATTTTAGTTAATAGAAACCAAAGCACTCATGAAAATTTACTTTGAAAAAGCATTTGGGCTAAAGGGCGTATTTCCATGTTCTCTGATTCGACAACTTAATTTGCTCTAAAATGAAAAAAAAAACAATTTCCATTTCCTGGAAATGCAAAACAAAAATAGAAAACAAGTGCTTTGACAGGCAGATCGGGCAGCATCTATGGTCAAAGTTTCAGATGAGGTCTGAAAGAATTTTTAAGTTGCTGAGCAAGTGGACTGGGAGAGAGAACAAAAGGGAAGATCTGGGTTGAGGTGCGTTGTGACATCCAACCAATGCATACTCTTACAAAGCCTTGGTGTACATAGAACAATATAGCACAGTATAGGCTCTTCAGCCCTCGATTTTGTGCTGACCCCCTATATTCCTTCCTAAAATAAAGATAATAAATCCTCTCTATCCCATAATCCTTTATTTTTCTTTCACCCATGTGTCTGCCTAAGAGTCTCTTAAATGTCCCAAATACTTCAGCCTCCACCACCATCCCCGGCAAGATATTCCAGGCACCCACAACTCTCTGTATAATAACTTACTCTTGATGTCTCCCCTAAACTTCCCTCACTTAACATTGTACTTATGTCCTCTGGTGTTTGCTGATCCTGCCCTGGGAAGCAGGCACTGGTTGTCCACCCTATCTATGCCTCTCATAATCTTGTAAACCTCTATCTTTTTAAATTATTTTTATTGATTTGGTAGAGAGAATTATACATGTTATATATTGTCTACATATTAGTTACATAACTTTTATATAATGCAATACAGAATATGAATCACAAGTGATTTATACATTGTCTTGTACACAATGCTCAAAAATTCTCCCCTGTAGCCTATTCACTATGATGAGTGTGGAAGTAAGACACACACAAGGATTCGAAATTGAAGATTGCTTTATTGCACTGGCAGCTCTGCTTATATGGACCCTGGCACTGATGTCAGGGGCCCACATCATCGGAACACCGACCTCAGGTCAGCTGGCATTCCTACCAGAGTTTCTTGCCTTCCCGCCATCTGGAGGTCACCTGGGATGACAGCCATTGTTACCCCCCCTGCCCAGGTCCGCATGGTCGCCGTGTTCGTCGGCCATTTTGCAGGCTGGTTCACGTCCCCGTGTGTGGGCTACTACATGACTACCCCCCCCCCCCCCCAGAACTGGCAAGCGGGCAATTGTCCATTTTCTGCGGTGGCCTGCCTCTGCGTTGCAGGGGCAAAGTGGAGACCAGCTCGTTACAGTCTAGATATGCTGGTTTCAGGTGGTTGATGGTAAATGTCTCCTCCTTTTTGCCGATGTCGAGGATAAAGATGGAACCATGGTCTCTAATGATCCTGTAGGGCCTCTCGTAGGGTCATTGTAATGGTGGTCTGTGTGTGTCCCTCCTCACGAGAATGCACCAGCAAGTCCTTAGGTCACTCAGGATGCTATGTTTGAGCTGGCTGTGCGGTGAGAAGCCACCAAAGCTTCTGCCACAGGCTCTTGAGGTCTGCTGCAGGGTCTTCTTGGCATTTATCAAGGGCCAGGGATTCCCCAGAGATGATTAAAAGCACACCATAAACTATCTCTGCTGCTGAGGTATTGGTACAGATTCCCATCAGGACCCAAGGCAGTTCATCCACCCAATTGGGAACCTTGAGCAGGGCCATCAGGCTGCCTTGAGGTGCCTGTGGAAGCACTCCACCAATCCATTTGCCTGTGGGTGATATGCCATGATATGTTGGAGCTGTGACCCCAGAAATTTAGCCAGCACAGTCCAGAGGTGAACTGTCCCCCCTGTCCTAGATGAGAAGCTCCGAAATGGGACACCTATGTGTCAATGAGTACCCTGGTACAGCACTTCGTGGAGCAGTCTACCATGGTCGGGAATATCTTGCCCCACAGGAAACCAGTAATGGGCTCACTAAGTCAATGTGGACATGGCTGAACCTGCGCCATGCTGGCTCAAAAGTCTGTGTGGGCGCTCTGGTGTGACAATTCGAGCAGGTCTTGGCCCACTGGCTGACCTTTTAACAGAGGTAATGCCAGATAAACCAGTTGACCACCATTTTGATGATGGTATGGATAGCATGTACACCAGGTTGTGGAAAGCCTTGAAAACCTGGAATATCCATGCATCTGGGACAATGGGGTGGGGGCTGCCGAAAGAAACATCACACAGCAGTGTCAGGTAAGTGGGATATAAAGAATGGCCGATGTTCTGCCTCAAACCCTTCACGAGGACTAAAAGAGCAGAGGAGAAATAGCTGGTTTGATCTGAATAAAGTGAGATTGTTTGGACAGGAGACAGTGGGGATTGGTGAACCAGGGAGGTGTGAAGGATGACAGAAAAATGAAATTGATTGGCAGATGCCAGATAAAGGGTGAGACAGGCAAAGGTCGGTCGGTTAGCATGATGCTAACCAGATTCGAATCCAGCGCTGCTTGTTCTGTGTAGCTTTTCTCTGGCTGCTCCGGTTTCTTCCCACTTTTGTAGATTAATTGGCTGTAATTTGGTGGCAGGAACTCGTGATCCAGAAGGGCCTGTTACCATGTTTTATGTCTATTTTTTTTAAAAAAGGCTCAGATGGTAGATGAAAAATATAAAATGGAGTGAATGTAGTGACACAGGCTGTCAGTCTACCAACAGAAGGACCCAAAGACGAGGAAGAGAGGAGAAAATTGCAGACTAGCCCTTACAAGGAATAAAAAGTTTGAGATGCTACAAGGTGTTGCCTTTGGGCTTGTGTTGGGACTGTTTTTCTCTTCCTACTGTTCCTAGTGCCTCACCCTCGATAACCAAGGTTGGAGAGCGTGTTACAAGGAAGGCTGGATAGTCTAGGACGACTTTGCCTAGAGTGCCAGAACCTAAGGAATTACATCATAGAGGTATATTAAGGTGAATATTGATGGCCTTTACCCCAGGATAGTAGAGACAAAAAAATTGGGGGCTCAGGTTAAAGGTGAGACTTAAAAGAGGCCTAAGAGACAACTTTTTCACATAGAGGGTGCCGGTGAAACTGCAGAGGTGTGTACAAGTACGAGGTTTAAAAATAATTTCACCAGATTTAGGGAGACATGGGCCAAACATAAGCAAATAAGATTAGCTTTGGTGGACAAATTGGTTGGTAGGGAGAGCTAGGCCAAAGGGCCCTTTCTGTGCTGAATTGCTCCATAACTCATCTAAACAGCTTAATATGCTGGTACTTTCACTATTAAAGCTATTTTGATTCCTCCTGTCACAGATATTCTCTTTGTTCTGCACATTCTTGCCCACCATTCCCTGCTACTGAAAACTAACTTTCATCTTTCTTTCTCCCAATTCTGACAAAGGTTCACAGACCTAAAATGTTGACAGTTTCACATTCCACAGACACTGCCTGATCTGATGAATTTTAAATTTAAAGTTTAAATTTAAACATACAGCACAGTTACAGGCCCTTCTGACCCATGAGCCCATGCCACCCATATAACTCAATTAACCTACAAGGCCTATAGCACCCGGAGAAACCCACACAGACACAGGAAGAATGTACAAATCCCTTATAGACAGCGCCAGGTTGGAACCTGGGTCACTAACACTGTAATAGTATTGCACCAATTGCTAGGCCAACCTGTTCTGATTTTATCTCAGATTTCCAGCATCTGCAGTTATTTTGATTTTCATTTGGAATGAAGTGGCTGTGTCAAAAGCCTAAAAGACTCAAATTTCTGGTGGACTGGGATCCAGTTTGGGACACTGAGCACTGGATTACTGGACTGAGTAGTTACAGGGCTTTGCAGGTGTTCATTGAATTGGGTGGATGCAGCACCAATGAGAATAGTAGATAAATGAGCAACCAGGTCAGAATAGGAGAGGCAGTGATGAAGGTGGCTTACAGAACATTGTAATTAAATGTAATCATTAAGGTGAATACATGCTTCTTGACTCCAATAATGATCTAATGCCTCCAGCTGATTATAGGTATATAGTATAATGCATTTTACCTCCGATCTGTAAAACCACAGTATTGGCATTTACTGCTCTTAGAAGTATTTAAAATCTATATAGACTATTGATTAGATTCAATTTTACTGAGGACATTTAAAAATCATAGCCTAAAGATACATGTATAAAAACAATCACTCATCATTTGACTAACATTGTAGCAAGTCATATTAAAGGCCTTGACATAAGAGAGCAATCTGTAGCTTTGAGATAGGTTTGTTTGAATAGAAATAAATATAATAAGCAGGAATACACCAAAGGGAAAATGAACTGCCTGAATGGCTGTATATTGTATGTATTCAATTCTTTCAACAGAAGGGCTGGGTAAATATTCACACAGTTGGCTTCTTTTTTATATATTGGATTTAGAAGCACATAATCCGCAAAATGTTTTGATTGACTGAAACTGCGTTGCAATATATCACAAATACAAAAGAAAATTGGATTTCACTGACTCAGAAGAAGCACCATGCATGCAATTGAATAAAATATCAAACTCAACATTATTCGGGAACTCACTGGAAGCATATTTGGGATTAATGCAACCAGCATTAAGGGGAATGGTTTGCATCCTTTCACTTACAAAATAATGTTGATTTTGCTCTGTTCTCACAGATGTCTTACTGTGAGTCTGTAATTCTATGTTTTGTACTGTGTTATTATTATGGCTGTATTGTGTATGGGTCGACTCCTTGGACGGCACCCAAAACATACTTTCTCACTGTAGCTAGGTACACCTGACAATACACTTGAAATTGAACTTGAATCTTTTGCAGTTTCATGAGGAGTTTTACCACCAATGTGCACGTTCATAGCTCAGTACTGTTTTAATGCATGATATACAGTAACTCAGAGTAAGTTTCTGAAATCAACTGTTTGTCAACACCAAGGACTTTAAAAAATACATAATATGGAAGGAACCCACTCAACACATTAGGTCCTGGCCAACTCCTAGGAACAGTCTCATCAATCCATCTCTTTCTTTTCTGATATGTCACTAGATCCAATTGCCCATCAACTTCCCTTGGATTCTTTATTTCTGCCTACCTACTCTGGGAGTAACTTACTCAAGCCACTTATCTTACCTTTAGGATTTGAGAGGAAGCAAGAGCATCTGGAGGAAATCCACATGTCATAGAGAAAGTGTACAAACTCAGAAAGAGAGCACACAAGTTCAGGGTTGAATGTGGGTCACACAAGCAATGAGACAGTAGCATAATTGCTGCAACACCCTGTTCCACTTTGCTTTGGTGAACTTGGTCAGGACATCAGAGATTTTCTTCATTGATCTCATAAATATTTCCACAAGGTTTTTCTGGCAGTAGACAAGACCCAATTTAACCTAAGAACAAAAGAAAAATCAGCCATAAGATTATTTGAGTCTGATCTACTATTTAACAGGATTATGGATTCAAGTCCACCTTCTAATCTGACATCTCATAAATCCAACAACCAAATTATATTCAATAACCCTGTGATAATGAATTTCAAAGAAGCACAAAGAACTGAAAGAAGAAATCCTCCTCTCAATCTTACATGAATGATTGCTCGTTCTGGGGAGCATAGGAAATATGCTCATGGCACCAAACATCTAAACTTTACCTCTTTCAAGGCAATCAGTCTGAAGTCCTGCCTGAGAGGTAGCAACTCCAACAACACACCACTCCCTCAGGAATGAGTTGGAGGCTCAGCCTCTATTTTTGTACTGTTCAGTGATGTGGAGGTCTTAGACCCAGAACCTACACCCATCAGAAGCTGATTACAACTTGCTGAGTTCACCTGACAATATAATTAAATGTGAACAGACAATAAACATTATTACATTTAGACTGAAATGTGTTCCTTGATTGCAATAATGAGTGCAAATAATTTAATGCTTTGTGCTGATGGCAAGTCTCCCATCTGATTTATCAAACCACTACTTTAAAGCTTTCAAAAGATTATAAAGTGTTAAAAGGATAACAGCAATTGATGGGCATTGGTATCATGCTACAGAAAGTAAGATAAAAGGCTGGTTGATAGGAAATCAAAGAACACTGAGCCCAAAGACAGAATACTTGTCACTATGTGATTAGATTTATGGATCACTATTGGCGATGGTGATTAAAGTTGTAAGGCACATCATGTTAGAAACTTTTTCTCATCATCGTGAGGTAGATGTGGATTAGCAAGGGAATATTGTCCACATGTAATTTACTTTTGTAATATTCATATTTTTTCATTATTATTTGCAGCATTTGAAATCATTCAACGTATTAACTCATACCCTACCAGTAAAAGTCATCACTGATGTTTTATTTCAGAAGATAAAAGATCAAGATTGTAAAGTTACAATTATGCCTTGCTCCACAGAACTGTTTAACACAAATCAGCACATCCTCTGGTCCTGCTCTCCCATATACCCATCCAGCTTTCTTAAATTTATCCCTGTTTTCACCTAATTTATTCCATGTTGCTGGAAGTTCCACATTATTTTATTACCATGCAATTTATCCTAAATTCTCTGTTAGCTCCTGATTAATACACAACAATACACTACAGATACTCCTCAATTTATGTCCATGTTCCATTTTGGCCGACCAGTTGTATCTTGGACTGAACCTATGTTAGAATTGCAATGTATTCATTGTAGTTGGCCAAATTCAACATGGCATCCATCAAGGCCAACTCCACCGCTGCCAACCTCTTGCAAGGGGCCTTATTTTCCAAATTTTTCTATATTTTTTTTAAATTCAAACATGTGTACTGATGGCTGTAAGTCACATAGTGTGATAGTACAGATCTATCACCAATGTACATAGTGTATATAGTTACTGTATCTAGACTGTGCTTACAGCGATTGGCTGAGAGCTAAGCCACACCTATTGTTTGGGCCTTAAAGGGTTGTGTCCCTAGCCAGGTCGGATCATTCCGGACTGGTCGGCCACCTGTGAAGAGCTCCGATCTTTTGCTAATAAAAGCCTTGGTTTGGATCAACAAGTCTTTGGTTCTTTCGACGAGCTCTACACATAGGTGGTAAGTTGAGGAAGGCCTAATGATTCAGGACCAGAGTTGTAATGTTCAAAGTCAAAATGACTTAATAATTATTCACAGGTCACAAAATTATGATCAAACAACAGACAAACCAAAACACTAAACTTGTATAAAGTAGCTGAGATTTACATTAAAGGTTTCTGAGACCCTAATGATACCCAGCTATTGTAAATTTTGTTTTTTTTTAAATAAATGACATTAGAATGTTGTGTGGTAAAAGGAGGGAGAAAATTAATAATGTCCTCTCTTTATGTAGCATAATTCTAAAACTTCGAAGATTAAAAAAGTAGGCAACATCCAACAAGCTGCTTTGGAAATGTAATGCAAATAATGTAGTGAACAATTCATACACACAGCGAGATTCTTCAAGTAGAAACATAACTAATGGCACACAATTTTATAATTATTCATTTTGAAGGATTGTAGAGACATTGGCAAGGTTAGAATGTAATGGCCATCCCCAGTTGCCTTTGACAAGCTGACAGTGAACATTGCAGTCTTCTCCTGAAGGTATCAGCAGGAGTTCCAGGATTTAGGATAAACAAAGTTGAAGGAATACCTATTTTATTTCAATTGCAGGTAATGAAAATATGTGGATGAATTGGCAAGTACCTGTAGTAATATTCCTTTATACCTCTTTGGGTTCTCTTTCTTGGTTGTAGACAATTTTACTAGGACTTCACAGACTGGTGTGCTTGAATTATAAGGATAAGGATAAAGTGCAGGCTTAACCTTCTCTCCCTAGGGCATAAGATGCTAAAAGGAGCTTCACAGAGATCTCTAAGATCATGAGGGGCATAGATAAGGGAAATCATTGCCTTTTTCCAACAGAGGGATGTCTAAACCTTGAGGCCACAGATTTAAGATGATGGTATTAAGAAGGAGCTGAGAATCAACGTTTTCACCCAGAGGGTAGTGTGTAAATGGAACAAGGTGCAGGGGAAATGTTAGAGGTAGGTACAATTGTAACATTTAAAATATATTTTAAGAGATACCAGGATAGGAAATATTTAGAAACAAGATTCTAACACTTGTGGTTCTTGTGCAAACAATGAGATGCAGGTGATTCAGAAGGTCAGATAACATCCATGGGTAGAAATGGTTGGCCAACATTTAGGATCATTTCTCCGTAGAACCTGTGTTTCTTAATTTTGCTTTATTAACACATCCAATGGATGTGGCATTTTCAGATAATATCAACATTTATTATCTGTCTCTAAATGCCTGTATGGAGGAGTTACTTCAAGAGTCAAACATGGTGGGTTTATCTGGAGTCACAAGGTGTCCAGAGCAGGCGAGAATGGAAGATATCCTTCCATGAACAACATTAATGAACTACAATGTTATGAACGTGAAGTTAATATCAGCTGTGCAGCTTTTCAATTGTATTTATTTTAAAAGTTGCAATTTATTTAATTATTCAAATTTAATTTGATGGATTCAAATATGTTCCAGGATCACTGATCTGTATACCAAGGTCCAGGCTGTGGTTGGCCTTCAATAATGCAAGCTTCCAAATAATTAAATCACAAAGCTACTATCCCAACCTTTCCTCACCATACACAACAGTTTCAATAGGCGGCATGGTTAGAACAAGGGTTGGTTTAGCACTGTTACTGTGCCAGTGACCTGGGTTCGAATCCCGTGCTGTCTGTAAGGAGTTTCTATGTTCTCCCCATGCCTACATGGGTTTTTTTTTTCTGAGTACTCCAGTTTCCTCTCACTGTTCAAAACGTATGGGGTTGTAATTTGGCGGCACGAGCTCGTGGGCCACAAGGGCTTGTTACCGTGCTGCGTGTCTAAATTAAATTAAATTAAATTTAAAAATTCCTTCAGCATGACACTGGAGAGTAACAAATTTACTGTTCAAGTTTCCAAAGTTGGATACTCAATAGGAATGAAATAGCATCCACTATAGGTAAGTTAAATGTGATGAGAAATAGTCCATTCAGCCTAGTGGGCCTACACTGACCATGAAGCACCCATTTGCCCTCTCTCATCTGAAATGGTCAGTCACCTTTTCAGAGCAGGATTCTTCACCAAGACTACTTTTTCAGTTTGGATTTACACCATGGAGTGAAACACAAAAGTCTACAGATTCTATGATTTTGTAAAGTCACAAAAAATGCTGGAGGAACATAGTAGGTAAAGATGTATAACCAATTTTTTCTCACTTCATTCTTATCACCACCCTCCCAGATGCTACTGATCAGCTACACACTAGAGGGACTTACAGTGGCCAAGCCTCACAACTTTGGGTTGTAGGAGAGAACTCGAGCACCCAGGCATACCATGCTGCCACAGGAGAATGTGCAAACTCCACGCTAGAGATCTGGATTGAGACAAATCGCTGGATCTGTGAACCAGCAGCTCTCCCCATTATGCCACACCAGCACAGTTGTTCTGTAAGTGAAAATTACTGTCAATATCCTCACAGGGTTTCTTGTGATTCCAAACAGGGACTGTTTGTCAAGGAAGGTCCTTCCACTGCTGAGAGAAAGGAGAAGAGAAAGGTGCTCAGTGGTAAGGGTGCATGTAGAAGGATAAAAATTAATGGCAAGACTAAGCTGCAGGACTTACATCATTAGTCCTGGAAACTCAACCATCATCAAGTCTTAATGAAGAGTTTCAACCCTAAACAGCAACAATTCTTTTTCTCCCCTTGACACCGCCCAATGCTCTGAGTTCCTCCAACCAATAGATTTTTTTTTGCTTCAGATTCTAGCAGCTACAGTCTCTTGTTCTTTACACCACAGGCTAACTGTGAACACTACATACTTTCAGGATTTACTCTCATGAATATATTTATTGCTTATTTTATTTTCTGTTCTTTTTACAAATTTTACTTTTTCTCTTTGTTGTGTCTTATTTTTACTTAATTTGTGTTGCTGTGTCACCGGGAAGTTGCAACAAGCAAAACTATACATTACACTTGTGTATGTGACAAATTATTCATTCATTCAGTCAAAAAGGAATAAAAGTTTTAAAAGAACATCCTTTTTAATTCAGGTTCATTCAAAAGCTTCATATTACTTTACCACTGACATGGTACAAGATTACAAAATAGTTTGCATCAAATTAATTGCCCATTTTGAAATATCCAGGTGTGAAGCCCAGAGCAGAGTATGGTTATTCCTGCTGTGGTCTTATTAACTATCATGCAACTGGCACAGAGATTTTTCCTGCTTGTCTTCCAGTCCCTTTTGAGAGAGTAGCATACTGGATAGATGCAGAATGAATGCAGTCTCAGTCCTTGCTGTGTATTGCCTGAATTATTGGATATATTTGTGTAAAAGTTGATCTCACATAAAATCGATCCCCTATTTTTAGCCAGAAAATCTGGAATTTTCCATACATCTCATGTAAAAGTCGACCCCGTAATTCATAAATAACAGATCAACAATTTGAAGTACTGCACATAAATGTTTAAAGAAGAAATTAAGATTTTTTTTGTGTTATTACGTGGTTTGATGTACAATTCATACAAATGATTGGTGACAGATTCCTACAGTTCATTATCGACCAAGTGCTCTAATTACTTGTTAGGACGTGTGTTTTAATGTATAGATTCTGCATTATACTTTAATTCATTGTGTTTTTGTTCTTTATTCATTTAGAGATCATTTGAACTTCTGCTATTAATATGGTCGTTTTGATTCTAGTGTGAATTTCAGCCCCTCAAAAGTAGTATCCATGTAATAGTCAATCCCATAAATTTGGCATTAAAAAAGGTCTAGAAAATGTAACTTTTACACAAGTATATATGGTGTTTAAATTTGAATAAAAGATTGTTCTAAAGCAAGATGAGAAAAAGAGAAAAAGGTGATCTTAAATCAATTGTCAATGAATAGAGAAGTAATCTCAGCGCCTAATCTACAGGGAAATAATTATTTCTCATTCTTAGCTCGCCAGGCAATCTGAACTTTGTCCAGTGAGGGAATTTGGATGCTGTCCACCTCCACCATAGACCTAAAGAGCTGATGTGACCCACTTAAAATGCCCCTATTAGAACAGACAAATATTGACCTCCATTCTGTGGTGCCAACAGGGAAAATCAACTGAAAATAATTGCCAAGACAGAAGACAATGTGCCATCTGTTTGGCATTGTCATAATGTTCCTTCTGTACAATGTCACATTAGCCCGTGTCAGCTTTAAAAAAATGATGTTACCAGTGCAAAGGAGAAGCAACCAGCCTTCTATACTGTAATGGGTGATTTTGTTTAATTCGCAGCTCAGAAGGCATCTCCACCTGTGGCTTTTTAATGATGAGGTCAGGTATTTATCACCTTTAGGGATTAATATTGACCATCAAGATATTAGTTAAAGTTGGATTTGAACACAGCTTCAAGTGCCAGCTTCTCTAGTAACGTTTTTAGTACAAATCTTTTATGACCTCACAAACACTAACAGCATCTGAAAGTGTTGCAGAAGCAGGTCACGGGGTTGGTCAAAATAATTGACATTCCAAATTGCAATAAGAAAAGCCACACATTGCAACATTTGTTATTGAATAGTTGCTTGTGAATACATCAATGGTGTCTGTGGAGCTACTTTTCCCCACAGCAATGGCAACAAAATTCTTCACGTTTTGGTTCACATTTCTTAAATAATGTTTATAATCATAGAGTCGAACAGCGCATAACAGACCTTTCCTATTAACTCATCCATAAGAACCAAGTTGGCATTTTGGACTAGTCCCATTTGCCTGCATTGGTTCATACATATGTAAAAACAATGAGAAAGCAAAAAGTAATCCAACTTAGAGTTATGGGCCAAAATAAAGGCAACTGAAAGTAATAATTCAGGACATTGGCTAAAATGATTGATTTTGAATGATGTTCCCAGAGCTGCTAATATCAGTTATGAGATAGTTGAGGTGTAATCCAATTTACAAGAGAGAGTTAGTGTCTTGGTTACATTGGCATGGAGAAGTGCGCATTGTATTGTGCGCATCATCATTAAATTCACCAGTAGCATTTTCAAGACAATAAACTTAGCATAGCATGAGTGTTCATCACCTGAAATACTGTTTCCAAATATTTAATTCCATTAAAATCAACATCTTGAGAAAACAATGAACAGTTTAAGGAATTCAGTCAGTCAGGAAGTATCCATGGGAAGAAACAAGACCAGCTGAGTTCCTCCAGCATTTCTGTGTGTCAGCATTTGAGGTTGGGTCCCTTTATTACCTTGCACATTACCAATTATGTGTTGAAAAGCAATTAAAAACAATTATTGAGAGAAGAAGCTACAAACTCTTGGCTTCTGTACCCCACTTTGCAACTGGATCCTTGACTTTCTCATCGGAAGACCACAGTCAGTACGAATTGGAAAATGTCCCCTCCTCACTGATCATCAACACTCCAACCATGCACACTCAGCTCACTGCTCTACTCATTATACACCCATGATTGTTTGGCCAGGCATAATTCCAATGCCATCTACAAGTTTTCTGATGACTCTAGAGTTGTCGGTAGAATCAAAAACGGCAATGAGGAAGTGTACAGGAGGGAGAGAGATCAGCTCATTAAATGGTATAACGACAGCAACTTTGCTCTCACTGTCAGCAAAACCAAGGAGATAATTGTTGACTTTAGGAAGAAATCAGGAGAACACGGCCCAGTCCTCATTGTGGGTTCAGTAGGGGAGAGGGTCAAGAAATTCAAATTCCTGGGTGTCATCATCTCTGAAGGTCTGTCCTGGAGCCTCCACATTGATGATATGAAAAAGAAGGCTCGTCAGTGGCTATACTTTGTGAGATGTCTAAGTAGATATGGTATGTCACTGAAGACTCTCATAAAAATCTGCAGTTGTACCATGGAGAGCATTATAGCTGGTTGCATCACTGCCTGGTGTGAAGGATCCAACTCTCAGGACAGGAATAAACTCCAGAGGGTGGTTCACTCAGCCTGTGACGTGACATCACAGACACCAGACTTCACTCCATCGAGGACATCTACATGAGACGGTGTCTTAAAAAAGCAACCTCTATCCTCAAACCCCCCCACCACCACCTGGGCCATGTCCTCTTCATTCTGCTATTATCGGAGAAAAGGACCAGAAGCCTAAAGACAAGCACTCAGCGGCACAGGGTTGGCTTCTTCCCCACTGCCATCAGATTTCTGAATAATCAATGAACCAAAGACACTGCCTTACTTTTCATGCTCTATTAATTTTTATTATTATTTTTATAGTAAAAGATTAGTGAGGGATAAAATTAGACCCCTTGTAGATAGTGAGGGTAGGCTGAGTGAGAAGTCAGAGGAAATGGGGGAAATTCTGAATGATTTCTTTGCCTCGGTATTCACTAGGGAAAAAAAAAATTGAACCAGTTGAGGTAAAGAAAAATAGTGGGGAGGTAATGAAGCATATAAGGATAACCGAGGAGGTAATGATAGCTGTGTTGAAAAAGATAAAGGTGGATAAATCTCCGGGACCGGACAAAATATTCCCAAGGACACTCAGGGAGGCTAGTGGACAGATAGTGGGGCCATTAACAGAGATATTTAGGATGTCACTGGCCACGGGGGTAGTGCCAAAGGATTGGAGGGTGGCGCATGTGGTTCTGCTGTTTAAGAAAGGGTCTAAATGTAAACCTGGGAATTATAGGCCCGTGAGTATGACGTCTGTGGTTGGCAAGTTGATGGAAAGTGTTCTGAGGGATGGTATTTACAATTATTTGGAGGTACAGGGATTGCTACGGAGTAATCAGCATGATTTTTTCAGGGGTAGATCATGCTTGACAAACCTAATTGAGTTTTTCAAGGGGGTTACAAAAAAGGTTGATGAAGGGAAAGCTGTGGATATTGTCTATTTAGACTTTAGTAAACCTTTTGACAAAGTTCCCCACAGGAGGTTAGGAAAAAAAGGTGGAGGCATTAGGTATAAATGAGGAGCTAGTGAAATGGAGTCAGCAGTGGTTGGATGGGAGGTGTCAGAGAGTAGTGGTAGAAAATTGTTTGTCCAATTGGAGGCCAGTAACTAGTGGAGTTCCTCAGGGATCGGTCCTCGGTCCACTAATGTTTGTTATATATATTAACGATCTGGAAGTAGGGGTGGAGAATTGGATAAGCAAGTTTGCGGATGATACAAAGATTGGTGGTGCTGTGGACAGTGAGGAAGATTACCGTAGATTAAAAGGTGATTTAGGAAGGCTGGATGTGTGGGCTGAGAAATGACTGATGGAATTTAATACAGATAAATGGGAGGTGTTACATTTTGGAAAGGCAAATCTAAATAGGTCATATGTATTAAATGGTAGGCTATTGAGATGTGCAGAGCAACAAAGGGATTTAGGAGTTATGGTAAATAGTACCCTCAAGGCTGATACTCAGGTAGTTGGTGTGGTGAAGAAGGCATTTGGAATATTGGCCTTCATAAATCAGAGTATTGAATTCAAGAGTAGGGAGGTTATGATGAAATTGTACAAGGCATTGGTGAGGCCAAATTTGGAGTACTGTGTACAGTTTTGGTCACCAAATTATAGGAAAGATAGAAACAAAATAGAGAGAGTGCAGAGAAGGTTCACGAGAATGTTGACAGGATTTCAAGGTTTGAGTTACAAGGAAAGGTTGTGCAGACTGGGACTTTTTTCTCTGGAACGTAGAAGATTGAGAGGGGACTTGATAGAGGTGTTTAAGATTTTAAAAGGGACAGACAGAGTAATCGTGGATAGGCTTTTTCAATTAAGAGTGGGGGAGATTCAAACTGGAGGGCATGGTTTATGATTGAAGGGGGAAAATTATAAGGGGAACATGAGGGGAAATTTCTTTACGCAAAGGGTGGTGGGGATGTGGAATGAGCTTCCGGCAGACGTGGTCGAGGCAGGATCATTGGTTACATTTAAGGAAAGACTAGATAGTTACATGGATAGGGGAGGACTGGAGGGGTATGGACCAGGTGCTGGTCAGTGGGACTAGGAGGATGGGGGATTTGTTACGGCCTGGACTAGTAGGGCCGAACTGGCCTGTTCTGCGCTGTAAGTGGTTATATGGTTATAGTGATGTCATAAGATGGTTATAGTAGGAACGTTTACACTTTGAAGCTGCTGCAAACAACAAATTTCCTGACTTGTTCATGACAATAAATCCTGATTCTGATTCTAACATATTTCCATTTGCATCTGAGGCTTAAAGAGAATAGAGAATTAGGTAAATGATAAATTATTCCTCCTCTTCCTTCGCACCCGATTCTTCCGTGAGCATGACATGCAAGTAAGTATTGGGCAATTTGTTCCATTCTTCCTGCATCACCGTTCAGTCTTGATGAAGGGTCATTGACTCCCCTTTCCACTCTACAGATGCTGCCTGACTTGCGAGTGTTTCCTGTATATTTTTATTTTATTTCAAGTTTATAGCATCTGTGGCACCAGGTCATTGAAAAATCCATGATGGATTATCTACAGCAAACTCAGATATTTGTACTAATTTTGAATTTGTTCTCACTGGCAAGTGCTGGCATTTTCACAACACATTATATTCAAGGTTTAAAAAAAATCATGATATATTTGATAGGGTTATCAGCGAAACACAATCGGCTGGAGAAACTCAGAAGGTCAAGCAACATCAGCGAGAGAGAAAAAAATGGCCAAAGTTTTGAGCTGAAATCCTTTAAGGAGACTGGTTAAATATCGAAAATCCCATTACCAAGATGGACCTCTCATTTTACGGTCACTATGCCTACACTAAAGGGATGAAGAAACAAGAGTTACCAACAGCCTGAATAAAAGAATTTGTTTCTTCATCTGGAAACATTATTCCTTCAGTTATTTTCCAGTTGCCCACAGCCAACTCAACCTTTGCATAATCTCAATGAGGTCTTAACAATTGTTTTGAAAGAATATTTATGTTGTAATCATTCAGATAACATCAGAAATGAAAGCATTTTGTCTGTATTCACTCATTTTAGTAAAAGTATTTTTAAGACTAGGAACACAGAGTTCTGAAAATAACAACAAACAGTGAATAATAGGTGCAGTTTGCTGTCAAAGTTGATACATAATCTCTGCAATTTTCTTTCCTCAAATTAACATATATAATGATGAATACCTTTGTTTAAATTATGGTTACCTCTGTGCCATTGTGTGCAGTGGTGAATTGTATTGGGGTACAAACATCACCGCAAGCTGTCATTCTGCTTTCAAATTTGACTGGTTCAGTTTGTTCTTCAGTTAGAATAAAGACACCACAGGCTTCCAGAAAATAGACCAATTGTGATAGTACAGATCTATCACCAATGTACATAGTGTATATAGTTACTGTATCTAGACTGTGCTTACAGCGATTGGCTGAGAGCTAAGCCACACCTATTGTTTGGGCCTTAAAGGGTTGTGTCCCTAGCCAGGTCGGATCATTCCGGACTGGTCGGCCACCGAGCCTGTTCGGTGTGCGCCGAATGCAAGCCCCACTTCTTCCGTCCGGATAACTCCCACGTCATCAAAGCCACCCGCCCCTTCGAGCGTCTTAGCGTAGACTTTAAGGGACCCCTACCGTCGACCAACCGTAATACCTACATCCTTACGGCCATCGACGAATACTCCCGCTTCCCATTCGCTGTGGCCTGCCCAGACACCACTGCCACCTCAGTGATACAGGCCCTTCACAGTATTTTCACCATCTTCGGGTACCCCAATTCCATCCACAGTGATAGGGGGTCCTCATTCATGAGTTCAGAGCTGCAACAGTACCTTCTGGAGTGTGGCATTGCTTCAAGCAGGACCACGAGCTATAACCCACGCGGTAATGGCCAGGTCGAGAGGGAGAATGCCACCATATGGAGAGCGGTTACACTGGCTCTCCGGTCTAAAGGTCTCCCCACCTCTCACTGGCAGGAGGTTCTCACTAGTGCCTTACACTCCATCCGCTCCCTCCTATGTACTGCAACAAATGCCACCCCCCACGAAAGGATGTTCCTTTTCCCGAGGAAATCCGAATCGGGAACCACTGTACCGGCATGGCTCACCGTCCCTGGCCCCGTCCTTTTGCGACGCCACGTCCGGCACTCAAAGAATGACCCCTTGGTCGACCGAGTGACTCTACTCCACGCGAACCCACATTACGCATACGTGGAGTTCCCAGACGGGCGGGAGGACACTTACAGTTTCGGTGCGGGACCTAGCTCAGGACGCGGTAGACCCAGCAAACCCCCCAACTCCTTATGCTCCAGGCCCCGTGCCGCAACAGAAGGACCAACAGCACCCCAATGACTCGGGCCACCCTGCCGACAAAACGACTGGGGAATTGAGCGACGGAGCAGTCGCACCCGATGAGCCCGCTGGTGACACCACTCCAGCGACCCCAATCCCGGCACCACGGCGATCACGCCGGATGGTCAGACCCCCTGACCGCTACAGTCCTTGACCTACCCCTTTTCATTCTCTCCCTCGTTTTTGTTTTTTTTTTTCCCCGGGTCAATTCTCCAAGAAGGGGTGAATGTGATAGTACAGATCTATCACCAATGTACATAGTGTATATAGTTACTGTATCTAGACTGTGCTTACAGCGATTGGCTGAGAGCTAAGCCACACCTATTGTTTGGGCCTTAAAGGGTTGTGTCCCTAGCCAGGTCGGATCATTCCGGACTGGTCGGCCACCTGTGAAGAGCTCCGGTCTTTTGCTAATAAAAGCCTTGGTTTGGATCAACAAGTCTTTGGTTCTTTCGACGAGCTCTACACCAATTATAACTAACAGGGCAAAACAGAGTTCAGCCCAAAATTACACTCCTGATGTTATAAACCATTTTTCAGTTCACTTGCTTTTAAATTTACTGCATATAAAAGCAAAGGACCATCAGAGGAAAACAAATCCTTCTTGAAGCAATTGGTCATGTTGCTGCAGTCAGAGATAAATTTCTGGACGACCATCTACCAATCTCCTTCAAATAATTCCATTTCCAGAAACCACTGGGTAAAGATTGTTGATTATATAAACAGAGTCAAAAAAAAAAATTGCGGAAGAGAGCAAGTTGTCTTTGATGTGACCACCATTTAAATTCAACCACTTCTGCTATTGCAGTGCAACAATGTGGCTGGGGTGTAATACTTGTTACATTCAAAAGAGCGAAACTTCAAACATACTCAAAAAGCTTGACCCTATCCAGGACAATGCAACACTGCACCCATTCACGGCAGCTCTGAAGATTTATTACATCCACCACCAGCTCCCAGTGTCTTCTGCACTGTGTGCTGACAGCAAAATGCACTGCAGTCAGGCGACTCTGGTAGTACTCCACAAACGCACAAACTGCACTACAAAGAAGGACAAGAGTAGAAAGCACATAGGAACACTAGCCAAATCATGTACAATGTTGAGCTGGATTGCCATTATCACTAGGTCTAAATCTTGGAACGCCCCCCCCCCCCCCCACTCCATCGCTCTACCCTCTACATCAGTGTGGGAGCACCTTCACCAGAAGGAATGAAACTGTTTATGAAAGCAGATCACTAACACCTTTTCCAGAACAATTTGGGACAGTCAATAAATACTAGACTTGCGAGCAATGAAAGAATGAGAATGAGAATGAATGAGAGTTTATCATCCAATATGTTAGTAAAATGCAAAAATGTACTGAAATTCTTACTTGCTACCGCCACACAAGTCAATAAGGTGTGCACTAACTACAATAGATGCAAGATCATCAGATGCAAGGATCGACAATGAGATAGACAACAGACTCGCCAAGGCAAATAGCGCCTTTGGAAGACTACACAAAAGAGTCTGGAAAAACAACCAACTGAAAAACCTCACAAAGATAAGCGTATACAGAGCCGTTGTCATACCCACACTCCTGTTCGGCTCCGAATCATGGGTCCTCTACCGGCATCACCTACGGCTCCTAGAACGCTTCCACCAGCGTTGTCTCCGCTCCATCCTCAACATCCATTGGAGCGCTTTCATCCCTAACGTCGAAGTACTCGAGATGGCAGAAGTCGACAGCATCGAGTCCACGCTGCTGAAGATCCAGCTGCGCTGGGTGGGTCACGTCTCCAGAATGGAGGACCATCGCCTTCCCAAGATCGTGTTATATGGCGAGCTCTCCACTGGCCACCGTGACAGAGGTGCACCAAAGAAAAGGTACAAGGACTGCCTAAAGAAATCTCTTGGTGCCTGCCACATTGACCACCGCCAGTGGGCTGATATCGCCTCAAACCGTGCATCTTGGCGCCTCACAGTTTGGCGGGCAGCAACCTCCTTTGAAGAAGACCGCAGAGCCCACCTCACTGACAAAAGACAAAGGAGGAAAAACCCAACACCCAACCCCAACCAACCAATTTTCCCATGCAACCGCTGCAACCGTGTCTGCCTGTCCCGCATCGGACTTGTCAGCCACAAACGAGCCTGCAGCTGACGTGGACTTTTACCTCCTCCATAAATCTTCGTCCGCGAAGCCAAGCCAAAGAGATAAAAGAACTACAATAGTATAAATTAAATTAATATATTATGCCATGGGACAAAAAAGGATAACTCTCTTACCATTAGTGTTTTTTTATGGTTCAAATTCAGCTCGGTCTGTAAAGAATTTGTACATTCTCTCTATGTCCACATGGGTTTCCTCCAAATGCACCAGTTTCCTCTCACATTCCAAAGACATGCAGGGTCAGAAAGTTAATTGGTCACATGGATATATTTGGGCTCGTGGGTTGAAAGGCCTGTTATGGTGCTCTATCTCTAAACAAAAAAAAAACATTCATAGGTGGAGATCGTGCAAAAGAATTTACACTCCTTTTGGAATTCTTTGAAGTGACAAGCAGGTTAGATAAAGAAGATGCAGTGGATGTTGTGTATTTGGATTTTAGAAGGTGTTTGACAAGGAGCTGCACATGAGATATAACAAGAATCATACTAGCATGGGTAGAGCATTGGCTGATTGGCAGGAAACAGAGTGTCAGACATGGGGATTATATTCTGTTTGGTTGCCACCTGCTGGTGGTGATCCACAAGAGTAGGTGTTGGGATCACTCCTTTTCGTTTGAATAATAATGATTTAGAATATGGCCCAGTTTACAGATAATTGAAGGTAGGTGGAGGAGCAGGTAGTGTTGAGGAAACAGGGAGGATGCAGAAGGATGTAGGCAGATAAGGAGAATGGGCAGAGAAGTGACAAATTAAATACAATGTGAGAAAGTGTATGGTCATGCCAACTGGTAGAAAACAATAAATGGGCAAACTCTAAAATTGAAAATACCCAGATGCAAAGGGACCTGGGAGTTTTGAGGTAGGATAGCCTGAAGGTAAACTTTCTTGTTGAGTCGGTGATGAAGAAGGAAAATGCAATGCTGGCATTCATTTCAAGAGGAATAGAATATAAAAGCAGGGATGTGATGTTGAGGCTTTATAGTACATTAATAAGACCATACTTGGAGTATTGAGAACAGTTTTGGACTCCTCATTTAAGAAAAGACATGCTTACTTTGGAGAGGGTTGAGAGGAGGTTCACAACGCTGATTCTGAGAATTAAAGTATTATCAAATGAGGAGTGTTTGACAGCTTTTGGCCTCTACTCTTTGGAATTTAGGAGAATGAGGGAAATTTCATTGAAAGACATTGACAGTATTAATATAGAAATGTTGTTTCCTATGGTGAAAGAGTCAAGGACAGGGTTGGCAAATCTATGTCCCCCAGGCCAAATGTGGCACATTGCCCATTTTTAAGTGGTCCGATAGAAGAAAAAATATTGGCAGAACTTGTGTTTGGAAGAGTATCAGGTTTGGTGGGTTCACAGAGAGAAGAGTCTGGACACAGGTGTTACAATCACAGGTAACTTTACTGAACACACAGGAGACAAATAGAGGAGAACATCAAACGATACTCAATTACTATATTATTAAACAACCATATAGAGATTCACATTGGACCAAGGTTGGACCCTGATACCAGTAGCTGCCTATACTCTACATACTCACACACTCTGCAGACTCCACTTTCACAGCCACTCCCGGTTCCCTGTAGCAATAGAAGTTTGGCTCTCTGCAAGCACTGTTCTATCACAGTGCTACAGCTCAGCTTAAGTGTAGTTCACACCTTACCCACAACTTCTCCAGCAATGTCCAGAATAGAAACTTGCATGGAACAATGTCCGAGGCTTGGGCCACAAGGCAGAAGGATATAAATGTGGTATGCATTGATGTTTTGTATTGTTTTGTTCTGGGCACCTATCCAATAATGACCCAGGTAATTTAAACAAACCAACAAACAGCAAGGTGTGCACTAATGGGTAGCTGAATCCAATTTGATTGACAGATGATGTGGCTTCCAAATAAGTTTCAAACAAGGAGGCCACATGACCACCCTCACCAGACAGCAGGGAGGCCACGTGTTTCTCCACAATTCCACATGTAACAACGCTGCCGGACCTGCTGTAAAGGCTGTGCTGCCATTGATAGAGACCAGCAGAGAGCGGGAACTGAAGTCTCAGCGCAACTGCCCGGTCTGACTGCTATTGGCTCTGTACAATATTTACATGGCTTGTTAAAGGAGCCAAAATAATTCATAATTAATAATTTAGGTATGCAGCAGGGTAACAGGCCCTTTCGGCCCAGGACTCCATACCACCCAAGTTACCCCCAATTAACCTACACCCTGGGAATGTTTCAAAAGGTTGGAGGAAACCAGAGCCCCTGGGATAAACCCATGCAGACACAGGGAGAATCTCCAAACTCCTTACAGACAGCACCGGATTCTAACCCCAATCCTGATCGCTGATGCTATAAAGGCATTGCGCTAACTGCTATGCCAACCATGCCGCCCCACGGTTGGCTCTTGAATCCTTACATTTTCCTGTATGTGACCCACAACCAAAAAATGTTTGGCCACCCCTAATCAAGGACAATAAGACACAATTTCAGGACTGAAGGGTGTCCAGTTAGAACAGAGATGTGGAAGAATGTCTTTAGCCAATGAATGGTAAATCTATGGAATTTATTTCCTCATATGGTTGTGGAAGCCAGGACATTGGGTGTATTTAAGGGAGAGTTTAATAATTTCTTCATTAACCAGGGCAATAAATGATATGTGGAGAAGGCTGGCCAGTGGGACTTAGTGAGAAAATGGTCAGCTCATGATTAGAAAATGGGGCAGAGACAATGGGATGAATAGTCTATTTCTACTCCTACATCTTATTGTCTATATTGCAATAGTGCAGACAGGTCTTTTTGTAGGTCCAGGAGTAGTTTATGATGTGGATTAGAGTAGTACAGAAAGCCTGATTTTGGACAAAACTGTTCTTGAACCTAGGGGTGCTGGACTTCATGCTTCTGTACCTTCTGCCTGAAGGTCACAGCCAAAAGAGATCATGATCAGACTAATGGAGATCCTTTTTGATGATGGCTACCTTCTTAAATCATCACCTCACATACATGTCTTCAATGGAAGGAAGGTCAGTGCTCTTGATGGACTTAGCTCGGTTTGCTCCTTTCTGCACCCTTTTGATGGTCAGGTCCAGAAAAAAATGAATAAATAGAAGGGCCATCTCCAAAGGAATTAAGGATTGGATATGGATGGTGATGCCTGAAACTCCAGTATCAATAATCAGCAACTTCTCTGCATCACTAACAGCTTAGGATCAACTTATCCTACAGACAATAATGCAAAAGACATACGGAGCTATAAGCAAGGGGACAAAGAGAAATCGTTCTTTTCTTGGCATTAGAGAAAAGGATTGCAACATTTAGAATAAAGTCATGCTCATTGGATTGTTTTATAGCCATTGAGTAGTAAAAACATGGACACATGCCCTTTATCTATTATTCCCACATTGACGTTTTTGACCATGTACACGTGTTTTGAATTAGGGAGCAATAGATCTCTGACCATGAATGAGACTACAAGTTATAGAGTCAAGAAGATTAGATGAGGCCTGGATACACATCAGCATGGTCTTTTTCACTTCCAAGCCTCTTAAAAAAAATATATATATATATAAAAGCTGAAGAGGAAAAAGAAAGGCTTAAGTAACAAAGTATGTATTCTTGGTCAACGAGCTGAAACACAGAAACATAGAATAAGAGAATTATAATGCTACAGGAAGAAGTCATTTTTCCCATGACAGTTTCTCTGTAAACAATCACTAGAATCTCCAAAAGCACCCCTGACTCAGAATAGACTTATACCCCTAACAATGGGTAATAAGATTTTAAATATCTGGTTCCGAAAAGGGATCGGATTTATCTCGAACAATTGAAATACAATTTGGTTTAGCTAATTATACAATATTTTGCTATTTTTAGTTAAGGGCATATTTAAGGGATAAACTGGGCCTGACAACGACTTTATCAGTGTAATAATGTGGAGACTCTGATTCGAAAGGAGAAATCAAAGAAATTTAATTCAGCAATGTATTAATTATTTCAAACTGGAGCCCGACACAAGTCTAGACAGAGATTGGAATGGGAATCAGACTTAAATATAATATTGTTGATCAAAATTGTTCCAATTTATGCCGGGACTGTATGACAAATACAATAAATGTAAGATATAGTTTGATGCAATATAACTTTTTGCACCAGCTACATCCCATACCCCAAATGCTAAATAAGTTTAAATCAGATATTTTGGATCAATACTTTTGGTGTGGTGAAGAGATAGGAACTTTTTTACATTCAACTTGGGCATGTTCCAAGGTAAGACCTTTTTCGATAGATCTGGGGAAACTTTTAGAACAATGGTTCTCAACCTTTTTCTTTCTACTCACATACAAATTTAAGTAATCCCTATGCCATCTGTGATTAGTAAGGGATTGCTTAAGGTGGTGTGTGAGGTGGGAAGGGAAGGTTGAGAATCACTGCTCTAGACCCAATTGTTACTGAAATATTTTGCTTGAGAAAAATTGTCATTGGCCTATTTCATTTTGAGTTGTGAAACCGTGCACATAATGAGTCAATTAGGTACAATTAAAACAGTGGTTTTCAAACTTTTTCTTTCCACTCACATACCACTTTAAGTAATCCCTTACTAATCACAGAGCACCTATGGCATGGGGGATTTTAACATGAAAGGGAATTGGGAAAGTCAGGAAGGTATTGGATCTCAGAAGAAAGAATTTGTAGAAAGCCTACAGGATGGGTTTTTGGAGCAACTTGTCGATAAGCCCATAATGAACATGGGGTGATTTGGGAATTAGATGTAATGGAACTCGAAGGAAGTAGTGGTCATAACACAATAGAATTCAGTTTCAAATCTGAAAAGGAAAAGCTGATATCAAGAGTGTCAATATTTCAGTGGAACAAAGAGAATGACAAAGGTATTAGAGAGGAACTGGACCAAGTTGACTGGAAAAGTAAGCTAGATAGAGGATGGCAGAGCAGAATTGGATAATATTTCTACAATGAATAAAGAAAGAGCAGGATAGATATATTCCAAGAAAAATGAAAATTATGAATGGTAAAATTGCACAAATGTGTCTAACATGAGAGGTTAAGGCTAAAATAAAAGCAAAAGGAAGGGTATACATGGAAACAAAAATTAGTGGAAAAACAGAGGACTGGGGAACTTAAAAACACAGAAAAGACAAAGAATGTCATTAGGAAAGAAAAGATGAAATATGAAAGGAAAATGGGAAATAACATACAAAAGGATACTGTTTTTTAAATGTATAAAGAGTAAAAGGGAGACACGGGTAGATATAGGACTGAATAAAAGTGATGATGTAGAAATTATAATGGGTAATAAAGAGATGGCAAAGGAACTAAATGAGTAGTTTGCATCAGTCTTCACTGAGGAAGACAATAGCAATATACTTGATAGTCAGAGGTCTCAGGGGGTGCAGTCAGGATTTCTAGAGAGTAAGCTGAATGGACTGAAGATAGATAAGTCTCCTGGACCACAGGTTATGAAGGAAATGCCTTTGGAGATTGTAGAGGCAATGGAATTGATTTTTCCAGAAATTAACAGACTCTTGCATGGCTTCGGAGGATTGGAAGATCACAAATGTAGTTGCATTGTTTAAGAAAGGAGCGAGGCAGAAAAAAAGGAAATTATAGCCCTAATAGTCTGACGTTGGTAGTTGAAAAGTTATTGGAGTCAATCCTCAAGGATGAGGTTATGAAATACTTCAAAGTGATAGGTCCTAACCAGCATGATTTCATAAAGGGAGGATCCTGCCTGACCAACCTAATTGAATCTTTTTGAGGAAATCTCAAGTAGGATGGACAGGGAGTGGCTGTGGATGTATATTTGGGTTTTAAAAGGTCTTTTATAAGGTGCCACATAGAAGGCTGCTGAACAAGAAGAGAGCCTATGGAATTATAAGAAAGATATTAGATTGGGCGCAGCATTGGCGGATAGGCAGACAGCAACGGGTGGGAATAAAGAGATCCTGTTCTGGTTACTACTGGCATTCTGCAGGGGTCAGTGTTGGAGCCACTTATTTTTACAATGTACATTGATGATTTAGATTATGGATTAAATGGTTTTGTGGCCAAGTTTGCAGATGACACAAAGAAAGGTGGTGGAGTAGGAAGTAATGAAGCAACTGAAAGTTTGCAGAGAAACTTGGACAGCATAGGAGAGTGAGCAGAGAAATGGCAAATGAGATACAATGTTGAGAAATGTACAGTTATACACATTGGAAGAGGAAATAAACAGGCAGATTATTATTTGGACGGGGAGAAAATTCAAAATTTGGAGGTTCATAGGGACTTGGGGGTCCTCATTGTTGGAATCTAGGGGTTAAAACATTATGAAAGAAATGATTAATTAATAAGTTTATATGTACTGCATGGGTCAGGGAAAAAGAGGAATGTGATTAAGTGGCAATCACAGCATGGAGCAAAGTTGGCTGAGCAAAATGGTCTGCTCCCAAATACAGGGAGAGGAAATGCATAAAACGATTTAGGAGGAATGCTCAAACTGAAGGAGGTGGTGAGTAGCACAGGAGACACAGGCCAGACCAGAACAAAGAATGGCCTGCAAGAAACAAAGGGAATGGAAAACCAGTCTAGGAGGACGATTAAGGCAGGAGGAGGTGTTAAAGAGAACAGCAGAAATTGGCCAGATAGGAACAGAATGGTGATTAGAAATATCTGGGGATGAATTAATTTCTGATCCAATCAACAGGATAGTCTGGCCTGGAGGATTAAGATGGGAGCGCTACACCCCAGATATCTGCAAAACAGGAGATGACTTGTGATAACCCTTATGCAAAAAAATCTAGCAAAGGAAGCCAACTTTTGTTCTGTATGATAAGGTTGATCTATATAAACTGAGCCAACTGGACAATAGGGGTCAGTCTTGGGGAATAGCTCACTGTGCAGGTGACCTATGAACTAACGACTGACCCAGAGCTCTGTTAAGTTTTATTCTTGTGCTGTGTAATAAATTGACTGTTGAACCGAATACCTTCTCCTATCACTTCATTCAAAGAACACGCTGGACTCAGACCACACATAGACTAAATTAAGAGTAAGGTAAAGCCAGAGTCCGACATCGTGCAAGATAACCTAAAGGTTAATCATCAGGATGGATTGGCAGTAAGTAAAGCAAATGGTGTGTAAGGGTAAAGAGATGTTGATGGGGTTCAATGGGGAACTGGTGAGATCTCATTTGGAGTACTGTGTGCAGTTTTGAGCCCTTTATCTTAGAAAGGATGTAATAATGTTGGAGAGTACAGAGAAGATTTACCAGAATCTTTAGGATTTAGGAGTAACGGTACATCGTTCCTTGAAGGTAGAAACTCACGTGAATAGGGTGATGAAGAAGGCTTTTAGTATGCTGGCCTTTATCAATCATTGCATGGAATATAGGAGTTGGGAGGTGATGTTGAGATTGTATAAGACGTTGGTGCGGCCTAATTTGGAGTTCTGCGTGCAGTTCTGGTCGCCTAATTATAGGAAGGATATAAACAGAGTGGAGAGAGTGCAGAGAAGGTTTACCAGAATGTTACCTGGGTTTAAGCATCTAGAGTATAGGGAGAGATTGGACAGATTAGGTCTTTATTCTTTGGAGCGTAGAAGGTTGAGAGGGGATTTGATAGAAGTATTTAAGATTATGAAAGGGATAGACAGAGTGGATGTGGATAGACTATTTCCGTTAAGAGGAGGAAAGATTAAAACAAGAGGACATGAGTTAAGAATTAAGGGGCAGAGGTTTAGAGGTAACATGAGGGAGAACTTCTTTACTCAGAGAGTGGTAGCCGTGTGGAATGAGATTCTGGGAGAAATAGTGGCGGCGGAGTCAATTGTATTATTTAAGAAAAGGTTGGACAGGTATATGGATGAGAAGAAGATGGAGGGTTATGGGCATTGTGCAGGGAGGTGGGACTAGAAAGGGGTGTTTGGTTCGGTGCGGACTAGAAGGGCCTAATGGCCTGTTTCCGTGCTGTAATTGTTATGTTATGTTATGTTATGTTATGTTATGTTATGTTACTAGAATGATTCCTGGAATGCAGAGGCTAACATATGAAGAATGCTTAGTGGCTCTTTGACTCTATTTATTGAAGTATAGAAGAATGAGAGGGGATGTCATTGAAACATTTTGAATGCTGAAAGGATTGGACAGAGTAAGTGTGAAGAAGATATTTCCCTAATGCGTGAATCCAGGACAAGAGAGCACAGTCTTAGAATTAGAAGGTACCCATTTAAAGCACAGATGAGGAGAAATTTCTTTAGCCAGAAGGTCGTGGATTTGTGACATTCGTTGCCACGTACAGCTGTGGAGGGTCAATCATTGGGGGAGTTTAAGGAGGAGATTGATAGGTATCTAATTAGTCAGAGTATCAAGGGATATGAGGAAAAGGCTGGAAATCGGAACTAGATATGAGAACGGTTTAGCTCAGGGTAGATTTGCAGAGCAGACTTGATGGGCGAAATGTTCTATTATCTTGAGATCTTGTGATTACCTATAACCTAAGAAATAAGTATGACATGCTTTTACAAATATGGCAACCATATTTGCAAAATGCAGGTGGAAATCTTTAATTTCATCCCACCTCACCCGTAGGACCTACACTAATACCCTCTTTAAATTTTGAAAATGGGAAATTTGTGGGGTAGACAACAGACTCCTAACAATCCTGTTTCTTTCTTTCTTTTTTTTTATTCTTTTCTCTTTTCTACATCTCTTCATTTCTTTCTTTGTGTCTTATTTACTTTTCATGGGAGGGTGGGGGGTGGGGAGAGATGGGATTTATTGCCATCAGGTATCAAAGATTATTATTTTTACTCTGCATTCATTATTTTCTTTTCTTGTTTATTCCATGTTTGACAAATAAATTTAATTAAAATATTCAAAAAAGTGACCAGAATCCAATTTCTCTGTTGATTTCTCATTGACTTATTTTGCCTCCAAATTGGATCCACTTCCCTGAAGAAAAATCTCTGTATTCACCCTGTTTTACCCCATCAGGAATGTGGTGTTCTACTTCCAAAACTCAGGTTGACATTGGAAGTCATGAAAGGCATTGTCACTAAGATCTTGCACATTGTGCAAATAACAATCAATAAATTAGTTAATTGACTTTAAACAGTGCTGGTAAATGATCTATCAATTACGTCTATTTGTTTTAAGAATAGAGGACTGAACAAAAGAAGATGAGAATATTGCAAAGAGCAGCAACATTGCTCATATATTACACAGATCACCAGATGGTAAAAATAGATTTAATGATTTTGGCATTACTTTGTCTGAAGATGTTAATATTTGGGCAGATTAAAGAAATGGTAGAAAGGCTTCACAGCAGGAGTCATTGAAACTTATTCGGGATTCCTGCTGTTGGTGTGTGTTGTCAGTAGAGATAAGGGAGATTTTTTTTTAGAAGGACATGCACTTATCTTAAGAGCATGAACCAAGCTTAGCTTCTGGTTTCCTTATCTTATAAATATGCCCTCAGGCCTTTTCTGATCCCAGGCAAAAAAAAATTATCCATACCAAATTGGCTCTCTATTTCTGCATGACCTCAAAGCCAGGATCTTGTTCTCAGCTATTTCACCATTAAGCTATCAAACTAATATTTCAAGCTCACTGACTAAAGGACCAGAATTCTTTAAAAGGACAATCCCAGTTGCATTTTTTTATTTCATAATTATTGTTAGAAATATAAGCAACATGCACTCTCACACAAGTATTCCATGCAATGGACTCAGCAATATTAAAATACTTTTGCTTCAGAATGATAACTATTATTCTTTGGCTTGGCTTCGCGGACGAAGATTTATGGAGGGGGTAAAAGTCCACGTCAGCTGCAGGCTCGTTTGTGGCTGACAAGTCCGATGCGGGACAGGCAGACACAGTTGCAGCGGCTGCAGGGGAAAATTGGTTGGTTGGGGTTGGGTGTTGGGTTTTTCCTCCTTTGCCTTTTGTCAGTGAGGTGGGCTCTGCAGGCTTCTTCAAAGGAGGTTGCTGCCCGCCAAACTGTGAGGCGCCAAGATGCACGTTTTTTTGGCGATATCAGCCCACTGGCGGTGGTCAATGTGGCAGGCACCAAGAGATTTCTTTAGGCAGTCCTTGTACCTTTTCTTTGGTGCACCTCTGTCACGGTGGCCAGTGGAGAGCTCGCAATATAACACGATCTTGGGAAGGCGATGGTCCTCCATTCTGGAGACGTGACCCATCCAGCGCAGCTGGATCTTCAGCAGCGTGGACTCGATGCTGTCGACCTCTGCCATCTCGAGTACTTCGACGTTAGGGATGAAAGCGCTCCAATGGATGTTGAGGGTGGAGCGGAGACAACGCTGGTGGAAGCATTCTAGGAGCCATAGGTGATGCCGGTAGAGGACCCATGATTCGGAGCCGAACAGGAGGGTGGGTATGACAATGGCTCTGTATACGCTTATCTTTGTGAGGTTTTTCAGTTGGTTGTTTTTCCAGACTCTTTTGTGTAGTCTTCCAAAGGCGCTATTTGCCTTGGATAGTCTGATGTCTATCTCATTGTCGATCCTTGCATCTGATGAAATGGTGCAGCCGAGATAGGTAAACTGGTTGACCGTTTTGAGTTTTGTGTGCCCGATGGAGATGTGGGGGGGCTGGTAGTCATGGTGGGGAGCTGGCTGATGGAGGACCTCAGTTTTCTTCAGGCTGACTTCCAGGCCAAACATTTTGGCAGTTTCCGCAAAGCAGGACGTCAAGCGCTGAAGAGCTGGCTCTGAATGGGCAACTAAAGTGGCATCGTCTGCAAAGAGTAGTTCACGGACAAGTTTCTCTTGTGTCTTGGTGTGAGCTTGCAGGCGCCTCAGATTGAAGAGACTGCCATCCGTGCGGTACCGGATGTAAACAGCGTCTTCATTGTTGGGGTCTTTCATGGCTTGGTTCTGCATCATGCTGAAGAAGATTGAAAAGAGGGTTGGTGCGAGAACACAGCCTTGCTTCACGCCATTGTTAATGGAGAAGGGTTCAGAGAGCTCGTTGCTGTATCTGACCCGACCTTGTTGGTTTTCGTGCAGTTGGATAATCATGTTGAGGAACTTTGGGGGACATCCGATGCGCTCTAGTATTTGCCAAAGCCCTTTCCTGCTCACGGTGTCGAAGGCTTTGGTGAGGTCAACAAAGGTGATGTAGAGTCCTTTGTTTTGTTCTCTGCACTTTTCTTGGAGCTGTCTGAGGGCAAAGACCATGTTTGCGCGAAAGCCGCACTGTGATTCTGGGAGAATATTCTCGGCGACACTAGGTATTATTCTATTTAGTAGAATCCTAGCGAAGATTTTGCCTGCAATGGAGAGCAACGTGATTCCCCTGTAGTTTGAGCAGTCTGATTTCTCGCCTTTGTTTTTGTACAGGGTGATGATGGTGGCATCACGAAGATCCTGAGGCAGTTTTCCTTGGTCCCAACAAAGCTTGAAAAACTCATGCAGTTTGGCATGCAGAGTTTTGCCGCCAGCCTTCCAGACCTCTGGGGGGATTCCATCCATACCTGCTGCTTTGCCACTTTTCAGTTGTTCGATTGCCTTATATGTCTCATCCAGGGTGAGGACCTCATCCAGCTCTAGCCTTAGGGGCTGTTGAGGGAGCTGGAGTAGGGCGGAATCTTGGACTGAGCGGTTGGCACTGAAAAGAGATTGGAAGTGTTCTGACCATCGGTTGAGGATGGAGATCTTGTCGCTGAGGAGGACTTTGCCGTCTGAGCTGCGCAGCGGGCTTTGGACTTGGTGTGAGGGGCCGTACACAGCCTTTAGACCCTCGTAGAAACCCCTGAAGTCGCCAATGTCCGCGCTGAGCTGGGTTCGTTTGGCGAGGCTAGTCCACCACTCATTTTGGATCTCCCGGAGTTTGCGCTGAAGATGGCTGCATGTGCGACGGAAGGCTTGTTTCTTCTCTGGACAGGACGGCTTTGTAAGGTGAGCCTGGTGGGCAGCTCGCTTCTTTGCCAGCAGCTCCTGGATTTCCTGGCTGTTTTCGTCAAACCAGTCCTTGTTTTTCCTGGAGGAGAAGCCCAGTACCTCTTCAGTGGATTGCTGTATGGTAGTCTTCAACTGATCCCAGAGGGTTTCAGGGGACGGGTCCATGAGGCGGGTTGCATCGTCGAGCTTTGCTTTGAGGTTTGCCTGGAAGTTTCCTCTCGCTTCGTCTAACTGCAGGTTTCCAACATTGAACCTCTTTCTGGGGGCTTTACTGTTCCTGGGCTTTGGCTTGAAGTGTAGGTTGAGCTTGCAGCGAACCAGCCGGTGGTCAGTGTGGCATTTCGCGCTAGGCATGACCCTGGTGTGGAGCACATCTCGTTTGTCACTTTCTCGCACCAGGATGTAGTCCAGGAGGTGCCAGTGTTTGGATCGGGGATGCATCCAGGTGGTCTTAAGGCTGTCCCTCTGCTGAAAAAGGGTGTTTGTAATGACAAGCCGCTGTTCTGCGCAGAGCTCCAACAGGAGGCGCCCATTGTCGTTGCACTTGCCGACGCCATGCTTGCCCAGGATTCCTGGCCAGGTTTCTGAGTCTTTGCCGACACGAGCGTTGAAGTCGCCCAGGATGACAACCTTGTCGTCTGTAGGGGTGCGTTGGATGAGGTTGCGCAGGTCGGTGTAGAACTTATCCTTTTCTGCTGGTTCCGCCTGGAGGGTTGGAGCATAGACACTGATGAGGGTGATGCGACGCTTGTTTTGAAGGGGGAGTCGCATGGACATGATTCGGTCCGAGAGGCCTGTCGGAAGGTTTTCGAGTTTGGAGGCAATGAAGCTCTTGACCATGAAGCCTACACCAGATAGGCGTCGTTCATCCGAAGGCTTGCCAGACCAGTAGAGTGTGTACTTATATTACTTATAACATATCATACATAGGATGATTCATCGGACTACAATTTGGTATTTAACACCATCATCCCTTAAAATTGATCAACAAACTGCAAGACCTGAGACTCAACATCCCTCTGTGTACTTGGATCCTGATTTCCTAACATCTACTAGATCATAATCAGTGAGGATTGGTAAGAACATCTCCTCCACAATCTCCATCAGTACCAGAGCATGACAGGGCTGCACTCTTAGCCTCCTGCTCTACTGGCTATACACCTATGACTGTGTGGCTCAGTGCAACAGTAACAACACCATCTACAAATTTGCAGGGTAGTGGGTTGTATAAAAGGCAGCGATAAGTCAACATATTGGGGGCGGGGGGAAGGGGGGAATTGAAAACTTGACTGAAGGGTACACCAACAACAACTTCACACTCAATGTCACCAAAACCAAGGAGCTGCTTGTTGACTCCAGAAAGGGAAAACCAGAGGTGTATGATCATTAGGGATCAGAGATAGAGAGGTTGAACAAATTTATGTTCTTTGGTGTCACTATCTTGAAGGATTTTTCCTGAACTATCATACAAATGGTATTGTGAAGAAGGCATATCAGCACCTCTACTTCTTCAGAAATTTGTAGAGATTTGGCATGACATTGAAAACCATGGAAATTTTCAAGAGGTTTGTGGTGGAAAGTGTGCAGACTGGCTGCATCATGGTCTGGTATGGGGACACCAATACCCCTGAGTGTAAAGCTCTGCAAAAAGTAGGGATCTCAGCCCAGGATATCATAGGTAAAACCCTCCCCACCAACAAAATTCTTCACAGGGAATGCTGCCGCCAGAGAGCAGCAGAAATCATCAGGCAACCACACCACCCAGTACTCTCTTTTCTTGCTGTTGGCATTGGGAAAGAGGTATAGGTGACACAAGACTCACACCACCAGGTTCAGAAACAGCTGCTACCTCTCCACTACCAGATTCCTCAATAACAAACTCAATCAGAGACTTATTTAAGGACTCTTACCTTTGAACTTCATTGTTATTTTTCTCTCTCTCTCTGTATTGCACTGTTTGTTTACATTTCTTTGTATGTTTACATATGTAGGTGAATCAGGTTTTTTTGCACTGCTAATGTGGTAGTTCTGCCTTGCCCATTGTGAAGTCGTATGTACTGTGACAATAAATATGAAATCTACAATCTGAAAGAAATGAAACAACTAACATTATATTGAACCAGTAAAATGCATGACAATACCAGAAGAAAATAGAAAGCAATAGAATTTACAATATTCCTAGCTAATCTGGCTTTCCCTATAAGACTTTTGTGGTGTACTGGATATAATCACCAAGAGGAAATGAATGATATTGTTTGACACCTTTGATGTCCAATACACTGCCACAAAATCAACCAGCTTTCCTGATTTCTCATGAGATTCCACAGGTGACTTTTGTGCATTGTGCCAGCCAGACCTGTGTGGTGTTCTGTTATAGCTGAGCTGTTATTTTTTAAAATTTCCTTTTTAAGAACATTCTCCAAATTTCCTCTTTAAGGAAAGTGAATATAGTTTAGGACATGTCTGGCACCTTGGTGTGGCAAAGATTTTGGTGTGTCTCAGCCCTTGGCTGATTAATCACGGATACAGGGGCTAAAACAGACAGAGTTCATGAACTGATCTTTCCAACCTTCTCAGTCTCCAACTAATGTGCACTTGGAATGAATCAACTTGAGCTAAACTGCACCTGAATCAATGGGTGAAACATATCCTGATGGAGGTAACCACACAAAAAGATTTCAACTGAGGGACCTGCTCAAGCAAATCTCATAAGTGATCCTCAATTCTCAAGCACTTCTTTGTCAAAATCAATGAGGAAAATGTGTTCAGTTTGCATTAAAAATCTGCTCCAATTATTGTCTAAGTGATTTTGGGGAGCAAGTGGTTTCACTGGCCAGAAATGCCTTCTACCATGCAATGGGTTTGCAATAAATAAATAAATGAGCAGACTTTTTTTTAAATGGGGGGGTTAGGGAATTAAAAATAGCCAGATGCAAAGAGAGTTCATGTGTAGGATTGCCTGAACATAAACTTGGAGGTTGAGTTGATGTGAAGAAGGCAAATGTAATGCTGGCATTAATTTCAAGAGGAATAGAATATAAGAACATGGATGTGATGTTGAAGCTCAATAAGGCACTTGTGAGCACTTTTGGGCTCCTCATTTAAGAAAGGATGTGCTGATGTTGGAGGGGGAGGTTTACCAGGATGATTCCTGAAATTAAAGGGTTATCATACGAGGAGCACTTGACAGCTCTTGGCCTGTGATTATTGGAATTTGGGAAAATGTGAAAGGATCTCATTGAAACCTTTTGAATGCGGACAGTTTAGATGTTGAAAGGTTGTTTTCCATTGTGGAAGAGTCTAGGAAAAAGGTGCACAACTTCAGGATTAAAGGGCATCTGCTTAGAACAGAGATGAATTTCTTCAGACAGAGATGGTTAATCTGTGGAATTTGGTGTCACAGGTAATTGTGGAGGTCAGGTCATTGGGTATATTTAAGGCAGAGTTGTTAGGTTCCTGATTAGCCAGGACATCCAAGGTTAGGGGGAGAAGTCTGAGCAGTGGGTCTGAGTGAGAAAATGGATCAGCTCATGATTGAATGGTAGGGCAGACTTGATGGGCTGAACGGCCTATTTCTACTCTTATGTCTTATGGTCAACCAAGAAATAGCTCAAACAGTCCCCGGAAAACAAATTGGTACTAGTATGATGTTTATCCATATCCAAAACACTAAAGTGAATTCAAAACAAACATTGAATAAACTTTCAGCATCAATTTGACATTGTTCGGTAGTACAAAACCACAAAGCAGGTGAACTGTTGGATGTTGGGGCATAAATACTGGCCTTGTTGGTAATGCCTCCATTCCATAAAATAATAAAAGAAGGTAAGAATCAGAAGAGCCTAACACACTTTAGAACATTTTCCTTTTATTCCAGTCAATGATAACTCTTGCATTTCTATCCACTTCCACATTGCCAAGAAATAATCTTTCAGTACAGTAGCGCTATAACTCAGGAGTCAGTGACTGAGGCAATTGGAGTCCCTTGATTATTTCTCATTGCAATCCCATGCTATTTGAGATTCCATGTTAATTCCAGCTTGGTGTGAAGCCAAGTTTAGACCTTAACTAAGTCAGATATTGGACCTACTGGGAAGGTCTCAGACTTAATTTTGAATATTATTTTGTATTGTGCAATAACAGCTAAAAATTAATTGCCTTGGGAGCTGAGATCCATGCATCCTGTTAATGGTGTAACCAATGTCTGCTTTACTCTGGAGCATCTATTTCTCTTCACAAATTAATTGCTTTCTGAGTCTTGGAAGGATAGAACATTGCCTCATTGATCAATGTGAGCATACTATAAAAAGGAAAGTTGCTCCTGTTCGTTACTGCAATCATACCCATACACTTGAACAGGCAACAGCATCAAAAATACAGAGCAGTAGTAGACAGGGATTTATAATGATTCCACAGTGCTCTTGGACATAGGCATTTAGAAGCTGAATCCAACCCTAGGGACTCCATCTGTTCAAATGTTAGGCATTGGTTTATGCAATAAACCAATCAAATGCATTTAAGTGATAAGGCAGATGCAACATTATTTTGTTTGGACTGCTATTAACAAAACGGTCTGGATTTTTCTTAGTTGTATTGCCCCCACTTGCATGCTGTCTGCACCCCTTCCAACAGACCATGCCCCTTCCCTAAATGTCTTTGGCATTTTTGTGGCCCTACAAGATCAATTGTCCAGCTGTGAGGTGAAGTCATGCAGTGTCTAGGACTTAGGTGGCAAGTGATGAAGCTATAACCCCATACCCATGAGAGCCTTTTGACTGGTCATCATTGTTTCTGCTTACACTGGACAACAATTTTTTTTTTCAAAAGGTTTGCTTTCTAAAAGAAATAGGATTTACAATAAACAACTTTAAGCTGAAAGCAAAGATAATTTCAGATTTTCTGCATCACGTAGGAAGTTGGAGAAATGCTAAATTAACTTCTAGTGAATATTATTGCAAAATGATGCTGACACTTTGCATTAGTTCAACTGACCTAAAAATGTTTTGCTGCAGATTTTCGTTTGTACTCAGCATCTGATGTCACTTGTGTCAGTGTGCAACAATAGTCACCTAACATTGATGGATTCCAGTTGCCGTGATACCACTTTTCTATAGTTACATTGTCCAGGTGAAACCTTTCACCAAGTTGATCTCTGACTGCAACAAGATCACCAGGGAAAAAAAAAATCCAAGTACGAATGCAGAAAATGTTGCGCTTCGTGGTTTATATGCTTGAAATAGACTTAAAATATGACAGGAAATCACAAAAATAGGTTATATCTAAAAAAACAGTGGATAATAGGAAATTATTAAGATGGTTTTGTGATCAGCAGCCCAAAATCCATAAAATACACCCAAAAGTGTGCAGGAAGCAAAATCTGCATTGTCCAGGTTTATCAAAGTATAGCAGAGGAACAGGCCCTTCAGCCCACTATATTTTTACTGCCATGATGCTCATTTAATTCATCTCTTCAGCCTGCAAATGATGCATATCTCTCCAATCTCTTCCTAAAACATTGCTATTGTCTCTTTCCATCAGCTCCTCTTGCAGCATTTTTCAGATACTTACCACTCTATGTGTGAGAAAACTAGCCTCACACATCTCCTTTAAATTTTCTTCCTCTCCTCTTACACCTGTCATTAACATTTCCACCCTGGGAAAAAGATCTTGAACTTCACCCCTATAAGAAGCTAAGCAGGCATAGAGTGGTCAGTATTTGGAGGGGAGACAGCCTATAAACACCAGGGTGCTGTAGGTTTCAGTGAGGGGTGCCAGACAAAATGACAACTTTCTATCTCTCTTATGGTAGACAAAAGTTAAGAATTTCATGTATGTAACATTCTAAATGTAGCATCACATGACAATAATGAAACTTTTACCTTTAACTTTTTTATCGTATTTTTTTTATCGTTTATCAGGTCACCCACCTACTCTCCAGAGAAAACAATCAAAATTTGTCCAAAAGCTCCTTATCATTAATGCAATCCAATTCACATTTTAAAAATTTAAAAAAAATATAAAAATTATGAAGATTATTTTATAATAGTACCTTTATAAGAAAGCATGTTAACATACCAAAATTAGTTTAAAATGTTAAAAAGTGATATAAATAGAAAATATGCGAGCCCCCTATTTGCACTCAATTTTCCAATTAAGTTTGTTGATGACATTGGTGAGAATATTATCCATCTGCCTTCTACACCCCACATAAAATAGAGGGGCCACAGACAAGGTCTTTTCATGCCAGACCTCCAGTGGAGGCCATCTACAAGCATGGAGGAAAACATAAAACTTACCTTTCATGGAGCAGCCTTTTAGGCCGCGTTCATGTTTCTGTCGCCTCGTATTGCCCTCCGGAGCCGACGGAGATGGGGCAACTGGTGCCAAAGCGCCACCTATCATAAATATAAAGCAGAGCAATAGGTCTTGCCTACCCACAATCCCCCACAAAGCTGGAACCACTCTGTGTTTCCCAGAACAGTTCCAGCTGCGTGGGTGATTACGGATAGGGAAGACGGCCATTGCTCTGACATCTTTTAAGCTGAAGGCCAAAGCGGCCCAGTGAAGCTGTCTCAGCCCACACCGGCTGCCCCCGATGCCCCCGCTGGTCACCCCTCCCCTGTCGGCCCTGCTGCCTGACAGCTCCTGCCTGCTGCTCCTGCCCTGACTGCTCCTGCTGACTCCCCTTGCCTTGACAGCTCCTGCTGATCACCCCTGCCTTGAGGGGGTCATGGAGGGAGAGGGGTGAGTGAGGAAATGGGTCGTGGGCTGACAGTGACATCAGCCTGCCCCTAACCAGCCACTTGCAGCGGGTGTACATTCATGTGGAATGGCAGAGCGCAGCACTCTGCCGATTATCCTTCCCCATGAGGGATTGCAGTTGGCGCCTTGGAGCAGGCTATGGCGCATTCAAGAAGGTAAATCTCCCGACGTAAGGGCAGAGAACTTCCGGCTTTACAGTGGGCTTTTTCTTTTCATGAAAGGGCCTACAGCCTCCACCAGCAGATCGAGGTAGTTGATGATGTCTCGGTATCCATGAGGAGACGGTCACTGGTGCTTCTCAACAGAAGTACATGGTGCATCATTCAGCTGGAAGGAGTGCAATAAAGATTAATTAGGACTGGCAAGCCCGAGTTACAGAGAGAGGCTGATTAGGCTGGGACTGTTTTCCCTGGAGCGTAGGAGGATGAGTTCAGATCTTACAAAGGTATATAAAATCATGATGGGCTTGGGTAGGTGAATGGTCATATTCTTTTATTTTACGTAGGAAACTTCAGATCTAGAAGGCTAAAAATTAAAAAGGACCTGAGGAGCAACCTTTTTACACAAATGGTAATGCCCTGAGGAGCAACCTTTTCACACAAATGGTAATGCATATATAGAATGAGCTGTGAGAGGAAGCTTTCTGGAGTCACAATTATGAAAACATACATGGAAAAGAATGGTTTGAATGGATGTCGATCAAACGCAGGCTAATGAGATTAGATCACGTAGAAAATCTGGATGTTGAGCTGAAAGGCCTTCTTCCATCCTATGTGATTCAGTGTCAGTAATTCTAAGATATACCATTGGCTGTGAATTGCCCTGAATTCTAATGTTCAATTCTATTGATCACAAATAATTATAATGGACTTGACCATCAAAAGGGGACAACAATTGGCTATTTAACCCCTACATGTTTAATGTGACTACCAAGGTATAAATATCAAGATGTATGTTTTGAGGATTGCAGTGGTAACTTTCCTGGTCTGTTGCAAACCTATGAGTCTGTGCATTAAAACTAACAGTGCAGCCTATCAGCATGCTGCTGGATATTTCAGATATATTAAAATTAATGGGATGAAAATTACACGTCACATTCCTTTGATTATGAAACAGCAATTCATACATACGGCTGTTCTCCATAGACTACAGCTCGCCTTTCAATACCATTACTGTCTCAGTGTTGGTCAAGAAGCTACAAGCTCTAGGCCTCTGTAACACCACCCACAACCCCCACCCCACCCCCACCCCACAGCTGGATCCTTGACTTTCTCACCGGAAGATAACAGTCAGTACAAATTGACTCCTCCTCACTGATCATTAACGCAGGCACACCCCAAGAATGTGTGTGTAGCTCACTGCTCTACTCATTATGTGCCCAGACACAATTCTACAAGTTTGCCGATGACATTAGATTTGTCGGCAGAATCACAAACATCAATGAGGAAATGTACAGGAGAAAGATAGATCAACTGGTTGAATGGTGTAACGACAACAACCTTGCATTCAATGTCAGAAAAACCAAAGAGATGATTGTGGACTTCAAGGGAAATTCAGGGGAACACAACCCTGTCCTTATCAAGGTCTCAGTAGTTGAGAAAGTTGAATTTCAAATTCCTGGATGTCAACATCTCTGAGGGTCTGTTCTGGAGCCTGGAGCCTGCAGCCTCCACATTGATGCAATCACGAAGAAGGCTCACCAGTGGCTATACACTCAGGTGTCTGAGGAGATTCGGTATGTCGCCGAAGACTCTCATAAACTTCTACAGGTGTACCGTGGAGAGCATCACTGCCTGAAATGGAGGCGCCAACTCTCAGAACAAGAATAAACTCCAGAGGGTTGTTAACTCGGCCTGCGACATCACAGGCACCAGATTTCACTCCATCAAGGACATCTACATGAGGCAGTGTCTTTAAAAAGCAGCCTCTATCCTCAAAGACCCCCCACCATCCAGGCAAGAACAAGAACAAGGACAGCTTCTTCTCTACTGCCATCAGAATCCTGAATAATGAATGAATCAATGACACTGCCTTTCTTTCGTGCTTAGATGGTTATAATATATATATTTGCTCTATGACGCTGCCACCAAACATCGAATTTCATGACTTGTTCATGTCAATAAATCCTGATTCTGATTCCATATGTTTGATGGTTCAGAATCTTTACTACCAGTATAAACTTGCAAAATTACCTTCCTGGCATAATTTGTATTGATTAATAATGATCTGGGTGAATGTTATATTATCTGTACTTGGCTACCATGCCAGATTTCTTTATGAATAGCAGTTGGTGTGTAACAATATAGAAAATATGTAAATGGTTTAGATGCTGCACAGCATGAATGCATCACAATTAGATTAGTAAAAGTATTATAGAACTATCTTCTTCTTTGGCTTGGCTTCGCGGACGAAGATGTAGAACTATACAGTAGCATAAATGACCCTTCATCCCAAAGCATCCATGCTGACCATGTTGGCAATCTCAGCCAATTTGCCAGCATTTAATCCATGTGCTAATAATTTCCTTACATATGTCCAAATATCCTTTGAACATTATAATTATGTCTGATTCTATAGCTTCATCTAGCAGCTCATTCTAGAATTGAACTACCCTCTGAGTGAAAATATTCCCCTACATATCCCTTTCAAATCTTTCCCTCTCACCTTAAACTTGTGTGCTCTAGTTCTAAATCACCTACTTTGGGGAAAAGATTATGGTTCTGCACTTTATGATTTTAAAAATCACCCCTCAGCCTCCTATGGTCCAAGAAATTAAGGCCCAATCAGTCTAATCCGCCCTATTACTCAAGCTCTTCCACAAACGTGAATCTTCTTTGCATCCCTAGCAATGTATTGAGATGCTTCTTATGGCTGAGTGATCAGAATTGCACACCGTATTACAAATGTAGTTATACCAAAGCCCTGTACAGCTCTATCATGAGTTCTCAACTACTTTTTAATCAATATCTCACCCAAGAAGACAAGTATGCCAAATACCTTTACCATGCTGTCTTTTTCTTTAAACTTTATTTAAGATTTTATAACATGAATAAAATAGAAAGTTACAGTAAAAAGATTAAACATAAGATAGCTGTCTGTGGGAAAAGGACAGGCAATATTTTGGGTTGAGACTCTTCATCCAGACTGAAAGAGTACTGAGGAGAAGGCAAGAAAAAAAGAGGTGGGAAGGGGTGTGGTAACATATAGAATGTGATTGGTGAATCCAGGGGTGAGGAAGGGCTGATTGGTAGATAGGGTCTGGAGGGGAGGGAATGGTGGAGTTAGCGACAGAGAGCAGGAGCTGATAAAGGGAGACAACAAAGGGCTACAGGTAATGAAATTGGATAAGAAAGGAAGGTGATGAGGGGAACCAGAAAAGGTGGGGATGCTGAGCAGATGGGAAGAATGGTGGGGAAAGATAGTGGATCCAGTAGAAGGTGAGTTGTATTATGGACAGATGAAGTGGTATGAACAATCAAAATTTGGTGGTCATTGTGTGGACTAGCTGGGAAATGCCAATATTTGTAATTACCAATGTTTTGGACAGCCCTATGTGTACACAACAGTCCTAGGTTTAATGTCCAAGTACTCCCAGCCATTTCCATGAATCCAATGACCACACTAGAGGTGGAGCTTCTCTGCTTGTCAAAAGTTCTGAAAGTTATGACATGGGCACAAAAATAATTGTGATACGTTACTTAAGATTATCTTACATTGGGGAATCCTGTTGCCTGGTTCTACAGCCATCTGGGCCAAAGATGGCTTCTTCTTCAATGTTCATTGATGGAAGTGAGCAAAATAGTCTTCACTGATGCACCAGAACTGTACCCTCTAAATCCGGTACTGATTAGTTTTCAACCCCAGAGTTTGGGTGAGTGGGACAATTATTTCAGTTTTAAAGAAAGGGATGGGAAGTTTGGAGGGAATCGATAGCAATAATTTATTTTCCATCCAGACATAGTTGGAATATAGGGAATCTGTAATACACTGAAGAAAAGCCCTTTAAGTATCAAAACTTGAACTGTGAAGGAACAAAAGGCAACAAACCAAGTACTAGTAAATGGGATGAAAATAGGTGGGTGCTTGATAATCAGCATAGAATATGATGGGCCCAAAGGCCTTTTCCATACTTTGTGACTTTGAGATTTGAAATAATGGTGTGGAGTCCCACTGAAAACAAAAACAAAAAAAATCTTGTGCTTTAAGAATAAATTGGATAGATATATGGATGGGAGACGTCTGGAGGTTTATGGAATGGGAACAGGTCAATGGGACTAGGGAAATGAAGGTTAGCACAGACTAGGATGGTTGAATAGCCTATTTTCTGTGCTGTAGCATTCTATGGTTCTATGAATCTGTGTATACTATTGTGTGGCGTGGTTAGTGGACCTGTTAGCACAAAGCTATTACAGCGCCAGCAACCTGGATTCAAATTGGCACTGTCTGTAAGGAGTTTATACCTATCTTACCATGTTTGCTTGTGTTTCCTCTGTATGCTTCATTTTCATCCTTCTCTCCAAAAACATACAGAGTTTGTACAACTCCAATTATTCAAAGTTGGATTCTCCAAAATTTTCTATTATTCAATTTTTGTTTAAATTTTAGATAGATAGGATATCCAAAACAAATGAGAAATTCTCATTTATCTGAAATGTTTTCAAAGCCAAACTGACCAGGGATGTCAGGCTCCCGGCAAAAATGGGACCTTGGGCTCCTGGCAGGAGCGGGGACCTTTGGCTCCCGGTGGCAGTGGGAGTCTCGGGCTCCCAGCAGGAGCAGAGACCTCGGGCTTCTGGCAGCAGTGGTACCATAATGGGGAGGTATTGGTGATTGGCAGCAGCCAGCATTTTTTGGTGAGAATTAAACATTATTTTAATGCTTAAAAAAGACTTCCCTTGTTGTTTGTTGTTGTTTAAGCAATGTTACGAGTGATTTGGTGTTGCTACTGGGCTGCTTTTAAAAACAGCCAGTTCTCCATAAAAAAACATTTATCTGAAATGGGCCTGGTCCCAACCATTTTGGATAATTGGAGTTGTACTTTAATTTAATAGTGGGAAACAAAAGCCAAATTCCCCCCCCCCCCTCCCCACCCCACCAACTATCAATTCTTATCTTTCATTTCTCCTGGCCTATTCTCCATATCCAATGATAACCTTTTGTCTGTTGGTCTGTACTCCTCCCCCTGCCATTTCTTTCAGTCAGATGCTCCTGCTTGAAGGAAGGCTCAGGCTTGAAACATCGGCGACATAATTTCACCTCCTATGGATGCTGTGAGACCTGCTGAGTTCCTCTGTGTGTTTTTACGACAATCACACATGTTCGCTCTTTGTATTTTAATTAGCTTATTTGGGCAGGATGGACTTGTGGCCCAGAAGGGACTGTATCTTCAAATTAAATTAAAATTATTATGCTACCCCAACATTAATCCGACTTTGTTCTTTGCACATTCTCATGACATTCCCCATGGCAGATGAATAATTCATTGTTAAGTAATCAAATAAATCTGGAACTAGAAGAAAAAAATCCAGCAGCAATAATGAGAATAGGTTCAAAAGTATTTTTTTTATTCCATAAGCTATCAGGGTCTTGAACATTCCTGACCTAATCACACCAAACAATAAACTACTCCATAACCATTAAGAGATCTACCTGCACGATTGAAACATCACTTTTTTTGTACTAAACTGCAAATGTGGATATTTATTTATTTTTCCATATATATTCTTTGATATTTACTATATGCTGTTCTGTCTTGGCATATTGTAGTAACCATGGCCTGCAGCAAGTAAGAATGCCTGTGCATGTGTACATTCTACATGGATATAACAACAAGCTCACATAATTCATATATACTCTTAACTATATACACAGATGAGGGGGAATTAATAATAGATATTAAATGACTAATGACACCCGCTTCTCATTAATAAATGAGAAAGAATAATTATAAATTGCTTCAAGATTAATATATGAAGTGAATTGTAGGCAAGAAGTTATCCTGCAATGTGTTAAAACAATTACCAGAGATTTTAAATATGTCAAATTTCTCACAGTAATTCATCAAGTATCAAAATGCTTAAAATAACTATTGCTTCTGGATGTTGGTTATAAGTCATAGCCGAGGTAACATCAGTAGGGTGATGGATGTCGCTTCTCTGAAAGGATTTGATCATAAGACACAAGCTGAAATGTTGACAAGTCAGAGATAAATGTTTGCTCTGAGATTAACATTCCAAGGTCACAGTGTCTGGGCACTTCAATGAGAATATGTTTCCCTCTCTTCTCTGCAGACACAGAGGGCGTACTGAATTCAACAAAAGGTGCAACTTAAAACCATGGAACAAATTAAATTTTAATGAGGTTGTCTTGTGGGTTATCTTTTGCATTTGTCCATGAAGAGCAAATACCTTTCAACAAGCAATTGTAACACAAAGTAATTTTTCAGCTGTTGGTTTCTTTGAAGACTTCATTTACATTTGTAGAAACTTGTATATGTTGATAAGAAAATAATACAGCTTGCTTCCTTTGTATAAAAACTATTTCCGAGCACAATGGAGCCCTGAAATTGTTCTTTAATTAAAATGTTTCGTAATAAATTAGAATAATTAAATGGATTGGGGGACAATTTGTGTTTAGATAATCTGAACATATTTATTTTCTGGTGCAATTCTTTATTCAGCCTTGCACAAGATATTTCCTGGAGAAGATCGGTAGTAAAGATCCAACCAGGCAACTTTAATTTTATTCTATAAAGTGTGTGACTTAGTGCAATGTCTTCTCCTGACATGAACACATCCAAATACATTGAATGGATATCCAAGAATAATTATGATTTACGACCATGAGTGAACATCTTCACACATGTTAATCCACAGGCTGCTTCTCCACACTAGATGGCTACATACTTTTTGAAGGTGAATCACATGATTCTTTCCAACTACAGCAGGCTTAAATATATAACTTCACCCTGAAATTCTATTCAGCAGCTCAGCATTTGTATTCATTATAAAATGGAATTCCTAAGAAAATGGTTTTAAATTTTCAATGCACTCACAGTACAAATGGTGTGGAAATATTTGGTCCGAGAGAGTAATGTCAAGTGGCAGATTGCACTTGATAGACAGAACACTGATCCAAGTCCTCTTTGTATATTGAAACTTGAATTAGCCTGATCCAACACAAGCTACTTCTGGGAGGTTGGAGGGAAGTTCCACTGTGCATTTTCAATGTTATCACTAGCCCCAAGTATTTGACCCTTATCCCCTTTGAAGTCTTCAGGCCTTCCAACCTTCTACCCAATTGATCAATTCCAGCTTACCATCATTCACCTCCACATGAGAATCCTATCCTCTCCCTTCCAGCAATACTCAAGAGGTTTGACACCATCGAACCCATTTGAATGGCATATTGCCATCCACCCTAAACTTTCACTTCCTCTGCTGGCAATGTGTAACACTCCCAAGATGCATTGTTGTTCCTTGCTTAGGGCATTCCAACAGCAGCTTTCAAACATGCAACCACAATGAACAAGAAAAACCAAGATTCGCTGATACACAACCAGCACCACTGCCTGCAATCTCCCCTTCAGATCCCACACCACACTAGTTCCAGCCTCTCAACGGGCAATCATTGGAGGGCCTTAAAGTGTGGTCTATCCCCTCGACCTCAGTCGCCTCAGAGCTTCAGCATGTTACTCACCTTGCATTCCTGCCAGTTGCCAACATTAACTAGTGGTCAATTATTTCACTTGAAAACCAACACTTTTTAACTAACTAATGTTCATTTTTCATCAATTTGATGATCTTGTAACTGCAGAGGTCAGGAAGCAAAATTCAAGGACAGATTTCTTTTCCCCAAACAGCTATGAGGCACTTGAACCTCACAGTTACTGCCCTAACCATAAATCACTCTGTATCAACCAAAACACATTGAAACTTTGGAAGATGGAAGAAAGTAGACCAGTGGTTCTCAAGCTTTTTCTTTCCACTCACATACCACTTTAAATATTCCTTGCAATATGTGCTCTGTGATTAGTAAGGGATTGCTGAAAGTGATACGTGGGTGGAAAGAAAAAAGGTTGAAAACCATTGTTTTAATCGTCCCTAATTGCCTTGTTATGTGTATGGTTTCATAACTCCAAAGGCAATGGGCCGATGATAATTTTTCTCAAGCAAAATATTTCAGTAACAATTGGGTCTAGAGCAGTGGTTCTCAACCTTCCCTTCCCACTCACGTACCACCTTAAGCAATCCCTTACTAATCACTGAGCACATGGCATAGGAATTGTTTAAAGTGATAAGTGAGTGGAAAGAAAAAGGTTGAAAATCACTGGGTAGGATAGAGAACTCAAAAAGGGACTTGAAAGTCTGAGTGCAGGATTTCCTATCAGTTAACTTGCAGATTAAGTCAGAAGTAAGGAAGCCAAACACAATGATAGCATTTGTTTCAAGTGGACTAGAATATAAAAGCATGGATAAATTGCTGTGGCTTTATAATCCATTGGGCAGGCACAGTTGGAGTATTAAGATCAGTTTTGTGTCCCATATTGAAGGAAGAATGTAGTGATGTTTGAGACGGTCCAGAGGATGTTTATGAGAATGATCCCAGGTAAGAGACAGTAATGGCACTGATTTACCACAACTTACAAACAAATATGCTCATTTCTTTCTTTTAGCACACCATGAAATCGACTTTCTTCTATTATTCACTCGACACAACATTGCATTCTTCATTGGCTCACTACCGCACAGTGATCCTGATGTTCTCACTCTCCTCCTCTTGTGTCTGAGATGCATCACCCATATACTGACGCTTAACACACTGCTCATGCCCGCCACTTCAGCCGTGCTTCACTTACATCACCGGCGGCAACCAGCACCGATCCCGGCGAAGGTAAGTAAGTGACTGTGACAAGATGGCTTTGGCCATGTACTTGCTGGAGATTAGAAGGATGAAGAAGGATCTCAATGAAGCAAAAAAAAATTGGAAGGGCTGGAGGCAAAGTCATTGGGCATATTTAAAGTGGAAGTTGATAAGTTCTTGAATAGTAAGGATGTGAAGGGTTATGGGGAGAAGGCAACAGAATGGATTGAAAGGAAAAATATATCAGCCATGATTAGAATGGTGGAGCAGCTCGATAGGTCAAATGGCCTAATTCTGCTCCTACATCTTATGAAACAGTATTTTTGCACTATTAAAACTATGAATAATTACCTATTTCTCCCTGTGTAGTTATTAAATATGATTTCACCTTGTGGTACATTGTATTAATTTAATTTATACACATTGTTTGTTGATGTGTTTTACATACCTTTAGAGAGGCAGCAAACAAGAATTCCATTATATCTTTGCATTGCACTTACGTACTGAATATGACAATAAATTCTAATATAACCGTCAGCATAATATACAAACTTCTGGAAGAACAAAATGTCTGGCAGCATCTGTGGAGCAGAGGGGTAGTCCACCATTTTGTCAAGGCGCTGCATCAGGATTGAAAGATTCCACCAACAGTTTGTTTTTTTGCTCCAGATTCCAAGACCTGTAGTCCTGCTCCGAGCTGCTCTGAGGTTCCAACAAAGGTTTGTGTTTGCCTCACTGGGCATCAATAGGACCAGCCTGGTGACCAGAGAGTCCTACATTATGTAAATGTATAGATGAACCACAACAGACACCATGACACCTCCTTTCCGACTTCCTTGGCAAACAGACAATTTGGAAAGAGAATTCCTTCCCAGCAGAAAGGAAGGATATGAAAGCTTTGAAAAGGGTTCAGGAGAGGTTTACCAAGATGAGTGAAATATGAAAGTCTGCAGGTGCTGTGATTGTAGTAAAAGTTCAAAAATGCTGGAGGAACCCAGCAGGTCACACAGCATCCATAGAAGGTAAATATGCATTACCAACATTTCAGGATTGAGCCCTTCTTCAAGGTATGAGCAAAAACCAGGCAAGTGTCTGTATATTGGCCGGGGGAGGAGGGAAGAAAGGGCATGGAGAAAGCAGAGGCTGACAGGGAGAAGGCCATTACTGGTCATGAATAGGAAGAAGGGTGAGAACTGATTGGGAGAAGGGGTGGCTCGGTGAATACTGAACTTGAGGAAAGGAGACAGAGGGAAAGGAAAACATAGACAGAAACAGAAATATAGGAAAGAACACAATTGGGGAAAAAGAGAGATGGAGGTGGAGGAGAGGCTAACAGAAAACAGAAAAGTCAATGTTAAAGCCATCTGGTTGGAAGATGTGCAGACAGAATAGTAGGTGTTGTCCACAAAATAATTTTGTTACATTATTCAAAGTTATCATACATTGGAGCAGGGGTGTCAAACTCAAATTCACGGAGGGCCAAAATTAAAAACTTGGACTAAATCGAAGGCCGAACTAAATATTTATTGAAAATTTTCAGCAACATCTGCATGTTTTCTCTTCTTTCAACATATGTAATGTTAAACTTTAGGATATAACTTTAGGAAGATAATGTTACAGGTCAGGAGTAGGTAGCTCAAGTTCACCCTTTGCTTGACCTGAGGGAAACATATTTGGTCCCTGTGGAGATGTAGTCAGCATTCACAGGCTGTATCCATTTTGGCCTGCATCAGGACTCAACATTTCCTGCTCACTCCTCAGGCTCTAGGCCTCTATTCACCCTCGACCCACCATCCCTCTACTTGACCAGTCCTTTACCCAACCTCTACTCACCCCTCACTCCACTCGCTCTGCCTCTACACACCCCATCCTATAAACGTCCCTCTACTGCCTCTCCCCTCAACCTGTTCCTCCCTCTACCTATATCTCACCCTCTAATCACCCCTCCCCTACTCGCCCTGCCCCTCCCCTTTTACCTCTTCCCTATCCACCACTCCTTCTACTCATCCCTCCATCTAACTGCCCCTCGCACCACCATAACTTCCCCTGCCCATTACTCCTCACCTACACCCTCTGCCCACCCCTGCTTACCCACCAACTCAGGCCCAGCGCGCTGCCGATCAACCTTTGCGGATAGCCACCCTCTCTCTCTTCACGTGCAGGGCCGAACCAGCCGTCCCTGGGGTCCGCGTGGGTGCAAACGCTGAAGGCCGTGGCGACCGGGAGAAGTGCGCTCGCGCTGTGGAAGGGCCATCCAGTGCCAGTCATGCGGGGCTCACGCTGCCCGGGGGCCGTGCGCAGCCTGCCATGTCCATCGCGCCGACAGGAAATCACAGGCGCTCGCCAATCCGCCGCACCGCTCAACAGGTGTGAGAAGTGACTGGTTGTGCAGGGAGCCTTCCAACTGGCTTGCCGGCTGATGACATCGACAGACTTCTTGTGTTACAATTTCTCGTGTTACAATGGGGAAGGATGTGCTGCAGGGCGGGCCACCTCTAATACATTTTTGAAATGATCTTGCAGGCCAAATATAATTATATCTGGCCCCCGGGCCAGAGTTTGACATGTATGCATTGGAGAGTCCTGCTGGTTGATTCTATAGCCATCCAAGCCAACGAGGTTTGCATATTTCAAAGTTCATTCATGAGAATCGGCAAAATAGTCTTCAGTGATTCACTTCAGAACTGTATCCTCTAAATCTGGACTGGTAATGATTAATCCTGTACCCCAGAGATTTGGTGAGTGGGCCAATTATCTGAATTTTAAGGAAAGAGGTAGGAGATTTTGAGGGAATATTTAGGAAATGTTTCTTTTCCACCCAATGAACAGCTAGAATCTGGAATGCACTTTAAGTATTTAAGTATCAAGACTTGAATCGTGAAGTACAAAAGGTGACAGACTGCTGGTAAATGCTGGTAAATGGGATTAGAATAGATGGGTACTTGATGGAACGTGATAGAGTTTGGAACTAATGACCCATGTTCAATCCTCCCATCAATCAAAGAGTTATGGAGCATTTTGCCTTGGGCTCACTGTCTCCATGTAAACTGCAGGTCAAACAGGGTCCTTTATGTAGCAAAGGTAAAGATACAGAACTGTCATTTCAGTCTTGAATCCTTCATCAAAGTTTCCTCTAGCACATCAGTAGTCTGTCACCTTTTGTACCTTCACAATTTAATGTTATGTTATCAAATAAATATTCAATTAGAAAATAAAAGTCTTACAGCACCAACGAGAATAGGTTCAAGAATATTTTATTCCATAAGCTATCAGGCTTTTGAACATCACTGGCCGAATCACATGTAACAATGAATACCAAGAGATCTACCTGCATGATTGAAAGATCACCTTTTTGTACTAACTGCAAATGTGAATATTTATTATCTATCCATATATATTTTTTGTAATATTTACTATGTGCTTTTTTTTTTGTCTTGGGATATTATGGTAATTTAATTCATCTTCTTGTCATTGGTGCATCTAACATACCTGTGGGCTACAGCAAGTAAGAATGTCAATGCATGTGTAAATTGTTCATGGATATAAAATTTATTTAGACATACAACATGTTAACAGGCCCTTTCAGCCAATGAGCCTGTGCCACCTAATTACACCCATTTGACCTACAACCCCAATACATTTTGAACAGTGGGAGAAAACAAGAGCACCCAGAGGAAACCCATGCAGATGTGGGGACAGTGTACAAACTCCTTACAGACAGTATTAATTTAAACACCTGTTGAGATGAAGCTGTGCAAGGAGGATCTAATGGTAGGGCCTATTTCACCATTAAAGGTCTTCTCAGCCGGCCCTCCATATTCAGAAGATGTTGGAGCTGTTGGGCACTTCACTTAATGCAGTCCAGCAAGGTGCTAGATCAAGACACATGAAACAGACATTGGGAGTACAAATAGGATGCTCTGTTCCTCAAACCGGTTCTACAATTTAATAAGGTCATGGCTGATTTAATTATAATTTTAACTCTACATCCTTATCCCACTAACTTCCTGCTCATCAGAATTCACCATAAAAATATTCAAAGACTTATTTCAAGAAGAATTCCAAATACCCTCAGAAAACTAACATTAACAATATTTAATAAACTCTGGAAAACTTATTTCAACTTTAGTACGGATTTGCTTGAACGAGTCATAGATGACAATGACAACTACAACAGCAACAAAATTTTTTAGTAAAAAATTATGGAATTTAAGACAATAGAAATTTCAAAATTGGATTTGGAATTCAGACTGGATCAATTGGGCTCTATTTTTTATTGAATATTTTAATTATATTTTCTAAATTCAAACATGATAAACAAAATAAAATTATACAGTAACCATCAAAGATTAATGTTAGTTAATTAATCACATATTTCATGTTTGACTATAACCATACATTCCCTCTCGCTCGTCATCTCAAAAGTAAAACTAAGGGAAAATTAGATTAGAAAAAGAGAAAGGGGAAGTAAGACAGTAAGGAGAGAAGAAAAGAAGAATAAAAGAAAAAAAGAAAATGTTTTGCCAGGAGTTCACCTCCTAGCCCATAGGCTTTAATATTTAACTTTCCTGGATCTGTGAGAGAGAAGTGTGGATGAAGGGTTCGGAGGTTAGGGTAGGTATATAGCTAAAGGGCTGCATCTATATGCTGCAAATATGGTTGTCAGATTTTTTAAAGTATGTCATGTTTTTTCCTCAGATTATGTGATTTTCTCAAGAGGAACACAACTATGTATTTCCACTTTCCAGTGTGTCATTCCTACATAGGAATCAGTTTTCCAGATAACTCTATACATCTTCTGGCCACCGCTAATGCAATATTTACAAATTCTGTTAGGAATTTTGACAGCCTCATTTAGGTCTTACATCTGCAATATTTCCAAGTAAAAACAATTTGGGGTTTTGTGGAAATTAAATTCCTGTAATTTGTTTTAAGAAATGTCCTAAATCTACCCAGAAAGATCTCGTTTTGGGACATGACCAGGTTGAATGTAGAAATGTTCTTATCTCCAAGCTGCACCTAAAGCATTGATCAGATACTTCTGATTTAAATTTATTTATTTATTGCAGCATAAGGTATAACTGATGCAAAAAATCATATTGCACCAATCTATATCTTGCATTTATTGTATTGGTCATGCTGTCTCGACATAAATCTGACCAGCTTTGTTCACCAATTATTATATCCAAGTCTGATTCCCATCTCTGTCTGGATTTAGGGGTTTCCATTTGAAGTAAGAAATCCATTGCTGAAATTTTTTTTTTTAATTTTTCACACTATGAACCATACTAACCAAAATACACACAAACATTTCCCTCTTTTTCCCCCCTCCATTTTCCCCCCTCCCTTCGCTTCCTCCTTCACCACCCCACCCTCCCACCCACTCAACGTTCAACCTATATAATACATTAAACCCATTAAACAATGTCATCACACAATGAAAATAAACAAGAAATATGTGTCTTCTACTTTTACATACTGGGTCAGTTCATTTCGTCTTCTTCTCCTTCTGTCATTTTAGGCGGTGGAGGTCCGCAGTAGGACTTCTCTGTTGTGTTCCATGTACGGTTCCCAAATTTGTTCGAATACTGTGATGTTATTTCTTAAATTATATGTTATTTTTTCCAATGGAATACATTTATTCATTTCTATGTACCATTGCTGTATTCTCAGGCTATCTTCAAATTTCCAGATTGACATAATACATTTTTTTGCTACAGCTAAGGCTATCATAATAAATCATTTTTGTACTCCATCCAAATCGAGTCCAAGTTCTTTACTTCTTACTTAGAAGAAAGATCTCTGGATTTTTTGGTATGTTGCTTTTTGTGATTTTATTTAACGCCTGGTTTAGATCTTCCCAAAACTTTTCCACTTTCTCACATGCCCAAATTGCATGTACTGTTGTTCCCATTTCCTTCTTACAACAAAAAAACATCTGTCTGATACTGTTGGGTCCCATTTATTTAACTTTTGGTGCATGGTGTATAGCCTGTGTAACCAATTATATTGTATCATGTGTAACCTCATTTTTATTGTATTTCTCATAGTTCTGGAGCATAGCTTTTCCCATGTTTCATTCTTTATCTTTATGTTTAGATCTCGTTTATGTTCACTTTTCGAAACAGAGTCTCCTTGTCACTGCACTTTAGTAAGGCTATTAGTGGACCTAATTTATCCCTTACATAACATTTAAATTGAAGATAACGGAGAAAATAATTATTTAAGAAACCATATTTAATTTTTAACTGATCAAATTACATAAATTGCCCCTGCTCGTAACAATCCTTGATACACCTGATCCCTTTCTGAGACCAGGGGTCTAGGATCTTATTATCCATTATTGGTGGTATTAACAATTTGAGCCAGGGGTGGTTTTGGTGATAACCCCATCTTAAATCCAATCTGTTGATTTATTTTGTGCCAAACAATAATTACATGTTTAAATATGGGGAGGGGGCATCTTTTACTTCAGATATCAATTTAATATCCCATTTAAATATAAAATACCTCACTATTCTCTCCTCTAATTAATGCAATTAAATTTGTGTCAAAGAATATTTATCTCCTTCCTCAAAGAAAGAGGAGATAAACTTCATTTGGGCTGCCCAATAATATATATATTTTTAAGTCTGGGAGCTATAATCCTTCCAGTGCATAATCCCATATTAATATTTCAATGGAGACTCTGGCCATTTGCCAAATAAACTTTCTGGCATAATTAAAACTTTAAAAAAACCTCTGTGGCAATGATATAGACAAAATTTGAAAAAAAAAAAAGAAGTTTTGGCATCATATTCATGTTTATACAGTTAACTCTGCCCACTAATGTTATTGGCAGAGTCATCCACCTGTTTAAATCTTTTTCAATTTTCCTAAGCAAGGTGAGATAATTTAATTCTGTAAATTATTATCTATTCTAATCGCTTGATATTTTATCCCATTTTGCATCCACTTAATTTAAGTATTTATTTGATATTGACTATAATCCCCTCCTGAAAGTTGCATAAATTCACCTTTTTCCCAATTTGTCTTATATCCTAAGATTTTCCCTTATTCTTCCAGTTTAGAATGCAGTGTTACCAATGAAATTGCTGGGTCTGTCAGGTCCATTAACACATCATCTTCAAATAGATTAATCTTATGTTCTTCCTGGTTTATCCTGAATCCCTTAATGTCTGGATCCCAGCAAATATTTTCTGCCAATGGATCTATAGCCAAAATGAAGAGACCTGGAAATAATGGGCAACTCTGCCTACTAGATCCAGTTGATGGGAATGCTGAGGAAATGTGTCCATTAGTTACAAACGTAGCTTAGAACTCATAATATAATCCCCTGATCCAATTTATAAAAGTTTGCACTAGCCTAAATCTTCCCAGCACTTTAAATAAAAAGACCCATTCCAGTCTGTTAAAAGCCTTTTCGGCATCCAGGGCCATAGCAACACTTAGATCACCTCTTGATTTTGCCAATTGTATTATACTGAGCAGTCTGCTTACATTGGACACAGACCTTCTCTTTTGAACAAAGCCTGTGTGATCCGTGTTTGGTAATGTCAGCAAAAACTTTGCCAATCTATTTTCCAAGGGTTTGGCAATTATCTTATAGTCTGCATTCAATAATGAAATAGGCCTATAATGGATCCCTGTCTTTTTTAGGTATCATGCTCCTTTTAGAGCATTTCGAACTCAAGGAGGTACAATCATCAACAGTATCGCCAAGGCCATTCAAGAAGTGGTAAAACCTTACCAAAGGATTCCTTCTGTGTGCTTATTGTAAGTTAGAACACAGATTGGAGAAACTGCCTCTTGTCCTTTGACGACTGTTTTGGTTGTGGAGTTATTGCTGTGGATGTTTGATGTCTGAGTGTGATGGTCTGCTAAATGGATAATATGGCAGTCACCACTGTTACAGTCTCTTTCTTCTCTGCCCAGATGAAAGATTCCAGTTTTTGATGATGACCCACTTTAACTCCAAGTGTTTATGAAAAACTTTGAACGCAGTGTTGACATGTAATGGAGAGGCAGTATCCACCTCCTGTTCAGAGGACACACTACCTGCCAATCAAGGTCACAAATTCACCCAAGCCATCAAGGTTAGCCTTGTGATTGGCCCACCTAAATCACCAGGTGCTGCTTTCCAGGCCCGCCCACCCAGACTCAGCCCTGACATTCACCCAATTGGCCCGGGTGAATCAGCTCGGCTGACCCCTGCTAAGTCCCTGCACTTGGCTTTGAGCCATTGGCCACAGTAGCCAATGGGTCCCAGCTTGCCCCACGTGATTGGCCCCCAATACTGCCTGGAGAACTATAAATGACCATGTGTCTTTTTGTTCTATCTCTTTTTGGACTCCTCATGTCACATAAGTAGCACTTTTCGCTTTGGGTTGGGGTGAGTCCCGAGGTTAAGTAGCAAGAACCATGTCTATACTGGTCAAGTACATAGTATCACCTTGAACCTGATTGTTGAATGTGTGTATTCATGTAATTTCCCCAGTCTTCTGTCGGTTTCCCCCTCATTATCTGATATGTAAATTGACCCCTTGCAGATTATGTTTATGTGCATAGATTTGCCTAGCATATTGACCCTGTTGTCCCATTTGCATCCCTGAAATAAATGTGGGCTTTGTACCTTGACTTTGATCTGGTTCTTAACGTGTGAAACCCACATGAACCGTTACAACATGACATTAAGACCCAAAGCTCGGAGGATTTTCTGTATTATTTGGAACAGTTCACAAATGGACAACCACATGAACTTGTAAATAGTTGCCATCATCTAGCCCCAAATGAAGGATTCAAAAAGGCCAATTTTTTTACTAAAGAAGCATTTTGGCAACAAGCATAAATGTTCTGCAGCTTATGTAAGAAGGCTCTTTCATGGTCATCAATATAACCATTTTTTTTTAAAGTACATTTCCCACCTCACTGGCAATGCCAGATAAGGAAATTAAGGAAAATGAAAGTTTGCTCATTGTAAAAAAAAATGTTTGTTCTGTAATGATAAACATGCTTTGAAATGGTGTGCATAATTGGAAAAGAAGACATATAGTGAGAAATGGCTTTTTAAAGGAAAATGGAGTATGTTTTGTCTGTTTGTGTAAAGGCAAAATCAGCAAAACCTGCAAAAAGTGACTCAGCTGCGACATAAGCAGTCAAAATAATCCCAAATGCTACATAACGTCCAGGAAAAGATGATTACAGAAAAGGAATAAATGACAAGAAAAGAAGCAGATGAAAGCAGCACTGACACCTCAGTATTGACAAATGGTCTTACTGGGGCCAAAGAGAACAACTGCAAACTTTTAATAATACCTGTGCAGGTCAAGGCCAAGAAAGGAAGTGCAATAGTGATCCATTTCTTGACCCACAAAGCACTGCAATATTTAGCACCATGGGGCTAATGAATAAGATTAATCTTCAAGGAAGAAAGTCAAAAATTATATTGATAACTATAGGTCAAGTTAAACATATTGAAACCAAAATTGTTTTGGGCTGACAGATCGCTAGACTGGATAATAAGGATTTTTGTGAACTTCCAGGCATATACACTCAGAAAACTATGCCTGTACATATAGGAAACATTCTACATCAAAACAACATTGAACCGTAGACGCATTTCAAAATGTTTGTTAATGCAAAATCAACTCTGAGATTGAGTTGCTGATTGGTTCACATGTACCAAAAGCTCTGGCACCACTAGGTTATGATAAGGAGTGCAGAAGAATGTCCTTACACTGTCAGAACTATGCTTGGTTGGATAATTTATGGACCAGTAGGAGGAAGAAATGAAGTTCAATATTAGTCAGCTATTAAGTGTCAACAAGATATCGATTGTTAAGCTTGATTAAGCTATGGGAGAACAGTTCAAGAATAACTTTCCTGTCAGCTTCAGGGGTGACCAAGTGCTTTCAAAGGAAGAGCAGCAGTTCTTGGAATTAATGAGAAAAACTGCCAAGCTGGTTAATGATCATTATTGCTTTGGATTACCTTTAAAGAAAAGGGAAATATACATGACCGTCAATAGAAGCGTTGTCGAAAAACATGCACTGAATTTGAAGGGCTGATTCAAGAAAGATTCTTCCTTTCATTCCAATTACACCAAATGTGTGTCTGACATGATATTGAAAGGTTATGCAGAAAAAGTACTGGATGATATCTTGGAAATCAGAGATGGCAAAAAAGATGGTACTTACCACTCCATGGGGTTTTGCATACATGGAAGGAAAAATTTTGTATGATGTTTGTCTTTGGAGTAACCTTTCGGGGGTTTCACTAAAATCTCAACTTCTACAGGGTCCTGATTTGACCATTACATTGATAGGAATCTTAAGTAGATTCCATAAAGAACCTGTCATTATAATGTCATCAGAAAATGTCATTACTGCAGACATCGAAACATTGATCCACTAGGTGAAAGTACCAAATGAGGACCATGACTTGTTACGATTCCTTTGGTTGCCTGATGGAGACTATGGTCAGAACATGTTGAATACAGAATGACAGGGCATCTATTTGGAGCAACTTCATCAGCAAATTGTGCAAATTTTACCTTTAGGAAATGTGCTAAGGAAAGTATGGAACAATTTAACTCTCAAGCTATAAGCACCATCAGGAATTGAGAGTCATAAGTAACAATCATCATGAATTGGCTGCCACACCTGAAAGACAGAGGACAAAGGAAATGAAGAATTTGGGCTTAGATTATGACATTCCTCCTGTGGAGATGGTATTAGGTGTATAATGGTGTGCACAAGAAGGGGGATTCTATCAACAGTCAGTTTGATATATGATCCTCTAGGAATATTGGCACCAGTTGTCCAAGAAGATGCTGCAAGCTTTGTGTAGTTAAAAAAGATTGGATTACAACAGAGGGAAATAGAGTTCACTTTCCTTCACCCAACAATAAAAATAACATGACCTAGTGGGGAGAAGAATTTTTCTTTTACAGATCCTAGTGAAGCAATGTACTACATGGAAGCCTTGCTATTCTCACAGGATTGAAAACAAATGGATAGAAAAAAGCATACAAGGAGGAATAAATGGTTGTAAATATTATAAATTATAGAAGAATTTGGATGGAAATTTTTTATTGTTTAAGTATGAATGTTAAAGTTAAGTGGAGAATTAATATGGGGTGTTTTAAGAAGAGGGGCAAGAACAGTAAAGGAGACAGACTGGTGCAGTATGCACACTCCAAAATGTTGGGGGATTTTGCACTAGTATCTTGGATATTGGAGCTGGGAGGGGAAAGGGGGTCGGCAGGGGTTGGGGGAGGGGAGTGGTGAAGAGGATAGTGGGATATTGGGGGTATTTCTTGTCTTTTTCTTTTTCTGATTTGTTGGTTTTAATTTGTTTAGGTTTTATTTGGAGTGTGGCTGACTGCATCAAGGATCCCATGGAAGAGAAGCTGGACAGAGGGCAAGTATTATGGAAAAAAGAATGAAGGGGAGAAAATAATGGAGAGGATCTGGGGAAATTGATAAGCAGAGTTGTATTCCCCTGGAAAAAATTATGTACAATTTGAGGAAGAAATGTAGCACATTTGTTTGAGTGTGGCAACCCTATCTGCAGCACATTGGTGAGCAGATGTAATTATACACCTTTTAGATAGAGTGAATATATCAACCATGCCAGTAGTGGAATGCTAAAGATCAGTGAAGTGGGTCGTGGTGCAGGCAACATACTCTTGCATTTTGTTCCTTATTCTTTTATTTTGGGTTTATTTTGGGCTGTTCTTAAGTATACTTAAGGGTTTTATTTTGGCTTTAACGATATCATGTTCCTTGCATTTGTTTAGTTTATATAACTTTTTTGTATTATATTAGAATACAGGAGGGAGAGGAGAGGGGTAGGGATAACATGGACTCCGTATGATATGTACTATTGTTGTAAAAGAATGTGTTATTTAATTGGATTTATGAGTCTTTTAAAATAAAATATATAAATATTCAAAAAAAGACTAAAAGTAGATTTCTGAACTGACCAACTACCAAAATCTGTCAAGCAGAAAGCTTTGATAATAGACTTCCACTTTCTTTTTAAATGTAACTGGGATACCCACTATGTACTATGTTTGAATTTTTTTTTATTTGTAATGGTATTTTTATTTGACATAATATTGTAAGGGTTAAAATTAATTGCAAGTTGGAAGCAGTCTGTGAGTAGTGATTGTTTTCATGTTCTTTTGAGTGTAATTTAGCAACGTCTTCGAGCCAAGGTCATAAGGTTTGTTTAGACATTATATACGTTAGTTTAGTTTTTTTTTCAAAATGAATAGAATTAGTTTTGTTCCGACAATTTTATTGAAAGTTTAACAAAGTTTTAGCTCCAACGAACAAAGTTTTAACAACTAATAATGATGTGTAGCAACTGGTAATAATGTTAACAATGTTTAATAAACTCCAGAAAACTCAACTCAACCTTAGCATGGATTTGCTAGAATGCATCATAGATCACAACAACACTCTAATTCCTTCAAGTAATTATAAAAGAAAATAGTTGCTACAATGGAGGAGATATTAAATGTTTTTTTTTTCTTCAGTATTCACACAGGAAATGGGCATAGAATTGTGGGAAGTAAGGAAAACAATTAACTAATGGAACCTATAGAGATTAAAGAGGAGGAGGTTCTTGGTGTCTTGTCAGGCCCTGTTGGATAAATCCCCAAGGCCTGACAAGATATTCCCTCAAACCTTGAAGGGAGCTAGTGTAGAAATCACAGGGACTCTGACATAAATATTTAAAATGTCTTTAGCCACAGGTGTGGTACCGGAGGATTGGAGGGTAAATCACATTGTTCTATTGTTTATAAAAGGCTCTTGTGAGCCTGATGTCAGTAGTATATAAGTTATTAGAAGGTGTTGTAAGAGATCAGACATACATTTATTTGGATAGCCAGGTATGGATTAGTGTCAAGGGGTGGTGCAACACTTTGTAGTGACTTTTTTCCTTCATCATTGAATGTATCAGTTCATTGTGTGTGAGTGTGTGTGTGTGTGTGTGTGTGTGTGTGTGTGTGTGTGTGTGTGTGTGTGTGTGTGTGTGTGTGTGTGTGTGTATTTTGTTCCCACACTATTTTCCTCTTCATTGTTAATTGTCCACCATTACTGACCCTTGGCTGCTCTAAACTGTGTAACTGTGCGTGCGTGCGTGCATGTGTGTGTGCTGCATCTGTTATCATTTCCCACATTTGCCTTTGAGACCTACCAAAACCTGTTTCCTCATTCAAAACAATTGAATTAGAAAGTTTGCAGATGATACTAAGATTGAAGGTGTTGTGGACAATGGGGAACATTTTCAAAACTTGCAGAGGGATCTGGACTAGCTGGTAAAGTGGGCTGAAAAATGCAGACAAGTGTGTGGTGTTGCATTATGGAAGAACAAACCAAGAAAGGACAGACATGATAAATGGTAAGGCATTGAGGAGTATGGAAGAAAAAAAGGGATCTAGGAATACAGATACATAATTCTCTGAAAGTGGTGTCATAGTAATGTAGAGGTGAGGGAAGGCATAAAAAGAGAAATTAGAAAAGCGTGCAATAAGGGAACAGCTGTCATCATGGGAGACTTTAATTTACATATAGATTGGACTCGCCAAATTAGTAAAAATACTGAGGAGGAGGAATTCCTTGAATGTTTACGGGACAGCTATCTAGACCAATATGTTGAGGAAGCAACTCCGGAGCAGGCCATTTTAGACTGGGTATTATGCAATGAAAAGGGGCTAATCAGCAATCTTGTTGTACAAGGCCCTTTGGGTAGGAGCGATCACAATATGATCTAATTCTCACTCGACATGGAGAGTGATGAAATTAAAACTGAGACTAAGGTTGTGAATTTAAATAAAGGGAATTATGATGGTATGAGACAGGAGTTGAGTAAGATTGATTGGGTGGTGTTTATGGGGGTGTTAACGATGGATAGACAATGGAAAGCATTCAAAGATCTAATGGAAGAATTGCAGAAATCATTTATACCGGTTTGGCATAAAAATAAACCAAAGAAGGTGGCTCAACTGTGGATAACAAGGGAAATTAGAGACAGCATTAGGTCCAAAGAGAGAGCATATCAATTGGCCAAAAAAAGTACTGAATCCGGAGACTGGGATTCAAGATGGAGCAAAGGAGGACAAAGGGATTAATCAAGAGGGCAAAAATAAATTATGAAAGTAAGCTTGCGGGAAACATAAAAACCAACTGCAAAAGCTTTTATAGATATGTCAAGAGGAAAAGATTGGTGAAATCCAGAGTAGGTCCCTTGCAGTCAGAATCAGGGGAATATATAATAGGGAATAAGGAAATGGCAGACCAATTAAATTCTTACTTTAGTTCTGTTTTCACAAGAGAGGATACAAATAACCTCCCAAGGATGTTGGGACACATAGAGACTAATGCAAGGGAGGAGCTGAAAGAAATCAGCATCTCTAAGGACATGGTCTTAGGGAAATTGAAGGGATTGAAGGCCGATAAATCCCAAGGGCCTGATAATTTACATCCTAGGGTACTTAAAGAAGTGGACATTCAGATCGCAGATGCTTTAAGAATTATTTTCCAGAACTCGATAGACTCAGAATCAGTACCCATGGATTGGAGGGTAGCTAATGTTACCCCACTATTTAAAAAGGGGGGTAGACAAAAAGTGGAGAATTGTAGGCCGGTGAGCCTTACATCAGTAGTGGGCAAAATGATGGAATCCATTATTAAGGATGTAATAGTGGAGCATATGACTAGCAGAGAAGGGATCGCACAGAGTCAATATGGATTTACAAAAGGTAAATCGTGCTTGACAAATCTATTGGAATTCTTTGAGATGGTGACAGGTAAAATAGATGGGGGAGAGCCAGTGGATGTGGTATACCTGGATTTCCAAAAGGCCTTCGATAATGTCCCACGTAAATGACTGGCATGCAAAATCAAGGCTCATGGGATTGGGGGCAAGGTATTGATGTGAATTGAGAACTGGCTGGCAGATAGAAGACAGAGAGTTGGGATAAACGGCTCATTTTCTGAAAGGTAGGCGGTGACCAGTGGGGTGCCACAGGGATCTGTACTGGGACCCCAGCTGTTCACAATTTACATTAATGATCTAGATGAAGGGATTGGATGTAATATCTCCAAATTTGCAGATGACACTAAGCTAGGAGGGGTTGTGTGCTCTGAAGAGGGGGTCAGGAAGCTCCAGTGTGATTTGGATAAATTGGAGGACTGGGCAGATACATGGCAAATGCACTACAATGTGGATAAATGTGAGGTTATCTACTTTGGTAATACAAACTGGAGGGCAGATTACTATTTGAATGGCAATAGATTGGGAGATGGGTAAGTCCAGAGAGACCTAGGGGTTCTTGTGCTCCAATCACTGAAGGCGAGTATGCAGGTACAGCAGGCGGTTAAAAAGGCAAATGGTATGTTGGCCTTCATATCAAGAGGGTTTGAGTATAGGAATAAGGATACCTTACTGCAGCTGTACAGAGCCTTGGTGAGACCACACCTGGAGTATTGTGTGCAGTTTTGATCACCTTATCTGAGGAAGGATGTTCTTGCAATGGAGGGAGTGCAAAGGCGATTCACCAGGCTGATACCTGAAATGGCAGTTAGAAGATTGAGAGGGGATCTCATAGAGACATATAAAATTCTGGCAGGACTGGACAGAATGGATGTGGAAGGGATGTTTCCAATGGTGGGGGAGTCCAGAACCCGGGGCCATGGTTCAAGGATAATAGGCAAACCATTTAGGACCGAGATGAGGAGGAATTTGTTTACCCAGAGGGTGGTGAATCTGTGGAATTCATTGCCACAGAGAGCAGTAGAGGCAGGTTCATTGAATATATTTAAGAGGGAATTAGATCTATTTCTTCAGTATAAGGGAATTAAAGGTTACGGAGAGAAGGCGGGGACGTGGTACTGAACTTTAAGATCAGCCATGATCTCATTGAATGGCGGAGCAGGCACAAAGGGCCGAATGACCTACTCCTGCTCCTATCTTCTATGTTTCTATGTGTGGATAGGTTTGTAAAGAAAGCTTATGTCATATTGGCCTTCAGTAATCAAAGTATTGAGTACAGGAGTTGGGATGTTATGTTAAAGTTGTATAAGACATTGGTGAGGCCAATTTTGGAGTATTGTATGCAGTTTTGGATGCATAACTACAGGAAGGATATCAATAAGTTGGAGAGAGTACAGAAAATATTTACTCAGAATTTGTCTGGAATTCAGGGACTGAGTTATATTTAATAGGCTAGGTCTTTATTCCCTGGAGAATAGAAAAATAAGGGGTGATTGATAGAGGTGTTTAAAATTATGAGGGGGATAGACAGAGTAAATGTAAATAGGAATTTTTTTTCCTTTGAGGGGTATTGAGATTCAAACAAGAGAACATGGGTTTAAGGGTGAAAGGGGAAATGTTTAACAGGAACATAAGGGGGAACGTCTTCCCTCAGAAAGTGGAGGGAGTGTAGAATGAGCTTCCAACTGAAGTGGTAGATGTGGGCTTGATTTTAACATTTAGCCAAATTTTGACAGATGTGGATGTGAGAGGTATGGTGGGCTATGGATGAAGTGCAGGTCAATGGGACTAGGCAAATAAAAAGTGGTTTGGCACAGTCTAGAGGGGCTGAAATGGCCTGTTTCTGTGTTGTAATTGTTCTGTGGTTCTTTGAGGTGCTGCTCCTCCAATTTCCAGGTGGTCTCAGTCTGGTAGGTTATGAGACCATAAATAGGCATATTGGCATGGAAATGAAATGATCTCCCAGTCTGCATCCAGTCTCTCGGATGTAAAAGAAGTCATAACTGGAACAAGTGATGCAGTAAATGACCTCTACAGGTTCACAGCTGAAGTGTTCTTTCACTTCAAGGTTGTTTGAGGCCCTGAATGGTGGTGAGGGAGGATTTGTGGGTGCAAGTGCAGTATTTCATCTGAGATATCCTCTTTCTTCAAAAAATTATGAGGGGGGGATAGACAGAGTAATGTAAATAGGATTTCTCTCTGTAAAAACTAGAACTCCTTGCAGGGCTCCAAACCCAATCCTTGAAAGATATTATCAGCACTTTGAGCCTGGGCTTCGATCCGTTTGCACCTGCTCCTGAAGTTCCTTTCCAAACAATCCCATTGTCTTTTGCAAAGCCACGGGTGCCTACATGTCTGGCTTCAGCCAAATTCTTGCATTTTAAATGAAATGTCGTGTTACTCTGCTAGTGGCGTGACCTACACTAATACTTCCCACCCCCCCCCCCACAATCTATCTCTTTTAAAGACATATTAATATAAAATTACCTGATAACAGTATGCACAAGAGCAGAGTGCCAGCACAAGAAGGTGACAAGGTATATAGAATCAGAAACACATCTGAAATTAAAATGGTCTGATGCATGTCGACACACTGGCTCTTATAATTATTGACTCATAATTGATGCAACTATTCATATAGTAATATTGCACCAGAGCATTTTACACATGTCAAACAGATTGAGACATTTTGAAGTCAATGCTGAAAATTTTGAATACCTAACTACTCTTGAATTGTTGTTTTGACGTTTCTTACAGTGATATACAATAGTTCACATACTAATTGTGGGAATAACACCAAGTATTCAAAGGTTAATTAAATCAACTCTTTAATTGATTAAAAGTTTTTTTTTCCCATTTGCAGAATTCATCCTTTTAATTCCATGATGCATTCTGTTTTGAGCGGAAATCATCTGGAAGCTGTTGTATTATTCAGGATGTTCACATCATACAAATTTGGAGCCAATTTATCTGCCAGCCAGTTCATTTGTTGCACAATGCAACCTTTCAGGAGTTTTCTGCTCCTGATGTAGAGGAACATGTGACTTGAACATACCCACTGTTACTGACAAATGTCTGTCAGGTAACAATTAATAATCTCTGCCCATGAAACATTTAGGAGGTGGATGGGGTTTATGTGATTTGATCTCTGGTTTTCATTTCTCTAATTTTGCACTAGCACTGTGGGATCACAGAGAGCGTGATAGCCACAGGGGAGGGATCAAGACAAGGAAAAAGGAAAGTCTTGGATAAAGTGTTATGTGATGTATTTTCATTCCAAGGGTGTAACATTGCAATCCATGGAGATGGATCAATTTTCCTTCCTAAAACGTTTTAAGGACTCAGCATTCGATTTGTACCAAATGTCTTTGATAAGTTTTTCATTGCCGTTTAAAGTGCAAATATATTTTTAAAGGTTATCCTTGACTGAAGTTGGTGTTTACTCATCTTCTTCCACAGGGAAAAATAATTACTGAACACAGCTATAAATTGAGGATTCAGTGTCAATAGGTTTCTATTATGACCAATTTATTTGGAATTAATTAACAGAATAAATATATTAACAAAATATATATTTTTTTGCTTTTAACACTTAGCTTAATGAGAGTCAAGTTAGCATAGATTGAAGAAGAATTTCCCCATTACAGAGGTGTCTAAAACTCAATTTAGGATAAGATCAAGACAAGATCTGAGGAAAGAGTTTTTCACCCTTAAGATGGATGGAATCCGGAACATACTGCATGAGAGATGGTGGAAGCAGGTATTCCCAAAAGATTTATATAACAATTAGAAAAGCCCTTGAATCACCAGCTCATAGAAGACTATGGACAAAGAGCAGGTAAATTAGAATCAGCATGAACATTGTAGGCAAAATGGCCTATTTCTGCCCTGTATGATTGTGATTTGTAGAAAATATGGTTGCTCCATACTGTGTCATACACATTCCATCATTATAAATTCAAATTCTTTCTTCCTCATGCATTCCCTTAAGTTTTTTGCAATGTGCTTTACAGTCTCGTGATTCTTTAATTAAAGAAGTTCCTCCAGAGCTCAGTGTTTAGAGAACTGGCCTTATAAACCAAGGCTTGCAAGTTTATTTCTCACTTGGGCCTCATTTCTGTGAAGGGTGCTGGACAAAGTTAAAGAATTTCTTACGTTACATTCTAAATGTATCATTATGTGACAATAATGGAATCTTTATCACCAAACACCATGACTTTGGGGCACCAGTCAGCTTTCTATTGGCTGTGACAGGGTCAGTTTCAACACCCAAGTGAATTTTCCAGTTCTATCTGTAACTGGTGGCTTTCATCCAGGTGCTCTGTTGGGGGATGGTAGTTTAATTGGCCACCGAAAATTGCCCCCTGTGCATTGGTGAGGGTTAGAATTTGGGGGAGTTAAAAAAAAATAGGGAGAATAAGATGGATTCATATAAAATCAGGGTACTTGGGTGGTCGATGGCCAGCATGGACAATGGGCTGAAGCGTCTGTTTCCATGCTGTATCTCCTTATGACTTGATGAAACTAGAATAGGGTACAGTCAGAACAAGGAACATAGTGACAGTAACACTAAAGCAAATGTGTAATTGTGATTGACCAAACATCTGCTCCTTCCATGTTTCAGTATATAATTGGATGGGTACTAAGGAGTGATACTGATGTGTCCTCATAAACTCAGTCCTACACCCAAGAACAATTAAATAATTTCTCTCACAAAAAAACAGCAGGAGGAATGTAGTCATATAACTCATTCCAACTCTGTAACGCCATACTGTTTCTGAACACTAAAAAATATTCAACTCCAAATTTTGACCCCAGAAATTCAAATATAACGTCGAGGTCAGTTTACCGGTGGTTCATTTTTCAACCTTAATGGGTCCCAATGGAGTGGTAAAGTTTTCTCTCAATCAATGTTTTTTTTCTCTAATTGTTTGGCTAAATATATGCAATGATTTTCATCATTGATTTTAGGTGGCACACAATTTAGCAGAACTCTTTGGGAATTGGACTGTCCTCTGTGTTTGAGCATTTATTGAATCAATTTACTTGGATCTGCTCCCATTCTGACTTCACTGAAAAAGAACATCTTGACATAGAGTTATACTAGCTCAGGAAGGGTTCCAGTTCAGGAATAAAAATAAAAAGGCCTTGAATTTCTAAAGCATCCATCCAAAGAACAAAAGATAATAGGGGTAGGAGTAGGCTAATCGGCCCTCAAACCCGCTCTGTGATTGTGTGTGATCTGCTCCAGGACTCACCTCCTCTTCCGTGGCATTTCCCCATAGACTTCAGTTCTCCATTTAAAAAAAAACCTATGTAGTGGCACTATGGCAGCACTACAACTCCCAGAAGGCATTGAACCAGCCATGTGACATCAGTGTATGATGATGTCAGCGTGTGTTGGGCGTGTGATTCGGGCTTTAAAAGGTTGCGATGGCTTTGAAGAGTAAATCCTTTTATTCATTCTAAAAGCACCTTGTGTGGTTATTTCATTGTGTCCACTGTGATTCCAGTGGACACACCTAATTTTTTTAAATACCCAAAAGGTCCAGCTTTACCACCTGCTGGTGCAAAGATTTCCAGAGAGTCTGTGAGACAAAATCACAAAACAACTCCGTTTTATATAGCAAAAAACTCTTATTTTGTAAATATGTCCCTATTCATGGAATCATATTAGCAAATTCCTTTTAGGATTGGACATGTTTTAGTAAGATCCAAATTTTCAACTCCAAATTAGTCAGATCTAAATTCTTCAGCTGTTTGCATCAGGAACATCCTCTCATCCCAGGAATCAAGCCAATTAATCTATTTGGGGAAAGCTTGGAACAACGCAAGCCGTTCAAAAGCCAGCACGGTAATGTTGAAATGCAGGTAAATTTGTAATGCAAGAAGCACAGCATTGGAGGCTGAGGCATGACCTTACAGAAGGTACTGTGTATGAAATCATAGATAACATTGATGAGATGAATGGTCACAGTCTTTTCCCCAGAGGAGGAGAGTCTAAAAACAAAAGATGTAGGTTTAAGGTGAGATGGAAAGGATGCAAAGGGGACTAAGATACAAGTTTCTCCCACAGAGGATTGTGGGTACATGATATGAGGTCTGTTTCTATGTTGTACAAATCTATAGCTCTATAATCTTCCACAATCACAAATGTGACAATGACCAGTTAATCTATTTGGAAGTAAAAACACAAAAATCTCCAGACACTGTGGTTGAAGTAAAAACCCACAAAGCTGGAGAAACTCAGCAGGGCAAGTAATGTCCTTTATATAGCAGAGGTAAAAATAGACAACTGACGTTTCGGGCTTGAGCCGTTCATCAAGGTATGGTAAAATGTCGGTAGGCATCTGAACAGAAGTGTTGGGGGGGGAAGGGGAAGGGGTGGTCACAAGACAGGAAGTGATAGGTGGGGAAGGGAGGAAAGGGACAACAGAGATCAAAGGGAGGAGGGATGATTAGGTGAAGGGAGGGGGAAAAGGGAGGAGAACAGGAAAGGGAAAGTGGATGGAAAGAGGAAGCAAGTTAGCAGAAACCAGAAAAGTTGATGTTGATTCCACCTGGCTGAAGAGTGCCCAAATGGAAAATCGAGTGTTGTTCCTTCAATTTCGGGGTGGTCTGGGTGGGACAGTAGGACAACCATTTCAGTTCTATGTCACACTCCGACACTTGCATGTCTGTCCATGGCCTTTTGTACTGTCCCACCCAGACCACCCGCAAATTGGAGGAACAACACCTGATTTTCCATCTGGGCACTCTCCAGCCAGATGGCATTAACATTGACTTTTCCATATTCTGCTCACCTAATCTCCTCTTCCCCACCCCCTTCCATGTCCAGTTCTCCTCCTTCCCTTCCCCCTCCCTTCACTAGCTATCCCTCCTCCCCTTGATCGCTGCTGTCCCCTCCTTCACTTCTCCATCTATCAACTCCTGCCTTGTGACCACTCCTTCCCCTCCACTCTTTTGTTCGGATGCCTACCGACATTTCTCCATACCTGGATAAAGGGCTCAAGCCCAAGACGTCGGTTGTGTATTTTTACCTTGCTACATAAAGGACACTGCTTGATCTGCTGAGTTTCTCCAGCTTTGTGTGTTTTTACAGTTAATGTATTTTACTGATAATGGTTGTAGATCAATGAAAATTATTTATTTTTCCTCCAATTGTGAGTTTATAAGTTTAGTTTATAAATTCATTGATTGTCACGTGTTATGAGATGCAGCAAAAATCCATGTTTTAAAAAACAACTGTCATTCTTCATTCTTCAGGGGCAATTTGGATTTAAAAAAAAATTACAGAAGAAAATGGAAAGTAAAAGGAAACAAAATTATTCATGACAGAGGTCAAACATGGTCAAATATTTGATATTGGCTTGAAAAGGTCATCAAGGCTGCAGTTCAGCATCTCACCCAAAAGGCAACATGACAGTACCTTTTGGAAACTGCACACCTACATATAACACCAGCTCTTGGTCAAGTTTCTGGAGTGACTGCTAACCACAAAAGCCACAGCAAATAGAATAAGTGCAGCAAATGTACAAAAACCTGGATAGATATGTATATGTTTGGGTATTAGAGGGATCAAAGGCTGCTAAAAGAGCAGAAAAATAATGCTTAGGATGGATGGCTGAACAGGCTCAAGGGGCTGAATGGCCTGCTCCTATCTTCAATTTTATTTTTGCTCATAAAATTGCATTCTGTTTCCATTGGACTACAACACAGGCAACTCCAAACCCATGTGATTTCTAACACATGGAAGGACAAAAGGCAGCAGGTGCACTGGCAACTCTTCCCATCCAAGGCACACTCGACCCTGACTTAGAGACACATCGCTAGTTCTTCGACTAGGCTGGGTCAATGTCCTGATCTCTCACTCTCACTCTCACATTTTGGTAGGACCTTCACAGAAGGACTGCAGTGCCTCAAAAGAAAGCTTTATCATCACCTTCTCAAGGGCATTTAGGTATATTAGTCCTGGCCTTATCTGTTGTGTCCCTTCAATTTACTTTCCCCTTGGGCATGCTTGATATCATCCCTTCCTACAGGACCCAACCTGAAATGTTAACTGGCCATTTCTACCCATGGGTGATGCCTTGCCACTTGGATCATCCAGCTTCTTATTGTCAGCTCAAAATTTAAGGCATTTTCCTACAAAGCAACAAAATAAAAGCCACATTTGGTATTTTCACGACCTGCATAAGATGTACAAAACTCTGAGGTCTGTACCCAAGAGAGCCAGCTTGTTCATAACAACTGACTGACTCAGGTGATCCTGATTTGCTTAAAACATGAACTTAGGAACACTAACTTCAGGTAACTGCAGAGACAATCAGCCAGCGTAAATTTAAATGCCATGCATTGCCTTCTCACCAGTGCTAAAATATATCCTATTATCTCCTGGGGAATATTTTTAAAAATTCAATATCTATTCTACAAAATATATGTCCTTTCAATACTTTTAACTATATTTCTCAATAAATAATGGCCTGGATCTTTCAGTCAGCAGAGAAGTGAGAATGCTCATCTCTCAAGGAAATTCACCAACAAAATCTACTGACCTCTGTGCTCCATCCTACTTTCACCTTTCTCAATGTTGGCATGAGATTCAAAACATTGTAAGCACCCAGCAGCATGATGTTCTCCAACAGGCAGTGCAACCAAAGAGAGATAGGTAGGAGACATAGAAAGATTGCTCCTCCAATTCATAAATAAGTAACGGGGAGATTGGGTGGAATGGTTGGTGTAGGGGCCTAACACGTCACTATTACACCACAGGCAACTGTGGTTCAAATCCGACGCTATCTATCAGGAGTTTTTGTCTATTTGGGTTTTCCCTGAGTGTTCTGGTTTCTTCCCACCCTACAAAACGAATGGTCGGTATCGCCTGTAAAATTTACAAAAAAATATTGGTGGCCCCTAATAGGTTGGCGAGATATACCTGACCATTATTTTCAATTAAGATTGCATTTTGCATGAAGAGTATATAATGCTTTGATATAACATGTAAATTGATTGGAAAACATCAATCTGTGCATGTTTTGAAACTCCGTAGCAAAGAATATGAAGCAGGGTTATACAAGGATAAATTGCCCATATTTTCCTAATTTCTCATGCTGTTTAAACCTAGAGGGAATTAATTGCCTTTAAATCATGCAACAATATAGTGTCACTTTTAATGGGTGCCTGTATGGCATGTCCTGTTGTTAATAATGATTATAATGTAATTGTCAAGCTTTCATTGTAGATCTCAGCAATATTTTTTATATACATCAAGAACAATGTCCAAGGAAAGACAGAATGGAATATCGAGCACAAAACTAAGCATGTTAGCCTCTAATGTAGACACCTTGCAGCTATCAAAAGTAAAGAGAACATCTTCAAGACCTTATTCAAATCATTTTCATATCGCGTAATAGCTGAGTCGCGGAACAGATGCATATATGTCATGATTCAGGAAGCAGGAAAACAGAACACTGTGACTCAAACCCTATAATAAGATCTTTAAGAGCTTTAAACTGCACATATTAAGATACACATCTTGTAAATGAGCCATAAGAGTCCATTTTTGCATTATGGCGGTTAACCTGGCATCCTAAAATCATTGTTTGGGGTCCAAGCGTATCAGAGCAATACCCACCAGGCTGAGAAACATCTTCTTCCCACAAGCAATGAGACTGCTGAACCACTGATGAACTACTCATACTAACCTTCCATGGGTCTTTTATATTTAAAATGAGATTTATTTATTTTAACAATTATATGTATGCACTGTGCATATGTGTTGTTTGTATGTGTGTTACGTTTATATGTTCATTTGCATTGTTTTTCACTAAAGCTAACGAGTCCATGCTCATCAGTGGAGAGGGTCAAGAACTTCAAACTCATGGGTGTCAACATCTTCAAATATCCATTCTGGAGCCTCCATGTTGATGCCATCACGAAGAAGGCTCTATATTTCTATATTTGTGAGGTGCTTTATGAGATACGGTATGCCACCGAAGACTCTTGAAAACTTCTACAGGTGTACCGTGGAGAGCATTCTGGCTGGTTGCATCACTGTCTAGTATGGAAGCGCCAACTCTCAGAACAAAGAAAAATTCTAAAGGGATGTTAACTTGGCCTGTGACATCATAGTCACTAAATTTTACTCTATCGAGGACATCTACATGAAGTGGTGTCTTTAAAAAAAAAACATCCTCTATCCTCAAAGACCCCCCACCAACCAGGCCATGTCCCCTTCACTCTGTTACCATCAGGAAAAAGGTACTGGAGCCTAAAGATAAGCACCCAGTGGCACATAGACCACTATTTCCCCGCTTCCATCAGATTCCTAAATAATCAATGAACCAAAGATACTGCCTGTACTACTGTTGATATTTTAATTTTTTATATTATTGTTGTAAGATGGTTCATAATATGTATGTTTGCACCATGACGCTGCAGCAAAACCCTGAATTTCTTGACTTGTTCATGCCAATAAATTCTGATTCTGATTCTGTTGCCCTATTACACCCAATCTACAACCCCTGGTACATTTCAAACAGTGGGAGGAAACCGGAGCCCCCAGGCAAAACCCACACAGACACAAGGAGAGTGTACAATCTCCTTTCAGACAGCTTGGGAATTGGACTCTGGCGCTACAATGGCATTGCATTAAGCTGCTAGGCTATCCGTGCTGCTCAAGTTGAACTTGAACTTAAATCTACGCCCTCTAGTTTTAGACTCTCCTATCCTGGCAGTACTCGGGGAATGAAATGGTTGAGGTAACATATTTTGAATGCATTATTAACTGCAGCCCCTTTTTCGTCCTGGCAGAAATGTAAAAGCTTTCATGGCTCTAACAAAGAAAATTTTCTCACCGATAATTTTGGAATTTTCATATTTGGTGATGCAGCATATTTTTTAGATGTGTGTTTTTCTGTTACTAATGAAGAGTTGAATGTGATAGGACTTTTGTAGCATTGTTGTACTAGGTGCTAGTTTCCATTGAGAATTAGTGCCTTCAATAAAGGGTGTATTGTTAATAGCTCTACCCAATTCCACTCCTGGGGGAATCAAATTTGAGGACATAATCTTGGTGTAAATGTGTCTTACTTCAGATTGAGATGAGAAGTAAATAAGGAAGGCCTGAGAATCTTTGGAATTTGCAGCCCTAGCGAGATGCAGAGGATGAATATTCTGTTTATTAAAGACTAAGGAGAGTTAAATTTGCAAATTACAATTTGTGGGAGTTGGACTGAAAAGTGAAACTGAGGTAAATCATCTTATCTGTTATGAACAGTGAATGGCAGGACAGGCTGAATGATCAACTTGTGCTCCTTTTCCTTGTGTTTGCAACTTGTACTGAGTTATTATTAAATATGTTGTCAAAGGCCTTGTTGTTTGAATTTACAGGAAAGCTGGATATTCCAGTCAGGGTAGAATCAAATAAATAACAGATCACAAGAAAACCTTGTGAGTCGACCACAATGACACCTCCCTTCTGGACAGACTGAACATATTATTTGCATGGTTTGACAAGAAGAACAGGCTGATGCCAAATAATACTCCGTCTCTCCATAAAGAAAAGGTCCCTTGCGTAGCTGAGGTGAGGAGAATCCTATCCAATGCAAACTGAGACAAGGCAACAGAACCAGACAACATACTCAGCTGGTTACTGATGGACTGTGCAGACCATCTGACAAAGATCCTTATGGAGAGCTTCAGTATGTTATTGCATCAGCTCAACCCTGCATGTTTCAAGGCAGCCACCATTATGCCTGTACAAGAGAGGATGGCAATAACAGGCCTCAATGAATCCTGCCCTGTGTCACTGACCTCCACCATTATGACATTTTTTTGAGAATCTGGTGATTGAACATATCAAAGAACACTTTCCTGAGACACTGGACCCATTTCAATTTGCTACAGACAGAAACATTTCACTGAAGATGCTATAGCCTCATCCCTCAACTCCATCCTGTCCCAACTATAAAGTGGCGCCTTCTACTTTGGTTCAGCCTTTAATACAGTCATATCCAGAGGCTGTGGAGAAACTGTCCTTGCTGGGACTCAACATCAACACCCTGCTCAGTCACAGGATTCTTGACTTCTTAAAGGTCTGTCTGGCTTGGCAGCAGAATATCGAGGACCGTCACGCTGAGCATTGACACACTAGAGGGCTATGTGCTCAGTCCATTCTTGTTCATGCTTCTGACCCACAACTGCAATGCCAGATCCAACAGAGTCAGAAAGACCCCATTACCCTGTTCACAATCCCTTCAGGCAGAAGGTCGCGAAGTCTAAAGTTCGGGGCAACTGCATTGAAGAACTTGTTTTCTCAAACACTTATCAGACGTCCCTGTATCACCCTAACAGTAAATTCCAAGACCCCTATGAATCTGTCCGCACTATTGAAACATCATTTTATTTTTGAACTAACTGCAAATGTGAATATGTATTTATCAATGCTTTTATTTATTTTTTGTCTTGTGGCATAGTATGAGAATACATTTTGTTGGTGTACCTTACATAGTTTGTGGCTGCAGCAAGTAAGAATTTCAGTGCATACTTTTATTAGACAATGAGAATAGACTATATTTCTTGGGTCTCAGATTGTTTAATATTTGAACTGATTTTTTTTTAATGTAAAAAGGGTAGATCCATTTGCCTACTTTGGGGGGCATGAAAATCAAGTGTAGCTGCATGTTTCAGTCCCCCTCTCAGTGGAAGGCAATGTTTTGACCATCTGATAATAATAACTTGCTGTTGATTGGAACTTTCAAAAAAAACAACAAATTGAAAAAGCTCCATGCTGCATTATTGGACAATGAAGCCATGTAAAGAGCACATAAGGGTGACTGCCAAAAGACTTGGCCAATGAGCAAAATTTTAACTTTAAGGAAACATTATAAGGAAGAGAGTGGTAGAAAAAGTGGTGGGGTAGATTTTATGGATGGAATTAAGGCTAGGGCAGTGGAAGGTCCAACCACCAATAATGGAAGTTTGAAGGAAGAGGCCCATTAAAAAAAAGAATGCTACAACATTAAGTCTGTAGGGTTGAGAAGATAACAGAGGTGAGGAACGTCAGTCATGGAATGCAAGGATGGCATCATTCCACCTTCTCTGGTGCTCTTTTGAAGTTCCCCTGCTATTTAATATTTTCCTTCAGAATTCTCCTTGAAGCATCCAATTGAGAATTTGAAACTTTTGGATATAAAGGAAATTAGTGGAATTTGTACCATCACTATTCAATATTTTTCCTTTGCTAATCATACCAAAAATACCATTTCATCACTTAATTATGAGTAGTGGCACGGTGACGCTGCCTCCTCACAGCTCCAGTAATCCACATGCAGTCCATATCTCGTTTACTGCCAGTGTAGAGTTTGCACATTGTCCCTGCAATCGCATGAGTTACCCCCACAATTTTCTCCACGGATTTGTGGTCTGTTAGGTCGATTGGCTGCTGAAAATCGCCCCTTGTATGTAGGTCGGTGGAGGAAGGGGATGCACATGTGCAGAGAATGGGAAAAAAATGGTCAAGAATGGGAGTGTTCTGTGAAATAGCATCGACTTAACAAGCTATTATGCCTTGTTATGCCAGAAGGACATTTGGAAACAGTGGATCGATGATATGTCCTGAAACAATGATTATAAATATATTAGAAGCAATTTTTGGATTACCTATGATAGATTTGACTTATTTATCTCTTCCTGCGGATCGTATGATTGCTTTTCTTACACTAATGGCTAGAAGATCTATACTATTAAATTGGAAAGAGGTAAATCCTCCCACTGTTTTCCAATGGTTTACCCAAACTATACTATGTTTAAATTTAGAGAAAATTAGAAACTCTGTCTATGAATCCCCTTCTAAGTTTGAGTTAACCTGGCGACCATTTATTCAATATTTTCATTTGTGGTGAGTTGATCTGGCTCTGTTTTCTTTCTATGATTATGTATGATAATTGGGCTGTAAGATGAGATCGGAGTGATCGGCGTGGTTTAGCTATATCTGTAGGTTTTTTTTTAAAGTTTTTTTTAAAGTTTTTTTTAATTCAGATTTGTTTTTTCTTCTTTTTTGGGGTTTTTTTTTCTCTCTTTTTTCATATATTGTTATTAATTATATCTTTTTTTTAGAGATAGTTCACACCCTAAACTGATCAAAATTTTTTTTTATGATATATTTTTATTCTGTAATATTATTGTTTAATATCTCTGTATTAATTCATTACTTACTATGTATTTTTTTTATATCTCTTTGAAATGTATGTGTTTATAAATTATAATAATAATAAAAAGATTGTAAAAGAAAAGAAAAGAAGCATTGCTATAAAAAATGTGGTAAATAGGTCTTGTGGTGGAGATAGTAGACAGCTTTAAGGAATAAATATCTCCAATGACCTTCCCTTATCTGACCACAATAACAATAATAGCCAAGGAAATCCACTAGCATCTTTACTTTCTCAGAAGCCTAAGAAAATTTGGCAGGTCATTCCTCAGCAACTTCTACAGCTGCTCCAACGAAACTGCCCTGTCAGAATGCAGCACTATGTCATGCAGCCACTACTCTGCCAAGACCATGAGATACTGCAGAGTTGTGATCACAGCCCACCCCGTCCCCTCCATCCACACTTCTTGCTGTCTCAGAAAAGCAGATACTTCTTAAAAGGCTCATCCCACACCAGCCACGCCTGTTCCAACACAGTGTATGATTTGAAAAAAAATATTCCCAATAGGAGATCACGCAGCGCCTACTTCAAGGACAGTTTCTTTCACATTCTGATCAGACTTCTGAACAAACCTTAAATGAGTAAAATAAGGTTGGCTTTGTGGTGGTTTTTGTCTGAAACTCTGTAATTCTGTTTTTATTGCAGAGTCTGACTTGCTGTATTTCTGCAAAATATAGTACATCAACGTAAAACTAAAACAATACCCTAAAAGAAAAAATGTTTTCAAAGAACACCTTTGCAAGCAAAAATCTACAATTAATTGAAAAAGCCTAATTAAATAAAATGAATCAGTAATGTCCGTATGAGTTTAAAAGGCAATGAGGAATCATATAGAAGGGAGATAGGTCAGCTCAGTCAGAGGTGTAATGACAACAACCTTGCACTCAAGGTTAGCAAAATCAAGGAGATGATTGTGGACTTCAGAAGGAAGTCACGGGAATGCACCTCAGTCCTCGTTGAGGGGCTCAGTAGTTGAGAGGGTCAAGAACTTCAAATTCCTGGGTGCCAACATCTCCGAGGATCTGTCCTGGAGCCTCTATGTTGATGCAATCACAAAGAAAGCTCATCAGCAGCTATACTTTGTGAGGTGTCTGAGGAGATTCAGTATGTCACTGAAGACTCTCGAAAACTTCTACAGGAGTACCATGGCAAGCATTTTGGCTAGATGTATCACTGCCTGGTATGGAGGTGCCAACTCTCAGGCATGAATAAACTCCAGAAGGTTGTTAACTCGGCCTGCGACATCACAAGCAACAGACTTCACTCCATCGAGGACATCTATATGAGGCGGTATCTTATAAAAGCAGCCTCTATCCTCAAAGACTCCCACCATCTAGGCCACACCCTCTTCACTCTGCTTGATGAGCACTCAAGGGCACAAGGGCAGCTTCTTCCCCGCTGCCATCAGATTCCTGAATAATCAATGAACTAGACATTGCCTTTCTTTATGTGCACTTCAATTTTTATATATTTTTTTATTTTTAGTAATGTCATAAGATGGTTATAATATGAATGTTTGCACCATGATGCTGCCACAAAACACCAAATTTCATGACTTGTTCATGACTATAAATTTCTGATTCTGATTCTGGATTGTCAAAATATTACTCTTCATGCAATAAAATATTTCTTCATGATTGTAACCTATATCATTTTGATATTTCTAAATATCATGTGACATGTAAGCATGTGACATCATGGTTTAATGCCTCATTTATTCTGGAGAGGGAATAATGTGGACAGATATATGGAGCATATAAGCACAATTTATGCAGGATAGAACTTAGTGTTGATGAAGAGCATTGTTGGAGAACTTGGCAAGGAGGTTTTTGGAGAAATGGGCGTTGACAATAATAATAATTTTGTGAATATGTAATGTGGCAAAAGGAGAAGATGCTGTGAAGATTGAAGTACATTAGTCTTGGGGTTTGAACGTACTCCTAAATGAATGACATGAATGTTTATAAACATGCATTTCAGCTTCTGCAAGTTATCTAAGACCTTTCTCTAACTTTTTTATATTTTAGTATGCTGGCCTTTATCAATTATTGCATGGAATATAGGAGTTGGGAGGTGATGTTGAGACTGTATAAGACGTTGGTACGGCCTAATTTGGAGTTCTGTGTGCAGTTCTAGTCGCCTAATTATAGGAAGGATATAAACAGAGTGGAGAGAGTGCAGAGAAGGTTTACCAGAATGTTACCTGGGTTTAAGCATCTAGAGTATAGGGAGAGATTGGACAGATTAGGTCTTTATTCTTTGGAGCGTAGAAGGTTGAGAGGGGATTTGATAGAAGTATTTAAGATTATGAAAGGGATAGACAGAGTGGATGTGGATTGACTATTTCCGTAAAGAGGAGGAAAGATTAAAACAAGAGGACATGAGTTAAGAATTAAGGGGCAGGGGTTTAGAGGTAACATGAGGGGGAACTTCTTTACTCAGAGAGTGGTAGACGTGTGGAATGAGCTTCCGGGAGAAATAGTGGCGGCGGAGTCAATTGTATTATTTAAGAAAAGGTTGGACAGGTATATGGATGAGAAGAAGATGGAGGGTTATGGGCATTGTGCAGGGAGGTGGGACTAGAGAGGGGTGTTTGGTTCGGTGCGGACTAGAAGGGCCTAATGGCCTGTTTCCGTGCTGTAAATTGTTATGTTATGTTATGTTATAAAGGATCTGAATTACAGGTAAAATGTACGGAAGGTGTATGGAACCTTGGTTTTCAAGAGATATTGAGACTCTGGTTAAGAAGAAGAAGAACGGGACCATTAGAGGGCGCACAAAATCAGTAAACCGGTGCGGACTCGAAAGGCCAACATGGCCTGTTACCGCTCCATAAATGGTTATATGGTTATGGTAAAGATGAAAATCAGTCACATGTTTGTTTTAATACTCTTTATCTGCTGCTTCAAGCTTTGAACTTGCAATGTTATTGAAAGCCAAATCCCATTTGATGAATGGTTTTGCTTTTCAGTTTTTAAATTTACTAATGTGTTTCAGATTTGATTGCAACAATTGACCCATATTGTTACTGAAATGTATGAGATTAATCATGCCATACAAACATTTTGGCAAAAAGACATTAATATAAATATTTTGTGCCTTGATTATTTTCATGTCAAAATTTCTGCTTTGTGCTGAAAATTATATCTGGTCTTTGATCTGAGCTAATCCGATGCTGAGGCTAAACATGTTATCGTTAATTCAAAGAGAGATTGGGTATGTTTTATAAATTGACAAGTGATTTTTGAGTTAAATCAGGAAAAACCAATGAAATTGGTTCTGAACCATGCTATTTATCAATCCAAGCTTTCCTTCTGCACCTTATCACATGAAGTAATAAAGGGACAGATTGTTCAGGCTGGTGAGCAGAGAGTTGGCGTTGATCAGCTCAGTGGAGTAAAGCATAAGTAGGACTGCTGAGTTCCACCAGAATTTCTGTTTTTATTACATTGATCTGCTTAGGACAAGGTTGGCTGATCAGCATAGCACTCCGCTTGGGGGTTTCCCATTTTCTGCTTGCCTCCCCTTTGCCAGCTTACTTGTGTCCCACTCCCTCATCCACCCTTTCACCCATTCCATCATCCACCTCTCATTCCCTAATACACTGCTTCATCTCCTCACCCACTGGCTCCTTCATCTATTCCCTTAGCCCATCAAATCCTTCACATCTTCACCCACTCCCCTACACTCTCAGACAACATTTTATCCCCCCCAATCAATCACTCACTTATGTCTAACACACACCTCTTCTCCTTACCCCCTCACCTATTTTCTCATCCACCCCACACTCTCTCATCCACTCACCTCATACCACTCACCTCATACCCTCTGACCCACTCACTTACCCCTTACCACCTCACATATCCACCCCAACTACTCCATTTCCCCTCACCAAACTTTTATTACCTCACCCACTCCCTTATCCCCCTCACTCAATCTCTCACTAACTTACTTACTTCCTTATCACTTCACTCACTCCCTCACCCTCTCATACCTCATTAACTCCATCAGCTCACTTGTCCCACTCCCATGGTGGAGCTCCTTAGTGCCTTGCAGACAGCAGAGGTCTTATATCATTAGTGTTGGTGGGACCCCCTCCAGAGAAAGTGATTGAGACTCAATTATTATTTTATACATCTAAACCCCTGGATAACTGGAGGTCTTAGATTATGTGAATCCCTGGCCTCTGTCTCAGGATGGGTAGTGAAGGTGGAGGGAGAATAGACGAGACTTGTTGTAGAGTTAAAAAGGCAGTCAGGTAGCTGGTTACATGTAACAAAGCTGGGTAATTTACTCAGTAAGAGCCCTAACAATAAATGCCACATCTGGACAAATATATTGTTATTTCTTTTGACTTTCATAAATGATTCACTTCCTAAGGCAAAGGGAGAATAACTTTTCTGCTGAATCTAAATGGGAGCATAAACCTGCTTAAACAAAACCAATTTCCTTCCAAAGGAGCACCGTGTAAATGAAAAATCTCTCAAAAGAATGAAAAATCGTGGACATAAAGATTCAGGACTAGGATCACGAAAGCGACTGACCACTTTAAACCTTTACTCTTTCTCAACAGGTGGAGAGAAAGCACCCAGGGAGATGCTGAGAGATTTACATTACCTAGGACATAGAACAGTGCAGTGCAGCACAGTACCTTTGACTTATGATTTTGTACTGATCTTTATGAACCTATTCCAATTTAAATAAAAATACAGAAATGCTGGAGGAACTTAGTAAGTGCTACAACTTCCATAGGAGGTAAAGATATTTAACCAATGTTTCGTGCCTGAACCCATCCTCAATGCATGGGAAAAAATAGGAAGGTACCTGAATTAAAAAACATGAGAGAAGGGATGTAGTGTTTTTACTTTAATCTCAGCATCTGCAGACTTTTGTGTTTCACATCATCAATCTAACCCTTTCTTCCTTTAAAATTCATAACCTCCATTTTTTTTCTTACATCCATGTGCCTATCTAAGAGACTTTTAAATGTCCCTATTATACCATCCTCCACCAACACACCGGCAATACATTGAGTGTATATTTAACACAATGTGCATAATACATTGTGTTAAAAACAAACTGCATTTGACATTTCCCCTAAAATTCCTCCACTCCTCTTGAATGGATGTCCTATGATATTGGCCATTGCTACTTTGGGGGAAAAAAAGTGATCTATCTACACCCTTCAAAATCTTATTCACCTCTTTTAAGTCACTTCTTTACATTGCTCCAAAGAGAACAACCTTAGCTCACTCAGCCTTTCCTTGTAAGATGATCTCTAATCCAGACAGCATTTCTTCTGCACCCTTTCCATTTGTATGGAGATAACACTAAATCAGATGTTTAATTTTATCTACGCAGGACACCTAACATGGCAGGAACAGGAATAATGAAATGTGAGACATAACGGGGACATTATGCTAAGTACATTCTTATTTTATAGGAAAGAAGTGTTCTATTTTTGTGAGCAGTGGTAGATGGTAATAGAGTGGTTCGAGAGAGGACAGAACAAGGAAGTGGAGTGGTGGATGAGGAGAAATGGTTAGAGAACTGATCAGGATATAAGTGCAGCCTCATCTGTATCAATTATGTTGGGTCAGGTAATGTTGAGTAAGACTCCAAAATCATCTGATAATCATGAGTTTATTGTCATATACAAAGTACAATGTAAATATGCGTAAAACTCTTACTTGCTGCAGCTAAACAGATACTTGGAAGTGCATAGAGTGTCTGAGATCAAAGTTAAACAGCAAAATCTGCAGAAGCTCTGATGGTAGTGCAATACATAAATGTACTGGAGAAGGAAGGATGTGAGGATTGTTCCATGCCTTCCGGTACCACTGTTATCAGCCCAGTGCTGAGCAACAGCTGCACCTGACACAAAGGACTAGATGCAGCAATATGTGAAGGCTTTACTAATGATTTAATTAACCTCCCAAATATGTTTGATCTTTGCTTGAGATCACCATTGAGTTAACCCAACCTGAAACATTAACTCTTGCTTCTTTCTTCATCGATTCTACTCAGCCTCTGAGCATTTTCAGCATTCTGGTTCTTTTTTATTTCGGATAGCTAGTGTCTGTAGTTTTTGTCTTTGCTTTTGAATCAGATTTAGTCTTATTTTTGCTCAAAGAATTAATTGTGTAATAATGCCCTATGGTGACTTTAAATTTGCAAGTTTTGCAAGCAGTAAACTAAACTATATAACTAGCACTTCTTTAAAAAATCTAATCTAACCCCTCCCTCTAATGAAGGTTACCTTATATGTTTAGTAATGAAAAAAAATCAATAATTATGTTGAATCTCTGGCAACCCCTGGAGAACAGGTAAACAATTACTGAAACATGTAGTAATTATTAATTCTTCCAATTACAAAATTTCTAAGAATAGGCCCCATAAATTCATAAATTGAAATTTTTTATCTTTAATATTATATCTGATTTTCTCCAAATTTAATAGGAATATGAGTATGGGGAATGAATCTCCTTTTCATTTCAATAAAATACTTATTTGGCTATCAATGTATTAAAAGCTAAGACTTTTTTTCCTGAGATGTCGATAAAGGTTTATCTGAGTCATGAGAAAAACCAAACAGTATAATTAATGGGCAGGGTTCCAAATTCATCTTGAAAATTGTTGATAGAGTTTGGAAAACCTCTTTCCAGGATCTCTCTAAATTTTAGCATTCACAAAACATATGAATCAGAAAATCTTCAAAAAGTTTAGATTTCTCATAAAAAATGGGTCAATACCTGCATAGAAACAAGATAATTTAAGTTTGGTTGTACGAGTTCTATCCACCACCTTAAATTGTCCATAAGCAAAGTCTTGCACAAAATGAAGAATCGTCAATCAAACTGAGAGCACAAATCTTCATCTGAAAAAAAATTATGTTTCAGTCTCGTTCCCAATCCCTTTTGATCCCAGCCATGGGGACTAAATTTAAGTCCAGTAAATTACAGCATTATAAATACATGCTATTAATCCACCATGAAAATAAAATCTTATATTTAAAAAAAATCAAGAATCTTAGTGTTAGAAAGTGTTAGAAAATCCAAAATCTTGGACAGAATAAAATGCCTAATTTTGTAAATTTGCACGTCTAAGAGATCATCAGGGCATGGATTTGCCAGAGCGAGACACTTCTGAATTTGGCTGGGAGTTGGGCAAGGCTAATGAGGTTATGTAAAGGAGTTGGCGTTGCCAACCTCTAAATTAAGAGGTTCAGATTATAACCAAATGAGAATATAGCACAGGATGTGCCAACAGCCTGTGGAAGTGTTTAAGTTCCATGTGTGCATTTAATTGGATTGGAATATGATTTGAGGTTCATAGTGATCTATAACGTAGGCACAGACCCTTCAGTCTGACTTGCCCATGCCAATCAAGATGCCTTTATAAACATCACATTTTCTTTGGGTCCCTGGGGGGAAACAAAAGCATCCAAGTACCTACCCCACATACTTCATGTCCCTCATAATTTTATGTATTGAAGCTTTTTTTTTTAAACTCACCCCTCAGCCTTTTTTTTTCTTCCAAGGGAATAGTCAGCCTATCCAGTTTTCTTTCTCCTTCTTCAGCCTCATACAAAAAAAATGTTTTAAAAAAATATTCATCATCCTTCTCCTGTGGTTTTGAAAGCCCTATCATCTCATAGAATTCACAGTGGAAAAATGTTCCACTGTTAAAAAGAGGAGAGTTTGCAAATATTAGCCAGCAGAATTTAGATAGGTTGGAGTGAGAAAATACCAGATATAATTATTCTAAATGAACTTCAAATGCTTATTTGGTCTAAATGTAACTACCATTTTAAATTGTACTCTATTTAGATTCTAAAATTAGTGACATACTGCTTTGAAATGCTTTACAAACCCTGCTAACAACTTATCTGACAGGAGCATATGAATTTCTCACGCAGAAAGAACCCATTCAGCCCATCTTATCTATGTCAGGTTCTGAAATAAATTGGAGGAACAAAGTGAAGAGATAATTATTCCAGCCGTATACATGTTTCATGTCTGTGGCTTTTGTCGTACAACAAAAGAAAAGGTACTGAGGTAGAACTTATTAGGAGAGGGATCGCTAAAAAATTTACTTTGATATATTCATTGTTACAAGCAGGAATTCTTAAATTAAGATTGCATAGATCTAGATGGAGATGGGAAACAGAATTGAATATATAATAGATCAACAAATGTGGGAAAATATATGTAGGGATTGTTTGACTAATAATATCAATATAAGATATAGATTAGTTCAAAACATTTTTTACATCATTTATATCTTACACCAGAGAAGATGAATAGATTGAAATCAGATTTATCAGACCAGTGTTTTAGGTGTGGTGAAGATGTAGGATCTTTTATACATTTAACGTCATCTTGTCCCAATGTGAGACCTTTTGGGAGGCTTTACATAACGTTCCATAACAAGTTATAGAAGGTGCTTTTCCGCTAAGTCCTGATTTATTCTTGCTAGGAAATATTGAAGATAAAAGTCCTAAATTGAAACTATCAACTTATCAATTGAAATTTGTTAAATCAGCATTAGTGGTAGCAGGAAAATGTATTGCAATTACTTAGAAATTGGATACATCGTTAACTGTCCCAAGGTGGCATGCTAAAATTCAAAGTTGTATTCCTTTAGAAAAAAAAATACATAATTCTGGAAATAAATACACAATGTTTTTACAAATTTGGTGCCTGTACCCTCAAAAAATGAAATTGAATTTGTAGAGGTATCCTTCTTATCCCTTTAGCTCCTGCAAGATTTTCTTCTGCATGTTTAAGATAAGATAAATGAGTTTTACTGGAAGATATCTCTCTCTGCAATCCAAAGAGTTATTTTCTTTCTTTTCTTTTTTTCTTCTCTTTTCATATGCCTATAAAGATTATATTTTGTTCAGTTTGTGTATTGTTTCTTTGAAGGGGGTGGTTGGGTGGGAGAGAGTAGTTTTTGGGGTGAGGGGAATAGCATCATGTATGTAATCAATTTGTACCTTTTTTTAGTATCTGTAGTATTGTAGTGACTACTCAAGTAGAGATACTAAATAAATACACCAGACACAGTGTAAGTCAGCAAAGACCCTTTATTTAAATTTGCCTCCATTTTTAAATCCCTTCCTCCCAGACACCAGGGGCCGGAAGTGACATCACCCCATGCCTGCCACTCTCCTGCAGGGCGTGTGTCTTAAAGTAAAGTCAACAGGAGTCCTGCGTCACCTTGAAGGTGAGTACCTAACTCTTCAGTGTGCCGTGACTCAACTCCCTGACCAGGTAAGTGAGCGGCGACCAGGCCCCCAGCACTGCACAGTTGCTCAGAGAGCCACACAGGCAATGGTTAAGCCCACTGTACTATGCGGCCGCTCGGCCCACTACACCACACCACACCCCTAGAATCGTCGCCCAAAAGATATGAACCGACTGCTCACGCCTTAGGCAGATGCCCTCGTGTCCTGGTCTGGGGAAAATGAATAGGGGTAGTAGGGACAACATGTGCTGGTTTGAGTCTGTATATACTATACAGTTAAGAATGACCCCCAAAGTCTAAAGTGTACACAACCCCATCCCTTTTGATCACGTGGAAAGGGCCATCATACATCATTGCAATGGCGTTCCTGGGGCCTGTCTATGCATGAACGGGGAATCCACAGTGTCAAGTAGGGCTGGAGGCACATGCTGTTTGGAGGTTCCATGCCAATTGGTTGAAATCAGTTTTCTCATTGTGACGTGGTTTGAACCTGCTTAAGCATGTCCAGATCAGAAAGACAGGAGTAGGATGAGAAGTGAAAGTTACCTGGAACCAACAGAACTGAACCGTAAACCATTTCTGCAAACGACACTGGCATGTCTTCCTTTGGGGTGGGGTGGTCTTGAGTTGTGAGTGGAAACATTCTACAAGACCATTGGATTGCAGGTGGTACACTGCGGTGAGATGCAGTTGTGTGTCACAAAAGCCATAACACAGAGGTGAATTGCGCTCCTTGGTCTGAGGTGACATGTGTGGGAACTCTGAATCTTAAGATCCAGTTGGTAATGAACACTCTCAGCATCGCTAAATGGCAATGGGATGGCCTCAGGTTATCACTTGAATCAGTCTATGACTGTGAGAATGTATCTCATGTTCTGAGACATGACCATGTTTACATGCACATGCTCAAAATGCCCGTACGCTGCTGGGAAAGACTGGAAAGGTGCCTTGGTGTGCCACTGGATTTTGGAAGTTTGGCAGCGGGTATACGTCCAGGCCCACAGCGCAACGTCTTTCTTAAGTCCATGCCATTCATATTGAGTTGCCATGAGCTTGATTGTTGCTTTGATGGAGGGATAGGACATGTTGTGAACTTCATCACATAGGTGCCATCTCCAAGATGCAGGGACTACCGGCCTGGGGTAGCCCATAGACATGTCACATAGCAGACTCAGCCCGCCTAGTTGTGGTGGCACATGTTGTATGTCTAGGTTTATGATGGCGGTTCAATATGTCTGAACACCAAGGTCCACGGCTTTTGCACTCACCAAGTCAGAGTTATCGACGCCACCCTGGATATGATGCACTGCCAGTCTGGATATGATGCACTGCCAGTCTGGATATGATGCACTGCCAGTCTGGATATGATGCACTGCCAGTCTGGATATGATGCACTGCCAGTCTGGATATGATGCACTGCCAGTCTGGATATGATGCACTGCCAGTCTGGATATGATGCACTGCCAGTCTGGATATGATGCACTGCCAGTCTGGATATGATGCACTGCCAGTCTGGATATGATGCACTGCCAGTCTGGATATGATGCACTGCCAGTCTGGATATGATGCACTGCCAGTCTGGGCAGCGCGTCAGCAACTAGATTTATTTTTTCCAAGACATGATGCACATCTGTAGTGAACTCAGAAATATACAATAAGTGGTGTTGCTGCCTGGCTGACCACTGGTCCGATGACTTGCTAAAGGCAAAAGTGAGTGGCTTATGGTCATCAAAGCGGTGAAATAGCAACCCTCCAAAACATACCGGAAGTGTCATATGTCCAGGTACAATGCCAACAGCTCTTGATCAAATACGCTGTACTTCATTTCCGATGGCTGTATTTGGCGGCTAAAGAAAGCGAGGGGTTGCCCATGGCCATTTACACTCTTGGGTATTAGTGTCCCCATACTAGGCCATGGTCACCACTACTTTCCACCACACATCTGTAGAAATTTGCCAGGGTTTCCAATAAAATACTAAACCGCCACAAACTCTAGAGGAAGTAGAAGTGCGGGCATGTTTTGTTCACGGTGGCTTTATGGTGTTGGGACCTGGGAAGATCCTCTGAGATAGTGACTCCCATTCAACCAAGTTTTCAATCTCATTATGATGACTCGTTACCCCTTTTCAATCCCACACATTTTAAATGTCCCTTCTCTATGAAAACGGCTATTGCTATTCACCTTAACAATTCCTCTCATGACTTTATCAAGCTCAATAAGATACTCTCTCAATTTCCTTTAAAGGAAATAGGCCGAGTTTTTCCAGTCTCTTAGATTCTCTAATCCTGGCAACAACTTTAGAAATTTCTTCTATATCCTTTCCTGATCATAATATCCTTCCTACAGCTAACTGATTAAAACTAACTGAATATTTCCCCATTTATAGACAATATCCAAATATTTCTGTGTTCTGTGTTTGTCCATAAAATTCCACCTCAAGATAAGTCCTCTCAAATAATTGAAAGGGATTTGGGAAATGTTATGCAGAATTTTGGGGATGCTGAAATTAGGCAGTCAATAGACCTCTGCATATTCTCAATGCAAATTTAAAAAAACTTAACGAGAGAGAGGTGCTGCAGAGAGAAATAAAATCCCACAAAGCAAAACAGCAAAATGGAAATTAATGATAATTGATTAAAATTCCGACTGTCCCTTTGGATAAAATGATCAGACCAATAATCCTGCAATTTATGTTCACACCCCCTCTCTATAAATTTAAAACCAGATCATAATCTAGATTAAATGAAGCAATGATTACCACAAAAATTCATGGATTCTTCTGATTACACAAATGTCAAGTGAGAAATCAACCTACTTCATCTAGACTTAGACTAGACCCATCAATGTGCTAACCGTAAAACGTTTCAGTGAACCACTCCATTCCAAAGTATTGGCCAACATGCATCAACTCTAAAAAAAGTAATAAATATGAAAGCACATTTTCATGTTATTGAGGCTCCAAGGATAATGTAGATAGGGACTATGAACTGGTGGAAGTTGATAGTCTAATAGTATGAGGCAGTCTAATAGACAGGTTGATATAAAATTCCAACAAATGCAATAATTAAATGGGATCAATAATAAGGAGCTGAAAAGTTTCACATTATTATTTACTGTTGATGTTGCATTTGACAAATTCTTCTCCTTTCACTTTAATGACAGCATCACCGAGTAGATTAATTTGGATAAAGATTCTATTAAAAATAGTAGAATGGTTCACAAACTTTTATTAGATGTTAGAAAATTCCAAGTACTGCAGGAAATCTGAAATGAAAAGAAAAAATGCTGGAAATGCTCACCTGTGGAGAAGCAAAGAGACTTCGTGTCTCAAAGTTGTGATGAAAAGTCACTAACCTGAGATATTAGCCCTGTTTTTTTCTCTCACAAGTGCTACCTGGCCTGCTGAGTCATCAGACCCAAATTAAAACAGTTTAGTTTGTGATATTCACAAGTTGGAAAAGAACAAAAATCAATATGTGGGAGAGGATTAAAGAAGCATTTCTGATGGTAGAGTGAATAGGTGATGGGAAAAATAGTTGAGGTAGTTATTTGACTCCATCCAGCCCCCAATTATTATGGCTTGTGGAAGGAAGTGGGAGAGAAAAGGCATGCTAAAATATCCCTTTCTCACCCAGCATAAGATGCTTGAAGTCGCATAGAGCTGATCAATTTGTCGCTATCCATTCCACTGGTCTCCTGCATGTTCATTCATATGTACAGTGTATCAATAGGTTGGGTGTTTATCACCTGGGGAGAATCTGTATGGCCAACGTTTTCTGTTCTTGTTTCAATTGAGGACTTACCTGTAATCATTAATGGAACTCCTCAGCCCGATTTTCCATCTCTAGACAGAGAACAAACAAATTTTGACATTTGTGTAGAATTTAATGACTTTTATACTAACTTCTTTTATAACTTCCAAGAGAATTAGGCAGCCTAGTGAGTCTTATAAAGCTATATTAATTCTCACAGCATAGTTACATTGGGAAACCTATCACTTCTCAACTCCAACTTCAAATTACCAAAATATCACCTTATTTGATAATGTTTTTATATTAATCTGACTATTGATAAACAAACAAACATGTATGTTCTGTTAACTAATTTAATTTGAATGGCAGTTTCCCAGAACACACTTTTAATAACTATCTGTCTTAAAATTACATCAAGGATTCCTTCAAAAAATTAAAGTTGAATTTGAGATAAAAGTATTAATTTAATCCTTTGTTCCATTAAGGCATAACATTTTTGCACAATTTGGAAGCTTCTGAAATGAGGCCCTATCTGCCAACAGCAATTCCTCTGCAAATTAAACAGGCTTAATTGTATTTCAGCCGTCTCCATAAACTCCACAAACCATGCAGTCCCCCTTTCAGAAGTTGTACAGCTTTATGTTTAATTTCAATGAGAATTAATAAAACCTGTGATTACTTGAAATATTTTGAATATTTTGTAGAAATAAACAATGACAAGATTTTTTGGTAAACAAGAAGGCAATACGAGAAATATTCAGGGAGTCAGACAGTACATGTGGAGATAGAAACAGAGACGTGGAAAAGTCATCAACCTGAAATGTTAATTCAGTTAATCTCTTCGCAGATGGTGCTTCATCTGCTGAGCATTGCTGGTATTCTCTCAGATTTGCAGTTTCTTGCTTTATTGTGTTCAAGGTAAAAAGTTGCAGATTTTAACACCTAGCACATTGAAATGAAACAAGATTGAATTTCATTTTTCATTGAGGAATTTAGGAAGTGCTGAGATCATACACAGATGCTTCTGAAAAGCACAAGTTCCTTGATCTCTCTTCTCAGAAGCAAACAGAAAAGTTTTCCCATTTCTGTTGAAGATCTTTTGAGAGAAATTCTTTCTGAGCTGAGTTTAAAACCAAGATATGCAGAAATTTGTTCTCAAGGTGGGTAGTGAACCTTTGCTATTCTCTACCTCAGACAGCTGCAGAAGTCAGATAGTCCAAAGTATCTGAAGAGGAGTAGATACATTTTTTAAATATGATGGGTTTGAGGGCTGTAGGAATCTGAAACACAGTGGAAAAAGTGAGGCCTGAGGTGGATTTACTATTATCATAGTGAATGGCAGGACAGGCTGGAGATAGCCTGGAGATCTCCTTCAGCTTTTATTTCCTAGTGCCCCTGTGGCCTTGTGTATGGGAAGGAGGCCTCTGAGTGCTGGATGTTTGTGAATGGTCATAAAGCGGTGATAGCAAGGTGTCTTGTGAAATAAATTGTTAGTAATGTTATATATTTATGATTGATTCCTGCAAAATAATCTGATTGCTCCTCTCACACCACAGTTACACTATGCTCATTCATATGCCTCTGGGAAAGCAGTCTGATGTATAAAAATTGCCATTTAACCCACAAAGACATAAACCATTATTATTCCTGAAATCGTTGCTGCTGTTTGTTAGTACATGAATGTTGGTTACCATACCTTGCTTACTCAAAAAGTTATATCATTCAAGTCAAGTAAAAACAGCCACTTGATTCCAGCTATAAGATTGAATTTGTTGAATCAGATACTTCTGGGTAGAATCTAAAATGTTCAGATTTTCTGTTTTCTCACAAAATGTTGGTTTTCTTAAACTGTCCCGCATCGGACTTGTCAGCCACAAACGAGCCTGCAGCTGACGTGGACTTTTTACCCCCTCCATAAATCTTCGTCCGCGAAGCCAAGCCAAAGAAAGAACTCCATCATGAATACTGTGGATGCTGGAAATTTGAAATTAAATGAAATGTGTTGGAAATGACCTTTCATAAGACAAAAACAATTAGAGTTCTCTTTCTGCGTGGGGAATGTAGAAGAGAAATAAAAAAAAAATATGTTTGTGATAGAGTGAAGGACTGCCCATCATGGGCACTGACACTTCTCTCACCCTGCTCCCCCCCACCCCCCCATTCACCTCCACCTTTTGAAGACATCATCATAATGTGGAGCCAATATCATCAAGGATCGCCATAACCCTGGTCACCTCCTCACTGCTACCTTCAAGCAAAAGGTAATAAAGCTCTCCATTCAACTTAACAAATACCCAACCACCCCCCCCCCCCTCCAATAGCTGTCAGGCCCTTGAACCTCTCCATACCTCTTGTACATCATGAGACTTCCCACTCATACATTTTGCTTTATAGCCATGGAGAGATATAACAGGCCCTTTGGCCCATGCAGACTCTTTATTTCCCATTTACATGTATGCTACACTAATCCTTGCTTTTATTCTAATTTTTCCATCAACTTTCCCCTTTCTACCACTTTCCAATGCATAAGGGGGCAACCTGCAGTGGCCAATTAACCTGCATCTTCAGGATATGGGAGGATTAAGACAACTCTGAGGTCAGGAGAGAATCTGGGTTTCTAGCATGGTGAGACGTTCTGCACTATTGTTCCACATTCTTTACTCATCCCCCAGGAAGCTCCACTACCTTTTGTGTCATCCATTCTCTCCTGGTCTCATCCAACGACAGTCATTCTCTTTCATTTTCTCGATTCCAATCCCATCTTAACTGAAACTTAAACCTCATTTAATTTCCAACTTTTCTCAACTCTGATTTGAGGTCATCAACCTGAAATGTGAACTCCAAATTTGATGGAGGGCAAAAACCCCTTCTCAACTTTTACTGCCTCTCAAAGCTGCCAGTGTCTTTCACTTTTGCTGAATAAGATTGGCATTTCATTCATTAAAAAGAAAATTAAAAATCAACTGATTTTCAAACATTGATAACGATTGTAATGTTTTAAAAATAAAAACATCTGTTTAGGTGATTAAATATATCAAAATAAATGTATATGATTCTTATCAACTCAGAAATCCCTATTTTAACCCGATTCTAGGCTTGAAGGAGGTCCCAGTGTGACTGATCGAGGTTGACAGCAAGGTTCTGTTTCACTTTTATGATACGTATATGCAGGACTTCATTTAACTATGGAGAAGTCCCACAATGTGCCAGTCATGGTATTTTGAATCTCAAATAGTTAAAAAAAAACATTTTGAGATTCATCCAAAATAATATAAGCAGTAAAAGAATCATTAGTCAACAAGCAAAAGGTGGCAGTAATTATAGTCAATGTGCAAATTGCTTTAGACAGATACTCCTGAACACAATCCAAGGTTCAGAGAGTAAGAACATATCAAAAGAATTAAGCTGTTCTTCAACTCTGCTGATAAAAGCTTATATTAACAACAAAGGTTCACTCAGTAACACACCTCTGACAAAATAACATCTCTGCAGGAGCTTGCAGGAAGTATTGCCAAATAGAACTCAATACTAAGTAGCCAAGGTGACTTTGGAAATCTTATCGAAGTGGAGAGGCAGAAAGATTTGGGTAAGGAATTCTGGGGCTTAATCCACAGTTTCCATTGATGGGGTGGCTAAAGCAAATGTTACCTGAGAATAAAATTGCAACAGTACGTATATCGAGGAAAACTTCTTTTCTTTGGCTTGGCTTCGCAGACGAAGATTTATGGAGGGGGTAAATGTCCACGTCAGCTGCAGGCTCGTTTGTGGCTGACAAGTCCGATGCGGGACAGGCAGACACGGTTGCAGCAGTTGCAGGGGAAAATTGGTTGGTTGGGGTTGGGTGTTGGGTTTTTCCTCCTTTGCCTTTTGTCAGTGAGGTGGGCTCTGTGGTCTTCTTCAAAGGAGGTTGCTGCCCGCCGAAGTGAGAGGCGCCAAGATGCACGGTTTGAGGTGATATCAGCCCACTGGCGGTGGTCAATGTGGCAGGCACCAAGAGATTTCTTTAGGCAGTCCTTGTACCTTTTCTTTGGTGCACCTCTATCACGGTGGCCAGTGGAGAGCTCGCCATAAAACACGATCTTGGGAAGGCGATAGTCCTCCATTCTGGAGATGTGACCCACCCAGCGCAGCTGGATCTTCAGCAGCGTGGACTCAATGCTGTCGACCTCTGCCATTTTGAGTACTTCGACGTTAGGGATGAAAACGCTCCAATGAGGATGGAGCGGAGACAACGCTGGTGGAAGCGTTCTAGGAGCCGTAGGTGATGCCGGTAGAGGACCCATGATTCGGAGCCGAACAGGAGTGTGGGTATGACAATGGCTCTGTATACGCTTATCTTTGTGAGGTTTTTCAGTTGGTTGTTTTTCCAGACTCTTTTGTGTAGTCTTCCAAAGGCGCTATTTGCCTTGGCGAGTCTGTTGTCTATCTCGTTGTTGATCCTTGCATCTGATGAAATGGTGCAGCCGAGATAAGTAAACTGGTTGACCGTTTTGAGTTTTGTGTGCCCGATGGAGATGTGGGGGGGCTGGTAGTCATGGTGGGGAACTGGCTGATGGAGGACCTCAGTTTTCTTCAGGCTGACTTCCAGGCCAAACATTTTGGCAGTTTCCGCAAAACAGGACGTCAAGCGCTGAAGAGCTGGCTCTGAATGGGCAACTAAAATGGCATCGTCTGCAAAGAGTAGTTCATGGACAAGTTTCACTTGTGTCTTGGTGTGAGCTTGTAGGCGCCTCAGATTGAAGAGACTGCCATCCGTGCGGTACCGGATGTAAACAGCGTCTTCATTATTGAGGTCTTTCATGGCTTGGTTCAGCATCATGCTGAAGAAGATTGTAAAGAGGGTTGGTGCGAGAACACAGTCTTGCTTCACGCCATTGTTAATGGAGAAGGGTTCAGAGAGCTCATTGCTGTATCTGACCCGACCTTGTTGGTTTTCATGCAGTTGGATAACCATGTTGAGGAACTTTGGGGGGCATCCGATGCGCTCTAGTATTTGCCAAAGCCCTTTCCTGCTCACGGTGTCAAAGGCTTTGGTGAGGTCAACAAAGGTGATGTAGAGTCCTTTGTTTTGTTCTCTGCACTTTTCTTGGAGCTGTCTGAGGGCAAAGACCATGTCAGTAGTTCCTCTGTTTGCGCGAAAGCCGCACTGTGATTCTGGGATAATATTCTCGGCGACACTAGGTATTATTCTATTTAGGAGAATCCTAGCGAAGATTTTGTCTGCAATGGAGAGCAGCGTGATTTCCCTATAGTTTGAGCAGTCTGATTTCTCGCCTTTGTTTTTGTACAGGGTGATGATGGTGGCATCACGAAGGTCCTGAGGCAGTTTTCCTTGGTCCCAACAAAGCTTGAAAAACTCATGCAGTTTGACATGCAGAGTTTTGGAAAAAGCTCCAAGGAGAAGTCAGGAGTAACATCCCTGAGGAATTTGAAACCAATGGCTATGAATTCTCCCATTGTTAGAGGAATATCAAATAAAACCAGTAAATATAGCAAGTGAGAGATAATGGGCTGATCAAAGAGAAGCTGGGGGGACTCAGCATGTCCATCAGCATGTATGAATAAAACAGTCAGTCAGTGTTTTGGTAAAAGCATAGAGATGCTGGAGAAGCTCAACTGGTCTTGCAGCACCATAGGTGGTATATTTATAAATATAGATTTGCCGACATTTTGGTCCTGAGCCCTTCTTCAAGGAATAAGCAAAGAACAGGTTCCGGATGCTTTATTGAGAGTAAAGTGGGAAGGGGAAATAGCAAGCATAAAAAGGGGAGGGGGTGGTGTTGGTGGGTTGAGGTAATAGGATACAGGGCAAAAGAAGGCAGGGAATGCAGAGAGACAGGTTTGGAAAATCTGCCCATTCTCCTCTATTTGCCTCCCCGTCTCTCCCACCTTCTTTTGTTCAGTGTCCTATCACCTCGGCCCTTCCTTAGTCCTTCCCCCTTTTTATACTTGCTAGCTCCAAATCCCACTTCAACCTCAATAAAGGATCCCGACCTGAAACAGTGACAATTTCTCTCCATGGATGCTGCCTGATCCATCAAGTCTCTTCAGCTTCCCTTTGTTCATTCAAGATTCTAGCATCTGCAGTTCATGGGCTTCTCCAATCCAAATTGGATATATATGAAGCTGTTTAAGAGCAAACAGCTGATGAGGTTAAACATTTGGGGTTAAAATACTAACTATTAGACCTTCAAAATAAGGAAACTAATCATTTGATTCTGACTTGTCCTGAGGAGGTTTGATTTTTCTCTCTGCAAAAACCAGACACCAGCAAATGAGTAGGGTCCTTTATTTCCAGGGTTTTATCGATGTCACTGTCAGCTCACTGAGCACGGAGGTCATTACCACAGCTGTCACTGAATTAAATGAAATCTATCCAGCAACATCCGGTTCCCACAGGAGAAATGGGGAATAATTTCAGATGACTTTTTTTCTCTCTCCCTGCCGCACTCTAATTATAATGTAATGAAAGACACCAGCATGAGGTGGGGTTGGTGATTAACAGAGGGCATTTGAGAAATGGCTCTTGCAAGACAAACTGAGCATTCATAACAAATTTTATTCTTTTATAAAGCCCCTGACCACAACTATGACCTTAATATGGATGGCAGTAAGTTCTATGAAATTTGGAGAAGAGCGAGAGATTCAAGACTCACGATATAACTGAAGCTAATTAAAGACACTTAATGTTGAAAAAATATGCAGTTAGGAAATTTTAAGATATTTTTGAAAGAAGATTTTTTTTTAATTTGTTTTAAATTCAGAGGAGCAGAGTGGCTGTTCCCACCCCCCCCCCCCCCCACCCCATAAAGAACCCTGCCTGAACATAATAATGACCATCTGTGAGAGATAAGCTGAGGTTCATAGTTGGTGAAGGTGGACCACACTTCATAACTGTAAACAGTACCATAAGTCAAAAAACACTACTGTTTTTCACTGACTAAATTCATTGATCAGCATCCATATTTCCCGAATTTCTCACAATATGTTACCTTGGCAGGGATTGTCTTTAAATGTTAAATTGCAACAATAATCTGAATAAGTTAATTTGGATAATGATCAAACAGCAAGAAACAATTTTAAATAATCACCTTCATCACTGATTAGCAATCTCAATCTAATCCCGAATTATGCAGTCAAAATTCACTACAGTTTACATGTCTTCCCCCTCACATATGAAGCAGAAAATATATAGGTAATTTAATTTTCAGTGAGATGTGAAAGGATGAAGCACAGGAGAGTATCAGGATCACTTTATTAAATGAACTCTGATATTTGCCAGAAAATTCCTCTATCAGCGCAAGCATGGAAACAGGGTCCTGCACTAACAACATCTTTTGAACTCTATGAGCAGATTGGTACTTCTGAAAAGTTGAAACAACACCATTTATTTGTTTTTTGCCTCATTTATTCATATGTGAAATTACTAAAATGCTACTGTCATTGGGAACCCCATGAAAATTAATATCACACCCTCAAATCTCCTCCTCTATCTCACTACCCAGTAAAAGACATAAAATAACAAATTCATTTGGTCCATCTCTCGCAACACTCTTTTTCTCAATCTCTCTGTCTCCAATTTGGGAGGCAAGTTCTTAACAGACAGCTTCTACAAACCCACCAACTCCCTCAGCTGTCTTAAGTACACCTCTTCACACCCTGTCCCCTGAAAGGTTTTCATTCCTTTCTCTCAATTCCTCTGTCTCTGCTTGCATCTGCTCCCAGGACGAGATCTTCTATGCCAGATCATCAGAGATGGCCTCCTTCTTCAAACAATGTGGCTTACTCTCTATCACCATCAACTCGGCCCTCATCCACATATCCTCCATTTCCACACAACTGTCCTGGCCTCCTTTGCCCCAATGCGCAACAAGGGCAGGGTTCCCTCTCCACTCCACCAGCCTCTATGTCAAACATATATTCTTCCACCATTTCTGACACCTACCATGTGATCTCACCACTAGACATATATTCCAAGAGAAGCAACATTTTACTTGTGTATCTGCGGGACTCATCTATTGCATCTGGTACTGCCATTGTAGTCTACATCAGAGAGGCTGGGGGCAGACTGGGCGATTGCTTCATTGAGAACCTTGGCTCTGTCCGCTGCAATAGTGTGGATCTCCCAGTTTCATTCTCCATTGCATTCCCTTGCTGACATGTCTGCCCATGGTCTCGTGTATTACCAGACTGAGACTACCCGCAAATTGGAGGAACACCTTGACTTCCAACTGGGCATCCTCTAAAATAGATGGCATTAATATTGACTTCTGGCTTCCATTAAACTACCATCAAGCCCCCCTCCCCAACCCCATTTTTTTACTCTGGCCACCTTTCCCCCAGCGTGCACTCTCTCTCTCTTTTCCTTTTTCCCTCAGTCCCCTTTCACAGAGCCAAAATCAATTCTCAGCTTTCCTCTTATCATATCTAATTAACCCCTTTTGTCTGTTAGATCTGGACTCCTCTACCTCCCATTCTCTCCCCTTAATCTCTAATCTAATTAAAATGTTGCTTGCTTTTTGCTTCAACCTTGATGAAGGGCTCAGGACTCAAAATATAGGTAATTTATTGACACTACGAGACCAGCTGAGTTCTTATAGCATTTTTGTCTGTTTATACTGAAAGAACAAGAAGGTGTTTAGTACAAAATGCAAACAAATAAAATTGTTGGGAGAAATCTGAATCATATGTTGTACACATACCAATGAACAGAAGAATTAGGAGCAGATGAAGGTCACAGTCTAATATACTGCCTCTGCCATTTAATAAGATACATAGTAACGTTAATTCTATATTATTGTCTACCCACAGTAACCTTTCATCCTTCCCTAATCAAATAACTCTCTATCTCTGCTTTATAAATATTCAAAGATCCTACTTCCACTGTCCTTTCAGGAAGATGGTTCAAAAGACTCACAAACCTCTTTATTTGTAAACAGGGAGCCTCAGTTCTACATTCTATCACAAGACGAAGCATCCTCCCCATGTCATCATATCACAAGTAGTACATTTTCACACCATATAGAGCTTCAGGGATCCAAGTTCAATCCTGAACTCTGGTACTATCTATGTGGAGTTTGTATGATCTTGCTGTGACTGCAGCAGTTTCTTTTGAGTGTTCAAGTTCATGCCAAAGATGTGTGGATTCTGCAAATTATCCCTTGTTTAACGGAGTTGTTGGAGAAAAGGGAAGTTGATGGGAAAGTGAGAGAGAATATGAAATATGGGTGAATGAAATTTGAGAGCCAGCAGAGATTTGATGGAATTATGAGGAAACCTTTCAGGAGATTAAAAACTTTATCTCCCAACTTCAATCAGAAAATTAATAGATGTTTCCTGTCAGGTAAATTTAGTTGATGGCAAGGATGATATTTGTGCTGATATTTGGCCAACAGAATTGGTCTTGAGATCCTTTTAAAGTACAAAAAGTGACATGAAAAATAACTTAAGCAGCCATGGTTATAGACGTGCCTTTGTAAATTTTGGACTTCAGTAATATAACATACACCTAATGGTACCGCATGGATGGCATTCTCTTCAATCTGAGGCGCCTGCAAGTTCACACCAAGACACAAGAGCAACTTGTCCGTGAACTACTCTTTGCAGATGATACCGCTTTAGTTGCCTTTTCAGAGCCAGCTCTTCAGCGCTTGACGTCCTGTTTTGCGGAAACGGCCAAAATGTTTGCCTTGGAAGTCAGCCTGAAGAAAACTGAGGTCCTCCATCAGCCCAGCTCCCCACCATGACTACCAGCACCCCCACATCTCCATCGGGCACACAAAACTCAAAACGGTCAACCAGTTTACCTATCTCAGCTGCACCATTTCATCGGATGCAAGGATCGACAACGAGATAGACAACAGACTCGCCAAGGCAAATAGCGCCTTTGGAAGACTACACAAAAGAGTCTGGAAAAACAACCAACTGAAAAACCTCACAAAGATTAGCGTATACAGAGCCGTTGTCATACCCACACTCCTGTTTGGCTCCGAATCATGGGTCCTCTACCAGCATCACCTAAGGCTCCTAGAACGCTTCCACCAGCGTTGTCTCCGCTCCATCCACAACATTCATTGGACCGACTTCATCTCCAACATCGAAGTACTCGAGATGGCAGAGGCCGACAGCATCGAATCCACGCTGCTGAAGATCCAACTGTGCTGGGTGGGTCACGTCTCCAGAATGGAGGACCATCGCCTTCCCAAGATCGTGTTATATGGCGAGCTCTCCACTGGCCACTGAGACAGAAGTGCACCAAAGAAGAGGTACAAGGACTGCCTAAAGAAATCTCTTGGTGCCTGCCACATTGACCACCGCCAGTGGGCTGATAACGCCTCAAACCGTGCATCTTGGCGCCTCACAGTTCAGCAGGCAGCAACCTCCTTTGAAGAAGACCGCAGAGCCCACTTCACTGACAAAAGACATAGGAGGAAAAACCCAACACCCAACCCCAACCCACCAATTTTCCCTTGCAACCGCTGCAACCGTGTCTGCCTGTCCCACATCAGACTTGTCAGCCACAAATGAGCCTGCAGCTGACGTGGACATTACCCCTCCATAAATCTTCGTCCGCGAAGCCAAGCCAAAGAAGGAAAAGAATAGATGATTACAAAAAAACAGCAGATACTGACATATTAAAATAAAACAGAAAATGTGGAAATCTCAGCAGGTCGGGCAGCATCTGTGGTCAGAGAAAGAAATGTAATATTTTAGATTGAAGACATTTGTTGGAACTGGATAAAACAAGATAAGATCATGCTTCGAAATGTGTGGGAGAGGGATGGATAGATCAAGCAAATATCTACGATAGGTTGAGATGAAGGTTGCCTTGGCACACATTGTAAATGATTCTTCTGTTTAATTGTTTAATGAGAAAAACAACTAAAGAATGAAATTTTACAACTATTTTTATTCATTTACTTTTGATAACAGCAAGCTAGAATTTATTGCCCAATTCCAACTGCCCTTTAGAAGGTGGTAGTTAGTTATGAATTGAACCAATGCAATCCCTCTGGTGGAAGTTCTCTTAAATTGCTGTTGAGGAGGAACTCCCAGGATTTAGAAAAAGGTGCAATGAAGAACAGTCAATATTTCCAAATTAGGTTGGTGTGCAACCAAGAGATAGTGGTGGTTCCATGCAACGATTGTGGCAGAGTTTGAAGGTTTAAGAGGAGCTTTTGGAATAGCCTTATCCAGTAACTACTTTAGCTTGCCAAGATTTTAACAACTTTAAAGACAGTTCATTAAAGATTGATGTCAAGAGAATCAATCCCAGGTGTGGTTCATTGAACATGTAAAATGGAACAATTTGCCTCCAAAACATGGTTACATGGAAATTTAGTGCTTCCATTGGCTGAAAGAGACATAATAGGTTACACACATAACCTTAAATCATCTTAAGTAATATTGAAATAATTACCTTGCAGAGAAAGATTATAACATGGATTATACTCTCAGTCAGATAATGAAACATCAAAGAACCAAAACACGACATTAAACACTGTTGAAGTTAGATCACAGCAAAATATACTAAAGTTAAAGTAATTTAATGCCGGAATTTTCGGCACTTACTACAGGATACCATCACCAGACACATTTTTCCTTTTCCTTCTCTCTCAGCCTTCTCCAGGAACTGCTCCTTCCATGATTTCCTTGTGCACTCATATCTCCTCACCCATCGCACACCCAGCACCTTCCCCTGTGCCAGCAGGTGATGCAACACTTGTGCCCACACCTTCTCCCTCACGACAGTCCGGTGCCCCAAACAAGCCTTTCAAATGAAGCAACATTTCACTTGTACATCCACAGGACTATATTTACTGTATCCGGTGAACGCTTTGTGGCATTCTTTACATTGGAGAAATGGGTCGCATATTGGAAGATCACTTCGCTTATCACCTCCTCTCAGTTCGCAACCACAGCGACCTCCCAGTGGCCAACCATTTCAATTCCAAGTCATTCTCCTGATCTCACCTGTCTGTCCATGGCCTGGTATACTGTCCCACCCTGACCACCCGCAGATTGGAGGAATACCTTATTTTCCCTCTGGGCACCCTCCAGCCAGATGGCATTAACATTGACTTTACTGCCTTCCAGCTGACCTGCTTGCCTTTTCTTTCCCCTCCCTATTTTCCTATCTTTCCAGTTCTTACATCCACCCAGCCATCCCTCCTTTCTTCCACCCCCACCCCCCCATTGCTGCTGTCCCATCACTCCTTTCTCTACCTATCATCTTGTGCATTTGCCACCACCACCACCCCACCCTCCACCCCCACTCTTTAATTTAGGCACTTGCTGGGATTTTCTCATACTTTGTGTTCAAGCCTGAAACATTGGTCATGCAGCTTTACCTTTGCTACATAAAGGACATTTGACCTACTGAGCTTCTCCAGCATTTTGTGTTTTTTACTTCAACTTCAGTGTCTACAGAATTTTGTGATTTTTTACAAAATTGCACAGAAACCTTTTTCTTATCTCCACCAACTGCCCATACCTCCCCTTCTTCATCAACCAGCACTCAACTAATTAACTTAATATATTTACTTATATTAATAGCTTCAGTGTTCTTAGAAAGATTGCACTCATGCGCAGAGCTCAGACTTAATTTGTTTCACTGTTTATGTCAGTATTGCTGATTTGAAAATGTACATTACATAATGTACTTCACTTACAGAGTGAAGTGTATTATCTGTATAATTCCCAGCAAGGGATGTGTATGTGTGTGTCTGCATCAGACTCCCATCACCTTATAGGATCATTCAACTTTGCAGGAAATAACCATTGTCGGAAGGAATAGGGATTTGCAATAAATTGGCAGACTTGGATCCTATTCAAATAAATCTGACATTTACCTTTACCTCACATCTCTCATCTCAACCAAGTGATGTACAAGGTCTCCAGAGGAAGTCTGATATCCACCCCACTGGTCACACACCATGCTGGTTAGTTCTTGGAGTATGAAACATTGATCAATGAAATTAGCCTGAATGAAGTGGTCCAACCGGAAACATTGACTATTCTCTTTTTCTCCCACTGATGCTGCTCGACATCCTAAGTTGGTCTTTGATGAAGACCTTTGTATGAAACATGAAACTAATGAAGTGTCATTATTTCTGAAATATTACAGAAGTTTACTTAAACTAAAAAGAAAAATAGGTCTTCCATGAAAAAGGTTTTACACCTGATGGATTTAAAACAATCTGGATTATGACTTGCTGCTTTAGTGGTGCCCAAAGTATTTCTCATGTACATCAACTGGCCCATTATTTTGTTTTACATTCCTGCCATGCCTGAAAAAAGTCTTCAAGGTATTATGGTAATCCATCGTGCACTCGAACCAAAGGTCAGCCTGTGACTCATCACTCCCAGCTCTAATGAACCCATCTGTCCATTTCTCAAAGACCTACACTCTCCAGTGTTAAATTCTATTTAAAATTCTCATTGTAGAGCTCAAACCTTTCTATTGACTTGCTTTCATTCCATTGCCAGCAGAGGAACATGGTAGATCATTTACTCATATCTTGAAGAAGGGCTCAGGCCTGAAATGTCAGTCACGTATTTTCACCTCTTATGGTCGCTGTTAGACCGGCTGAGTTCCTCCAGCATCCTTGTGTTTTTACGACAATCACAGTGTCTGCAGACCTTTTCACTTCTCTCCATTACCACTTATAGCTCTGAGCTCCTCATGTTCTGGCAATTCACACTTCACTAATTTCCACGTCTCTGGTGAATGTTCATACTCTAGAACACTCTCTCAATCTCTTCTTCATTCTTCACTTTTTACAAGTTCCTTACAACTTATATAAATCAGGCTGTTGCCCTCTTGACTTTATGTCATTGTTACATTTTGTGACATATTTTGGACATTATTAAAGACTCAAAATGAATGCATAAATGCATACATTTTAAAGGTACATAAAATATATAATCATTTCAGTATAAAATTTTCTTTCCCTTTAATCTAAGAATGATCAAAGCAGCCTCTAATTTCAAGGACCCCGACCACCTTGACCATGTCCTTTACACACTGCTACCATCAGGAAAAAAGTACAGAAGTCTGAAGACAAGGACCCAGCGGCATGTCCCCTCTGCCATGACAATGAACCACATGCACTCCTTCACTTTATCCTTGCACTATTTATTTATTTAATTTGTAGCAATATTTGCACCGTAATGCTGCCACGAAACAATGAATTTCACGTCAGGTTCATGACAATACTATAAATTCTGATTCTGGTACATTCTTATTTTAATCGGCAAGGTGAGGGAATAAAATGGCTTGTGTTTCATCATGACAGGAGGTAGTCAAAATCTCATAGTACCACTTTTCAGCTGTCATTTCTACTTTTAATTACAGGACTTTTCCACTATGTAGAAGACCTCTCATAAGGTGCAATTTGCAGAGATGCTGTCAATGGAGTTTCACTTCCCGCTACAGCTGCAGCAAATCATCAGCTCCAGTGAACCTCCAGTGAACGAAGTAACTCAAACCTTGATTGCTTTAACAAATAGCAATTGATCACACCATGGCTCTCTTTGAGGCAGCTCAATCTGTTTTAATTCATCTAATTAGAGATAATTATTAAAATTCTTTCTTCAAAATTTGCTTTTTCAAATGACTCGTAAAAAAGATTAAAGTTGCATTCTTCAATAAAGAAATTGCCTGGTCCTCAAGGTCAAAGTTAAACAGTGCGGATGCAGGATGTCAAAAAGAAAACCAAAATGTAATGAAGCCTCATATAACAAATTGCTCAGTCTCCAAGGATCAGTAAGTTTGTGTTCAGGTAGGAACCCGTGAGAACTAAAACATGAAAGACAATGTGGATGATCCATTTCTCATATTTCCATATTATATTGAAAAATGTTTTTATCCCATTGAGCCTACTCCAACATTGAGAGCATTATCATCAGTCCAATGCTCCCATTTATTTTCCAAATGACAAGAATACAGGAAGGAAGGAGAGATGTCAGCAGCATAATGCCAGATTAACAGCCAGCAAAATGAAGGAACTGTTCAATGATTTCAGAAGGTGGGATGGAGAACTTACACCTACCTGTATTAATGGTGCTGAAGTGGAGATAATAGAGAGTCTTAAGGTTATAGGAGTAACATCCTATCTTAGTTCAATTGCATTGACACTATGGCCAAGACACTGCTACTTGCTCAGAAGTGTAAGGAAATTTGGCATGTTCCCAGCGTCCCTTCCCAATATTTATTGATCCAGCCCAAGATGACAAGAAACTGCAGAGAGGTGTGAATGCAGCTCCGAAACCAACTTCCCTTCCACTGACTCTGTCTTCACCTCTTGCTGTCTCAGGAAAACAGACAACATAGTTCTCCCATCACCTTATAGGATCCAGTTCTCCTGGATCCCATTGCTCAGAAGATTCAAGATGAAAATACCCATCTCCAGATTCAAGAACAGGTTTTTTTTTTCCCTGCTGTTACAAATGAACCTCTCTTTAATAAAAGATAACATATTGCACTGTTGAACTGCAATGTTCTCTTTAACTGGGCTTGCGGCACTTTTGTTTTATTTTTCTGCTACCTGTTTTACTATATAGATGTTGACTTATCTGAATTGCATACAAGATAAAGTTTTTATTATATCTTAGTGCATGTAATAATAAGCAATTCCATTCATTTTAAGTGACCTATTTTCTCTGACTTCCCCATTATCTCTCCTCAGCTCTCCTTCCATCCAACCAACCTTTCTCTCTTGAGCTCTTTAAGATGATTAGAGATGAACTGTTCTGATAATTAGAGATGAACTCTTGTCTCTGATGAGGAAGGTAAGAAAATGGAGTACCCCAGGGGTGGCCAACTTTTAATTTTTTAATTAGACATACACCGCAGTAACACAATAATGTACCGGAGGTGTAGGTAAATTAAAAGGGTGGCCACCCCTTTAAGGGAAGCCTTCATAATAATCTCATAATAATCTCTATTGATGATTTGGATCATGGATTGAATGATTTTGTGACCAAGTTTGCAGATGACACCAAGATAGGTGGTGGAGTAGGAAGAGTTGAAGAAGCTAAAAGATTACAGAGACTTGGACAGCTTGGCAGGGTGGGCAAATAAATGGCAGATGAGATACAATGTTGAGAAATGTATGATTGTACATGTTGGAAGAGGAAATAAACAGGCAGATTATTATTTGGATGGGGAGAAAATTTAAAATTTGGAAGTGCAAAGGGACTGGTGAGACCATACCTGGAGTACTGTGTCCAGTTCTAGTCTCCATATTTGAGGAAGGATATACTGGCTTTGGAGACGGTCCAGAGGAGGTTTACTAGGTTGATCTCTGGGATGAAGGGGTTGACTTATGATGAAAGATGAAATCATCTAGGATTGTATTCGCTCGAGTTCAGAAGAATGAGAGGAGATCTTATAGAAACATATAGGATTATGAAGGGTATGGATAGGATAGATGTAGGAAGGTTTTTTGAGCTGGCCAGGGAAACTAAAATGAGAGGACACAGTCTCAAGATTCTGGGGAGTAGATTTAGGAAAGAGATGAGGAAAAATAGTTTTCCCCAGAGAGTAGTGAATGTTTGGAATTCTCTAACCAGGGAAGTGGTTGAGGCTGCCTCATTAAACATATTTAAAATTCGGTTAGATAAATTTTTACATGATAGAGGAATTAGGGGATATGGGGAGAAGGCAGGTAGGTGGAGTTAGGTCATAAATTAGATCAGCCATGATCGTATTGAATGGCGGAGCAGGCTCGATGGGCCATTTTTGGCCTACTCCTGTTCCTACTTCCTATGTTCCTATGACTTGGGGGGGGGGGGTCTTCGAGCAGGATAACCTAAAGATTAAACGCCAGGTTGGATTGGCAGTAAAGAAAGCAAATGCTATGTTGGCATTCATTTCAAGAGGAATAGTGTACAAGCATGAAGAGATGTTGATAAAAACCGGTGGGGCACTGGTGAGACCTCATTTGGAGTAATGTGTGGAATTTTGGGTCCCTTATCTGAGAAAGGATGTAATGATTTTGGAGAGGGTACAGAGAAGATTTACCAGGTTGATTCCTGGAATGCAAGGCCTAACATATGAGGAACGTTTCTCGGCCTCTTGGACTGTATCATTGGAGCATAGAAGAATGAGAGGGGATGTCATAGAAATATTTTTAATGCTGAAAGCATTGGACAGAGTAAATGTGAATAAGTTGTTTCCCTTAGTGGGTGAATCCAGGACAAGGGGGCACAGTCTTAGAATTAAGATGTACCCATTTAAAACAGAGATGAGGAGAAATTGCTTCAGCCAGAGGGTCGTGGATTTGTGGAATTTTTTGCCACATACAGCTGTGGAGGCCAGATCATTGAGGGAGTTTAAGGAGGAGATTGATATGTATCTAATTAGTCAGGGTATCAAGAGATATGGGGAAAAGGCTGGAAATCGGAACTAGATATGAGAACGGTTTAGCTCAGGGTGGGTTTGCAGAGCAGACTCGATGGGCTGACTGGCCTACTTCTGTTCTTTTATCTTACAGTCTTGTGAATTACAGAGAGAATGACTAAACAGCACATAGAAGAGAGCCAAGGTTGGAATCAAGCCAGGCTATTGTAAGGTAAAACATCATGAGATGGGAATGTGTAGGGAGTTACCCTGTACAGGGCAGTAACAAGAAGGGGAGGTGTCCTTGTACTCCTGTTAGGTAAAACATCATGAGATGGGAATGTACAGGGCTGTAACAAGATGTAAATGCATCCTTGTACCTACAAGATAAGAGAGACATTGATGGATTGAGAGGCAGGAAGCTAGCAGGGAAAGGATAGCAACAGTTTTAGTCATTGGACAAGTAATGATATGATGATGTTCTAAGCACATATCCAAGGGTATAAAAAATCACCATTTTGCTGATAACGGCAGAATGCATTCTCCGACTAACTTTGTTAGTCGCAAGTGTTACAATCCGGTAATAAAGAACAAAGAACCCTGATTTCGACTCAGCCTGGTGTTTGTCTCACTCATTCATGAACAAAGCAGACCTAACACTATCCACAAGTGTGAGACAGCAGTGTTAACGGTTCCATCATTTGACCTGTGTAGAAAGAGGTCCTTTGACTCAACTTGTCAAGTTTCCCCATCTAAGATGGTCACATATGCCTGCCAGGCCCATATCCCTCTAAATCGTCTGATCCATTTGTCTTTTATATGTTATAATTGTGCCTGCCTCTCCCACTTCTTTTGCTACTTCATTCCATATGCTCACCATTGTCTGAATGAAATAGTTCCACTGCAGGCCCTTTTTCAGTCTCCATACCCTTACCTTAAAGTTATGCCCTCTAGTTTTAGATTCTCCTACTCTGGGGAATGATTGTGATCATTCACATTTTCTTTCATCTTCATGATTTCATTTTCCTCTATAAAGTTATTTTTCAGATTCCCGTGCTCCTGGGAATGAAAACAAATCCCTAGCCTGTCCAAACAAGCCTTCCAATAATGGTTACAGCCTCTTGAATCTTGTTTGCACCTTTTCCAGTTTAGTAGCATCTTTCCTGGGTGATCAAAACTCTACATTAGACTCCGAGTGAATGCAGTGCAATCTATTGGAAATGTACCAGGAAATAAGAGGTTAAATGGGAACACTGGCTGGATAGATTTGTATTCCTTTGTGTAGTCAGGATTAAATGGTGGTCTAATTGATGTCATTAAGATGATTAAGGGCATTACTCTGATAATTAGAGAGAAACTATTGTCTCTGATGAGGGACACCAGAATAGAGAGTGAATTATTTCTTCACTGAAGAAAGCAATAAAAAATTGCAGGTTGTTTTTCCTCTAAAATCTGTTGCTTCTAGAGGGTCATCTGAAAATTATAAATATTTCTGCTGTTGATGGGGTGTTGGCCCATGTAACTAAAGGTTCTGTAATTAAGTTCGATGAGTGGTCATGATCTAAATGAGTGTCCTACAGGCTTGGAGGCTATGGTTTTATTTTATCTTCCTGTAAATGGGTTTCAATCTGCAGACCCCCTTAACTTCTGAAATGTTTTTCAATCTCTTCAGGCAGGGGTTATCATGTTTGAATCGTTGGACACTTTCTGCCCACAAATCATGCACCGTAATAGAAACTCTCTGGTCTTCACACTCCCACTTGTGTCAGGCTCCAACTTTACCTCTCATCATCAACAGATTCTGAACACACACATTTGTTGAACCACCCCTGATGGAGTAGTATCTCCAGTCAATATTGATTTGAGTTACTTGTGGAAATATTGGGGCACCTGAGCCAAAATCACTAATTCTAGGAGAAGTGTAGCATAGAGATCGGAGCTCTAGGCAAGATGTCCATGGTAAGTGAAGATTTGAAATTGAAGGAAGCTCAGCTTCACAAAGGTGATTACAAATTAGCCCATACCACCATGATACCCATTTCCTGCTGTATGGTCTCCCATAAAATAGCATGAGATACAATATGTGACTATTTGCACTTTCTATATATTGGTATCCTGAACTTCGTCAAGATTTTTAAAAAATCAGTAGGATAAGGATCTTATCCTAAAATGTTATTTCTACTTTTCACTCTCCACAAATGCTGCCCGATGTGTTGAACAATTCCAGCATTTTTTTTTTCGTTCTTTATTTTGGATTTTGAGAATCTACAATTTTTTTTCTTAATAAAGAGATGCAGGAAATTGAATTTTTCATGGGGTAGATTATGGGTTGATAAGTAAAGGGATTTCAAATGCAATTTCATACCAGACTAGTGAAAGTTCTTTTTCTAAGGATTTATGGACATGCATTTCTGTTTTCCATTGGAGAAGCAATTGTAGGTTGAAAATGACTTTTTCTGTTTTCCATAAGGCTTTGCAGTATCATACACATGGTTTACAATTAGTCAGTGAAGGAGACAAGGACAATACCCGAAATTTATTTATTTATAGAACAGGAGTTTCTCATTTATCTCCTACATTTATTATTACAAATCTAATATCAAAATTGGCCTACAATTTCAAAAAAAAAGATAATACAATCTCATTGGCAATCAATGAACTTCATTATTTGATATGAGTTGGGTAATAAGAATTGATTGTAATAATGTTGAAATTAGGAGCTGAATTGATCAGATGCACATAGGGAACAGCGGGTCTTTTCAATTAAACTGGTTAGGTGTTTTCTATCACAATGACAAGGGTGAATGTCCTCACCCTATTCAAGCTGTGTTTATGGAGCTTCAAGCTACCATGAATCCTGTAGCAATTTTTTTTTTCATTTATATTTATTCACATAATTATTTCTAATGTTCTGTTTATATTGAGATATTTCAGAAATTGAATGATCATCCAATACACCAACATGTCTTTTTGAAAGTTACCAACATTTCTGCTTTGTCAGATCTGCAGACCTTTCTCTCAGCTACTTCTAGGGTGTCAGGATTCCTATCAAAGGGCTACTGAGCTCTCTGTATGTCTTTCACAGTTGCTGAAGGAACACCCTTGTCTCGTTCTTGGAGTTCTGACACATTTTCTTGACTATTTTTAGAATCATTCAACCATCCTCAGCCATTCTGGGAATATATGGACCCAACTGTTGATCATTCCATGCACATTTGGTCCTTGGCACCTTTTGAGATCTCTGCACCTCTTGACTTATTCCAGAGTCTTGGAAGCTCAAGTCATGGCCATTTAAATAACATTGGGTTTTTCCTCTTAGTCACTCCTAGATTGCTCCCCTGCTTTTTGGTTCTCCCAGAGCTCACAGTCTATGTATTCCTATAGATCCAACCCCTGACCCACGTTCTTCATGTCAGAAATTGGTAAATAACCAAAATTAATAGAAAGTAAATACTAGTTTTCCATCAATTTACCATCCTTCTCTACAGCACGACCACATATTTTGAAGTTAATTAGGGTTATCAAAAACAGATGAATCAAACAGGAAACATCACTCTCTGTGAGAGCTTGCTGTTTGCAAATTGGCTGCTTCATTTTCTACCAAACATCATTGGCTATACTTCGAAAAGTGTCAACAAAGGTGCTATATAAATGTAAAAGGAATCTCCATTTTGTCTGATCTCTCATTACTCCCTCCCTAACAATAGTGTCCTCCAACTCTTCCCCCAGTTCTAAAGAATGGTCCCTGCTCTAAAGCATTGACATCTTTCTCTTTCCATAGATATTGTTTGATGCAAAGTTCTTGCAGAATTTTCTGCTTTTGTTGCTCAAAAAAAAAGTCTCTTTGTTTTTCCTCTTTTCCACATATTAAGTCAGACTGTGCAGGATTGTGGCTTCTCAGGTTATGTCCTGTAACTGTCAATCCAAAACAATACTGTCAGCAATGAGCTGCAAGTGTGTGAGAGCATTTGGAACCAAGAGAATGCCTCTAACGAATGGTGCCTAAGGACTGAAAGGAAACAAGGAAAATTAACAACAGAGTCACATTTAGCAATTTTTTTAAGTGAGAGAAATAAGAAAATAAATTATGGGAGAAAGAAAAAGTAAAGCCAGCTGAAGGGTTACAGTGTATAACCTTGACTGTCTATTGCCTTCCATGATGTTGCCTGTTTCTCCCACGTTTTGTGTGTTGCTTTGGAAAAGTAAAACATATTTAAGGACATTATGCCATCTGAAGTTTGAGATTCCAGTCAAATCTAATCAGTTTCCCAAGTCGAAATAAAATAACTGCAGTTGTTGGAAATCTAAAGTCAAAACATAAAAGTGCATGGAATATGCAGTAGGCAGTAAGAATTTCAGTGCAAGTGTACATTATAATTGTGTGTATGACAATAAACTCATTATCATTATCATATGTGGAGAAAGGAACACTTGACATTTTAGATCCAGAACCAATCATCGATGAGGGTCCTGGACCTGAATTGTTAACTGTTTCTCTTTCCACAGATACTCCCTGATCTGCTGGTCCACTATTTTCTGTTTTTGTCCCATTTAGTGAGATCGGTTGGTTTTGCACTAACAACTATAAGATGTTAAAAAAATAATAATTGTGCTATGATCACCAGGCTTGCTTTCCTCCCTCAAGTTCACTGAGTAATCAAAAATAGCAGGGAGGGTCAGGGTGTGAGAAGTGGTGAGAGAAACAAATAAACTGTCTGGGATTTTCTGGGGCTTACAAATTCATGGAGTTCATGTTAATCAAGAGTGCACTGACCAATGAGAGTATAAATTAAAATGAGCCATTATGTTTTGAACTAGTTTAGTTCTAATGGTACAATGCATCTCTTTTGTGTTCCATTTATTAACTCACAATGCTTTGAATTAAGTCTACAAATTGGGGCTCTGGGAGATTTAATTTTCACCTGGTTAATATTAAGGGAAATATTTATCAGATTATCTCAAATAAGCATTTTTTTCCCCTTGGCTGCTTCTTAAATATTACTGCCCAATAATATGATACATTTGTAGTCAACTGCACTTTGCAGTTAATCATTTTCCTATAATTAATGTTTTTTTTTCCATTATTGTGTTAAAGGAAGAATCTAAAATGCTGTTAGCGATAGGATACATCCTGAGCAGTATTACAATAATAATCCAACAGTGCAATGCATTTATGAGCTCAATTTACTTAGATCCTTGTGCTTGATTTTCCACTATTTAGTGTGCACCTGCCATTTTCTTTCAACTTCATCCAAAGGGATGAGGGGAGGGATGGGGTGGGGCTGGGGGGGAGTGGGGGGAGTGGGATGATGGGAAATCTGTTCACATGGAGCTCAGGGTATCCTGGTGTGCTTTATATCATTCTAAGGGAGTTATTTCCCAATGTAGTGACTCATTAGTTTGTTCTAGATGGTCCATGGTGACACTGCAAAGATGAATATAACTGATATGAAATAATATAAATATTGTTCTGGAAAGGGGCTTGAACTCACGAACAACTCCTCCCCCATCCCTCCCCAATTTGTGGTCCATGAGTTTGTTATTGATGGTCCATGGAGAGCCAACAAATACTCAAGTTGAAAAAAGAATCAAGAACCTCTGTTTTAAAGTCTAGCTCAGGGTAATGCATCAGCTGGTTTGTACACTACAATATCCTGCAAACAGTAATATACTTATCACCAGAATATCCATTGGAAACAATTGCTGTTGTGTATTGGCATGAACTCCAAGGAAAACATCCCTTCTCATCTTTCCATTGCATATTTCAAACAGAATAGCAACATCTCCCATGAGTATTTTCCTATGCTAAATGACCAGTATCACCAAAATTGATCATTTTTGGATTATTGTGGGTCCTTAATGTGTACCTCATATTCTGCAGCGTACATCTTGACAAGGAACTCAGTTTTGCATTACCCTTTTCCACTTTGGTTTCAATGTCACATTTTCCAATTCAAGTATAATACTGTTTTTTTTTAATTCTCTACCACATTTATGGAAAAGGGAAATGATTAACAAAAATAAATTTGATTTTTTATTTTATTGCCGATTATAACACCTTATCCTTAGGAGATAAAATGGTATGTCTCTTTTAGAAGAAGCTATATGGACTGTTCTTTCCTTTAATGCTATTTGCAAGTGTGGATAATAGATTTTTCTAATCCAATTGATTGATATAATTAGGGCAAGAAACATACTTTGTGAGACATTTTGATCCAGGTCAAAACTTACTTATTTGTTAATATACCTTATAAAATTCAGGTGATATTCTTGCAATGTTACAGACATAGTAAGTGTACAAATTGTGGTTTATTTATTTCATATTCTTATTTATCATAATTTGTGATATTTTCTTAATTCCGTATCCCTGTGGATCTTGTATATCACTGATTTTGATTATGGAATGAATGGCTTTGTGTCCAAGTTTGCAAATTATACAAAGATAGGCAGAGGAGCAGATGATGCTGAGGAAACAGCAAGGCTGCAGAAGGACTTAGATGAGGAGAATGGACAAATGAAGTACAATGTTGGGAAGTGTACAGGTATGTTGTTCAATAGAAGAAATAAATGGAAAGAACATTTTCTAAATGGGGAGAAAATTGAAAAATCTCAGATGCAAAGGGACCTGGGAGTCGTCATGCAGGATAGCATGAAGGTAAACTTACTTGTTGAGCTGGTGGTCAAGAAGGCAAATAGAATACTGGCATTCATTTCAATGGGCATAGAAATCAAGGGCAGGATCTGATTTTGAGGTTTTATAGGCACTGGTGATACCTCACTAGTGCATTATGAGCAGTTTTGTACTCCTCATTTACGAAAGGATGTGCTGATATTGGAGAAAATTCAGAGGAGGTTCGCAAGGATGATTCTGGGAATGAAATGGTCATCATATGAGGAATGTTTGATGGCTCTTGGGCTGTAGTCATTGGAATTTAGAGAGTGAGGAGAGATCTCACTGAAACATTTCAAAAGCTGAAAGGCATGGCAGAGTAGATATAGAAAGGTCATTTCTCATGATGGGAGAGTCTAGGAAAAGAGGGTACAACAAGATTTAAACGTGTCTGCTTAGAACAGAGATACGGAAATGTTTCTTTAACCAGAGGGTGCTGAATCTGTGGGATTTGTTGCCACAGGCAGTTATGGAGGCCAAGTTGTTGGGTGCATTTAAGGCAGGGATTGATAGGTTCTTGATTAGCCAGATCAGAGTGGGAAAATGGATCAGCTCATGATTGAATGGCTGGGCATATTCAATGGGGTAAATAGCCTATTTCTTCTCTGATGTCTTACGATCTTATCCACAATTTTTACATTTTATATCGTACTTTTAAAAGTCTACTACAATCCACCATATTTCTATTAATTTCTGTTTATAGCATACATCAAAGACATGAAGCATATAATACTATAAATGCTGCAACCTGAAGCAAAAAAATAAGTTGCCGAAAGAACCCAACAGGTCTGGAAATATCCGTGGAGGGAAACGGAGAGCCATCATTTTGGTAAGAGACTCTTCTTCAAGACTGAAGAGTTTTACGATCTGAAATGTTGGTTTTCTCTCTCCATTTCCCCCCACGACCTGACTCACTGACTTCCCCCAGAAAGTAATTTATTTTTGTTCACTTTGTCACGCCCCAGTCAGTCACCTTGAAAACTGTATCAGCTGCACCTAATTATTTTTTTTTATCATGGCATCTAATTATTAGGTAAAGCTATCATAATTTATAGATGCCAAGAACTGGAATGAGCTGCAGGAGTGAGTTACAGAAGTGGGTACAATTACAACACCCAAAAGATGTTTAAGCAGATGCTTCAAAAAGGTATGGATCAAACAAAGGCAAATGAGACTAGCCCAGAACACCAATTTTGTTGCTATGGATTAGCTGAGCTGAAGAGCCTTTTTCATGTCGTATGACTCAAAGCCTCCTAAATGCACCATTGCAATCCAGAGTTCTGCTTTCCATAATTAATTAAAAATCTTAAAATGGAGGTTTCATTTGATTTTTTAAATTGTTCATTGTATTCTTTTATTTTGGAACAGTAATCAGACTTATCAATTATCAGTTTGTGTTAATTTACAATGTAACGGATTCAGATGTGATTCAGTAGTTAATTTTCACTTTGTATTTATTTTGTCTGCAGTCTCTTCGCGACGCAGGGGTCCTGTTCCATTTAAAGAGATTATGTGAATGATTATAGGATTAACATCACAAATCATGGGCAGGTTTGTGGTTTTGCAGGACAAGGTTGAATTAAATTGCCCAGAGAAAGCAAATAACAGATATTAAAATCACATCAATTGTCCAGCCTGAAAGCTAAAAATAAATTAGCAGCTGAGGCTGTATAAGTGATTAATTGTTTTCACTGTAAAATATTGTTTGTAAAGAATATTATCTGTATGAAAACGAAAGTTAATTAAGAAAAGCTCCAATTTCTTTAAATCTTGTAATTATAGTTTATTTTCAAAAAGTCGGTCTTCAAGACAGAATGATAAGTATAAAAATATGCCATGAAAATCATAATCCAACATCTTTCTTTTTGTCACAGTTAATTCATTGTGATTTCCAAAGCTCTGTTTGAATTGTGGACCCAGCCATTTGTAGCATGCTTAGTAAACAATGAGGGTCTCAAAGGGTCAGACAGCATCCATGGAGATTCAAATTTGACTTTCTTTCAACCATCATCTGCAGTTTTTGTGTTTCTCTACTTGAAAGATGCTTTTCACTTGAAAGATGTTGTGGGAGGGGAAGGGGGCAAGAGGGAATAATGTCAGTGTTAAGAACTTGTCTCTCTCTATGTTGTGCAATATTTCATTTCCCTGGACCAATAGCAATGATACCTCCCTTTCTTGCCCTGTTTAATCTCCTGTCATTTTGAATATTTTGCTATTCTAAGAGAAAAATCTGCTTTTTCAAACCTCTCATTATTACTCTCTTATTCCTATAATTCACTGCACCCTTTCTAAACTTTGATCTCCTTCCTAAATTAGATCAGGAATTGTGTTCCAGCAAAAAAATAAAACCCTTGTGTCATTACTTCCCTGTTAAACTTTTTCCCATCTTCTAATGGCAGAGAATGAGGACATTTTGTCCATTAAGTCTATACGAATCAGCAGAGCAATCCCATCTGTCCCCTCCACTTGAAACCTCTTCTCTCTCTCACACCTGTCAACTTCCCTCACTGCCCACACTCCATGGGCAATTTTCATTAACCATTGACATGAGCAATCTCCCCATCGCTGAAATGTGAGAGGAAACCGTGGACCTTTGGGTGAAACTGTGCAGTCACAGGGAGGACTTGCAAACTCCATAAAGACAGCATCCATGGTCAGCAGCAAAACCAAGTTACTGGAGTTGTGAAGCTGTAGCACTACTTGTAATGTCATCCTTTGTCTTAACCAATACTTTACTCTGGTTTGGTATAACCGTGTGCCTCTGTTTTTAAAGCCAACATACTTCATTTTTTAAAACACTTTATATATTCGTTCAAAATACAGATAACAAGTAACATATATAACAATAAACTAAACATGAACATTATATTTTATATATATAAAAGATAAAAAAGAAAGAAAAAGAGAAAAAAAAGGAAACCACCCCCCCCCCTTCAGCCAACTCTCCAAAGGAGAGCCATGAAGAGAAAAAAAATTAAAGAAAAATTAAGCATACAAATTAAGATCTAATCATTTGTTACGGCATGGACTAGTAGGGCTGAACTGGCTTGTTCTGTGCTGTAAGTGGTTATATGGTTATATAGTTATATGATCCATCCATTTCAAATTAAGAATATTCTTATAAGTTGAATAATCTCCTTTACTCACCGGTAATATTTCACTTTATTCCCAATTAACTTTATATCCAGAAAGACGACCATATTGCATCAAAAACTCCTTCAAATGCAAAAGTGATTGAGCTGGATTTGTTAGGTACACCAATACATAATCAGGAAATAAATTAATTTTATATTCCTCATCTAAAACTTTCATACCTTGTATCTGTGTATTCTGTCTTATCAACTGTGACAAAGGTTCGATCACTAATGCAAACAAAGCTGGTGATAAAGGACAACCTCGACGAGTAGATCGGGTCAGTTTAAACAGTTCAAAAATCAAACCATTCGTCAGTACTCTAGCTACCAGTTTACTATATAAAGCCTTAATCCAACCAGTAAAAAAAGGACCAAACTTAAATTTCTCCAAAACTTTGAACAGATAATTCCACTCAACACTATCAAATGCTTTTTCGGCATCTAAAGATATCACCATCAGATGGTCAGAAGATTGTCGAAATCTATCAATCAAACTAATCACATGTAAAATATTATCCGAGGCATATCTATTCTTTATGAAACCTGTTTGATCCATATGAATCAGCTTAGGTAAAAACTTAAGCCAATCTATTCGCAAAAATTTTAGCTATAATTTTATAATCTACATTCAACAACAAAATCGGTCTATATGAAGATACTTTCAAAGGATCTTTATCTTTCTTTGGAATTACTGTAATTAAAGCACTAGAACAAGACTCAGGCAATACATAATGTTCTCCAACCTGACGTAGTACAACTCCAAACACTGTGGAGAGGTCATCATAAAAAATTTTATAAAATTCGACCGCAAATACATCATCACCAGGCAATTTACCGTTCGGCATTTCATTATAGTCTTTTTAATTTCTGAGTCAGTAAATGGTCTTCCAACTCCTGTATATCTACATCCTCTAATGTCGGTAAGTTCAACTGAGATTCTTGTTTTCCATCAGATGTATATCTATCTTTCTTTGGCTTGGCTTTGCGGATGAAGATTTATGGAGGGGTAATGTCCACGTCAGCTGCAGGCTCATTTGTGGCTGACAAGTCCGATGCGGGACAGGCAGACACGGTTGCAGCGGTTGCAAGGAAAAATTGGTTGGTTGCGGTGGGGTGTTGGGTTTTTCCTCCTTTGTCTTTTGTCAGTGAGGTGGGCTCTGCGGTCTTCTTCAAAGAAGGTTGCTGCCCGCCGAACTGTGAGGCACCAAGATGCACGGTTTGAGGAGATATCAGCCCACTGGCGGTGGTCAATGTGGCAGGCACCAAGAGATTTCTTTAGGCAGTCTTTGTACCTCTTCTTTGGTGCACCTCTATCACAGTGACCAGTGGAGAGCTCACCATATAACACGATCTTGGGAAAGCGATGGTCCTCCATTCTGGAGATGTGACCTACCCAGCACAGTTTGATCTTCAGCAGCGTGGATTCGATGCTGTCGGCCTCTGCCATCTCGAGTACTTCAATGTTAGGGATGAAGTCACTCCAATGAATGTTGAGGTTGGAGCGGAGACAACACTGGTGGAAGCATTCTAGGAGCCGTAGGTGATGCCGGTAGAGGACCCATGATTCGGAGCTGAACAGGAGTGTGGGTATGACAATGACTCTGTATATGCCAATCTTTGTGAGGTTTTTCAGTTGGTTGTTTTTCCATACTCTTTTGTGTAGTCTTCCAAAGGTGCTATTTGCCTTGGCGAGTCTGTTGTCTATCTCATTGTCGATCCTTGCATCCGATGAAATGGTGCAGCCGAGATAGGTAAACTGGTTGACTGTTTTGAGTTTTGTGCGCCCGATGGAGATGTGGGGGGGCTGGTAGTCATGGTGGGGAGCTGGCTGATGGAGGACCTCAGTTTTCTTCAGGCTGACTTCCAGGCCAAACATTTTGGCAGTTTCCGCAAAACAGGACATCAAGTGCTGAAGAGCTGGCTCTGAATGGGCAACTAAAGCGGCATCGTCTGCAAAGAGTAGTTCACGGACAAGTTGCTCTTGTGTCTTGGTGTGAGCTTGCAGGCGCCTCAGATTGAAGAGACTGCCATCCGTGTGGTACCCGATGTAAACAGCGTCTTCATTGTTGAGGTCTTTCATGGCTTGTTTCAGCATCATGCTGAAGAAGATTGAAAAGAGGATTGGTGCGAGAACACAGCCTTGCTTCACGGCATTGTTATGGAGACCTTGTTGGTTTTCATGCAGTTGGATAACCATGTTGAGGAACTTTGGGGGGCATCCGAGGTGCTCTAGTATTTGCCAAAGCCCTTTCCTGCTCACTGTGTCGAAGGCTTTGGTGAGGTCAACAAAGGTGATGTAGAGTCCTTTGTTTTGTTCTCTGCACTTTTCTTGGAGCTGTCTGAGGGCAAAAACCATATCAGTAGTTCCTCTGTTTGCGCGAAAGCTGCACTGTGATTCTGGGAGAACGGCGACACTAGGTATTATTATATTTAGGAGAATCCTAGCAAAGATTTTGCCTGCAATGGGGAGCAGCGTGATTCCACTGTAGTTTGAGCAGTCTGATTTCTCGCCTTTGTTTTTGTACAGGGTGTTGATGATGGCATCACGAAGGTCCTGAGACAGCTTTCCTTGGTCCCAGCAGAGATTGAAAAACTCATGCAGTTTGGCATGCAGAGTTTTGCCACCAGCCTTCCAGACCTCTGGGGGGGATTCCATCCCATGCTTTGCCACTTTTCAGTTGTTCAATTGCCTTATATGTCTCTTCCCGGGTGAGGACCTCATCCAGCTCTAGCCTTAGGTGCTGTTGAAGGAGCTGGAGCAGGGCGGATTCTTGGACTGAGCGGTTGGCACTGAAAAGAGATTCAAAGTGTTCTGACCATCGGTTGAGGATGGAGATCTTGTCGCTGAGGAGGACTTTGCCGTCTGAGCTGCGCAGCGGGCTTTGGACTTGGGGTAAGGGGCCGTACACAGCCTTTAGAGCCTTGTAAAAACCCCTGAAGTTGCCAATGTCCGCGCTGAGCTGGGTTCGTTTGGCGAGGCTAGTCCACCACTCATTTTGGATCTCCCGGAGTTTGCTTTTTATATATACGTAATAAGCAAATTCCATCTAACAGAATTAATAGTCCTCGAAACCTGTTCTTTCTTTAATTGCCATGCCAATACCTTATGTGCTTTCTCTCCCCATTCATAATATCGTTGTTTAGTCCTGTTAATCATACACTCAAATTGATAGGATTGCAAATTATTATATTCCAGTTTCAACCTAGACAATTCTATTTTCTGATCTTCTGTAACATCTCTCTGAAATTCCTTTTCTAACTCACTAATCCGTTTCTCTAACTCAAGACTCTGATTTAATCGATTCTTTTTTATTTTAGAAGTATAACTAATTATTTGTCCTCTCAAATAAGCTTTCATAGCATCCCATAGTACAAATTTACTGTGAACAGAATTAGAATTTTCTTTCAAAAAGATATTGTTCTTTCAAAAAATCAATAAATTCCGTATTTTTTAACAACATTATATTAAACCTCCAACGGTAAGCCAATTGAACTTTCTCAGAAGTTATATATGTAAAGTATAACAGAGAATGATCCAAAATCACCCTACCTTTATATTTCACTTATTGTATTTTCCCCTGTAAATGTGCCGATACTAAAAATAAGTCAATCCTTGAAAACAATTCATGTCTAGCTGAATAAAAGGAGAAATCCTTCTCTAATGGATTAAGATGTCTCCAAATATCCACTAAATTGAGATCTTTCATCAATGCTTGTACCTGAACTGGCATTTTAGATTTCTTAACTTTCTTCGGGGACTTATCCAATAAAGGTTCCAAAACACAATTAAAATCACCACCAACTAAAACATTCTCATTAGCCTGACCCAGATATAAAAATGCATCAGAAATAAATGTTTCATCATCTTCATTTGGGGCATAAATATTAAGTAAAGTCCAAAATTCACTAAAAATCTTACAATTCAATTTAAGAATACATCCTGCCTTTTCCTCCATTGATTGTAATTCAAAAGATAAATTCTTATGTATCAAAATTGCTACACCTTTAGCCCTGGAGTTAAATGAAGAAGAATATACATGCCCTACCCAATCCTCTTCAATTTCATACTTTATTTGACATTCAGATGTGTTTCTTGTAAAAAAGCAACATCAATTTTCATTTTCTTAATATACGCCAAAATACATTTACGCTTTATCGGACTATTTAAACCTCGAACATTAAAAGTAGCAAACCTCATCTTTGACATATCTACTAATATTACTAAAAACTAATAATATCAATATATAAAGACTCAGATCAACATAAATAGGCCCTCCAATAGGGAAAAAACAAACCACACAAATTAAAGACTAAATAAAATGAAAATTTAAAAAAAGATAAAGTAAAAAAAAACAAAAACACTACCAAAAGGTAGTAATCCCTAAGCAATACTTGGGTGTGGATCACCCACCAGTGGCTAATGACTAATAGAACATAGAGTAAATCTCTCCCTCCCCACCCAAACAAAGAATAACAACAAGATATCATAATGACATAAAAATAAAGTAAGAATAAGAAAGTTCTTCTATTCATCCAAGAGATTCCAAACTCGGTGACCCCATTTCAAGAGAAATTGGACTCTTTCCATTCCCATTTCTCCCATTTCTACCATTTCTTCCATTTCCAGAACAACCAAATTTTTCTTTAGGAGACAATGGTGGACTACGTCTTTGTCCTCTTACATCTGGCAACGAATCAGCAAAAAATCATTGCTTCGTGCTCATTCTCAAAAAACCGAGATTGAAAGTTTCCACAAAACACCTTCAACACTGCCAGATAGCGAAAAGTAGACTTATAGCCTTTACGCCACAAAACTTCTTTAACTGGATTAAATCGACGCCGACACTAAATAACCTCTTGACTCAAATCAGGATAGAAAAAAACTCTACTATGCTGAATCATTAACGGAGCTTGTCGTTGACTCGCATTTTGCAAAGCTAGACAAAGTATTGTTTCTCTGTCCAAGTAATTCAAGCATCAAATTATCATGGGTCTCGGTGATTGACCAGGCAGAGGACTTCTTCTTAAGGGTCTATGAGCTCTTTCCAATACCAAGCCTCCAGAGAAAAATTCTTGCCCAATATTTGTGGAATCCATTCTGTAAAAAAACGAAGATGATCTTGTTCTTCCATACCTTCTGTTAAACCAACAATCTTCACATTATTCCTTCTACTTTGATTCTCCAAATAATCTACTTTCCTCTCTAACTCCTTCTCACATTCTCACAATTCTTTAACGGATTTTTCCACCTCCAACACTTCTTCTGTATTAGAAGCCACTTGTTGTTGACATTCCAAAAAAGTAGCATGAATTTTTTTGAATCTTCACAAGATGCTTCCACATGTATTTTAACTGTATTCAGTTCTAAACTGAGCCTTTGAGTCATTTCATTCAACATAGGCTGGATGATAATGTTTAACTGTTTACATTCTAATTTAGAAAAGCCCAGCCCTGCTTTCTCTAACATAATGGCAGAACCAGGTAACTGCAGCTCCTGATGCATCTCAACAACAGGCAGTTTAACAGTTTTACTGCGGGTCTGGACTCCCAGCGACGGCACCCTGACTTCCTCAGGGGGTCGACGCTGGTCTCCCCCTGCAACCCGTTATTGTTTCAAAAACTCACGGAAGAGATCAAGATATTCAAATTGGAGTAGTTCCTGAGACATTTCAAGCAATGGAGTCGTGTTCTTGCATGTCCCCTCCATTAAAGTTGGCAGGCTGCCAGAATCAGGATCCACTTCACGGACACTCGCACCTTCCTCCTGAGAATGGGTAATTCCAGTGATGTCCTTCTCCTGGTAAGTAGTAGTCATTTTTTTTCCAGCTCCCACAGGCAATCTTTGTGGTTTAGGCATGGAAGAAATTAAACCTGAGGCTGTAGCAGGCTGTTTAGGCCCTAAATCTTCAACACTCCAAAAATGTAGTTTCTTCTGCACGAGGTTTAATCTTTTTACCATTAATGGCCATAACAGTTCCTTGATACTTTAAACTAAGTTTTAAAAAAGTTTAAACTTGAAAACAAAGAGTTAAAAATGGTTTCTTAAAAGTCTGGCCAGAGAGGTCGAGATTACACGTCGTGACTCTACGCCATCTTGCCATGCCCCCGCCAACATCCTTCATTGATGGAGATAATTTAGTTAAACCTTCTGTAGGTTATTAATATTGACCATTAAATGCATGATATTCCCTTTAAAAAAAAACAATGAACTTAGCTTCCATAATGGATGATTGTTGCATTGTGATTCTTTTGATAGAGGATAAAGGAAGAGTTTTAGTGGTGGCAGTCAAAGGACTTCCAAAGAAGAGAGCAATCAAAATGGTGACCAGGAGAAGTGTCATTTCTATTAGAATTAAATGTCAGCAATGCAGGACTTGCAAAAGGGTTATTGGCCCATTGAAATGCAGAGAACATCATGTGAGTTGTCAGGAAACTTTATAGGTGTCGTTAAGGTGAATAGAACTGAAGGACTATTGTCTGGCATTCTGACACACAAGAATGTGAATGAAGGAAACTATCATGTGGAAGCTGTAAACTCGGAGGAGAGTATGCCTTTTGATAAATGATTTGTCATCCATAGAGAATATGATATGGGCACCTCTTTCCCCACATGCTACTTTTTCAATTCAAGGCATTCACTTGCAAAGATTTCACACTTTGATGTTTCTTCCTTAAAAAATCCACCTACAAAATGTTTGAGGAGAATGTACATCCTATTGTAAAATTACATACAAAGTAGTTACAGGGAGTACATTAACAAGTCATAAGGGTATGTATGGCAGGTCTATGGCTCCTCATTTGTATTTCAATGAAAGATTATTCCCCCACATTGGCTGATATAGTGAGGTTGTCACATTTTTTTTAACCACACATTTCCATTGGAAGAAATGAAATGTACTCTTTGATATTCATTTCAGTGACTTCTTAATGCACTCTATATTCAATGAAGTATTTTTGAAGTGTAATCATTCCTCAAATTCAGACATGGCACATTTGAGTTGTGCATAGCAAACTCATTCACACAGCTGCACAATAATGACCATAAAATCTATTTCAATAATATTTGGTGAAGAACTAATGCTAGGCAGATCACTGAAAAAGAAACTCTCCCATTATTTTTTGTTCAAATGCCACAATATGTGCTTCTGTATTTTCCTCAGAAAGCAAAACTTCAGCAGTGAAGCATTCCATCAGTGCTACGCAGTGGAATTAGCCCCTGATTTTCTGCTTCACTTTTCTTAAAAGCACAACCTTTCTAAAAAGAATGGTTCCAAGAGGCACGCTTAAAATATGGAACACAGGAACACGCTCTATGGGCCATAATATCTGCTACCTTTTAGTATAATCGCAACTGACTTTCATGTACATCCCATAGCCATTCAATGATTACAGGAACCTTTTTCCAATGAGGGCAATCACATTCAAATTAATTAAACTCCCCTATTAATTTTGGATCTCCCCTCTATCTAGTTCAGTGTTTCCCAACCTTTTACTCACAGACCACTTTAAGTATTCCCTTTGCCATAAGTGTTCTGTGATTAGTAAGGGATTGCTTAAGGTGGTCTGTAAGTAGGAAGGGAAGGTTGAGAATCACTGCTCCAGACCCAATTATTATTGAAATATTTTGCTTGAGAAAAATTGTCATTGGACCATTTCCTTTGGAGTTATGAAACTGTGCACATAACAAATCAATTTGGAATGATTAAAACAGTGGTTTTCAAACTTTTTTCTTTCCACCCACATACCACCTTAAGCAATCCCTTATTAATCACAGAACACTTATGGCATAGGGAATACTTAAAGTGGTCTGTGAGTGGAAATTAAAAGGTTGAGAACCACTGATCTAGTTGAATGATTAACAATCTCAAATATTATCTCAATTTCTTTTGTCTTCGATCCTGCCCGACTTGTTGAGTATTTACTGCACTCCTGTTTTAATTTTGGTCTCTTTATTTTCCTTGAGGCAACACTGTTCATTAGTAAAGCCAAATTAGAAGAAGAGGACGGTAAAGAGTGCAAATTACTGCTGATGGATGGTAGTTATCTGCACTCCTCAGTGGTTGCTGATGTGGGAATGTTTGTCAATATAAGAGAGTTTACTGCAGAGAGAAAAACATAAGGAAAATCTTCATAGAAATTTATCAAAGATGGAAAAAGTTCAAAATGCAAAAAGTGACAAAATGAGAAAATACAAACAAGGAATTAAAACTGACTGAAAAATAATTAATTTCCTGGTGGGTAAAAATGAGAATTAAACAGGGTAATGCAAACGGAAAGTGTTAAAAACCCTCAGCAACATCAGTGGAAAAAGTAACAGTCTACTTTTAAGATCTGGAGTTCTTCACCACAACTGGGAAAGAATGAAGATGTGTTAATGTCTCTCCTCCATAGCTGTCTGACTTGCTGAGTTTAAGCCCCACATTTTTGTACTTATTTCAGATATACTGCATCTACAGTTTATTTTTAAAGTTCTGAATAAATAATACACAGGTGAATGAAAGGTCACAAATGCTGATAAGAAAGACAAAATCAGGTTGAACTCAGATCAGCTATGATTTTATAAAGTGATAGAGAAAGCTTAGGGAATGGAGTAGCCTACTTATGGTCCTTATTTGTTTGTTCACCTATCCATCAGATTTGTTATCTGCCTTTGTCATATGACATTTTGGAACAGTCAAAAGGGGCTGATTTACCTATTCTTTGGAACAGCTGAGTAATCAAAGGCTCCTGTGGATTTCAAATACCTTGTCACATTTTTTGTTGTTTCTGGAGTGAGTGCTACAATGGCAGAGGAATTGAACTTCAAATGATTCTTCAGTCCAAAGATCTATCTCCTTTTAATGATTAATCAAATCGATCAAGATTCAATTTATTGTCATGTAATAAAACAGTGTCAGATTTCCCATTCTTTTGCCTGCTGAAAGGCAGACAGATTTGCCATCAGCATAAATTGCCTGAAATACCTCTTAGTCAGAGAAAGTGAAGCAAAAGTGACATGGCTATGTTGTGCGCCGCCAGCATGGAGATGAATTGGATGATGGAGGGTCTGACCTGCTTGCCAGCTGTCTACTGCAAGCGCATGGACAGTGGAGAGCTGGTCCCGGAGAGGAGGGCCATAGGGCAGGATGATAGCATTTATGACAGCAGACCCGGCTTTGGAACAGTTGGGGAACTAATCATACAGCTCCTCAAAGAGGACGAAGAGGAGAGGGTTGATCTGGTGGTGAGGGAGATTTCCGCATGTGGCTTTAACCAGTTTGGTGTAGAGCTGGAGGAATGGGGTGGTAGAGCCAGGTGCTGGTGGCTTTCAGGCTCTCCACCAGCTTGTTGGGCTGGCCCTCATGCACACCCTGGTGGCCCAGCTGGATATGGAAGAGGGCATTGATGCTAGTCATTGGTGAGGTCCTCACCCTGGGCTCCAGGTCCAGGAACACACTGGATGTCTAACCGCACCCCTCTGAGTTCTGCATCTTAAGTGCTGTCTTGTTTGCCTTGTTGTAGAGCCAGTCCTACCCACCAAGTGTGGGTCTTTCAGCCACAGGGCTCCCTCACTGGTCCACCGCTATGGTTACTGTCCCATGGGTCATCTTCTCTGTATCTCCTTCTCAGATGGGGGGGGGTGATGATTGCTCTGTTTTCTTGTGCCCCACATCAGTCCTCTGCTTCCCTGGAGTCTGCCACCCTCATGGCTGCTGCCAATCAGAGGCGCCGCCATCTTGTGTACAGACCCCATGGTTGCAGGATTTTAAATAAAACTCCCTTCGGCTCCTTTAACAAGCTGTCAAAGCCTATGTTGACTGGGCAGTTGGAACCTTTGGGAGTGCTGTATCTCCACTCCTCGCTCTCCATGGGTCCGAGGGCTGCCGTTACAGCAGCTCCAGCAGCGGGTAATTCAAAAAGCAGCTATTAGTGTACATTATTTTTTCCACACTTTGCCGTGCTTCTGTTATTCATTATAATGGCTGCATTTGCCTCTTTGAATAAACTTCAAACTGATGTTGTAAGTAATGTTTCAAATCTCAGATTATATCTCTTGTTTTATTCATGTACTTGACTATTTTAATTTTATAAAGTGTTATTTTTGAATGTAATTTGGCACTATAAATGAATGGTTTATCTGCTGTTAGTGTATTAATTGGAGTCACCATATAATTTATTGTAGGTGATAAAGGTTGCTGCCTGATGTAATTACATCACAAATAGACTACACAAAAGAGTCTGGAAAAACAACCAACTGAAAACCCCCACAAAGATAAGCGTATACAGAGCTGTTGTCATACCCACACTCCTGTTCGGCTCCGAATCATGGGTCCTCTACCGGCATCACCTACGGCTCCTAGAACGCTTCCACCAGCGTTGTCGCCGCTCCATCCTCAACATTCATTGGAGCGCTTTCATCCCTAACGTCGAAGTACTCGAGATGGCAGAGGTCGAAAGCATCGAGTCCACGCTGCTGAAGATCCAGCTGCGCTGGGTGGGTCACGTCTCCAGAATGGAGGACCATCGCCTTCCCAAGATTGTGTTATATGGCGAGCTCTCCACTGGCCACCGTGACAGAGGTGCTCCAAAGTAAAGGTACAAGGACTGCCTAAAGAAATCTCTTGGTGCCTGCCACATTGACCACCGCCAGTGGGCTGAAATCGCCTCAAACCGTGCATCTTGGCGCCTCACAGTTTGGCAGGCAGCAACCTCCTTTGAAGAAGACCGCAGAGCCCACCTCACTGACAAAAGGCAAAGGAGGAAAAACCCAACACCCAACCCCAATCCAACCAATTTTCCCCTGCAACGGCTGCAACCGTGTCTGCCTGTCCCGCATCGGACTTGTCAGCCACAAACGAGCCTGCAGCTGACGTGGACATTTACCCCCTCCATAAATCTTCGTTTGCGAAGCCAAGCCAAAGAAAGAAGACAAAGAGACCAGTAATGGTGTTGATGAAATATACTAATGGTAGAAGTTCCTTTGTATTTCAGAAATGTTGAGTGTGTCCACTTGAAGGACCAGAGAAGTGTTTAGAAATAACATTTCTACCACAGTAGGAAATTGCAAAACTAAACTAAAATGGTCAGACCTTACTTACAGGGTTAAAAACTTTAAATACAATTGCAGGTTTTAATCAGTTGTCATCCAGAATGTGGAACTGCCATCCTTAACAGTACAAAGTATTGTTCATCATTTTATTTTCAGCAAATACAATCCACGTTTAACACACCTGTATAAGTTTGGAAATCTTCCAGTAATGGTGATAAAAGAGATGTCCTAGCACTGGAAATCAGCACAAATTGGTTGATGATTTGTCTTTTGTTAGCTTCTGGAAAACAGCAGCTCCTTTGTAATCTCCTTCTCAGTGTCAAGGAATCACGGGACTAGTGCATTGATTAGCAATTAAACTCACCACAAAAGGTTAGGACTTGTACTTTTGTTACCTTTTAATTAGGAGAATTCTGCTCTTCCAGTGTCACACTATCCTGAAGTAAAACATATGTCTTCTTTCCTGCTGCGTTTATATTTTCCCCAGAGAATCATTCACGACTCAATTTTCCTTTCTCTCTCTTCAGCCACTCTTTCTTTCCTTCTCTTTTCAATTTCTGTTCTAAATTTTGCATTAATTTGTCCAAAATCCTCAACTCAATGGTTTTACATTGTTAGCTTTCCAATGGATCACACAGTATCTGCGGAAAAGAGAGATTTCGTGTTTTTGATCAAACAACATTTGTGGGCATTGAGAAAGAGAACTGACTCCAGTAGTCAGTTTTAGGTTGCACAGAAGACAAAGAAAGTATGGAGAGGACATTTTCCCTTTATCTCATCCATTTGTACTATCCATATCCTCCAATAACTATCCCCCTCCACCTCCCCCCCACTTCCCAGAACTAATTGATGTTCATACTTCAGAAAAAGGGAAGGGCCTTGCCTGAGTTATGGATTCATACAGAGTTATGCATTCATACAGATGTCTAGCCATAAAATGTGTCACAGCCCAAATAGTTCAGGCCAAATATTAACCACCCATGTACACTGAATCTGACACTACTCCTAATTTACTCATCCATTTCCCCTATTTCCAACCCTCACCTGCATTCTCAAAGCAATTTATGGCAGCTAATTAACTTGACCACCTGCACACCTTTGGAGTGTAGGAGGAAACCAGAGCACTCACAGGGAGAACATGCAAACTCCACTCAGAGAACACCATAGATCAGGATTTATCTGGGTATCTGATATTGTGAGGCAGGGCTCTTCTAGCTGTGCCATGGTGCTGTCCACTACTCTCCCCATGGCTGCTATGTGACCTGATGAATGTTTTCAGCATTTTCTGTTTTATCTTTCAGATTTCTGGAGTAATTTTTTTTTAATTTTCAATCTCCCATGGCAGGGCTCACCCAAACATATGGGCTTTCATTGAAAGAAATTATGCATTATTTTTAATAGAATCAACTATTTATCACACAGGAGATTTAAGATCAATTTCTGAGTGTAATGCAATGCCACATCTATGTGAGCATATTTCAAGCAATCAACTGAGTGAATTTCTAGTAATTTAAGTTACTTTATACAAAATAGGAATATGAAAATGCTTTTTCTTAAACCCTTTCACATTACAAATCGCATGACTTGCACAATTTTCCATCTCTGCAACACTGACTAAAAATAAAACTGGTAACATTTTGCATAATTATTTCTGAAAATGTTATGCATCAGAGTTATATTATCACAGAAAGATTAAGTTTGTAATAAACCATTCAATTCTCAAGCAGGGAAAGCCAATAGGACACGTTCAATAACACTGAGAAAAGAACCAAGAAATTAAATGGAAAATGTCAACTGGAAATGAGTTATAATAACGTTCTTTAGCATCACCTTAGTCCTCAAGGTCGACCTTATAAAGACTACGTTTAAGTTGTAATATAATGTGGCTGCAGTATGTTTTGGAGGGCAGAATTGTTAAAAATGAAAATCAATTCATGAGGAATGATTGAGATTACTTCACAAAAAATAAAATTGGATGTCTTCCAGTTCTGTTGTCCATATTCGTCTTAAACCTTTTTTTTTCAGATGTACTTTAAAACTATCTTCCCAATGGTCTCCTTAGTTTCATGCTAAATATTGTTTATTAAGCACCTTGAGATGTTTTGCAGAATTAAAAGAGGCAAACTAAAAGAATCAACACCATTGGAATCTTAAACCGAGTGCAATGAGGTTGCAAGGTCATCTATATACAACCATTTATTATCCAATAAGAATCATGGCCCATCCTGTCATTACCCAATGGCTATTCAGATTCACCTAGATTCAATCTAGTGAGGATTCAAATCGCTCTTCACTTTATCTGATGGCCCATCCAATTCCCATCACAGAGAAATGCCCCCCTGGAGGTGTCCAACTCTGGATGAGACGTTGTTTATCTTCTCTCTTTAATGGATATTGCAAGTTCCCAGAGCAAAAAAATAGTTGAGTTTGTCAACACACATTGGTCTATCTACATTCCTCAATGAATACCAAACAAGTTCCAGAGTATCTTTGCCATTTTATTTCTATATCCAAAATAGTTTCCATGGATGCTGAATTATATTAGAGCCTGTAATTGTCATAAGATTAATTAGAATGTTGCAGAGCTCATGAGAGACAATTAATACATCCTTCAAAACATTATCATTCCAATTTAAAGGTATTTCTTGTAAGTTTTAAGGGATCCAGTATAAGCCTTTGCTTATGACATTAACACTGGAAAGGTTGGAATTCTCAGAAAAGAACAGAGTTCATGTATTAGGCCGAACACCTTTCAACAAAACTGACACAGCTTGTTTGCGGATTTCAGTTGCCCTCATGTCATAATGAAAATGGATGAAGAATAAACAGATTGATGCCATGTTGATTAGTTTCCTCGTAACATGAACAAGATTGTGCCTGAGGACTAAAAGATAATACATTCTTCAAGTCAGGAGTTGGCATCTAGTAAGCAAACTGTACGATATGGCGCCACAGCTTTGAAGTTAAATAAGAATCTGTAACAAATGCTTACTTTTCAGACTTCTTTCTCTGGATTATTTCCCTGTAGTTCCCTTGCAAATCAGATGAAGTTTTCAGAAAATTGAAAAAGTAAAATTCAGCATTTTCAGCTCTTACCCATTGAATTGCAGATGCCTTCTGGCTGCAGGGGATGCTTAGGGATTCTTTGATTGCTATCCCCCCTTGAATCAACAGTAGCCAACAAGAATGTTCTTTGATGTACATCTAATTCTGAAACAAGATCAGAATCCACTTACAGATGCATGACGCTGGCCAGCTGACACTGCATTGAAGTTGGCCGAGATATCTCCAAACTTCAAATGTTGAACTTTCTTGTCCTGTCATTGCTGCAGGAAATGTAGCAAATTGCTGGAGCGTAGGGGTGGCACAGTTAGCGTAGTGGCTAGTGCAAAGCTGGTACAATGCCAGCCACCCTGATTCGAATCTGGCACTGTCTGTAAGGCACTGTTTGTATGCTCTCCAGATGTCTGCATGGGCTTTCTCCAGGTGTTCTGGTGTCCTTCCACCTTGCAAAATGCACAGGGCTTTAGGATAATTGAGTGTAATTGGGCAGCAGGGCCTTGTGGGCTTGGAGGGCGTGATCCTGTGCTATATGCCTACATTTAATTTTTTTAAAAATTATAGGAGGCCGAAGGGTGAGCTTACAGAGATATTCAAAATCATGGGTGCCATAGATAAGTAACTTTTACTTATCTTTAATAATGTTTTACCCCAGGATGGAAGAGCCTAAAACTAACGGGCATACATTTAAGATGAGGGGAAAAATGTTTTCAAAAGAATCTGAAGGGCATCTTTTTCACAGAGAGGATAGTGGTTCTGTGGCAGCAACTGCCAGAGGAAGTCATTGTGATGGATGTAATTGCATTGTTTAAAATACATTTAGACAGATACCTGGATAGGAAAGATTTAGCGATGAATGGGCCGAATGCAAACAAATGAGACACGCTTAGACGGCAACGTGATCAGAATGGATGAGTTAGGCCAGAGAGCTTCTTTCAATACCCCAGTGACACAAGTTTATCAGCTGCCATTCATTCTGGATTCTGGAGTCCTAATGCCTCATTTCAATCTGAAAGTAACTCTTCAGCTCCCTTGCCTGTCACTTTAGTTATCCAAAACAGTAACCCATTTCCCTCTGTGTAAAATTTGTTTTATTAATTATTTCCCTTCCAAAGGAAAGCCAAAGTGAATACCTGAGGCATGTTCAAAGGGATAGGTTCCTCGGGATAATCACTGGGGAGTTAGCACAAGTGAATGCTTATTCATAAGTTCTGTGTGGTAATCATTATTGGAGCAGTGTCAGGAGGTCATTGGCAAAGTTCATCTAGTGAGTAGAGTGCTGCCACATTCACATAGGACTTCCAAGCATTCATATCCAAGGATGGAGGTAAATGCCAACAGTTTGATATGAAACTGATGGCATTTTCAAACAAGCTTTTAACAACTAATGTTTGATGAGTGTATGTGTGTGTCACATAATCTTTGTTGAATCTTGCACTCTGCATCACAAAGACCAAATATTTCCACCATAGTGTTTGGCTTCATCCTTGTCTCAGCTTAGCCCAATTACTACTAATTTGTAGTGCAAAAAATAAACTGTACACAGTGTAAACATTTAAACAAATAAAAGAACTATAAATAGTTAATGAATGTAAACAAAGTGTGCAATACAGAGAACAAAAGAAAATCTATGAAGTGCACAAGAGTTCTAAAATTACTCCCTGATCGAGTTTGTTATTGAGGAGTCTAATGGTAGAGAGGTAACAACTGTTCCTGAACCTGATGGTATGAGTCTTGTGGAACTTATACCTCTTTCCTGATGGCAGCAATGAGAACAGAGCATGTGCTGAGTGGTGTGGGTCTTTGATGATTGTTGGTGCGCTCCAACAGCAGAGTTCTGTATAGATGTACTCAATAGTGGGGAGCGTTTTGCCTGCGATGTCCTGGGCTGTGTAGACTACCTTTTGGAGGGCTTTATGCTTAGGGGTATTGGTGTTCCAATACCAGGCAGTGATGCAGCCAGTCAGCATACTTCCCACCACACCTCTGTAGAAATTTTCCAGGGTGTCTGGTGTCATACCAAACTTCCGCAAACTCCTGAGGAAGTAGAAGTGCTGACATTCTTTCTTCATGATGCCATTGGTGTGTGGGATCCAGGAAATATCCTCTGAGATAGTGACTCCCAAGAACATAGGTTTGCTCACCTTCTCCACCTCTGATTCTCCAATAATCACTGGATTGTATACCTCTGACTTTCCCTTCCTGAAGTTGATAATCAGCTCCTTAGTTTTGGTGACATTGAGTGCAAGATTGCTGTTGGTGCACCATACAACCAAGTTTTCAATCTCTATCCTGTAGGCTAACTCATCCCTTTCCTTTGTACAACCCACTACTGTGGTATCGTTGGCAAATTTGTAAATGGTGTTATTGTCATACTGAGCTACACAGTCATAGATGTAAAGTGAGTAGAGCAAGGGGCTAAGAACACAGCCCTGTTATCTCTAGAGATGACAGGTCATGGCTGTAGTTGGCTCATCTTAATCTTCTTTTAAGGTATGAGCAAAACAGATTCTGTGGAGAGAAAAATAGAAAGAGAATTTCAAGTCAGTAACTTTTATCTTATTCTCTTTAAATACAAGTTATTCAACATTCTGATGTCTATGACCTAACTTGCTCCAAGTCTTGTAAACTCACAGCCTTTTGCGATCTGGCTCACACTGATTTCACTTGGGCATTATCAACCCTTCTCTTCCTCCCTGTCTCTGTCATCTCCTTGAGACTTGTAAGACATCTGCACTCCTCCATGGTTCTCATAGTCTTCAGTTGATGAGCCCTATGTTCTGGAGTTCTTCTATAATCGTCTCTACCTTCTCTTCTCCCATAGGATATGAAAACCTTAAAAGATAACACTGTGACCAAGCTTTGTAATCAGTTCTTTCATATTTTTTTTGCATTCTTGCAGTGAGATGGGGTGTTTTGCAAGTTTAAAAGCAATCTTGAAAAGGAATATGAAAAAACCCAAAAATATGCTGGAAACAACCAGCAGGTCAGGGAGCATCTGTGGAAGGAGAAACACAGTTATTGTTTCAAGTCAAAGATCCTTCATCAGAAGGTTCAATACTGTTAATTTTGTTTCTGCTTCCAGAGATACTGCCTGACCTGCCAAGTGTTTCCAGTATTTCCTGGATTTGTTCCTGATTTCCAGTGTCTTCAGTTGTTTGCTGCATGTTAATGGAGTCAGGTTATCTACCAAGGTGACATGAGCTCTTCAGTTCTGTCCAGCTTCAATTATTTAATAGTTTATCAAATTAGCCAGAAATAATTTCCATAACCGGATATTAGGTGATGTCATAATATGCAATCAACCTGTTGAGTTGGGCTGTGGGGCAACAATGGCCATCAAGCTCTCTCTTAGCTTCAGTCTGTGTGCGGCTGAAAGATTTGATTTATTTTCCTGCAGCCAGCATGCTTGTATTGCAAGCATCCATTGCAAGCTTTAAAATATTAATGGAATGATCAAAGACAGGCTGAATCAATTTCCTAACTTAAGAGCCAGAGGCAAATAAAGAATAAATGGTTTCATAATAGAAATTTATTTCCCTGCAATGGTATTAATCTGCAATATAAGGCTAGTTGTCAGAATAGAAAGAAGGGGAACTGACATGATAGAAGGAGTGGAGATCATTCTGTTGGCTGAAACCAGTGTGATCATTTCTTTTTTTATTTCAAGAGGGTTTAATTAGAGTGATGGGATTAATTGCATTAAGATTAATATATTCCAAGAATACAATATCTTTTTTCAAACTTTGCCAAAATTTTTACCTCAATTTTTTTTTTAAGGATTTAAATAAATATGCAATGAAATTCCTCTGGAAAGGTAAGAGTCTCTATAGAAAAATTAAAATGGAAGAATTAAGTGGGAGGACTACTGCTTCCTATCTTCATGGCTTATTATCAAGCAGCTCAAATGAGATTTCTTACTTTTTTTGAGGGAGAGAGAAAACCAGCATGGGTTAAAGTAGAATGGAAAAAAATAAAGTATGATAGAGCGAAGCAGAAGAGTTCATATATAAATGACATATAAAGTTAATGGTTGGTGTAAAAAAATACCACTTTTGAAACATAATTAATGTTTGGAATAAGATAAATGATGAAATAGGAACTAAGGTGGTGGGGGGGGGGGGTGCAGGTGTTGCCTAAGACACCGTTATTTCAAAACTACTTATACCTTCCTCAAACTGGCCTCAGTTTTTAAGTATTTGGTCCCATAAAGGGATCAAAAATATTGAAGATTGTTATGAGTAGGGTCAACTGATGTCATTTCAACAATTAAGGAATAAATATGATATAGCTGGTAACATTCTGTTCTGTTATTTCCAATTGAGAGCATATTTAAGAGAAAAATTAGGTTCAGCTATGTCATTACCTATTTGTAGTGAAAGGGAAAATCTTGTTAGAAGGGATAATATTAAAAAATTAATTTCTACAATGTAATTTTAATTCAAACAGGAATCCCTAAACATGGAGTTTATAAATCTAAACAAAGGTGGGAGGCAGATTTAGATATTAAAATTAATGAGCGAAGATGGTCAGAGTTATGCCGAGGCTATCTGATTAATATGATTCACGTGAGGTATAGACTAATTTTCTACCTTCACCACAAAAATTGAATAGAATGAAATCAGACTTATCGGCACAATGTTTTGGATGTGGTGTAGAGGTGGGAACTTTTTTGCACTCAACACGGTCATGTCCCAAAGTAAAGCAGTTTTGAGTGAATTTAGGGAACTTTTTACAGAAGGTTTCAAATGTATTTCCACAAAATCCAGATTTATTCCTATTAGGGAATAGACAAGGGATGAGACCTACCTTAAAATTATTAATATATCAAATAGAATTTGTTAAAATTGCATTTGCAGTGGCAAAAAAATGTATTGCAACTATTTGGAAATCAGACTCATATTTGGCTATGGAAAGATAGAATGCAGAAATTCAGAGTTGTATTCCTTTAGAGAAAATTACATATAATTTGAGAAATAAATACAGTATATTTATGAAAATTTGGTGCTTGTATATGCAAATTTTAGGTATAAATATGTAATAGTCTTCTTCCTTCCCCTTCAGTCCTGTATTGATCCTCTCCAAATTGTCCATTTAGAAGCTTGGTTAAAGTCCTGTGTGTTTTTCTGTGCTTCTCGTAGGGGAGGTATATAGTGTATTTTTGAAATTTATTTTTGTTGTAGTAATTCATTGTAATATGGAAAATTTAAATAAAATATTCAAAAAAAATTGAGGGTTCAATTAAAGTGGAATTAAGTCATCTCACAACTGTACCAGTTGGGCTGCACCTGGTGCATTGTGCAAAATTATGCCTATTTACTTCAGAAAGAATGAATTTGTCACAGAGGGAATGCAACAAAGATTCACTCAACTGATTCTGGTTATGGTGTGTGAGCTGCATATAAAGGAATTGAGCAGAGTGAGTAGAAATTTGAAGGTTGTGAGATGGCCATAACAAAACACCTAATTTTTTTGGAAAAACTTGATGCATACATAGAGGATGTTTCCTCTGACATGAAAATTCAGGCTCAGAGAGCAGACGTTAAGTTCAAGGGGTAGGCTATTTGGGCCTGACATAAGGAGACATCCCTTCACTTATAGGATGATCGTGTTTTGTAATTCTCCACTAATGGACAGAATTTGTCATTGAGTTAATTCCAAACACTCATCAATAATCGAGAGAAGTAGGGATGGTCCAGGAAAATGGTATTGAGGTAGAAAATCAGCCATTGGTGAAGAAGTGTGCAGTGGACTAGAAGGGCCAAATGGCCCTTGTCACATTTGTGGCCCGAAATGTGAAGTTAATAAAACATTAAACACAAGTTTTATCAGGTAAACTTCTCAGGGTCTTTATTCTCCAGTTTCCTTTGTTCTCCTGCTTGTGCTCTTATCTCCCTCTTCTACCACGTGACTTCCGGTGCATCTCATACATATTCATTATCATGACATCCCTCCTTTAATTAGAAATAAACTTTACCTTCACTTACCAATATCCCTCGGAAACCTACAAACATCGTAACTAATGGTAATATTATAACTCAACTACATAAAATTTACTTCCTACAGCACTCATACATGCACTTTATGATAAAAGATTAAAATACTGTCCCAAAGTTCTTATTAAAACTATGGCACAAAGTCTTCATATCGTTTGGGCACTTTCCGGTTTCGTTTCGGCCTGCCTGCGATATTGTCGTCGCTTCTCGGTTGTTCACTCTCAGCGTCGTAAATATTGCTCGCCACGGCTTCGGGTGTTTCTGGCGCTCTAGTCACTTCATCAGAAGTGCTGGTAACTGCCTCTGGAACATCATCAGGTCTCTCAGTTTCAGCATCTCGTATTGGCCTTTCAACCTCTTCGCTCGATGTATCTCTGGACTGGTACCTTTTTACACCTGATACATTTCTCTTATACAGGACTCCAGTCGGAGACTTGACTGTCACCATACTGCCACTTCTGGATACGACAGTATAGGGTTGATGGTAATAAGGTGTGTCTAGCTTACCACCAGTTTCATGCCTCACTAGAACATTATCTCCTGGCATGATGTCTGAGTACTTGGCTCCACATTTCGAATCTGTGTACAGCTTTGCTGCACCTTTCTTTTCAGCATCGTGGTCCCTCATCTCCTGGTCAGCTCGGATTTCCTTTATTTCTGACATTTTTGTGTGGATTTTTCTTCCAAAAAATGCTTCTGCAGGACTTTTTCCAATGGTTGCATGAGGCGTTGCTCGATAGACAGCCACATAAGGTAACAATGCTTCTCGCCAATTTTGTCCTTCAGCGTGTGCAATCCTCAATCGTTTTTCAATGGACTGATTTTGTCTCCCTACTTCTCCATTGGTTTGCGGCCATTTTGGAGTTACTTTATGATGGTGGATACCTGTGGTCCTCATCTGTATTCCGCAAATATCTCTGAAATAAATTGTGGACCATTGTCAGAGTATAATGTAACAGGTAATCCATATCTTGCGAATATCTCTGCTAATGCTTGTATTGTTTTTTCAGTGGTTGTGGACTTCAACACCACGTACTCATAGTATCTGCTGTAGTAATCTATCACTACCATAATTGATTCACCCGTCGGTAAAGGTCCAAGAAAATCAACAGCTACGTCGATCCATGGTCCTGTCAGGAGTTGCGTACTCCGGATCGGTTCTGGCGGATTACTCCTACTTGTGATTTGACATCCGTGACAAGTTTTAACAAATTTCTCTGCGTCTTTATCACAAACTGGCCACCATACCTTGGTCCTGAGGTTTTGCTTGGTACCAACAATACCTAGGTGTCCTTCATGCGCTAAGGATACGATCTTCGGTCTCAATCTTTGCGGTATCACCAATCTGCAACCTCTTAATACACACTGTCTGATGCAACAAAGTTCGTCTCTAATGGGAATGTAAACCTTGTGAGTACACTTGTCCCATTGTCCACTCTGTATGTATTCTCTTACTTCCATGAGTTCTGGATCTCTCTCGACTTCCTTCGTAGTCACAGCTTTCGGTGTCGACTGAATAGCTATGAAGCGTACAAAGCTCTCTGTTTCTGTTCCCAATTCTGACTTGGATTGTGGACCACCATCCTTCACCAATCTTGACAGCGGATCTGCAATGTTTGCTTTCCCTGCAATGTGGATTACTTTACATTTGTAGGGTTTAAGTCTGAGTACCCATCTCTCTATTCTGGCACATGGTTTGGATCTAGGTGCATAGATCACCTTTAATGGCTTATGATCTATGATGAGTTCAAATTCAATGCCGTATAAATATGCATGGAACCTCTCACAGGCCCATACAAGTCCGAGTGCTTCTTTCTCTGTCTGAGAGTATCTTCTCTCCACATCTGATAACGATCTGCTGGCATAGGCAATGATTCTTGGTCCTCCATCATGCATCTGGACCAACACGGCTCCTAAACCAACCGGGCTGGCATCCGCTATGACTTTGGTTGATGCCGCCGGATCGTAATATCCAAGAGTTTTTGCATCTGTCAGGCTTTGCTTCAGCGCTGTGAACGCTTTCTTCTGCTCAGATCCAAAATGAAAAGGTACACCTTTCCTGGTTAGTTTCCTTAGTGGTTCTGCCACTGTAGCGAGATTAGGAATGAACTTTGCACAAAAATTGACCAATCCCAGGAAACTCCTCACCTCTGTTGCGTTCTGAGGTGCATGTGCCTCTGCAATAGCTTTCACCTTGGCCTCTGCAGGGTTTAGTCCTTCCCGTGTAAGTCTATGTCCCATGAAGTCCATTTCTGACACACCGAACTGGCACTTGTTTCCATTCACGGTAAGGCCTGCCTCCTGTAGTCTAGATAGTACACGCCTCAACCGTTTGTCATGCTCTTCCTTCGTTGGTGCATGGACTATGATGTCGTCAGAAATGTTGGGAACTCCAGGAATGCCTTGAATCACTCGATGGATTTTATACTGGTAGATCTCCGAAGCTGCATTAATTCCAAATGATAGTCTCTTGTAACGATACAATCCACAGTGAGTCACAAATGTTGTCACATCTCGGGAACCTGGATCCAGCTCTAATTGATGATAGCCCAATTTCAGATCAATTTTTGAGAATACCTTGCTGGTAGTTAGTTCTTGAAGTATTTCCTCCACTGTTGGTATAGGGTGTCGTTCACTAATTATAGCTTCATTGGCCATTCTCATGTCAACACATAGTCTTATGTTACCCTTTGGTTTGGGCACAATCACTACGGGACTGACCCATAGTGTCGAATGTTCCACTGGTTCAATAATGTCTTGTTCGATCAATTCTTTAATTTTGGCTTCGACTTTCCCACAAAGTCCAAACGGAGTTCGGCGCATTGGTTGTGCCTTGGGTTTGACCGTTTCATCTACCGCTAGCTTCAATTGTCAACCTTTCAGCTTTCCTACTCCTTGGAAGACTGCGGGGAATTCTTGCTTCATATCCTCGTATGACTGAATTGAATTGACACAAGCTCCAATATGAAGTATTGCCAGGTCTTGCGCTGTGCTTCTACTCAGCAATGGTTCTCCCCTCTCTTCTATGACCATAAACTCTGCTTCGGTGTACTTATCTCCAGCTTCAACAGTTGCAGTAAAACATCCAATGGTCTGCAATGGCTTGGTTGCTGTGTATGGATACAGTTTCTTGGAACACTTCTTTGAGGTACAGATGATCTTTTTCCTTTTCAACTTCTCCCATAAATGTCGATCAATCACATTACTGTCACTGCCTGAGTCTACAATGACCTGCACTGTCACTCCACCAATGATCACTGGGACCTTCTCATGATGTACTTCATTCAACGTAAATTGGTAACAACTCTGTCCCTCCTGGGTATCATCATTGTCACCATCTATCTGGCGAATGGTATCTTTCTTTCCAGGATACTTTCCTTTCCCCCAGGCTTTGCCTTTGGAAGTTGTACTTTTCCTCTTCTGGTCTGCATTGGACTTGCTTTTGCACTTCTTTGCAAAGTGGTCCTTACCTCCACACTTTCTGCAAACTCTGCCTTTGGCCGGGCAATATGGGTCTTTTCCAAAGTGACCTCAGTTTCCACATCTATAACATTCCACGTCATGTGTCGACGTATATCTTGGCTGGTTATGGCGATGTGAGAGCCTCTTAATTTGCTGGCTTGAGTTGTCTTTCAGGGTCATGGTATGAAATTGCCCTTCAACAGCCTCTAATGCAGCAGCAATGGCTAAAGCATCGGTGAGTTCCAACTCACTCCCTCTTTCCAGTAGACGTCTTCTGTGTTTATCTGATCTGCAGTGCTGTACGACTTGATCCAATAATTAGTTGTCCAAATCAGCTGGCATCCAACAGCTAGCTGGCGTAGTCTCGTCACGTACTGAGCAATTGTCTGGCCATCTTCTTGTCTCATTCTCCGAAACAAATGGTGTTGAAATGTAGCATTCGGTGTCACTACATAGTGTGCATTTAATGCATCTACCGCTTTCCGGTACTCATCCTTTCTTCCAGTATTCAAAAGTGTCTTAAATGTTTCCCGAACTGCGAGTCCAGCAGTGAAAAAAAGTAACGCCCTCCTCTGCGCTTTTTGTTCAACTGTACCAGTATCTAGAAATAGGCCACGACTGTCGGCGTTGGATTCAAATTCTTCCAGCCATGCCTTCCACTTCACACTTACAGTGCTTGCATCACCCGTTGGGTCAAAATGAGCAATCCCACTATGTGTTAGAAAGTCACCGTTTGCACCAGCCATGAGGAAATATTCCAGCCCCAAAAGTACTGAGACAAAGAGAAAATTCTTATCACCTTGAAGTTCTCTGTAATCCTCTGTAATCTTGTTTACTCTTTAATTTTCTTCAAGCTTCTTTCATCCTCGTCGCCAATGTCACATTTGTGGCCCGAAATGTGAAGTTAATAAAACATTAAACACAAGTTTTATCAGGTAAACTTCTCAGGGTCTTTATTCTCCAATTTCCTTTGTTCTCCTGTTTGTGCTCTTATCTCTCTCTTCTACCACGTGACTTCCGGTACATCTCATACATATTCATTATCATGACAGCCCTCTCCTCCTCTAATTCCTCTTTTTCGCATGTTAGACCCAGGCCTTTGTATTGTGACAGGTCGTAACTATACATGACAGGCACTGCCCACTACTTGGTCGGAAGACATACCACCTGCCAATCAAAGCTTGGCCCTACCCCACCCATTAGTGAACACCTTGCTGTTGACTAATTTAAATCCCTTGTACTTGGGCTTTGTAATTGACAGCCTCATTGGCACTGCACTAGACGCTCCAGCCTCCATGTACTTGGCCCTGGGCTATGGGCTGTTGTAATCGATTTGTCTGTGCTGGCACCAAGACATTGGAACCCTGTAAATGGCCTGGGATGGGCCCCCAAGCCCTCCAACACTATAAAAAGATGCCACATGTGCTCAGTTCACTGTCTTTGCCATCTTCAAGGGACCACCCTCTTTCATTCCAGGCTGAGTACTGTAGAATAGCACTGGAGAAATCATTGGTATAGGTTATAGGTTATAGGTTTGGGAGCATTTTAATTAGTGTCGCTAAGTAGCTAAACGTCGTGTCTGCACTGAGTCAAGAGGTAGCGGATGTTGTATTGTTTTTCCTTGATTGCTCTATGTACCCATTTCATTGTGTGTGTGTGTGTGTGTGTGTGTGTGTGTGTGTGTGTGTGTGTGTGTGTGTGTGTGTGTGTGTGTGTGTGTGTGTGTGTGTGTGTGTGTGTGTATTTTATTCCTATGTTCGTCTATAAATTGTGCTTGTATGTGTCTTATTCCCATTACCATTTTCCTATACTCATCTTGTGTTAATAAAATCTTTTACCAAATGATTTTTGCTTTGAGACCCATCAAATCTGTTTTCTCGCTCATAACAACCTTCAACCTTGCAGCAGTGAAAGTAGAGCTGGAAGGTTTGGTAGTCTCTTATCTGCTGTGTTAATTACAGGGCACTATCTCAGATGGTTCAGATTTCAGATTTATTGTCAGAGTTCATACATGAAATCACATACAACTCTGAGATTCCTTTCCCTGAAGGCCCGGCACAATTATCACTAATTGGTAGTGCAAAAAATAAACTGTGTACAGCGTAAACATATAAACAAATAAAAGAAATGTAAACAGATAACAAATGGAAACAAACTGACTGTGCAATACATAGAGAACAGAAGAAAATCAATAAGCTGCACGTAAGAGTCCTCAAATGAGTCTTTGATTGAGTTTGTCCTTGAGGAGTCTGATGGTGGAGAGGTAGCAGCTGTTCCTGAACCTGGTGGTGTGAGTCTTGTGGCACCTATACCTCTTTCCTGATGGCAGCTGTGAGAACAGAGCATGTGCTGGGTGGTGGGGGGTCATTGATAATTGCTCCTGCCCTCCTATGGCAGTGTTCTCTGTAGATGTATTCAATAGTGGGGAGACTTTTGCCTGTTGTGTCCTGGGCAGTGTACACCACCTTTTGGAGGTCTTTATGCTCAGAGGTATTGGTGTTCCCATACCAGACATTGCTGCAGCTGGTCAGAACACTTTCCACCACACCTCTGTAGAAATTTGCCAGTGTTTCTGGTGTCATACCAAACCACAAATTCCCGAGAAAGTAGAGGCACTGACTTGCTTTCTTCACGATGCCATTGGTGTGTTCAGTCCAGGAAAGATCTTTGGAGATAGTGACTCCAAAGAACCTAATTTGCTCACCCTCTTCACCTCTGATTCCCCAATGATCACTGAATTGTCCACCTCTGGCTTTCCCTTCCATAAGCTAACACAGCTCCTTACTTTTGGTGACATTGAGTGCAAGGTTGTTGTTGGTGCACCATTCAGCCAAGTTTTCAATCTCCTTCTTTCATGCTGATTTATCCATTCCTTTATTCAACCCATTACTGTGGTATCTTTGCAAATTTGTGGATGGTGTTATTGTCATACCGAGTTACACAGTCGTAGGTGTAAAGTGAGTAGAACAGGAAGGTAAGAACACACCCATGTGGTTTTCTAGTAATGAAGATTGGGGAGGAGAAGTTATTACCAATCTTCACTTATTGTGATCTTGAGGTGAGGAAATTATGATCCAATTACACAGTGGGGTGTTACCTCCTAGGTCTTGGAGTCTGCTGGTCAGTTTTGAGGGGATGATAAATAGCATCCTGATGTAGGCATCTTTTCTGTCCAGATGTTCCAGGGCTTTGTGTAGAGCCAGTGAGATGGCATCCACTATAAACCTGCTTCTTTGATAGACAAACTGGAATGGATCTGTGTCACCGCTCAGACAGGAGCTGATCTGCTTCAACACCAGCCTTTCAAAACACTTCATTACTGTTGATTTAAGTGCTACTAGTCGGTAGACATTAAGGCACATTACTACACACTTCCACACTTGATTGATTGATGCCTGCTTGAAAGAGATGGGTATCATGCCCAGCTGGAGTGAGATACTGAAGGTATTCGTGAATACCTTGGTAAGTGGGTCAGGCCAGATTTTTAATACTCAGCCAGGTACTCCATCCAGGCCAGACACTTTCCTCAGATTCAATCTCCTGAAGGCAGCCTGCACATCATCCTCAGATACAGAGAATTGCCAGGGTTACAAGATATCCATCTTCTATCAGGCAGATGGCTTGTCTGACTTTTCATTATCACCCCATCCTGCCTATCCCCTGCTGATGTTTTTGAGTCTCACAACCCCTTGATCCTAGTGTCTATCAGAATCATAGAGCCTTTAGGATTCACCCAAAACTGGGGTACTCCTTCCCAGAGGACTGCCCTTAAGGGTGTTTCTATCTGGAAGTTGAACACTGACTTTGCACTTCAAGGTGGAATGGGCAGGATGGTCATGGAGATAGTTGAACAGCCTGTGTCACTGTCATTTTAAGAAGCTAAGAAGTGGAAGCAGGAATAGATCATTCATCCCCTCAAGCTCTGCTCTAATCCTCTAACTACTTCCTGCTCCAGACAGTGTGCACCTTTACTTTTTTTGTCTGAAAAACTATTTGTGTTATGCTAAATTATAGCAATGATCATCCAACCATCACTCCTATTCTCACTCACCAATTACCGTCCAGGTCACCATCATGTTGATTTTAAGTGTGGAACTTTATTTACAAATGAAGTTTCTTACTGCCTCTATAATCTTCTTCAGTTTTAAAACCTGTCAGATATTCATATTCCATAATTCTTGACCTTCACTGGTTTTAATCTTTCCATTACTACAGCCTTGCCTTCAGCTCTCTGGACCCGAAAGCTCTGGCAACTCTGGAATTCCCCAGTAAACTTCTACTTCCTTTCTCACTCATATAATCAAATATATTAAGCAAACTAAAACCAGTGATGCAACTGGTAATGGTGCCACCTGTCCATGTCATGATCTGGGCTTCGATCCTCATCTCTAATGCTGTCTGAGTGGAGTTTGAAGGTTCCCCTGAAATCATGTACCTTTCACCAGGCGCTCCGGTTTCTCCTACATCCCACAGATCTGCTGGTAGGAAGGTGAGTTACTGTGACGTGGGATTAATGAAGGATGAGTGCAAATGGCTGGTTGAGAGTCATCACAGATGAACTGAAGGGTCTTTTCCCACATTATATCTCTCTAGGACTCCACCTCTGATGTAACACTGCACCAAATGTAATGTGCTAATGCTCCAGTGCAAATTCTTAGAATGTTTTGTTAAATTTCCAATGTTGATGCAGAATGTTATTATTATGGACAACTTTGTCCATACAGGCTCATTTTATCTTAAAGGACTGCCAAGGATCATTGATTGACTGTGCTCCATTTAAGGAGAAGGAACAATATGACTACTTAGCATTGTGACCCGGTTATAGCAGGTGCAAAGCAAGACTTTGATGCAATGTGGCCTATCTTTTATTCCTAAATTAATACAGACCACAGGAACAGCTCTTTAAAATAGAAAGGCCGTGATGTTTGAGAGGCATTTGCTGAACTGTTTGAGGTTCAATGTTACAAGATCATTGATAGAATTGACACTGTCACTACTATGGTAAATGGGGTGGAATAAACGAGGCAAGTTGCATTTACTTAAACCACAGCAAGCCCTGCAGATATAATGACTTTTTTTTTACAAAGGGATGTCAAACAATGTTGGAATAGGCTTTATGAGTTCTTAAAGGTCCTGCAGCTGCTTAATTGATGTTTTTTTTTTGTTCTTTTGTAAAGGTCTTTTTTGCAATGTTACCAATTCCTCCAGACATTCTATGATACTTATGGCTGCATTTTAGCTGCCTGGTGGACTTGCACACAATACCAATTCGATAGCTCTTGAATATTATGTTGGTGTTCAGTTTTTATATTCCTGAGTTATTGCATTATAATCCAAAAGAGATGAAAAGATTGAGAATGCCTTGGAAACATGTAGAAGATATAATGTGCTTCATGTTCCTTTCACCAAATCCCAAGGAACTTTTCAATACTTCTTAATGTAGAATATGTGGCAGCCAATTTGTGCAGTTATCTCCTACAAACAGAAATATAATAAAGACCAGAGAGGCTGCTTGTGTTATGTTGCAATTGGCTCAAAATTATCTCCCAATCTTCAAATGACAAAAGGTTCAAATAGCTATTAATTGCAAATAACCCTATTTAACATTAGTTGGCTCAGATGCACAGGCAGTAAAACTGTTGCCACGCAGCTCCATCACCTCGGATTCAATCCGGACTTGGCTACTGTCAATGACGAGGTTGCATGTTTCAAGGTTTCCCCCAGGCACTCCAGTTTCCTCCCATCCTTAAATTGTGCAGGTTGCTAGGTTAATTGGTCACTGTAAATTGCCCCTAGTTGTCAGTGGGTGGTAAAATTTAGGCAGAGTTGATTGGAATGAAAGGATGATTAATGGAATTAATGTAAATTGATGTTTTGCTGATTGGCTGAACGAATATGTTGGAATGAAGCCCCTGTTTCCTTGCTCAAAGGTTCTGTGACTCGATGAGAGTGTCTTATCACTGACAGCAATATTGAAATAAATAGTCTGCATAGAACATTAATTCACATTGCTAAGAAGAGAATACTTGACAGTTTAACATACAATCCAAGTCACAATACCATTGGCAGTGCAACACTTCCTCAGAATTGTCTAAAATCCTGACTTGCAAATTGATCTCAGTTAATCTGAAGAGAAAGGGAGTATTAATGAATTGAATTGCATTGCATTTTTAAAAAAATTGTCATGTGTATTGCTATACAGAGAAAAGCTTTGTTCTGTGTGCTATGCTTGCAAGTTGACCTGTACTTTAGGACAGTAGGTAAAATAAAAACATAAGTGCAGGGTGTGTAAGGTTACAGTAAGTCAAAGAGTGATGGGTACAATGCAGGGTATATACAAAGACAGGAAACATGGGAACGGGGAATGCAGGGGTTCGTCTTTTACCAAGAAGTGCCCCATTTAAGAGACTTATAGTAGCAGGAAACTGTTCTGAATTAGTTATAGAATTCTACAACACAAAAACAGGCCCTTTAGCTCATCTTGTCCATGCTGGAACAAGCTAGCCATATTTGCCTGAGTATGGTCCATGTCCCTCCATCCATTCACCTGTCAAAATGTTTTTTGAATGTAACAATTGTTCCTGCTTCTACCATTTTCTTTGGCAGCTCATTCCATTCACTTATTACCCTCTGTGTGTAGAAGGTGCCACTCAGGTCTCTTTTAAGTCTTTGCCCTCCCACATTAATTCAATGCCCTCTAATTGTAGATTTGGCTACTCTGTGGAAAAAGATGATGACACTTTACCTTCTCTCTGCCACATATGATTTTATAAACTTCCATTATTAATTTCTTTTATTTTTCACACCATAAATCACATTAGCCATGCTACACACTTTTTCTTTTTCACACATATACAGTGACTTTTTCTCCCCCCCCCTCCCTCCTCCCAAGCCACCCCCCCATCCCCCCCCCCTCCCATCCATTTTAGGTATACAATCTAGGTTACATTAAACCAGTCAGATAATGTTGTCATTCAACAAAAATACACCAGAAATTCTACTGAGTCCATTCTTTTCTTCCCTTCTCCTTCCATCAACTTAGGTAATGATTGTCCCCGGTAGGTTTTCGCTATTGTATTTAATGTAAGGCTCCCATATTTGTTCAAATATTTCAATATTATTTCTTAAACTATATGTAATTTTTTCTAATGGAATACATTTATTCATTTCTATATACCATTGTTGTATTTTCAGATTATCTTCCAATTTCCAGGTTAACATAATACATTTTTTTGCTACGGTTAGGGCTATCTTAACAAATCTTTTTTGTGCATCCTCCAAATCAATTCCAAATTCTTTGTTTTTTATGTTACTTAGAAGAAAGATCTCTGGATTCTTTGGTATATTGTTTTCTGTTATTTTATTTAATATCTGATTGAGATCTTCCCAAAATTTTTCTACTTTCTCACATGTCCAGATTGCATGAATTGTTGTTCCCATTTCTTTTTTACATCGAAAACATCTATCAGATACTGTTGGGTCCCATTTATTTAACTTTTGAGGTGTAATGTATAGTCTGTGTAGCCAGTTATATTGTATCATACATAGCCTCGTATTTATTGTATTTCTCATCGTTCCAGAACATAATTTCTCCCATGTTTCCTTTTTTATCTTTATATTTAAATCTTGTTCCCATTTTTGTTTAGTTTTACCATTTGTTTCCTCATTCTCTTTTTCTTGCAGTTTGATATACATATTTGTTATAAATCTTTTGATTAACATTGTATCTGTAATCACATATTCAAGGTTACTTCCCTCTGGCAAACTCAAATTGCTTCCTAATTTATCTTTCAAGTAGGATCTCAGTTGGTAATATGCCAGCGCTGTATCTCCAGTTATATTGTACTTATCTCTCATTTGTTCAAAGGATAAGAATCTACTTCCTGAAAAACAATTCTCTATTCTTTTAATCCCTTTTTTTTCCCATTCTCTAAAGGAAAGGTTATCTATTGTAAAAGGGAGTAACTTATTTTGCATCAATATTAGTTTTGGTAATTGATAATTTGTTTTATTTCTTTCTACAAGAATCTTCTTCCAACTATTGAGGAGATGATGTAATACTGGAGAAGTTCTATGTTGTACCAATTTTTCATCCCATTTATATAATATGTGTTCAGGTATCTTTTCCCCTATTTTATCTAATTCTAATCTCGTCCAGTCTGGTTTTTCCCTTGTTTGATAAAAATCTGATAGGTATCTTAATTGTGCGGCTCTATAATAATTTTTAAAGTTTGGCAATTGTAAGCCTCCTTGTTTATACCCTTCTGTTAATTTATCCAGTGCTATCCTCGGTTTCCCCCCCTCTCCATAAAAATTTCCTTATTATTTTCTTTAACTCTTTGAAGAATTTTTCTGTCAGTTGTATTGGCAATGCCTGAAATAAGTATAATATCCTTGGAAAAATGTTCATTTTTATACAGTTTATCCTTCCTATTAGTGTTAGTGGTAGATCTTTCCAATGCTCTAAATCGTCCTGTAATTTTTTTCATTAGTGGATAATAATTGTGTTTGTAAAATTGGCCAAGATTTTTGTTTATTTGTACACCTAGGTATCTTATTGCCTGCATTTGCCATCTAAATTGAGATTCCTTCTTAAATTTGAGAAATCTGCATTATTCATAGGCATTGCTTCACTTTTATTTACGTTTATCTTGTAACCCGACACTTCTCCATATTCCTTCAATTTCTTATATAATTCTTTTATTGATAGTTCTGGTTCTGTTAAGTACACTATAACATCGTCCGCAAATAGACTGATTTTATATTCCTTGTCTTTTATTTTTATTCCTTTTATATTATTATCTATTCTTATCAATTCTGCTAGTGGTTCTATAGCTAACACAAACAATAAAGGTGATAGTGGGCATCCCTGCCGCGTTGACCTGCTTAAGTTAAATTGTTTTGATACATGTCCATTTACTGTCACTTTCGCTAACGGTCCCTTATATAATGCTTTAATCCAATTAATATACTTCTCCGGTAAACTGAATTTTTGCAATACTTTGAACAAATAATTCCATTGTACTCTGTCGAAGGCCTTCTCTGCGTCTAAAGCAACTGCTACAGCAGGTGCTTTATTTCCTTCTACTGCATGAATTAAGTTAATAAATTTACAAATACTGTCTGTTGTGCGTCTTTTTTTGATAAATCCAGTTTGGTCTAAATTTACCATTTTCGGTTTTCTGTTTGCTAATAGTTTAGCTATTATCTTATAATATGTGTTTAGTAAAGATATTGGTCTATAAGACGCTGGTGAGAGTGGATCTTTCCCTTGTTTTATTATTACTGTAATTATTGCTGTTTTACATGAATCTGGTAAGCTTTGTGTTTCATCAATCTAGTTGATTACATCCAGGAGGGGCGGAATTAATAAGTCTTTAAATGTTTTGTAGAATTCTATTGGGAGTCCATCCTCTCCTGGTGTCTTATTATTTAGTAATTTTTTTATTATCTCTTGTATTTCTACTGTTCCAAATGGTTCTGTTAATTTATTTTGTTCCTCTATTTGTAGTTTTGGTAGTTCAATTTTAGTCAAAAATTCATCTATTTTCCCTTCTTTCCCTTTGTTTTCAGTTCGGTATAATTGTTCATAGAATTCTCTAAAGTTTTCCTTAATTTCTTTTGGATTATATGTAATTTGTTTATCTTTTTTCCTTGATGCCAATACCATTTTCTTAGCTTGTTCTGTCTTAAGCTGCCATGCTAGGATTTTGTGCGTTTTTTCACCCAGTTCATAATATTTCTGTTTTGTCTTCATTATATTCTTCTCTACCTTATATGTTTGTAATGTTTCATGTTTTATTTTTTTATCCGCCAATTCTCTTCTTTTAGTTGTATCTTCCTTCATTGCTAATTTTTTTTCTATATTTACTATTTCCCTTTCCAACTGCTCTGTTTCCTGATTATAGTCCTTCTTCATCTTGGTTACATAACTTATTATTTGCCCTCTAATGAATGCTTTCATTGCATCCCATAGTATAAACTTATCTTCCACTGATTCCGTATTTATTTCAAAATACATTTTTATTTGTTTTTCAATAAATTCTCTAAAATCCTGCCTTTTAAGTAGCATGGGGTTTAATCTCCATCTATACATTCTTGGAGGGATGTCCTCTAGCTTTACTGTCAATATTAAGGGTGAATGGTCTGATAGTATTCTAGCTTTATATTCTGTTTTTCTTACTCTATCTTGCATACTAGCTGATAACAAAAATAGGTCTATTCTTGAGTATGTTTTATGTCTAGCCGAGTAATATGAATATTCCTTTTCTTTTGGGTTTTGTTTCCTCCATATATCCAAAAGTTGCATTTCTTGCATTGATTTAATTATAAATTTGGTTACTTTGTTCTTTCTGTTAATTTTTTTCCCAGTTTTATTCATATTTGAATCCAAATTCAGGTTGAAATCCCCTCCTATCAGTATGTTCCCTTGCGTATTAGCTACCTTCAAAAAGATATCTTGCATAAACTTTTGATCTTCTTCGTTAGGTGAATATACATTAAGTAGATTCCAAAACTCCGAATATATCTGACATTTTATCGTTACATATCTCCCTGCTGGATCTATTATTTCCTCTTCTATTTTAAATGTTACATTTTTACTAATTAATATAGCCACTCCTCTTGCTTTTGAATTATACGATGCTGCTGTTACATGTCCTACCCAATCTCTCTTTAATTTCTTGTGCTCCAATTCAGTTAAGTGTGTTTCTTGCACAAATGCTATATCAATTTTTTCTTTTTTCAGTAAATTTAGCAGTTTCTTCCTTTTAATTTGGTTATGTATTCCATTAATATTTAAAGTCATATAGTTCAACGTAGCCATTTTATACTTTGTTTATCTTTCCGTTTTTCCATCATTACCTTTCCTCCTTTTCCATTTCTGTTTTCTTATTTTAAACCCTTTATAAGACAACATTCCTAAAACATCAAACATTTTCCTTATTCTCCTATTTAAAACTTCTTTAGCCCCAATCTCCCCTTCCCCTCCTGAGTTGTCCTTTATCCCTTGTCGGACAACCACATCTCCCCTCTCCATTTGGGTTTGCGAATTCACTCGCAAGCGTCAGCTGATTTTGCAGTGACCGCAACTCCTCCCCACCCAGCCCCCCCCAGAAAAGATTTCACTTTTCACATGTAACAAAGGTCACTCTTTTAGTTCCCTCCTTATTCCCTCTATTCCATTTCCTTCCCTTATTAATTCTTGTCTATACTATCTATATTTTCCTCTAAATACGGATACATTCACGTATGCACATTATACATATACACACTTATACCTCTTTACCCACATACATATAAATCGTGGTCATTTTTACTCTCATTACACGTCTTCATCCCTCAGTCTATTTTGTAATTGTTCTGCAAATTTTCGTGCTTCTTCTGGATCCGAGAATAGTCTGTTTTGTTGTCCTGGAATAAATATTTTCAATACCGCTGGATGCTTTAGTATAAATTTATACCCTTTCTTCCATAAAATCGCCATTGCTGTATTGAACTCCTTTCTCTTCTTTCGGAGTTCAAAACTTATATCTGGAAAAATGAAGATTTTTTGCCCTTTGTACTCCAGTGGCTTGTTGCCCTCTCTTACTTTTTCCATTGTCTTCTCCAGTACCTTTTCTCTTGTAGTATATCTTAGGAATTTTACTAAAATAGATCTTGGTTTTTGTTGTGGTTGTGGTTTAAAGGCCAATGCTCTATGTGCCCTTTCTATTTCCATTTCTTGCTGTAGTTCTGGACATCCTATGATCCTAGGGATCCAATCTTTTATAAACTCTCTCATATTCTTGCCTTCTTCATCTTCCTTAAGGCCCACTATCTTTATGTTATTTCTTCTGTTATAATTTTCCATTATATCTATTTTCTGAGCTAACAGTTCTTGTGTCTCTATAACTTTTTTATTAGATTCCTCTAATTTCTTTTTTAAGTCCTCTACCTCCATTTCTACTGCTACTTCCCGCTCTTCCATCTTGTCCATTTTCTTTCCCATTTCTGTTAAGGTCATATCTATTTTATTCATTTTCTCTTCTGTGTTGTTTATTCTTCTTCTTAAATCATTAAATTCCTGTGTTTGCCATTCTTTAAATGACTCCATGTATGCTTTAATAAGAGAAAGTATATCCTTTATCTTGCCTTTCCCTTCTTCTTCTATTTCACTGTACTCTTCCTCTTCCTCTTCTTCTTCCTCTGGGTTGGCCATCTGTTGTTTCTTTGTTGCCCTTTTCTTCTCTTCTTTCTTGTTTTCATTGTCTTCTGTGTTCTCTTCTTGCTGCAGGTGTTCTGCAGCTGTCGTTGCCGGCTGTGGAGATCAACTCCCCAGCTGGTCACCCCTCCCGTCGGTGTTTTTTTTCATGCGCGGTTGCGCACTTTTACTCGGCTCAACGAGCCATTTTTGTAGTCCACTTTCTACCGACCTGAGGGAGCGGGTTTCTCTCTCCACCACGGGCCTCTTCGAATAGGTAAGGCCTTCTCCTTCTTCCTCCATTGTCTTCTCTTCCTCTCTTCTTACCGTTGATTTCGATTTTTCTTTTTTTGTCGCCATCTTCTTTCCACCTTTATATTCACTTTTCTTTAACTTTTATTTCTGTGCCTTTGTGTTTTTCTTTGTTTTTTTGACTTTTCTGGAGAGGGCTGGAGTTCACCTTCCGGCCACTACTCCCCTCCAGTCTCATATAATAGTTATGATGGAGCATCTTGCTGAATTTTTGAGGAGAGCTAAATTGGAAAAGGATCCTCCATAAATTCTCTTAGTTGACAGACCCAATGTTTTCTTTTTGGACACTGACATAGCCATAATTAGTATTTGATGTAATTTCCTGAGTTTATTTTAGTCTTCACATGGGGAAATTTGCACATGCATACTCACACCAGGCGGTCATTCTTCCGACGGAAATTGAAGCAATGACAATGAGCATTAAATGCCTACCCACACGGATTGGAAGAAAACAGGCAGATATTGTATAACTTGCTTTTCTATTCTCTTTCTGCTCTCCAGCCTAATTTAAAGCCAGTTTGCTTACTGAGTTTAATTAGCTCCTTTGACAACTGCCACTCCAACAGTTTGATGCTTCTTCCAAAATTGTAAGATTGCAGCTAGGATCTGCTTTTATGTGATAGTTTGTCATCCTCCAGTCCTTTATGTCTCATCTGGCTCAGAGCAAAGTCAATTGCAAAGAAAGCTATTCCCCCCAAAACAGTGCAAGGTTTCTGTCCGACCATGACAAGGCATGGAGTCTAGGAATATCAGCAAACATTCCTTTTCAGAGAAATCTTTGGTCAGTGAATGGATTTTAAAAGGAGAAACAGGAATGTACATCTCCTACACTATAAACACAATATGAACTAAAACACTTCACAGCTCATAAAGCCCTTAAAATACCATTTATCTCCACCAACTCCAATATAATAAGCAGCTTTGCTAATCAGGTTAAAAAGAACACATTAATGCTCTTGCTGTAATTGTTATTCTTATTGAAGTTTTGGCAAAAATGCATATCACTCCTTCATAGCATGCATAAATAGAGTTATATAGAGTGTATATTTCAGAAATAGGCCATTCTCAGGGCTGGATTAAGCAAATGTTGGGCTTGTAGCATATGTTATAAAGGGGCTCTAAAATAAAAATAATACATATAAATATTAAAACATCACATAGCTTAAAAGAGAGAACGAAAGGGGCAAGTAGGACACCAAATGCCAGGGGAAGCTAAAATCAGAGGAAAGAGATGAACTCAAAGCGATAAATCATTGCAAATGCATCTAGCAGCCTCGCACATTTCATGAATGGATACCCATTCTGCCCAACTGCTTTATGCTGCTCAACCTAAACCTTCTCCCAGCATTGCGCATTGCAGCCAATGATATGTCCTTCTAATCCTTTCTCCCATGTGGATGCTACAAATATTTTATAACTTGTAGCTCTCATTTACCCCTGTCTATAAGCTCTTCTGGATTTAATACACATAGTGTTTTTTTTAGTATAGGTCACATGCAACCACTTTAAAAACAGATCTTATTTAAAATACTAGAGCTCTGCTCATGCTAGTCAGGCTGGCTCCAAGAGCCTTTGCAAAAACTTTGGAGAGTGCCCAAGAGACTTTACTAATGGATTGTTGTTTACAAAAAGGCAACAGATGAAAGAACTTGTCGGAGCTGCAAGCTGTCTGGAGTGGAACTTGCTGTTCTAAGAGAATCATATGGTTTTGCAAGCAGAAAGAGTAGAACAGTCTTTCTCTCTGAGAGAGAGAGAGATAGAAAATTCAGTTCTGCAGTTTTACTGTCGGCAGCAGCAGTTGGGACTGGAACAGGACAAGCTTCAAGCTGTGGAGAACCCAATAGTTCAGCTTAGTCAAAGCCCTAGTCATACAAAAGGAGGGGACTGGCTGCCTAATGTTTCACTTGAAATAAGCAAAACAAAAAGGAACTCTGTGATAACCTGAAATAAAGAGGTTATCATCTGGAAAACCCTGATCAGGCAAGTTTCTTCGGCAAGACACTGAAGTGGCTGGTTACAAGGAATCAATTGTGGGTATCTAGCGAACAAGAAATTTCTCTCTGAAAATCAACAAGAACCTTCCTGAGCAGTAACCATTTCACTTTAAAGCACCAAAGCCTGGTGAACTTCATAAATGTTAAATTCTGTGCACAGTATAAAAATTGCCTGCAACCAGTAAACTTGGAGGAATGAAAGTGAGATTGGACTGTGAATCAAATAACTTTTCTAAACTTACATACTCATTACATACATGTGCACTTAGAATTAGAAGGGGCTTCAGTTACGTTAGGTAAATTAATAGTGATAAGATAAAGTTTGATCCTATTTTCATGTTTAAAGATAATTAAAGATAACTTTTGTTTAAGTAACCATTTGTCTTGGTGAATATCTGGGTTTTGTGGTCCTCTGAGCTCGTAACAATAGTACCATATCTAACACTACTGTACATGCCTCTGAATTAATTTTGTTCTTCTCCATGATGTCCATCGATGAGAGTTCCTTCAGCCACCTTTCTGGAACACTCAAATTCCCTCTTTACCCTTCACCTCTTTTCTTCTGATAAATCTCCTCCTAAAAGCATTTTCCTTTTATCATCTTTAAGTTAATTTCTTTAAGTTGTTCATCATCCAGCTTTGGAAAAATTCCCTCAAGGCACGTTGGGGCTTACCATATAAAAGGTGTTGCATTAATGCTCTTTTTGTCTGAAAGCAGATTACTGTAAAATGTTGAGCTGTTGAGAAATAACCTGATAATTTTCCATGTGCTGTGTTGAATCATTTCCCTGTGGCAAACTAATGAAATTTCAATGGGCTTTTGTTGACAAGAATAGTTCAGATAAAAGGGAAAGAGTGAGGATGTCAGCACCACATATCAATCTAAATTCACTGCCAGTGATCTTCGTCTGAAATATTCTGGATAATTTCAGATGATCTTGACCTAGATCTACCCTGTATTCACTCTCAAAGATCCACAATACCCTAGATGAGAAAAAGGATACATTTCACTGTGTTAAAGCAGATAAAACAGCTCAGATAAATTAAATTAGTCTTTGCTGGCTTTTAGATTATATGTGAACATTCAAATCAAAATATACAGAGGCTGGAAATTGGAAATACAATACAGATTCCTGTATCTGAAATGCTTGGGACCAGAGGTTTTTCGGTTTTGGTGTTTTTTCTGTTTTTGGAACTATGGAACTCAGTAGTACAGTAGCATCAGCAGAGAACACCAGAATCACTGGTTAAACGGCAACACAAACAACGGCAGGCTTTCTGGACACTGACATTAATGCCACATGTGGAAAATTCACTTTAAATAATGTTGAGTACTTACCAAAAAAAACATGATATCTGCTGACAAAAGAAGATAAATGCAACACCAAACACTAGAAATTCTCCTCGATCGCTTTTTCAAATGTTTCCTCTGGTGTCATCTACCTCATTAACAATGGTTTTGGTATTTTGCCGCCAGCGGTCCTGACACCTCCCCATCATCATCACCAGTCCCTGACACCTCCCCCGCAACTCCTGCCTGAGAGCCCGAGGTGACTTCTTTGATGCAGATGACACCACACCCGACATCGAAAATGGAGTCACTGTCACCAACTCCGGCTACAGGCGATGCTGAAAACTTGGACCCATCTCCGTTTGGCATCTTTCCAGCTAGAAGCAAAGATTTTGTTTTATACCACAGAGCTCTGTTGGTAACAAGCAGGTGCCAACATAGCATCAGAGCCCCATATGGTCAAGCCAGGTGGTGAATTTTTTTCCAACTTGTGACGTCATGTCTTTATTTATTTATTTATTTATAGTATCTCCATACATTCATTTCAAATTGACTTAGTATAATATTACATAATAGATACTAAATAATTTTCAAATTTTCACCCCCCCCCCCACCTCCCCTAACCCCTTAGCAAACCACCTTGTGGTGGTTAATTCCCAAAAATCCAAATGGGTGTGGTATAAACCACAAGTGGCCTATGACTTTCGGGAGGAGAAGTACCACTCCCTCCCCCACCCCCATGCAGACAAAATACACGTATAAACCGAAAAATCATCATTTCTTATATCCATAAAACCCCGGTCCATCAATTTAACCAATCTTATTCATAAACTCTTTTTTTTTGAAAATCCAAACTTGATATTAAATTTTGCACCCTTTCCACCCTCCCAACACTGAGTTAAACATTGTTTACAATCAATAAAAGCTTTTTTTTTAAATTTTTTTTCAAGTCTTCCTGAATTTCATCCACTGAATTAAAACACCTCTGAACATCCCAGTTCAACACCGAATCTTCCATTCTTCTCAGTCTCAAGTTGAATTTGTAGCTTACTTTCAAAAAAAAGTTTTTTCAAATCTTTTAAAATTTTCTTGAACATAATTCCTTCGGTCTTGATCTTCTAAAGCATCAATGTTATTCATAAGTTCTTTCTTCTATGTTTCCCAATTTAATATCAAATTTTCCACTTTGTCAATCTTCTCAATGTTAAGTTAAAATTATTGTTTATTTTCCAGAAAAACTTATTCAAAATTTTTAACTCTTCTTGGACATTGCTCCTTCGACTTTAATTTTATAAATCATCAGTCTTGTTCATAGTTTCTTTCTACTGAGTTTCCAAGTTTAATAAAGTTTTCATTTTTTTCCAATTTTCTCAATATTAAACTGATCTTGTTGTTAGTTTAAAAAAAACCTTTTCAAAACTATTAAAATCTGTTTGCAATGTATGCATACTCACAGATAATAAATTCACTCTTCCAATATTCCATCCAAAAAAAAATCACTGATAAACCTTATTGCAGGTAAAGGAGTTCCATATTTATGTTTATCTTCAGAAAATATTTCAAATATTTCAAATCAACATTCATCGCCATCTTTCAAAAAGGAGTCCGAAATCAACTTTAATAAGTTCTGTTCTTGAGAAAATTCCAGCACCAACTCCGGCTCTGTCTGGGCAAATAGGTCAAATTTCTTCCAAAGTCAAAGAATGTAATTTTGTTCTGTATTTATAGATAATAAGTTCATCCTTCCGATATTCCATCCAAAAAAAATCACTAATAAACTTTAATGTTACCTGGATTTTTAAAACTCACGGGCAACCAATGCCAATTACTGCAATTTATCTTCATAAAACATTTCAAATCACTATTCATCACCATCTTTCAGAGGGGTGTCCAAGGCCAGCTTATCCGACAGTCCAATTAATGAGCTCCGTTCTTAAGAAGATTCCAGCCTTGACTCCGTGGTTCTGTCTGGGCAAGTAGGCCGAGTTTCTTCCAAAGTCGGAGAGTGTAGTTTTGTTCTGTATTTGAACTCTATTTTCCTTAATCTTTGTTGCCATTTTAAACTAAAAACAATTGATAAACAAAACAAAGACTTTTAACAGAAAAGAAATATTCTCAAAATGGGTATTTATATAACTGCCTGGGGGAAACCGGGAAGGCACGTCCGCTCCCTACACCATCTTGCCACGCCCCCCCCTTGTGACGTCATGTCAGCACTAAAAAGAATTTTGGTTTTGGATCTTTTTGGTTTTCGGTACTTTGGATACGATGTACTTAAGCTGTAAAAAAAGAAAATACTTGAAGAACTCAGGAAGTCAAGCAGATCCTGTAGTAAAAGACACAGCTACAAATTATAAATCCTTCATTAACATTAGGATCATAATCTTACACATATTCAAAATGAAAATGTTTCAGGTTTGTTTTGGGTTGATGAGTAAATTTTGAATAAAGCCCATTAACCTGAAATGTTAACCCTCTTCCACACTCTCTAGATGCTTTCTGATTTTCTGAATATTTCCAATCTTATCTTTTTAATATTTTTTCCATCATCTGCAATATCTTGGGTACTTGTAGGTTTCAGACTTCTCAAAAACTCCACACAAGGCAGCATCTCATTTGGACAAGTGCATTGCATGGAAAATTAGAAACTCCTCACTGATAACCTTTCCTTCCATTTTTTAGGTGGTAGAATCAGAGAGTCATTGAACTTGTAGAGAATCAGAGAGACATAGGGGATAGTTTTACTGCATAATGATAATGCTAGTCTTTTCCTTTTATTTAATGATCCACTTCAAATCTCCATTGACTTTTAAAAATAGTTTAAGCAATATATGGAGGCACCAACTATAAGGTCAAGAATAAACTCCAGAGGGTTGGTAATTCAGCTTGCAACATCACAAGCTGGCGGAAACACTGTCAAACAAAATATGCTATTGAACCACATGGGGTGATATTGGGCAGATTCCTGGTTAGAAGTGTGTTACACACTGTGAAGTAAATCTGAAGGGAGAGAATTTGTAATGTAGGGATTGTAATATCAGTATTATGAAAGTATTATGTTGAGCAAGAATGGAATTCATTACAGACTGAAGTGTTAAAACCCTCTCGAGCCAATTGGTAGCCCATTTTATACTTCTCATTAATTATTTTCATGGGAAAGTAAGTACACATTTGAGAGAAAAATTATAAAAGGCCAATGTCTTAGGAAATCCTAGCTTATTCAAGTAGTTCCTTCAATTCATCAATTTGTATATCTTGAAATAAGCAACAGAATTAAACAGATATGAAAGAACGGAATTCTTTTATGGTTCAGATTATACTTGAGCTGATTATTAGTTTCAGATAACAATAGCTGAGCTCATTTGTCACATTTTGTATAGTACAAATCGTACATGGCTTTCCATTGCAATTTGACAGATGCAGTATTTGCGTAGAATTACCAAAAAGCAAGCTATCACTGCTAACCTTCTCACTGAACTATTAAAGAATAAAAATCCATATCTTAAATCAAAATCAACAAATCATTGCCTCGAGCTTTCAGACAAAATCATAGAAATGATTTTAAAAAAATTGTTTTACACAATATCACAAACCCTAAAATGGTTTCTGGTTATAATGAATCTGTATAATACAGGTGTCTAACCTTTTATCTGGGATTCTGAACATGCACCTCTGAAAGCAGGCACCTTTTTTGGTTAATTAAAATGCCCGACTGCCTTGTTCCTAGCCCCTTGCCCCCAGCCGTCTGTCAGTCACCCTCGCCCCCAGCCGTCCATCCATCCATTGCAGCCTGACTATCTGTCCATTGCCCCCCCCCCAATCTAACTCCCAACACAGCAGCAGGGGTGCCATGCTACTGTTCATGCTAAGTTCACTCGCGATGGCAGCTGGAGATGGGTCAATGTGGGAGCAATGGCTCAATGTGGGACCAATGGCTGTCTTCCTTACCCATAATCCCCCATGCAGCTGGAACTGTTCTTCCAGTGCCAGAGTCATTCCAGCTGCATGGGGGGATTATGGGTAAGGAAGACGGCCATTGCTCCCGCACTGAGCCAGCCGTCAGCCACTGCCTGGTTCTCTCCCAGTGGACAGCAGGGAAGACAGGGATGGGGGAATGGGACCACAGGGGTCAGGGGATGACAGGGACAGGGGTCTGAGCCAGTTTTATTTTGTACTTTGAAATAATAAAAACATGCTAGTGATATTATGGTCTTTTATGGTCTTTATTTGTCTAACATCCATGCCCCCTGTTTTGTGCGATTTTGAAACATCACATTTGGTTAAAGGGACCACCAATTTAAAATGATTCCAAATTCCAGAAGATTCTGAACAATAGCAGGTGTTCGGTCCTGAAGATCCCAGATAAAAGGTTAGACATTTTAGTTCTCTTTCTTTTGGCATTATTCTAATCAGTTCATGGTATTTTCCTGTGTAAACAATTATATTTCAAGAATGAAATTAAGTAGTAATTCCTGCTATGAACAATTAAGAAACATTCCAACATTTTCATAAATCCTGTATGATATTAAACACATTCTCTTCCTTCAATACAAAAGATTTAGCCAAAGTTTTGAGGTAATTTACAATCAGTGACAATGGCTTGTTTAGTCCATTCTTATAAATTTAATTAAAATATACAGATTACAATTATTACTTTTTTTTAAAGGGCCTTCTGTGTTATAAAAGTTCAAGAATGAACTCAATCCTTCAGATGAAATTACTGTGCCAAGTATTTTAACAAATGGGTTGCGTATTTATTCAACCAGAAATGAAGATGATTCTAAATTATTGCATAATTAAACTTTGTTATTAGCTAGCATACAATACAAATTTCTTCACAGAAAATATTTGCACTTAAATAGTCCCAATGTGTGAATTTCTATTTACAATCAATAGTATCACAATGTAGGACAAACTGCAGTTAATTTGCACCCATTAAATTCCTGTGAACACAATGTTAATAAGATAAGCAGCTTGTTTGTTTTCATGAGCTTGGCAGAAGGATAACTTTCAATCAAGATATCAAAGGGAACAAACACAAACTGCTACTGAGAATTCAGAAGATCAGGAGGGAAAATGAACATTCAGTGTTACTGTCTGTCTTCACCCTCTTTCCCCAGTCCTGAAGCAGGGTTTCCTTGTCGACTTCCATTTCCTTCGCAGATGCTGCCTGTCCCACTGAGTTCTACCAGCATTTTTTTGCTCTAACTTGCGGCTTCTTCACTCTTTTATGTCTCCATTATAACAAACTGCTCCCTCTTCCGATTAGCAACGTTACACCAACCACCAGAAAGAGTAGGCAGACGTAACTTCTCCTTTGATCTCAGGATCTTCTTAATCATATAACCATATTAACAATTACAGTACAGAAGCAGGCCATCTTGGCCCCTCTAGTTCATTTAGTGCAGTGGCAGGATGAATTTCTGTGATGTGGGTCAAAAAACCGTAACCACTTCACTTTAAAGTAAGAATGTCTTTTAAACAAGAGCAACTCGAGAACAGATTTGTGAGAAGAAAGAGTTTAAGGCAGATCTGAAGGATGTTTTTCAGCATGGAAAATGGTTGATATCTAGAACTTAGTACCGCCAGAGATTGTGGAGTCCAATCCATTTAAGGAGCATGTAGATAGATAGTTAGATAGGCAATGCAAAAAAAAAAAAAGATATGATCCTAACATAGGCAAATGCAATTAGTGATGAACTAAATCAGAGAAAAAAAGATATCTTTGACATTGTGGGCTTAAAGGCCTGTTCCTCGGCTGCACAATCCAATATTTTAATGACACCCATTTAGCTAGATTTATCCTCTGGCACAGTTTAGTTGCACTGTAGACATACTATCTGTAACCTTTGTGGCACAGAGCTGCATCTAGTGGAACTTCTGCCGCTTGGCTCCAGTGATACAGTGAACCTTGACCTCTGCTATTGTCTGAGTGGCATTTATATGTTCTCCATAGGTCTGGGTGGGTTTCCTCGGGATGCTCCACTTTCCTCTCACTCCTGAAGAAATGCAGAGTGATGGGTTAATTAGGTGATATTTATTTTTATAGATATAAGTACTTGTCCTGCCTATGTATTATTTGTCTGTATGTGTGTGACATCTGGTTGTGCGCCTGCATGTTTTGCACCAAGGACTGGAGAATGCTGTTTTGTCGGGTTGTGCTTGTACAATGTGCAATGACAATAAACTTGAATTAATGTGGTCCAGATCCTTCCAGACATGGGAGTGATTTGCTCCATAGTAAACCATAGTAAACATCTCAAAACTCTTCATAGTGAATATTAGCGCTACCAGTTGACGAGGCAAATGAAGCAAGAACACGGATAGGAAAGTTTAAAACTTCAGTTTGATTTATTGTCAGACTACATGACACGAAATTTTTTTTTCCCCGCAGGCAAGACAGAATTTCTACTTATCAAGAAAAGACATGTAAATGAACTGATTGAATTACAGAAGAGAAAAAAATATATTCAGCCATAAATAATGTGCAAAGTAAGTGCTGTCTGCTCTGCACCCGCTGCAATCGCCATGCAGCCGCCATACTTGCAACAGCGCAGTGTCCTTGCATGAGCACTGCGTGGACGCATTAGTTGAGTCGAGTGCTAGCAGGGAGCAGACGCCACGCTGTGGGCTCTCTCTCCCTACCCTGTTTATCATGTTTGGTTGTGTTCAGTTTACGTCACCTGCCGACTTGACTCATTATTAAGCACATAATAATGAACAGTAAGAGTCTTTAAATGAGTCTCTGAATGAGTTTGCTGTTTTGAAGTCTGGTGGTAGAGGGGTAGCAGGAATTCTAACAGGTTAGAGGGATATGGGCTGAACACAAGCAAGTAGGACTAGTTTGGGTAGACAAATTAGTCAGCATGGACAAGTTTGATTTGGGCTGTAAATCTCTGTGACTCCATATTCTGTACATTAATATTGTACAAAAGCATCAGAAAATCATGAGATTTTCAAAGCAGTAAAAGTAACCAACAAAGTTATTATTCAGGTTTATTAATTTCTTGTCAATGCCTTACTCAGGGAAGAGCCTATAATCTTATGAAAGGTTTAGTTTGACATGGGACCAGAACATCTTCAGTCTCGGCCATTACAGACTCAGCACTAAGGTCAACAATTTCAGATAACTCACAGATTCCTGGCATTCGCTGTCTCAGACAATTCATCTGCTTCCCATAGGTTAACCTCCTTTCAAATTACATTTTTTCCTTCACTTGTCTAATTACTAAACTTTTATTCACATCACTTTTTTGTCCACTTTCCTGTGTCATATTTCTTCCCTGCTCCAGACCACCCACTTTCTCTGCATTTAATATCTCGAAATTCACCCAGTTCTAATAGGAGAGCATCTATCCAAAACGTCACATTGCTTTTCCTCTCCACCAATGCCGCTTGCCCTGTTTTTCCAGATTTCAGTTTTATTTTAGATTGTCAGTCTCTGTGGTATTTACTTTTGAACAGGAAGAGCCTTGGTTGGGGTTTGTTGCTGATCTCTAGGCCTGCCTGAATCGATTTGTGTGTTCTCCCTGTGACTGCACACGCCGCTCCTCAGTGTTTCATTTTTCTCAAACACCCTCAAGCACATACTGGAAGGTGAAATTGTTATTGTAAATTACCTCTATCAGATCAGGTTTGAGGGACAGAATTGCCTGCTCCTGTTCTTATTTTTCTTTCTCCTTCTCTGACATCATACACACACACATTAAATAGATAGAGATATGAACATACAGACAAATAAACACACCTTCCGGCTCATGTAAACTCACTGAGAATTCACAAACACATACATGATATCCACTAAGACAGACACATGCACACAAATACTCTTGAACATACACACGTGCACATGATGAGTGCACCTTCAATACAATAAGCTCAAAGTCATCCAGGAATTACCAATATAAAACCCATCATTCCTCACAGGCTGAGGATCTCTTGCAAGAAAAACAGGGGAAGCAGACACATGGGAACCTGCAAAAGCTGCTTCAATTCATATACCAATTTGTTTGATGAACATATCAAGGTTGTATGTGATGACATGTAAGTACTCTGACAATAAATCTGAAATCAGATATCATCATGGAAATTCTTCAGCAAACAGCATTGTGACAGCATTTTAGCAGAAGGATAGAAGTAGTTCAAAGGATGTCACCACCTCCTCTTTCAAGAGAGCTGAAGGATGGGTCACAAATGCTGTCCAAGTATCCAATGATCAAATCACATGAAATTTAAACTGAAACATAGAAATCTTTTTGAAACTAAACTCTGCTGTATTTTGAAATTGTCCTTGCACCTCTCTCAAATCAACCCAGAAATTCTTTCTGAATTCAATTGTATTCCTATTATTCTTGTGTCATATAATATTCTTCCACAGTTAAAGTTTATTTGCACAAAATACCTAGCACAGTGGGAAAGTTTCTTCTGTGAAATGACCAACAGGCTATATCTCGCCTTATTAATAGAATGGGCAATTACAAAGAAAAGGAAAATCAATTAGCACCAAGCAAGGGCAGAATAAGAACACTGTTAGGGGGTTAATTCAAGATCCTGATGGCTGTAGGGATGAAACTATCTTAAAGCCTTTTGGTGTATGCTCTCATGCAATTCTGCATTTATACTGATGGATGGAAAAGAGAGTGCATGCAGGGTATGATGGATCCTTTCCTGTCTGCCTTTCCTAGGTAGTGGGAGATCCCCGGAAAAGTGCTCAGCTGGCAGATGTTCACAACAACATCTTTAACATCTCCCTGAGAAATGTCATGGTCCCAACGTGGTTCAAAGCCACCTGGAAAATAAGGACATATGTGTTCAAATGCTGTTTATTGACTTCAGTTTGGCCTGCTTCAGCCTAGTAGATTATTGACTTCCTGTTGGGGAGACCTCAAGCAGTCTAGATATGAAACAGCACTTCCAACACCATCACACTGAGCATGGAGGCCCCAGGCCTATGCGTTCAGTTCACTATTGTTCAATCAAGACTTTGCAGCAAAACACAGCTTGAACCACATCATTAAGTGGACCTAATTAGTAAGAATGATGAGTCAGTGTGTAGAGATGAAGTGCAGTCACCAATGGACTGGTGCCGAGCCAACAATCTGAACATTAATAAAAGAGATGGTGGCCGACTTCAAGAGGTCCCAGGCTGATCACTCTCTGCTAACCACTGATGGGTCTACCATTGAGGTCATCAAGTTCCTTGGTGTGCACTTGGCGGAGAATTTCGTCTGGATTCTTAACACCTGCTCCATAGCCAAGAGAGCCCAGCAGCACCTCTATTTCCTTCAAAGGCTGAGGAAAGTTCATCTCCCACCCTCCATCCACACTACATTCAACAATGTAGAATATTGAGAGCATTCTGAGCAACTGCATTACTGCCAGGTGTGGAAGCTGTACCTCCTCAGACCACCAGACTAAGGATAGAGAAGTCAACGGAAAAGCTCATTGGGGGGTCTCTTCCTGCGATGAAGGTTGTCTACAACAATATGATGCACGTGGAAAGCAATAAACATTGTGAAGGACTCCACACACCCTCATGTGAACCATTCTCCCTCTGCAATCTGGTAGGAGGTACTTGAGCCCTTACATCTAGATTGGGCCACAGTTTATTTCCCCAAGCCATCAGGCTCCTGAATTCCCAGAACTTGTGTGGAAAGTGTACCATGGACATTTATTGTATATGTCCTAATATTTTAACTTCTATTTATGTAAATCTGCTCTGTGGTCCTGGAGAAACGTTATCTCATCTTTACCATGCAATGTATGGTATGAACGACCAATAAAGGTGATTTGACTTGACTTGAAGTGGAGACCATAAAATGGAGGGAAGATTTCATGTTCTGAGCTGGCATTCGCCACCTTCTGCAGTTTCTTCTAACTTTGGGAAGAAATGCTCCCATACTGTTTTGAAATCCATCCAGTAACTATGTTTTTGATGGTACATCTGTAGATGTTGGGGGGGTGGGGGTGGGGTACTTGCTGTACCTCCTTAGTCTTCCAAGAAAATAGAGGCATCAGTACCCTTTCTTGATTATCAGGTCAATGCATGTATTCCATCGAAGATATTGATTCCGAAAAGAATTTGTTCACACTGGAAAAATGTATATTGATGAACTTACTAGTGGCGTGACCTGTTTTGATTGTCTAAGCATAAAACTTTTCCCTTTGTTTTTCTAATCAATCCTAACATTCTAATGAAACAAATATTGTATTTGCATGGATGTGATATGAAGAATTACTAATTTATTTTACATGGTACAAGATCCTATGTGTTATGGTACCATTCCCAATGTTAGCATATTGGCTGCACAACTACACTGGGAGAGTAAAATATCTCTTATAAGAACTAAGCATATAGTTTTTAGATATTCAATTCATATTTCAAGAATTTCCATGGTTTATGTGAAATTTAATGTAGGATTCAGTGAAACACATATATTCATCAGTCTCTTGCAACTTTAGAGGCAAAGAGAGAAATACAAGTGTTATTATAAAATGAAGCAGCATTTTAAACAGCGAGTCAGAGCAGAGTAAGGATACAAAGTTTTAATGAACATAATACAAAGATATTCAGAACTCAACAATGGTCTACTTTTAAATGACCTCTTGTTTTAACGTTGCCTATCTATTGCTCCCTCCCTGCACCAAGCAGGTTTTGCAATTTTCAATCAGACTTCAGGGGTGGCACGATTGGGACTTGGGTTCCAATCCTGCACTGTCTGTCAGGAGTTTGTACATTCTCCGTATGTCTGTGTGGGTTTTCCCCAGGGGTCTGGTTTCCTCCCACCGTTCGAAGCATACCAGAGGTGCAGGTTAAATGGGTGTAAATTGCGTGACACAGACTCATGGACTGAAATGGCCTGTTACCCTGCTATATGTCTAAATTAAATTTTAAAAAATTCAGCATTTTGGGAGGAGTTGCAAGTGTGCAGATACAATTATTCCAAAACAATCATAAAAATAATACTGTCTTTTAAAATTAAGCATCTCTCCAAACACCAACACTACTCACAAGCAAGTTAAAAGAACACAGATATATTCTCTTGCTCTCTCTCTCCCTCACTCACTCTTCCTCCTCCATCTTTCTCTCATCTATCTGTGCCATTCTATTGGTCTATTTCTAACCTATGTCTCCCTTTAATTCTCTCATACTCTAACCCAATACCTTACACACTATTTCTCTCAGAAGTCATCTTACTAACAATTTCCAGAGCAATCAGACTATTTTTTTCTCTCAGAATTACAATCTAGGTGTCATTTTTACTGCCCATTTGTGTCTACATGTTTTGCACCGAACACCAGAGAACACTGCTTGTCCAATCAGATGACAATAAACTTGACTTGTTCTCACACATCAAACTCCTCTGAGAATAGTAACAATTCTATGACAAAAGAATCGCTTCAGTCACATGACTCTTTGGACACTTCTACACCCCCCCCCCCCCCCCACCACCCCCATTAATTCTCTCTGAGTTCTAATAAGTATTCTGTCCCTCTTTTGGTTGTTTCAAGTAACACACTTCATTAGTATATTCATAGTTGATTCAGCACACTTGTTCTATCCCAGGGTGCTTACCTGCCTCGATTGTAAAACTACGATCTAAAGTTAATGCCCCAAATTTCACATTCTGCCTATTTTTCTTCAGTAAATTCTTTGTAGTTCTGGTTACTTTTTCACTCAATTGATCATCTCACCTTCTTTACTAATCTCTTCCTATCTAAAGCTTCATCAATATCTATCATAGTTTTTCAAAACTCTATCTCTTCAACTCTGCTCTATTGCTGTAACAATATTTTAAAAAAGGCATTTCAGTATAAGTTCATTCGTTTCAGATATTTAGCTACTTATTAATCTACAATTCCAAGACTACTCACAAGCAAGTTAAAAGAACACAGATATATTCTGTGCACCATGCACCACCAGCCTACTGCAGGGGGCAACCTCTCTACCTGCAGGAGTGTAAGGGGACAGGCCAACACCTGGCTGGCTGTCAATCAGTCGGCTGAATGGATCAAGCCCCATCCGGTCGGGTGTCAATCACCCTCCGGGATATAAGCCTGCACTGGCCTCCTGAAGCGTCATTCAGAGTTACTGCAGCTACAGCCAGCCTGGCTCTGTGGAAGTCTTTGTGGATTAAAGCCTGTTGTCCAGTCTTTACCTTGTGTGTGTCTGATTCTCTACAACAGTACACTACAATTTAATCCACAAAATTTTCCCACAGCTGCCATGGAAAAACTCCTGAGCACAGGGAGCCTCGAAGTCAACCCACGCCACCCGGAAGCCCAGACGCGCTTCAAGATCTGGCGGCACGCAATCGAGGCAATCATCGAGGAGCACGCAGACGGCATCCTGGACTCAGATCGGAAGAGGCTGGTCCTACTCCAGTCAAACCTGGGTCCCCACACCTTCCACGCAACCAAAGGTTGCTCCACGTACAAGAGCACAATGGACACTCTTGAGAACTTGTACAAGCCCCCCATGAATGCGGTCTGTACAAGGTACCTCCTTAACACCTGAGCCCAGCAACCCGAGGAGACGGCTGAGTCTTACCTGGAAGAGTTGGCCTGAACCCAGAATAGGCACAGATCCGGGATGCCTTCATCCGAGGGCTATGCTCGAGGGCCATCTGGCAGAAGCTGCCGGAAGATAATATCCACGCCCTGACCAAGAGAGTGGAAGTGGTCTGAACGCTGGAAGCTGCAGTCCTGCACATCAAAGCCTTAGATTCCAGGTTCCCCCAGGCTCCATCATGGGCCTCTCACACTGCAGCTTGTTTTAACCCCTAGATTCCAACAGACCCAGAGCTACTGTTGGAATCTAGGGGTTAAAACAGTATGAAATAAATGATTAATTAATGTGTATATTTACTGCATGGTTCAGGGAAAAAGGAATGTGATTAAGTGGCAATCACAGCAGGGAGCAAAGTTGGCTGAGCAAAATTGTCTCTCCAAAATACAGGGAGAGGAAATGCATAAAACGATTTAGGAGGAATGCTCAACTGAAGGAGGTGGGAAGTAGCACAGGAGACACAGGCCAGATCAGAACAAAGAATGGCCCGCAAGAATCAAAGGGAATGGAAAACCAGTCTAGGAGGAAGATTAAGGCACGAGGAGGTGTTAAAGAGAACAGCAGAAATTGGCCAGACAGGGACCGAATGGTGATTAGAAATATCTGGGGATGAATTAATTTCAGATCTAAACAACAGGATAGTCTGGCCTGGAGGATTAACATGGGAATGCTACACCCCAGAAATCTGCAAAACAGGAGATGACTTGTGATAACCCTTATGCAAAAAGATCTAGCAGGGAAAACAACTTTTGTTCTGTGTGATAAGATTGACCTATATAAACTGTGCCAACTGGACAATAGGGGTCAGTCTCGGGGAGTAGCTCACTGGCAGGTGACCGATGAACTAACAGACTGACCCAGAGCTCTGTTAAGTTTTATTCTTGTGCTGTGTAATAAATTGACTGTTGAACCGAATACCTTCTCCTATCACTTCATTCAAAGAACGCGCTGGACTCAGACTACACATAGACTAAATTAAGAGTAAGTTAAAGCCAGAGTCCGACAATTTGGTGACCCCGACGTGATGAAGATGGAGAAGTGACGGAAGAAAAAGATACGAAACACCGGTCGATTGTGGTGTGGTGATAACAACAAGTGACCATTCTACAAAGGGAGGTAAGCAGACGCCTGTTTAAACGAAGTTCTGCTATTGGCAAAGATAAATTGTGTGTTGTCACTACTCTGCAAAAGCCCTCGTTAAAGCCAAAGAATAAAACAAAAGGGGGTTGGAGTCCTCCTAGTAGAACGGGGTTAGAGTCCCCTGTAGTAGAAGGGGGTTGGAGTCCTCCTAGTAGAACGGGGTTGGAGTCCCCTGTAGTAAAAAGGGGGTTGGAGTCCTCCTAGTAAAAAGGGGGTTGGAGTCCTCCTAGTAAAAAGGGGGTTGGAGTCCTCCTAGTAGAACGGGGTTGGAGTCCCCTCGTAGCGATCTCGAGAGATAGCTTTAGACACTTGGCCAATTAGTATAAGGTGTATGGTGATGGTTATTTGCTTCTATAGTGTATAATAAGTATCCGTATAAGGTGTATTGTGTTATAGTTATTTGTTTCTATAGTGTGTAATAAGTATTTGTTTAAGAATCGTGTACCATAGTAGTGTATAATAAGTATCCGTATAAGGTGTATTGTGTTATAGTTATTTGTCTCTATAGTGGGTAATAAGTATTTGTTTAAGAATCGTGTACCATAATAGTAATAAGTATCTGTATAAGGTGTTCGGCATTTAACTGTTTTTTCATGCACGCTGGTATTGTTGCTGTGTATATCACTGTGTTACTCTCGATGTTTTAAGTACTTCTGAAAAAGGGGGCAGCAGAGGTTACAGATTGTACTGTTTTACAGGGTAGAGAAGGCATAGAGGCAAGGTATTTAGAATACGGATCAGGGAAACACAGTGGGGATAGGCAGTCACACAGTGAGGCACCTGTGTACACAGACTAACCGCAAAACAAACAATGTACATTTCACACAAAGGGGGAAACTAACAAGCTAACCGCAAAACAAACAATAGACACTTCACACAACCACGAGACACATAATCCCCCAGCTGGCTCTCTCTCTGATCATCCCTGAAGGGGAACACCTGTTTTCAGGGAGCTGCTGGTCATCTAGTGGTTATACAACGTGGGAAGGGACGAAGTAGATTGCAGGGTGTCAAAATCACGAAGTCTAAAGGGTTAAAGATCAGAACGGAGATGGAAGGAGTTAATAGGGATGTAGGGCAAGAGCTCGGGGGAGACAGAGGGGTTCCCCTATCTGTAAACCGACAGTGGGAGAAAACAAGGGATCAATTACTGGGAGGAGTACCGAAGGGAGAGGAGGTACAGGCTATGGCACGATACGAACAGATATGGAGAGAGCTGCAGAATCAGGGGAAGGTGCCACAAGGATTTGAAAAAATCCGACTGGTACGGTACTTAGGAGAAGCAGAGAGGGAAGCAGCCAAGGAGGTGCAGGAACATGAGGCAAAAGGACAAGGATCTATATGGAAGAGAAGAAGGTTTAAACAACAGAGAGAAGTGAAGGAACAGAGAAGGGCAGATTTACACATTATAACATTGGCTTGCATGGCTGTGGATGCGAACCTTCAACATGATATTAAACAGGGATCCCATAACACTAAGGAGAATACGGGGGAGGTGAAGCCGTCAGCCCCGTTATATCCAGAGTTACCGGAGACATTGCCACCACCTTATCCTATTCCCCAAATGCCAGCGATGCAGATAAGTGAGGGAATAGAGAATGTCACTGAGTTAACAGGTCCAGAACTACATGAGGCGAAGGAGAGACTGAAGAGAGTTGCACAGGGGAGAGTGGAGGAAACAAAAGAGTGGGTGCACGAAGTACAGAACGATAGATGTGCAGTAAGGAAAAATAGTAGGGGCTTGGGAAGTACAGATGAGAGAGAGCTGGGACAAGAGGAGAATAGGAAGGGAAATGACCCAGCGAGTGTCAGATGGGAACGGGAGAGAGAGCAGGACGAGGATACTGATCTAGCTAGTGTGAGTGTGGAGAATGAAGAGGAGGAACAGCCAGTCACGATCAGGGGAAGCATGATCACACATAGAAGACAGAGTCAGGATGACCCTCGTTCCCCTTTGGGATATGCGTTGCGGGACAGGGAGGAAGTACGGCTTCCAGAAAGGTATAGACAGATGCCGCTAATTTATAAGGGTCCGCAAATTGGGGAGAGGTATCAACCCTTCTCATTCACTGACATGAATTGTATTTTGGATAAAATGCCACCTCCGACTGAGGGAGGTGGAGCGTGGATGGGAAAGTTCTGCCAATATACGATGGGACATAAGATAGCCATAGGGGATTGGAGAGCATTATTGGGTAAACAGCTTGGGCTGTGGGAGATACAGCAGGTAGAAATGATCGCAGGAATCACTAGGTGCCTCGATGCCGAGCCATTTGCCAACCATGCTACGGCAATAGGAGGGGCTATGAGAGATAAGTTCCCCGTTTCCCCCGGTGTCATGCAGTCCCTGACCTTTTCCATAAAGGAGGATGAGGAGATCTCGACTTTTTTGAGTCAGTGTAGGGAGAGTTGGACTGATAAGGCAGGAGTACACCCAGCCACAGATCCCTTGCAGACTACACTCTTTAGGGCTGCAGTAACGAGTGGACTGCCAGCTGTAGTTAGGGAGGCATTAGAGAATAACCCTGATATTCCTGGCTGCTCGAGTGAGCAATGGGAAAAACATTTGACCCATCACATGAAACGTTACAGGGCTAAGCAAAAGGAGGACAAACATACTATGGAGTCGGCACAAGTGCAACTCCTTAAGCTTCAATTGGAAGAGGCTAGAAAAAAGGCAAACGAGGCAAAAAAGATTTCCTCAAAGGGTGCAAACCAGATGATTCAGCAGCCAACGCAGCCACCACAAGGGAATAATATGAGTTGGCACCCGGCCCCATATTGGGCACCGGGTCCCACCTATGTGGCCAGAATGGGAGGTCCAATGGGGGGATTCCGAGTAAGAGGGAGAGGTCGGGGTGCTCCACGAATGCAGCCAGCCGTATGTTTTGTATGCGGTCAGCCAGGACACTGGAAGAGAGACTGTCCCCTGGCTTGGGATCCTCGGGACACTGGGGGAAGGGGATATGGACCACCACAAAATGAGCATTGGGTCCAGTCCCAGAGATCGTCAGTGCCACCCCCGGTACATCAGGCACCCCATGCGGCTTTAGCTCCAAAGAGACAATTCCCTTTGCTGACAGAGGAGGAGCAATATTGCCCACAGTGACGGAGCCCGAGCACCCACGAGCAGGCTAGGTTGGCAGACCCTTTCCTGCAGATTAAAGTTATGGACATGGAAGTATCCTTTTTAGTGGATACGGGAGCCAGATTTTCAACACTCACTGGCACTGAATTTCAAGATAAAACATCATCCTCTAGCGTCCAGCTGATAGGGTTCTCGGGTACACCAGAAAATCTGCCGTTTTCTACACCACTAGTCACTTCTGTGGCAGGACAGACTTTTACACATCAATACATTTTGTCAGCCAGGTGCCCTACCAATCTCTTGGGCAGAGACCTGTTGGTCAAGTGCGGAGCATCGATCCTTTGTGGACCCAGCGGAATAGAGATTACCTTTCCAAATGGATATTCTATGAACTGTTCAGTAACTACACTGCATTCCAGTTCTCAGATGTTGTTGGCGGCAGCTGGAGGATCCGCGTCTGAGGGACAATGGGCTGACATTTACTGGGGGCTGCTGCAACCTGAGGACCCACAGAAGGGAGGGCTGCTAAAGCTTTATAATCAATGGAAGCCATGGATCCAGACGTTACACCCGTATACCCCTCCCTCGGACCCTCCCCATATGACCCTCTTTTACGATAGGGATGGGGATGAAATGTATCAGCATGCCTTTTATGAAGAGGTAGAGGGCAGGCAATGGGAAATTAATTCGGACTACATAGTGATAGGAAAGGAGGGAGTGGCCGCTGCGGTGGCACTGACATCTGAGCAGCTGGAATGGTATGAGATGGCAGGTGAGGCCATTCCTCATGTCACCCTTGCAATTGGCACTACTCATCAGGCAAAAGATTTGGGACCGATGTGTCGGAACTTGAAGTCCCTAAGGGACTGGTCTGACACCCAAATACCGACAGTGCAGTTCTCCTCATCTGGTCAGGCATACAGAATTTTGTCTCCGACACATGATCAAGTCCTCCTTGAGCATAGACAGATTGAACGCTTTCATGGTAGAGAGAAGATGGATCACCCCGACTCGGCCCCTATGCTAGATTCTCTCCCTGAGAACCTGTGGTCAGTGGGACCAGCAGATGTAGGTTTTTGTCAGCAGGTTGATCCCATAACCTTCGAACTGTCAGATTACACCCCTATTTGGCAGATGCAGTATCCCCACAAACCTGAAGCTGAGGAAGGTTTGGCAAAGACCATTGATGGCCTTATGTATTCAGGGGTGTTGGAACATTCGCGTTCTAGTTGGAATACACCCATTTTACCGGTTCCTAAACAAGACACGGGCAAATATCGGATGGCCCATGACTTAAGGCGCATCAATGGTATTGTGAGTACACCCACAGTTCCAGTACCAAACCCATATACTGCCATGACTGCTTTAACCCCCAACCACAAGTGGTTCTCTTGCATAGATTTAGCGAATGCTTTCTTCTGCTTGCCGCTGGCAGAACCATTAAGAGATGTGTTTTCGTTCACGTATAGAGGTAGAAAGTTGCGGTATACTAGGCTGCCACAGGGCTTTATTTTATCTCCAGGGATTTTCAATCAGGTGTTGAAAGAACAGCTGGGGGGGCTAGCACTGCCAGGTGGGGTAGTTCTGATCCAGTATGTAGATGACATCCTATTAGCAGCACCTGATCAGGCTTCCTGTTTGGAGGCCACCTGTCTCCTGCTAGTGCAGCTGTTTAAGGCAGGCTTTAAAGTCTCTCGCTCAAAGCTGCAATGCTGCAGGCAGGTGGTCACCTTTTTAGGGAGAATGGTCTCAGCGAAAGGCACAGGGATTTCCCCTGCACATCAAACAGCGATACTACATCATACAAAACCAAAGACAGTTAAAGAGATGCTTTCGTTTTTGGGTTTGTCAGGTTATAGTAGGCAGTTTATCCCATCGTATGGTGAATTGACACATCCACTGCGAACTTTGGTGAATGAGCAGGGGATGAGGAACCTGGGAGCTACACTGGATTGGACTGCACAGGCTGAGATGAGTTTTATTCTATTGAAGCAAGCTCTTACAACAGCTACAGATTTGGCGATTCCAAATTATAAACTACCTTTCTTTTTGGATGTTTCTGAAAAAGCACACACAATTGATGGTGTTCTTTTTCAGAAAAAAGGGGGTGGAAGATGTGTGCTGATGTATGTGAGTATCACACTAGACCCAACGGAAGACAGACACCCACCATGTACGAGACATGCAGCGGGAGTAGCAAAGATTTTACAAAAGGTGGCACACATAGTAATGGGACATGGCCTGACGGTATTAACAACACATAGCATTGTAGCATATGTGAGCTCGACAGCATTTACAATGACTTCACTAAGGCAGACGAGACTAGAAAAGATCCTGAATGCTCCAAATGTTACATTTACCCATGAAGGCATTAACATGGCAGACAATATGGGAGAGGGAGAACCACACTGTTGTGAGAAGAGGGTAGTGAAGGATATTAAAATAAGACCTGACCTACAGGCTACACCCTTAAGAGAACCAGATGAAACCTTGTTTACAGATGGGTGCTGTTACAGACACCCCACAGATGGATTGAAAGCTGCCTATGCGGTGGTACGAAAAACTACAGGAGGATTTGAAGAAATCATTACAGGGACAGTGAGAGGAAAGGAGTCAGCACAACTCGCAGAACTACAGGGAATGATAGCAGCATTAGAATGGGCAGAAGGGAAGGAGGTCAATATATATACAGACTCGGCATATGTGGTAGGGACAATACAGGTCGAACTTAGTCAATGGATTAGAAGTGGGTTTTTAACAGCAGCAAGGACCCCAATTAAACACGAGAAGGATGTTAGGAAACTGGCTGAGGCCCTCCTGAAACCAAGGGCATTAGCAGTTCTTAAATGTAAAGGACATGATAGAACAGATACGATGGTGGCTCGGGGAAATCAGGAAGCGGACATGGCCGCTAAAAGGGCAGCAGGATACGGCCCTCAGTTTATTATGATACAGGCAGACAGAACAGCACATGACTTATTACCACCGTGTAGGGTAGAAGTAATAGTACAGGAACAAGCAAAGGCATCACCTCAGGAAAGGATGGTAGAGGAGGAAAGGGGGGCAACCAAGGATCAAGGACTATGGAGATCGATAGACGGGAGGCCAGTTTTACCATCTGGACTCATGAAACCCCTCCTCGAGGAGGCGCATGGGCTAACACACTGTGGAAAGAAGCAGATGATAAGGTACTTGATACATTGGTGGCACCCCTTCCTGCCGGCGATGGTGGAGAACCATATTAGAGAGTGTGATGTATGTATAGCTTTCAATGTAAAGGCGACTGTAAAGCCACATGAAGGTCAGTTCCCTCTACCTAAGTTACCAGGGCAGGAAATCGTACTGGATTATACGGACATGATTGAGAGGGTAAGTGGCTATCGATACCTCTTAGTAGCAGTAGATGAGTTCACAGGGTGGCCGGAGGCAATCCCTGCCAAAAGAGAAGATGCAAGGACGGTATGTAAATTCCTGATCAACCAGTATATTCCGAGACACGGATTCCCTAGAAAAATCAGGTCTGACAATGGAAGTCATTTTAAGAATAATAATCTACAGGAGGTAGAAGCAATGTTGGGATTGAAACATGCCTTTGGAACGGTGTACCATCCGCAATCCCAAGGGAAAGTGGAGAGGATGAACCAAACAATAAAAAGTAAGATCGGGAAAGTACAGGCACGGACCAAACTAAATTGGGTGGATGCGTTGCCCCTGGCATTAATGTCAGTAAGGAGTTCGGTAAGTTCTGTGACAGGATTTACTCCATATGAACTACAAACAGGGCACCAGTTTCCAGGACCGGGAGCCGGAATTCAGACAACGAAGAATGAGGTAAGCTCAATGGGATGCAAGCTTTATTATGAAAAACTAACGGCTCTGGTGTCAGATTTTTCACAACAGGTCACAAGTCCCATCAGAGAAGGGGAAACACCGATACCTTCAGTCGCGGAGTGGGTTCTGCTAAAGGTCATCAAAAGAAAGTGGTCGGAGCCCAGGTGGACAGGACCCTACAGAGTGGTGGAGAGGACGTCCCACGCGGTTCGACTACAAGGAAAAGGCGAGACGTGGTATCATTGGAGTCAGTGTGCAGCAACGGACCCACCGACACGGACACTGGAACAGATTCGAACGGAGGTGACTGAGAACCTGTGAAGCAACCACGGACTAAGAACACTTAAAGTCCTTTTTAAAGAGACTATTGGACTACAGTGACTGTGTATCAGTGGTTGACGGCATAATCAAGTTATTGGCATCAAAACAACGAAAGAAGCTGGGATGAATACTATGTGGGGACTATGGGTACTGGTATTCCGAGCCCTTGAAGGGGCTGGAGTAGAAAACCACTGTACAAAGTGTGTGCACTCGGCCTGGGGGTCGCACAACGAAAAAGAACAGTACTTTACTGATTGGACTAACTTTCCTGAACACTGTGTGGGGACTCACACAGGACGTAAGTGTGTGCATAATGGACAAGTGTATAATGTTAAATTCAATAAGGGCTCTTTACTATCTAATAAATTAACTGGTGATTGGTCTCATTTTCATGAGACCAAAAGGGGGACTGTTGGAATCTAGGGGTTAAAACAGTATGAAATAAATGATTAATTAATAAGTGTATATTTACTGCATGGTTCAGGGAAAAAGGAATGTGATTAAGTGGCAATCACAGCAGGGAGCAAAGTTGGCTGAGCAAAATTGTCTCTCCAAAATACAGGGAGAGGAAATGCATAAAACGATTTAGGAGGAATGCTCAACTGAAGGAGGTGGGAAGTAGCACAGGAGACACAGGCCAGATCAGAACAAAGAATGGCCCGCAAGAATCAAAGGGAATGGAAAACCAGTCTAGGAGGAAGATTAAGGCACGAGGAGGTGTTAAAGAGAACAGCAGAAATTGGCCAGACAGGGACCGAATGGTGATTAGAAATATCTGGGGATGAATTAATTTCAGATCTAAACAACAGGATAGTCTGGCCTGGAGGATTAACATGGGAATGCTACACCCCAGAAATCTGCAAAACAGGAGATGACTTGTGATAACCCTTATGCAAAAAGATCTAGCAGGGAAAACAACTTTTGTTCTGTGTGATAAGATTGACCTATATAAACTGTGCCAACTGGACAATAGGGGTCAGTCTCGGGGAGTAGCTCACTGGCAGGTGACCGATGAACTAACAGACTGACCCAGAGCTCTGTTAAGTTTTATTCTTGTGCTGTGTAATAAATTGACTGTTGAACCGAATACCTTCTCCTATCACTTCATTCAAAGAACGCGCTGGACTCAGACTACACATAGACTAAATTAAGAGTAAGTTAAAGCCAGAGTCCGACAATTTGGTGACCCCGACGTGATGAAGATGGAGAAGTGACCAGGGACATCCATCACGACCTTGGGCACTCTATGACAGTGGCAGCACCGAGAGCTTCATTTATCTGAGCTTGGCCCACTTCCTGAGATTAAAAGTCACCATATGCTCGATCACCCTTGCCACCAAGGATAAGACTGTTGGATCCCTTGGACACTGCTCGGCTGATAAAACTGTGGGAGGGGAGACATACACAGGGTTCAGGCTCCTGGTCATGCCCAAACTCTGTGCCCCAATCCTCCTGGGCTAGATTTCCAGCACCACCTGTAGAGTGTCACCCTCGCCTTCGGGGGGCCCCAACCTCAACTCATGTTACACAGCACACCAACATACCAGCCCCGGCCAACCTGAGGCCTCTCCACACTACGCATCACCCCACCGGCGCTCTTCCCACATCTTACACTAGGCTGCAAGCTGATCGCTACCAGAAGTAGGTGGTATTGCACCGCAGATAGAGACTTCATCAAGGCGGAGGTGCGACGACTCCTGGTGGAAGGTGTCATAGAGCCCAGTAACAGCCCTTGAAGAGCCCAAGTCCTGGTGGTCAAAGGGGGATGTAAGCCGAGATGGTCGTAGATTACAGCCAGACCATTAACTGGTACACCCAAATGGATGCCTAGCCACTGCCGAGGATTGCCAACATGATCAATGAAGTAGCCCGCTACCGGGCTTTCTCCAAGATTGACCTGAAGTCGGCGTATCACCAAATCCCCATCCACCCAAAGGATAAGCCCTACACCGCCTTCGAGGTAGACGGGCACCTGTACCAGTTCAGCTGAGTTCCCTTTTGGATCATGAACAGGGTCTCCATCTTCCAGCGGGAGATGGATCGCATGGTAGGCCAGCACATGTTAAAGGCGACATTCCAATATCCGGATAACATCACTATCTGCGGCCGTGATCAGCAGGACTATGATGCTAACCTGGAAAAATTCCTCCAGAAGGCCGGGGAGCTGATCCTCACTTACAACAAGGAGAAGTGTGTGTTTAGCACCACCCGCCTCGTCATCCTGGGGTACATTGTGGTCCATGGGGTCGTCAGCCTAGATCCAGAAAGGATGCACCCATTAATGAAGCTACCTCCCCCTCCCCACTCTAAAGGCCCTCTGCAGGTGCCTTGGCCTATTCTCCTATTACTCGCAGTGGGTCCCTCACTTCTTGGACAAGGTCCACCCACTGGCCCAAGCTACACCTTTTCCCCTCCCAATCGAGGCACAGGCAGCCTTCATCCGCATCAGGCAGGATATCACTGATGCCATGATGCAGGCTGTGTATGAGGACTCCCCCTTCCAGGTGGAGAGCGATGCCTCCGAGGTAGCCCTCGCTGCTGCCCTCAACCAAGGGGGGTGGGGCGCCCCGTTATTTTCTTCTCTAGGACCTCCACAGCTCCGAACTAGGGCATTCCACTATTGAAAAAGAGGTCCAGGCAATTGTGGAAGCGGTCCGCCACTGCCTCCACAACCTGGCCGGCAGGAGATACACCCTCCTCGTGGACCAGCAAGCATGGCGTTCATGTTTAACACTACCCACAAGGGCAAGATCAAGAACGACAAGATCCTGCAATGGAGGGTCAAGCTGGCAACCTACAGCTACGACATCCAGTACCACCCAGGAAAGTTTAACGACTCCCCCGATGCTATCTCTCGGACCTGCGCATCTACGCAGGCATTGCATGAGTCCCTCTGCCATCCGGGTGTCACCAGGTTGTACCACTTCATTATGTCCCACCCCAGGCCCATGTTGTAAAGGCCACTCGGCCCTTCGAGCGCCCTCGGCATGGACTTCAAAGGGCCCCTGCCTTCCACAAACCGAAACGTCTACTTCCTCACGGTAATGGACAAGTACTCACGCTTCCCTTTCTTTATCCCTTGCCCGGACACCTCCATGGTCACCGTCATCAGGGCCCAGGGGCAGATCTTCACCATGTTTGGCTACTCCGCTGTCATCCACAGTGAGTGGGGGTCTAGTTTCATGAGTGACGAGCTGTGCCAGTACCTGTCAGCAAGAGGCATTGCGACTAGCCGCACAACGAGTTATAACCTGAGAGGCAATGGGCAAGTGGAATGCAATAATGGGCTAGTCTGGAAGGCAGTCCTCCTGGCTCTTAAGTCGAATGGGTGGGCCATTGAGTACTGGCAGGTCGCCCTGCCCTAGGCGTTCCATGCCATTCAGTCGCTGCTGTGTAGGGCTACCAATGAAACCCCTCATGAATGTATGTTCTCATTGCCCAGGAAGTCAGTGACTGGAATGTCCCTCCCAGAATGGCTCACGTCCCAGGGACCAGTGCTCCTGCATAAGCACGTATGGAAACACAAGGACAAATCCCTGGTCGAGCAGGTCTTCCTCCTACATGCGAACCACAACTACGCCTATGTTAGGTTTGGCAGTGGCAGGGAGGACCTGCCACTGAGGTCTCAAACAGGGACCTGGCACCAGCAGGAGTACCCTCCACCCCACGGCATCCTTCAGCCCAGGACGACGCTGACCAGACATACATCCCCGTCCACAGGTAGTTATGGGGCGTGCAGAACCTCCTTGACCACCAGGGGCCAGCTTCAGCCCTGTGGGGATGAGCCTGCACCCCCACCCATCCAATACGACTATCATACGTCGACCCTGGCCTCCTCGGCCACCTCTCCGTGCGGCACCATACCAGTCACACAGATCCTTGCCGCCAGCCTCCCCACTTCCTCTCCGATCAGGTTCCAAGAGTCAGTCCTACGACGGTCACAGAGACCCCGGCGGCCGTCGGATCATCTCAATCTGTAAATATTGACTGTTGTATAGTGGGTATGATTCCTTGTAACTGACGCCCCCCCCCCCCCCGGGACAATTTTATAGAAGGGCGTTGAATGTGGTAGTACACCATTGGCCTACTGCAGGGGACAACATCTATACCTCCAGGATAGGACAACACCTAGCCAACTGTCAATCACCCTCCGGGATATAACCAGCCTGGCTCTGTGGAAGTCTTTGTGGATTGAAGCCTGTTGTACAGTCTTTACCTTGTATGTGTCTGATTCCCACAAAGGGAAAAGACTTTTATGATGTGGAAAGTCTGAGAAGGCTTTCATTGCGAATGGAAGGAAACAAAAACATATTATCAGTTATGTGGATTGTGACATGATCCAGTATGTTAATAGGAAGGGAAGGAAAGGTTGAGAATCACTGCTCTAGACCCAGTTGTTACTGAAATATTTTGCTTGAGAAAAATTGTCATTGGACCATTTCCTTTGGAGTTATGAAACAGTGCACATAATGAGTCAATTAGGTACAATTAAAACAGTGGTTTTCAAACTTTTTCTTTCCACCCACATACCACCTTAAGCAATCCCTTACTAATCACAGAGCACCAGTGGCATAGGGAATACTTAAAGTAGTATGTGAGTGGAAAGAAAAAGGTTGAGAACCACTGCTCTAAGATTAGGATTTGGATGATATGGGGAGGTTCAAGAGCCTGATGTTTGATGGACAAAAAAGGATGAATGCATGGAGTGGTGGAGAGAGTGTGAGGGAGTCAGAGTAACTAAATTGCCAGAACAAACCTAATGGGCAGAATGGCTTTCTTCTATGATCTAACCTGAGATTCTGTGAAGAGAGCAATTTTGATAGATAATACTTTGGAAATATCAAAGTGTGTACAGAGGTGATGATGGTTCAAAAACATCTTGATGCCATGACATACTCCTTAAGGATGCACATTGCTTGACATGCAAGCAAAGCCACTAGCCCCGAGTAATTTTGGAAAATATACCATCTGGTCAGCAACAATCTGTGCTGAAGAGGGAAATATGCTTGCTCAGCATTCTTCTGAGAATTGCTGATGGATGATTGTGTCTATAGTGACCTGAAATGCATTGGATATACTGGAAAATAATAACCTACTTTTGCTTTATCTTTTACTAAATGAATGTCTCACAAGCAAGAACAACATTTATTGCCCATCTCTAATTACCCTTGAAAAAGTGTCAGTGATTAGCCTTCTGGATCTGCTGCAGTCCTTCTGGTGAGTATTCCAAAAATGTTGATGGGAGGGATCTCCAGTATTGAGAGTTATAGACTCCGACACCACAGAAACCTACCCATCAGCCACACAACAACATTAAGCTTATCTGGATCCATTTAATTCTCCTCACATTCCCACCAACTGCCCCCAGATTCTACCACTCACCTACATACAAGGAACAATTTACAGTGGCCAAATAAGCCAGGAGCCTGCACTTCTTTAAAATGTGGAAGGAAACGGGGACATCTTGAGGAAACCCATGAACCCATGAGGAGACAGAGGAATGGGTAACCTCCACAGATAGTCAGGATCGAACCCAGGACACACACAGTGGAGCAAAGAAATGGCAATGAATTTATAAATCAGGATGAGGTGTGACTGAGGGTGGACCAGTAAGGGGTTAGCATTCCTAAGGATCTGCTGCCATATTTGGTGGTAGAGATCATGTTGAGGAAGATATAGAGAGAGTTGCCAGAATGATCTCAATAAGTAACTGCAGTGCACTCATGACAGGGTACACATAGTAGTCACAGTGAGCAGGTGATTAAGGGGTTATTAAGGTGGAGAGTTGTCTACCAAAAAATAGTATTTGATTTGGTCCTCAGAAGAGCTGATGGACATCCTGAGTGGACTAACTATGGATGACAGGACTGGGTCACTTGCACAGTATACCAAGGATACTCAACTTGCAATCTGCTCTTGCAACCACAATTGGTTATTCTGAGCAATGGAGAATGTCAAAATGTTAATGGAAATGGTAGTGAAACCTAGCAATAGTTGTGCTGTGGCTTTGAAAGCAGATGTATATCTGCTTTCTACGTAGTGTATATTTTTACCCCCTCCATAAATCTTCGTCCGCGAAGCCAAGCCAAAGAAGAAGTGTATATGTAAGAACACAGAATAAAGGAGATGACCACTCAGTCCCTCACATATGATTGTAATTTCATTGCCATCTTCCCTGCTTCCCACAATCCCTGATTCCCATAACATCTAAAATTTATCCATCTCTGGTATCCATCAGGAAGATAGAGCATTCCCTTCACCCTATTCTGTCTATGCTGACCATGATGCCATTTAACTAATCCCATCCGCTTGTACACAGTCTGTTTCCTTCCATTCCCTGCTTCATCATGCTGTCTAAATGGTCTTGGAATCATTGCTATCACCTCTGCTTCCATCACCTCCCAAACAGCATATTCAAGGCACCAACCACTGAACAACTTGCCTCACTCATCTCCTTTAAACAGTCCCCTCTCACCTTTAAAGCAATGCAATCTTGTATTTGATATTTCCATCCTGGGGTAAAAAATACTTTGACTATCTACCCTATCAATGTATTTTCAGAAACTTCCATCAGACCACCCATCAGCCTCCAACACTCAAGAGAAAACAATCTAAGTTTTTGTGAATCAAATAATGATTCCATCTTTGCAAGTCTTTGGTGTAGTGAATTCTCTGGGAGGACTTGATCTAAAATGAGCAACCCGTGATAGTACAGATTCTATCACCAATGTGTATATGTACATATGTACAGATGGTAGTGTAGGATGACTGTGATTGGCTGAGAGTGTAGCCACACCTACTGGCAGGTCTTAAAGGATTGCTCCTAGCCAGACCAAGTCATTCTAGACTGGTCGACCTACTTGTGATATGCTCCAGTCTTTTAGTTAATACAAGCCTTGGTTTGGATCAACAAGTCTTTGATTCTTTCGACGCGCACTACACAACCATTAATCCTGAGTTTATGCCCATTGGTTTTTGATTCATCTCACCAGAGGAAACATGACAATACCCCATCAGTAAAATCACTAACTAACCCCTAGAGGGTGTATGTTCCATTGTGAACACAATAAAATATCTGAGGAAAAGGATTACATAATTGATTTGAAGAGGGTGAATGGGAAGACAATAATATTACACGTATGCATTCATTGGTAAAATTAACACCATGTTTTCTCTTTTAAAAAAATCAAACTCACTCACAAGTTATAATAATAAATCACACTGAACTCAGTTACGCATAAACCTGGACAATTTCATCAAATAGTAATGTCAAAGTGCAGACATTTGTCAAGATTAACTAAAACATACATTTTTTTTCTTCCAGTTTGAAAGATTGCTCCCTTTATTTCATCGAATATATTTTGGACCAACTATATGCAGCAAACTCAGGTACTAATAAATCTCACTGTCAACAAAATAAAGATGTTTTTAAATAGAATTAAAATCTTGCAGTGTTTTTTCATGACTGTCCAACTGCTCAAAATCTGCAACAAAAAAAAAACTGGTAAACTATATTGTAAAAACTATAATGTTTTCCAAAATTTTAAAATTGACATAGCTTAAAATAATGATGGTGAGAGTTTAAATTAATATACAAAGGATAATGCAAAAATGCAACAAAATTCTTATTGCTCCAGCTAGCACGTAAAACATACTAGTAAAGAATAAGTATAAATTAAAATAACACAATGCACCTCAAAATAAAAAAAATGAATGCAAAAATATAGATAAATATTATGGTGAGTGGGAGTTGGTGATCCTCCTGACCACAAGATGGCGTTTGAGATAGAATGTTCCACCACAGGTTAGATGCAAATGGATGTCCCATGAGGTTGAGAGATGTTAATAAAATATAAAGTCACGTCTCCAGAATGGAGGACCATCGCCTTCCCAAGATCGTGTTATATGGCGAGCTCTCCACTGGCCACCGTGACAGAGGTGCACCAAAGAAAAGGTACAAGGACTGCCTAAAGAAATCTCTTGGTGCCTGCCACATTGACCACCGCCAGTGGGCTGATAACGCCTCAAACCGTGCATCTTGGTGCCTCACAGTTTGGCGGGCAGCAACCTCCTTTGAAGAAGACCGCAGAGCCCACCTCACTGACAAAAGGCAAAGGAGGAAAAACCCAACACCCAACCCCAACCAACCAATTTTCCCCTGCAACCGCTGCAATCGTGTTTGTCTGTCCCGCATCGGACTTGTCAGCCACAAACGAGCCAGCAGCTGACGTGGACTTTTTACCCCCTCCATAAATCTTCGTCCGCGAAGCCAAGCCAAAGAAAAGATAATTAATATAAAACAACCCAAACTTACTTATTACTATAACAGAAACATCACATGGTACCAACAGTATCACCAAGAGACATGAAAAGTGTGAAGCCACCTGATGCTATGAATTGGACTGGGAATGTTGACCACAAGTGGTGGTTATTCAAACAATGATTCATGCTATTGCTGCAAGCCATTGGCCTTGATAGCAAACTAGATGCATGGAAGATTGCACTGCTACTGAGACAGGACCTCAAGCACTAGAGGTTTTCAATACGTTTGTATGTGCCAAGGCAAATGACCAGGGCAAGTTCTACAAGGTTATTGAGATGTTTGATGAACACTACTCACCAAAGAAAAATGAAACATTCAAAAGTTTCACGTTTCACTTGTGCACGCAGCTGCAAGCAGAGCTTTGATACTTTTGTAATGGATTTGAAATTGAAAGCAAGAAAATGCAATTTTGGATTGCTGCAAGATTCAATGATCTGAGATAAAATTGTGTTTGGAATTATTGAAAATAAAAGTGTGAGCGAGAGGTTGCTAAGAGAGATGCAGCTTACCTTAGCTGGACCTGTGAAGATACACCATGCCAGAGAATTAATTCTGCAGCATGTGAAAAAGTTTGGTGAGAGTGCAAGGGCTGGTGGAAGCAAAGCCATAGCATAGCCATAGTGTCTTGACACACACATAAGCAGAGATTGAGACATAGGAAACAACAAAAAGACAATGATATTCAATTGTAAATGATGTGGCACTCAATATGCACCAAAACAATGCCCAACTTATAGAAAAGTCTGTAACAAGTGCAAATAAAAGTATCACAAGCAAAGCAATGTTTTTCCAAAGGGAAACAAAGCAGATGAAAGTGTGCACACTGCAGAAGAAACTGCCCTCAGTGATGCATTTTTCATGACATGATAGCACAGCAAGGTGTTAAACCAACATACACTGAACAACCAAGCATGAACAGAGTTGAGAAGGACAAGTGTACAGTGCCATTGCATGAAAATGGAGCAGATATTCTTTTCAAATGGGACACAGGGGCTAAGGCCAATTTGAGCATGAAATCAGGACAATGAAGATAAACCTATACATCCATCCAAATTCTGTTCAGCTCAAGGCCTATAATGGACAGCACATTGACACAAAAGACACATGTAGACTGAAGGTAAAAGTTAAAAGTAAAGAGCACCTGTTCATGTTTGCAGTTGTCCCAGATAGACAAGACTCACTGCTTGGTGTCAAGTATGTAAATATTTATGTCTAGTCGAGAGGATGTACCACATTAACACCCCCAATGCACAGGATAGCACAGAGGAAACATTGGAGCAATTTCCACATACCTTCAAGACATTTGGAGTTCTACCATTCACTTATAAGATACAGTGAAAGGAGAATGCACAGCCAGTAATGCATGCCACTAAAAGAAAAGCTCAACCAAATGAAGGCACTAGGGGTCATAAAGAAAGTGTAGGATCCCACAGAATGGATGAATTCAATGGTGTGTGTTAAAAAAGAATGGTGACCTCTGCATGCATGGACCCAAAAGACCTGAATGCCAACTTAAAGAGGGAACATTATCAGATTCTAACCAGGGATGAAATTATAAGTGATATGGCCAGTGCAAAGTTTTTCACTAAATTGGAGACTTCCCAAGGCAATTAAAACTGCAAGAAGATAGCACAAAATTCTGCACTTTCAATATTCTGTTTGGCTGATACTCCTGGATGAGGATGTCTTTTGGAATTTCCACAGCTCTCGGAGTGTTCTTATAATAGAAGGCATAAATAGGATTCGCATGTACTTGGATGACATGATCCTATGGGGATCCACACAGGAGCAACACAATGAGATGCTCATCAAAGTGTTACAGCACTTCCAGAAGTATGGATTCAAGCTAAACAGAGCAAAATGTCAGTTTAGTGTGAAGCAAATCACCTTTCTGGAAGATAAGCATACGAAGGAGATGTGGAGCCCGACAAGAGCAAGGTGAAAACAATTCTAGACATGCCCAGACCCAGTGACAAAAAGGGCAGATTGAGAGTTCTGGGAATGATCAATTTCATTGGTAAATTCATACCAAACCTTTCTTCCAAAACAATTTACCTGAGGAAGTCATTACATGACAAATGTTAATTCAAGTGGATGGCCAACCATGAGGAAGAATGGTGATGAATGAAGACCATTCTAACTACAGAACCAGTACTTTTGATGCTCCTTGACCCATCTAGAAGGACAAAAATATCAAAGGACTCTTGAAAAGATGGAATAGGTGCCATGTGAGTTCAGGCTGAGGGATAAAATTGGAGGCTAATTGCACATGTATCAAGGACAATGGCAACATCTGAATGTCAATATGCACAGATCGAGAAAGAATGTCTAGGTCTGGTCTATGGACTCTAGAAATTCCACAATTATGTGTATGATCCAACAACATTCATGGCAGAAACAAACCACAAGCCATTAATAGCAATTAATAGCTGGCTGATACATTGTCCAGGGCAACATCGCAGAGTGAATCACACAATAAGAACTCCACAGAGATAGATGTGAATCTACATGTGAATCTGATTACTGAACATCTTCCCATATCTGACGTGAAATCCAAGCAGATCGCAGCTCAAGCAGAAAAGGACACAGTTTTACAGAAGGCCATCAAGAATCTGAATGAAGGTTGGCCATATTACAACATCAGAGCAGAGCTGAGTGTTATCAATGGGCTTCTATTTAGACAATACAGAATTGTCATTCCTTAATCACTGTGACAAGAGAGGCTGAAAAGGGTGCAGGGGAGGCATCTTGGAATGGAAAAATGCGAGAGGAGGGCCAGAACCGCTGTTTATTGGCCAGGGATAAATGCTGATATCGACAGAATGGCCTCAAGCTGTGAGACCTGTGTGAAGCATCACACAAAGCAGCCAAAGGAACCCATGATCATAAATAACTTACTCGAAGAGCCATGGCAGAAAGTTGGAACTGATCTGTTACACATGGATGGAAAGAATTACTTGCTGGTTATGAACTATCTACCGAACTATCCAGAGATGGTGCTGCTTCCCAACATGTCTGCTGCCTGCATGATCAGATATATGTTGATTTTGCAAGGTATAGAATTCCTCAAATCATCTAGAGTGACAATGGACCATGCTACAACTGTAGAGAATTCCAGAACTTTCCAGAAGAGTATGATTTTGCCATGTGACTTCAAGTCTTCTGCATCTCCAGTCAAACAGTATAGCAGAGAAAATAGTTCACATAGTTAAACAGCTGCTCAAGAAAGCACAAGACAGTGGCTCAGATCCTTATCTAGCTCTGTTGAATTACCAAACTTCACCATTCGAACATGGCATGTCAGCCACTGAGCACCTTATGGGATGTAGACTATGCACCACACTTCCCTAATCCCCAGATCCAAACAAGAACAGAGATGACAAACAGAAGCAAAAGCATCTGACATGGAGACAAAAAGCAAACTATGACAAGTCACCAAGAAGCTTTGGGCCACTGGCACAACATGACACAGTGAAACTTGGAGATTCGAACACCTGTGACAAGAAGGCCACTGCTCTGGAGGAATTAAATCCAAGATCCTACACTGTCAGAACAGGATGGTCAAATACTGGGGAGGAATTGAAAAAGCCTGCTGCAATAACAGACAAATTCAGCAGAGCTGACACATACACCAGTGTTGAGAAGATCCACACACGTTAGCAAAGCACTCAATAGGCTGAATCACTAAAAGAAAAAAGAATTGCACATTTAAAAAGCTTATGCTTTTGATGTTTGTGCTTATGTTTTTGTTTAACTTTAAGTCAAAATGAATACTGTATTACAATGTAATGTTGCTAGAGTGAACCTCACATGGAAAGGGGATGTGGTGATTGGGAGTTGGTGATCCTCCTGACCATGAGAGGGCAACAGAGATGGAATTTTCCACCTCAGGTTAGATGCAAAATGGATGCTCCATGAGGCTGTGAGTTGTTAATAAAATATAATTAATACAAAAGAACCCATTTCTTTATTATAATAAAAGAAACATCACACATATTCACAATGCAGCAATGCAAAAATAAAGAGTGATCTTCAGTGCCCCTAGCGTGTACTTATGGTCAGGGTAGTATGGGGAGTTTCAAAAGTCTGACAGCAGTTGGACAAAGGCTTGTTCTTGAACCTAGAGGTGCCAGGATTCTGAACCTCCTACCTGAAGGTAGCAGAACAAATCACAAAGAAAATTGATCATAAGGCAAAAATAAAAGCAAGATTAGTTTAGCAAGGCAGTGCCAAGATCTTCAATAAAATTATTGATACATCATTTGTACATATGTAAAAGCATTTTGATTTAAGATTCAATCCCAATTTAACAAATAGCAAAGCAAAGAGGAAAAAAAAATGGATACAAAAGAAGTTACCATTTATTTAGAAAACAAAATACACTTCATTTAATATCTTTGGAAAGGTATATCAAAGGACTTAAGTGAGAGTAAATCTATTCTATATTCAGAGAAGAATCAATGAACATTTACTTCCTTCATCACAGAAAATATAACCTTGATGTGAGTGATGAGAAAAAGAATTAATCCATTTTCTTGTCTCCAAATTTATGGAATTATCAGGAGTAGAATTAATGCCTCAAGATTGTAAACTATTCATTTCACTGGCAAAGAGCTGGCACAGAGTTACTGGCTGAATGGGCATTTTATGACATTGTATAATCATTTATCTTGCTTTTTGTAGCTCATTTGGCTGGTGTACATTCGCTAAAACATTTGTCTCCATAACAAGACTGATTTCACTTCAAAAAGCAATTCACTGAATGTGAAGCAAATTCAGGGATCTTGAAAGGATGTGAAAAGTAACAATAAATGCAAACTCCATTTTAGAGCCAGACAATTTTCTATATCTTGATAACATAACAAGAAGAATTGCATTCTTAAAGTGCCTTTCAACATCACAGGTCATCCCCTTCCAGCCTACAAGTCAATTAAGTAATTTGAAAGGTAGTCAGTAAATCATAATTACATCCCTTCTTAGGCAGTCCCTTTGAATTTGAATAATTTGCTTCCATTCCAGCCTTGTGGATTGTGAAATTGCTAATGAGACTAATGTTGGAACCAGGGGCTCTTCCACATATGGAGCAGAATAGAGTTGATAGGCTAGCAAGTGGTTTGCTTGAAGTGCCCTCTTGCCTCTTACACAAGAGGATGCATGGACTTCAGGTTCTCAAATGCTGCTTCACCAATTTCAGCACCAGAAATTACCAGAACTCACTTAGGATTTGGCATTTCTTCAAAGAGGTTTGAAAACATCCTTGAATTGCTTCTTGTCCATGCTCTAATCTCCCACCACATCAGAGCTCAGAATAATGACCAAAGGCTGTGCTGGGACATTGACAGGAGAACCATAGAATGATAGAGCACTACAGCACAGAAATAGGCCTTTTTGCCCATGTAGTCTGTGCCAATGAGTGTTGAGACTCATTAACCTGCACCCAGTCAGAATAGCAAAGTATTTCATCATCAATGGCTGTCTTTGCCAATAATAGCTTTTGCAGATCATTTCTCAATGTCTCATCAGGAACCTGTATTGTGATATAGCATGTGGAGCAGAAGAAACAGGTTGGTAGAGAGTTTTGGTTTCATGAATGCTGACTCATTTTCACCCAATCATTAGTGAAGAGTCAATAACGACTTGAAGTCTCCAAGCTTGTGTGATGAAATATTTTTAACATAATAAAGCTGTCCAGGTGGCTTCGCAAAAATAAAATCACTTTGGCACTTAAGTAGATATTATGGCAAGTACCAATAAACAAGCTTTAGTTAAAACTTTAAGGTGGAGAAATTTAAAGGAGATTTGAAAGGTAAGTTTTTCATACAGAGTAAACTTGTTATACGGAACAAGCTGCCAGAGGAAGAGATAGAATATTGTATTTAAAAGGCAATGGCACAGCTATATGAATTAAACAAAGTAACAGAGGAGTTCAGGCCTAATGCAGGTGTGATAGTAAGGGGGATCCTATCACCACTATATATTTGCATATAGTGATAATGATTGGCTGAGAGTCATAGCCACACCTACTGGCCAGGTCATAAAGGGCAGCACCGAACCAGATCCAGGTCATTCTGGACTGGTTGACCTCAATGTACTACACTTCAGTCTTTTGTTAATAAAAGCCTTGCTTTGAGTTAAGTCTTTAAGTCATTCGACATGCTACAGCAGGTAAATGGGATTAATGTGGATAGGTGCAAGGGTGAGCATGGACATGAGGGGTAAATGGCTCATTTCAAAGTTGTAAGTTTTATAATAATACAATTCTTTGTGAACATTCTTTGTATTTGGCAGTGCAATTAGCATAGCCATTAGTGCAAAGCTGTTACAGCGCCAGTGACCTGGCGTTGTCTGCAAGGAGATTGTATGTTCTTCCTCTGTCTGCATGAGTTTCCTTCCATCCTTTAAAATGTGCCGGGGTTGTAGGTTAACTGGAGTGTTTGGATGGCATGGGTTTGTGAGCCGGAAGGACATGTTGTATGTCTAAATTTAATTTAAAAGTTAATTTAGAGTAGGCATCAATCACTCAGTCTCTCAAACCTACCCTTCCATTTAACAGGATCACGACTGATCTGATTGTAACCTCAACTCTGCACGCCCATCGATTCTCCAAGAAAGTTTTACCTCCATGCTTATCCAGAATCTGTCTTAAAATATTCAGAAAAATCTGTTTTAACTTTCCTTTAAGGAAGAGAGTTGCAAAGACTCACGCAGCTGTGATGGAAAAAAAAATTGCATCACCTACGTATTTTGAAACAGTGACCCGTAGCTCAGGCTCACCGGCAAGAAAAAATGTTTGCTCCACATCCGTCCTGTTGAAATCCCTTTGGCTCTTCAATCATCCCCTGTCCACTCCCAAGCAAACTAAGCCCATCCCACGTTTCCTCGCCAGTCAATTTTCCAATTTCTGGTGTCCATCTAGTAAAACTTTTTGACTCTCCTTCTAACATATTTAGATCTTGCCTTAAATAAGGAGATCAATGTGTACATGGTCCTCCAGAAATGGTTTGACTAATGACATTTCACTGAAGCATACATCTCAACTTTTTCCCTCCATTTTACAAATATAAAACAATTACATTCTGGCTCACATTTTAATAATATGCTAGTAACCTTCTGTGAATCATTCAATAAGAGACACAAATCCCTCTGCATCTCAGAGCGTGGCAGCTTCCTACTATTTAGATAATATGCTTTCCTGTTTATTTTTCCTGCCAAAGTGAAAAATTCTCCTTCTCCCACATTATATTCCATTTGGCCCTTTCTTTCATTACCTATATCTTTTGATAAGATAACAAAAAAAAAAATTAGTCAAAGAAATGGGTTTTAAAAAGCATGATAAAGACACAGAAAGAGTAGAGCAATGAGTTTAGGAAGGAAATTTCAGAGCTCAATTCCAGGTAATTGATGCCATAGCCATCAATTGCAGACAAGGGAACAGTCCCAAACTAGAGGATTGTAGATCTCTTGAGGATTTTGAGAAAATTATTATGATAAAGAAGAATGAGGTTGTTCAATGATATGAAGGCAAGGTTGAGAATTGCAAAAGCAATATAACACAAAATCCAAGATATGGTTAATATTGTTTATCTATAAATAACTAAAAATTAATTATTTCAGTTGGATCATTGGAATTTAATGTAAAATTTATTTTTTGTGTTATTATTATTATTCCAAGTGTGCAATTCTCATTTGAAATCAGTCACTTTTAAATAATACAACTTATCCTACCCATTGGTGTTGATAGCATTAACTATAAATACACAAATCACTCCATCTACTCAATAGGTCAATCAGCATCTGCGGACCCAGGAAAAGAACCATAGAAAACTACAGCATAGAAAACAGTACATTTGGTCCTTCTAGTCTGTGCCTCAACATCATTCCTCTAGTCCCATTGACCTGCACCATTTCCATTAACCTCCAGACCTCTCCCATCCATGTACCTATCCAATTTCCTCTTAAAATATGAGTGAACCCACATTTACCATGTCAGATTGAAACACATTCCAAACTCCAACCTCTTTATGAGTGAAGAAATTCCCCCTAAACCTTTCTCCCTAAGTCCATGTTCTCTTGTATTTATCCCTCCCAATCTAAGTGGAAAGTCCCTACTCACATTTACTCTGTCTATTCCCCTCATAATTTGTAAACCTCCATCAAATCTCCCCTCGTTCTTCTATGCTCTGAGGAATTAAATCCAACCCTGTTTAATCTTTCTCTGCAACTCAACTCATGAAGACATGACAACATCCAAGTATAACATCTCTGCACTTTTTTGATCTTAATGATATCCTTCCTATAGCTTGGCAACAATAACTGCACAAAATTCTCCAAATTTGACTTCATCAATGTCTTATATAACCTCACCATAACATCCCAACTCCTGCACTCAATACTTTGATTTATGAAGGCCAAGATGCCAAAAGCTTTCTTTACAATCCAGTCTATGTATGATGCCACTTTCAGGGAATTATGAATCTGTATTCCCAGATCATTTTGTTCCTCCACACACCTCAGTGCCCTACCATTTACTATGAATGCCCTTCCTCGGTTTATCCTTCCAAAATGCAACACCTCACACTTGCCTGCATTAAATTCCATTGGCCATTTTTCAGCTCATATCATCCAGATCCCTCTAAGCTTTGAAAGGCTTCCTTGTTGACCACAATGCCTCCAATCTTAGCGTCATCAGCAAATTTGCAAATGTAATTTACCAATTATCATCCAGATCATTGATATAGATGAGAAATAACAATTGTCCCTGCACCAATCCCCAAGGCATACCCCTCATCTCAGGCCTCCAGAATGAGAAGCAATCATTCACCACTCACTACTTTCTGGCTTCTCCTATCCATCCATTGATGAATTGAGTTCACTGCTCACCATGAACCTTCCTGACTAACCTTCAATGTGGGACCTTGTCAAAGTCCATGTAGACAACATCTATAGCCTTTCCTTCATCAACTTTCTTGATAACCTCCTTGGAAAACTCTATAAGATTGGTTAAACATGACCTTCCATGCGCAAAGCCATGTTTGCTATCTCTAAACAGTTTTTGGCTACACAAATATTTGTATATCCGATTTCTTAGAACATTTTCAAAATTATGTACCAACTACAGAAGTCAAGTTCACAGGTTTATAATGCCCAGGATTACTTTTTGAACCTTCTATAAACAACAGAACAACGTGATCTACCCTCCAATCCACTGGCAAAACACCCATGGCTAAGGACTTTTTAAATATTTCTGTCAGACCCCCTACAATTTCTACACTTGTCTCCCTCAATTTCCAAGGGAATATCTTGTCAGGCCCTGGGGATTTATCCACACTTATTTGCTTTAAGACAGCAAGCACTTCTTCCTCTTTAATCTGTATAGGATCCATGACCTCACTGATTGCTTTCCTTACTTCCCATGATTATGTGCCCATTTCCAGAGTGAATACTGATGAATAAAAGCAATAGGATCTCCCCCATCTCTTTTGGCTCCATACGACCACTTTGATCTTCAAAGGGATCAATTTTGTCTCTTACAATCCTTTTACTTCTTTGAATGAACATAATGCAATCTTCTGTACTCAATAATATTTTCAATACTTCCTCTTTATAATTCTGCTTTGTTATTTATACTTCTTAACCCACCTTTTGTGTATTTCTTCTCCCATTACAAGTAAAATGTGCAAGAGTTCGGTGAGATCACACTTGGAAAATTACATACAGTTCTCATCACCTTGCTGAAGGAAAAATATAATTAAGTTGGAAGGGATTCAAGACTGGTGGACTGAATTACAGTAAGGAGAGGCTGGAATGATTGGAACCTTTCTCCCTGAAGCTTAAGAGGCTGAGGGGGAACCTTTAGATGTATGTAAACTCATGAGGGCCATAGATAAGGTAAATAGCCATTCCTTTTCCCCCAGAATAGAGGAATTTAGAGTAATTTCCTGGTTTTCATTTGGAGCCTTTTTAAAATAACGGAACCCTCCAAACCTCCGGCACCTCACCCATGACTAAGAATATTTTAAATATTTCTGAAATTTCTTCACTAGTCTTCTGCAAGGTCCGAGGGCATATCATGTCAGGCCTGGGGGATTTATCTACCAAGCACCTCATCCTCTTTAATCTCTATGTGTTCCATGCCACTATTGCTTGTTTCCCTTCCTTCCTTGTACACCATGCCAGTTTCCTGAGTAAATACTGATGCAAAAAAAAACTGTTTAAGAACTCCCCCATCTCATTAGACTCCACACATAGATGATCATTCTGATCTTCTAGGGGACCAATCTTGTCCCTTACTATCCTTTCACTCTTAACATATTTGTAGAAACCTTAGAGTAAATGTAATGGATGAAAGATCATTGACATGAAACATTAACTTGAATTTTTCTCTCCACGGTGACCTGTTGAAAATTTTATGAAATTTCTGGTGTTTTCACACATCTGTTGTCCTTAGCCTTGAGAATTCTGAAATATGTTGGCTTTTTGGCTGAGATATAGCAACATTTTTGTGGAGAACCCAACAAAACCCAGCAGAATCTAGCTCATTAATGACCAGGAGCTCATCGTTGTCCAGTTGCTTCCACGGTACAACAATATGCTCAAGGCACCTTGTCTGATTTCAATGTAGTGACTTCCACACAACAAATTTTTAGTTACGGAATGAGGATAGATTTTAAAGGTTTCATGAGGAATTTGGAATTTGATGAAGAATAACTTTGAAAGTGATGAAAGTCAGAGACAGGTCTTTCTTTGACAACTTGATAGCCAGCAATCTGGTCTGTGGGGGGAAAAAAAAATAATTCAGAGGCTGTTTGAAAAGTTATTTGAATGTCACATTAATTATTCCTGCCACAGGCATCTTTTGTTTGAATAAAATCAATGGCTTCTGTAAATTACTTAATCAACAAGACATAGATGGAAGCAACATCGGTCAGAAAACAATTTAGTTTGCACCATGATGATAATCCAGTGAGTCTTACAGCAATGGCTTGTATTTACACAGCTCTTTGATCCAAATAAATCATCTCAAGCCATTGCCCTAGAGAATAACCAAAATGAAATTAGCCACTGAGCCACAAAAAATAATCCTTGCATGGGTGATCAAAACATAGGCCATATTATATTCTTTAGTCTACCAGGCAAACCCAAGATGATGAAGAACAGTATGAGAGAGAGAGAGAGAGAGAGAGAGAGAGAGAGAGAGAGAGAGAGAGAGAGAGAGAGAGAGAGAGAGAGGAGAAAAGAGGGGATGGAAGAGAAGAGAGAAGAAAAGAGAGAAACTTTAGTCTGGCTGTTGTATGTGGGAGGAAAGAGAGATAGAGACAGACAGACAGTTTAAAGAGCAAATTTAAATTGCAAAGGAATTAAAAGTTTCAAATCAGTTGCTGATAAATAGGATTTGTACATACAGGTACTTGATAGTCACTGTTTCCATTTCTGAATGAGTCTATGGTATGGCATCCAGGTGTCAGAGTTGCCATCTTTGGCCCTACAACATTATGAGCCAGGAAAGGGAGATTCCAAGCCATTCTAATGCTATCTAAATCACTAAAGTTCTCAAAACTGCACAATGTACTGAGAATTACAACTATCGCACAAAAGGTCACAAAACTGGATGTGGCCAACTTTAAAGGTCAGTTAATAAATAAACCGGATTTTAAATTAGACTCAAGCAGCAACCCTGAGAAAACAAATCAATTATAAAAAAGTGGGATACATTTCAAAGCTCTATTAAAAAAAACACTTTAATTGTCTTTCTGCTTGAACACATTCCTTATTATCCTTGAGCAAACCTGGGAATTTAACATTATTCATCTTGGTTCTTTAATCTTATTCTGATTGCTGGAACTTAAATTGTTTAGACTTTAACCAACATCTCATTTGTTTCCTCTTTTCCTCTGATCTTTCTTGGCCTGATTTTTTTTTTGTGTGGTGTATTCTGATATCTTTAAAATAGTCTACATTTCTGTTATTATCTTTAACCTCAATGTTTTTAAAAATTTTAAATTTTAATTATTTTTTAAAATAATAGTAACTGGCTCTTCCAGCCCATAAGCCCATGCTGCCCAATTACCCCAATTAATCTACAACCACAGTGCCTGGAGGAACCCACACAGGCATGGAGAAAACATAAAAACTCTTTACAGACAGCACTGGATTTGAACTCTTGTCACTGGCACTGTGCCCTTGGCTTGGCTTCGCGGATGAAGATTTGTAGAGGGGGTAAAGGTCCACGTCAGCTGCAGGCTTGTTTGTGGCTGACAAGTCCGATGTGGGACAGGCAGACACGGTTGCAGCGGTTGCAGGAGAAAATTGGTTGGTTGGGGTTGGGTGCTGGGTTTTTCTTCCTTTGTCTTTTGTCAGTGAGGTGGGCTCTGCGGTCTTCTTCAAAGGAGGTTGCTGCCCGCCGAACTGTGAGGTGCCAAGATGCACGGTTTGAGGCGATATCAGCCCACTGGTAGTGGTCAATGTGGCAGACACCAAGAGATTTCTTTAAGCAGTCCTTGTACCTCTTCTTTGGTGCACCTCTGTCACGGTGGTCAGTGGGGAGCTCGCCATATAACACGATCTTGGGAAGGCGATGGTCCTCCAATCTGGAGACGTGATCCACCCAACGCAGCTGGATCTTCAGCAGCGTGGACTCGATGCTGTCGGCCTCTGCCATCTCGAGTACTTTGATGTTAGGGATGAAGTCGCTCCAATGAATGTTGAGGATGGAGCGGAGACAACGCTGGTGGAAGCGTTCTAGGAGTCGTAGGTGATGCCGGTAGAGGACTCATGATTTGGAGCTGAACAGGAGTGTGGGTATGACAACGGCTCTGTATACGCTTATCTTTGTGAAGATTTTCAGTTGGTTGTTTTTCCAGACTCTTTTGTGTAGTCTTCCAAAGGCGCTCTTTGCCTTGGCGAGTCTGTTGTCTATCTCGTTGTCGATCCTTGCATCTGATGAAATGGTGCAGCCGAGATAGGTAAACTGGTTGACCGTTTTGAGTTTTGTGTGCCCGATGGAGATGTGGGGGGCTGGTAGTCATGGTGGGGTGCTGGCTGATGGAGGACCTCAGTTTTCTTCAGGCTGACTTCCAGCCCAAACACTTTGGCAGTTTCCGCAAAGCAGGACGTCAAGCGCTGAAGAGCTGGCTCTGAATGGGCAACTAAAGCAGCATCGTCTGCAAAGAGTAGTTCACGGACACTGTAAATATAACATGGTGTCAACCGCCACACTAACCATGCCAGTCAATGGTGTTGTTTATGCTTCTTACTGTGTTTTTGTATGAATAGTAATGCAGTGGACAACTGAACAAGAGCAGTGTAAAGTTTTCTGTGACAATCACTGACAAACAACAAAGTTAATGTTGCTACTGGGAAGACCAGCCTTCTATGGTAATTCAAATGATACACCGTGCAAATTAAGAAACATATGGTGTTTTGGCCATCATTAGTTGGTGATTTTGTTCTAGAGCTGCAAGGTAATGTTGTAGCTCTGTGAATCTCAGGTTGGACCTCATTTAAGTTTAAGTGAAATGTCAAAGGTAGCTTTTTTGCACTGACCAATGGTAAGTGCCTCGAATGCACCTGCTGGAAGTTATGTTTGAGGCTGATACAACTGAGGCGTTAAAAAGACTCTTAAATGGCACAAATAAGTAAGGAAAAAAAGTGGTGCTGAGGGTGCTGATGAACTGTGAGGGAAGCAAGGGCTAGATTAACCATGGAGTTAAGCCTGCACTGTGCTTTATTCTATCATATCTCTTCACTGCTTTTGGACACTTCATTATGCAGGAGACAATCTATTTTCTTTCCTTGTAGGTATAATGAGTATGGTTGAAATAATCGCAGGCAGTTTCAAAGACAGGAGAAACTTTCATCATGCTCAAATTCTCATATGCGACTTGCTCTCTCTTAATTTTTTCCTTGCTCTTTTCATAGCAAAGAACAAACAGTTTTACAAGAAGAAATGCAATGAGCAAAAAATATGAGGAAAGTCATCTTCAAAGGGTTCAGCAGTGTAGAATGTTAATTGGACAACTTTGGACAGTGCCAGGAACATTTTCTATTGTCAGGTTTGATTGTGGTAGGATACCTAGAATCAGAATCAAAATTTATTGCCATGAACAAGTCACCAAATTTATTGTTTAACAGCATCATAGTCCAAACATTTATACAAACCACCTTACAAAATAAATAAAAGATAGTGCAGGAAAAGTCAAAATAAGGCAGGGTCTTTTGATCATTTAACATTCAGGAATTTGATGGGAGCAAGGAAGAAGCCGTCCTTGTGCTACTGAGTGCTCATCTTTATGCTCCTATATCTAATGGTAGCTGAGTGAAGAGGGCACGGCCTAGGTGGTGGTGGGGGGGGGGGGGTGGTCTTTGAAGATAGAGATTGCTTTCTTAAGACACCACCTGCCTCTAGTAGATGTCCTCAATGGAGTAAAGTCTGGTTCCCATGAGTTGTAGATGGAATTAACAGCCCTCTGGAGTTATTTTCTTGTTTTAAGCCTAGGCATCTCTGTCCCAGACAGTGATACAACATGCAACAAGCCATAATGCTCTCCACGATACACCTATAGAAGTTTTCAAGAATCTTTGATGACATACTGAATCTCCTCAAACACTTCACAACGTACAGCCGTTGGCATCGACATGATTGCATTGACAAGATAATTGAAGATGTTGACACCCATGAATTTGAAGTTATTGACTCTCTCCACAATTGACCCCTCAATGGGGACTGGATCATGTTCTCCTGACTTCCTCCTGAAGTCCACAATCATCTCATTGGTTTTGCTAATGTTGGCATGACACCACTCAATGAGCTGATCTATCTCCCTCCTGTATGCTTCCTCATTGCTCTTTGTGATTCTGCTGTCAACCGTGGTGTCATCAGCAAACTTATAGATAGCTTTGGAACTGAGCCTGGCCACTGAGCCATGGATGTATTTAGAACAATGAACATTACAGCACAGTACAGGCCCTTTAGCCCACAATGTGAGTAGAGCAGTGGGCTAAGCATGTAGACTTGTAGGGCGCCTGTGCCAATAGTCAGTGAGGAGGAAACCTTGTATCCAATTTATACTGACTGTGGTCTTCCAATGAATTGGGTGCATAGGCCCAGGGTTTGGAGCTTGTTGACCAATACTGAGGGAACAATGGTGTTGAAGGCTGAGGTGTAGTTTATGAAGACCAGCTGTATGCATGATTTGTTGTTTTCCAGGTGATCCTGAGCTGTGTGGAGAGCCAGTGATATTGCATCTGATATAGAGCAATTGTGACGATAAACAAATTAAAGTGGGTTCAGATCTTTGCTTAAGTGCATGTTAATTCTAGCCATGACCAACCTCTCAAAACATTTCATCACAATAGATGTTAGTGCTACTGGGTGATAGTCATTGAGGCAGCTCACACTGATCTTCTTGGACACTGTGTCATGAGCCCAGAGGACCCCAGAACCAAGCAGCAATAGAAATTCACCAAGACAAATTGTTACTTAAACAAAAGTTACTTTTAATTTTCTTTAAACATAAAAAACAGGATCAAACTTTAACTTATAACTATTAACTTATCTTAACTTAATCCCCTTCTAATTTTGAGTGCATGTAATGTGTACAAGTTCAGAAAAGTTCATTGATTCGCAGTCCAATCTCACTTCTCACTCCTGCAGGTATCAGGCAATTCTTAAACTGTGCCCAAAATTAAATATTTATGAATTTTCACCAAGCTCTGATGCTTAAATGGTTACCGGAAGTTTCTTGTTGGTTTCAGAGAGAGATTTGTTGCTCATTGGACACACACAACTGATTCCCTCCATCAGCCACTTCAGTGGCTTGCTGAAGAAACTTTCCCCATCCAATTGATAACCTTTTCTTCTACAAGTCACCACAGAGTTCTTTTTGTTTTCATTATTTCAGGTGAAACACTTCAGCCAGCCATTTCCTCTTGTATGGTCACAAAGGTGAACTCAGAACTCACAATCCATCTTCAAAATGGGGTTTCAACAAGCTGCCAGCTTGTCATGACTGCAAAAAAAACCCTCTCCCTCTCCCTCTTCCTCTCCTTGCAAAACCATACGACCTTCTTAGAAAAGGAAACCGATTCAGACAGATTGCAGCACCAGACCCAAGCTTTTGAGTCTGTTCATCTGTTCCTTTTAAAACAACAATCCATTTACACCTGCTTTTGTAGTTTTTTACCAAACCAATCTACTTGTTTTATTGTCTTTGCAAAGGCTCTCACTTTCTGCATGACTCACTTTCAGCAAAGCTCTTGCATTTTAAATGAAATCTGTTTTATGAAGTGTTTGTGTTTGTTTGTGACCTACACTAAACCCCCACAATCTATCTCCTCCAAAAACATATCTATATACAGTATAAAATATGATATAATCTGTAACAACTGGGATGATTGATGGCCTTTTGAAGCAGGTGGGAACCACTGACTGCAACAATGAGAGGTTGAAAATACTCTGGCTAGTTGGTTGGTGCAGATTTCCAGTACACTACCAGGCCGTGGCACCTTGTGAGGGTTCACCCTCTTCAATTATGTTCTGACATAATTCTCAGAGATAGACATCACAGTGTCATCAGCCTTTGTGGGGATTCTCATTCATACACTCTCATTTAGAACCAGAGAACATTGTAGCACAGCCCGTCAATCATTTTAGTGTTGCCAATCCATTATTTTGCCTAGTCCAACTGACCTGCACTCAGTCCATAGGCGTCCCTATCTCTCCCATCCACATACCAGTCCAAAATAATCTGAAATATTAAAACTGAGCCCGCATTCACCACTTCAGCTGGCAGCTCATTCCATAGTCCCACCTCTCTCTGTGTGAAGAAGCTCCCCCTTATGTTCCTCTTAAACTTTTCCCCTTTCAGTCTTAGCCTATATCCTTTGGTTGGTATCTCATCTTTCTTTTCTCTTTTTCTTCTTTGGCTTGGCTTCGCGGACGAAGATTGATGGAGGGGTATGTCCACGTCTGCTGCAGGCTCGTTGGTGACTGACAAGTCCGATGCAGGACAGGCAGACACGGTTGCAGCGGTTGCAAGGGGAAATTGGTTGGTTGGGGTTGGGTGCTGGGTTTTTCCTCCTTTGTCTTTTGTCAGTGAGGTGGGCTCTGCGGTCTTCTTCAAAGGAGGTTGCTGCCTGCCAAACTGTGAGGCACCAAGATGCACGGTTGGAGGCGATATCAGCCCACTGGCGGTGGTCAATGTGGCAGGCACCAAAAGATTTCTTTAAGCAGTCCTTGTACCTCTTCTTTGGTGCACCTCTGTCTCGGTGGCCAGTGGAGAGCTCGCCATAGAACACGATCTTGGGAAGGCGATGGTCCTCCATTCGGGAGACGTGACCCACCTAGCGCAGTTGGGTCTTCAGCAGCATGGATTTGATGCTTGCGGACTCTGCCAGCTCGAGTACTTCAATGTTGGTGATGAAGTCATTCCAATGAATGTTGAGGATGGAGCAGAGACAGCGCTGATGGAAGCGTTCTAGGAGCCGTAGGCGATGCCGGTAGAGGACCCATGATTTATAGCCGAACATGAGCGTGGGTATGACAATGGCTCTGTACATGCTGTTTTTGTGTGTTTCTTCAGGTGTTTGTTTTTCCAGACTCTTTTATGTAGTCTTCCAAAGGCGCTATTTGCCTTGGCGAGTCTGCTGTCTATCTCTTTGTCGATCCTTGCATCAGATGAGATGGCACAGCCAAGGCAGGTAAACTGGTTGACCATTTTGAGTTCAGTGTGCCCGATGGAGATGTGGGGGGGGGGGGGTGGGGGCTGGTGGTCATGGTGGGGAGCTGGCTGATGAAGAAAACAAAGGACTCTACATCACCTTTGTTGACCTCACCAAAGCCTTTGACACCGTGAGCATGAAAGGGCTTTGGCAAATACTAGAGCGCTTCAGATGCCCCCCCAGGTTCCTCAACATGGTTATCCAACTGCACGAAAACCAACAAGGTCGGGTCAGATACAGCAATGAGCTCTACGAACCCTTCTCCATTGACAACGGTGTGAAGCAAGGCTGCGTCCTCGCACCAACCCTCTTTACTATCTTCTTCAGCATGATGCTGAAACAAGCCAAGAAAGACCTCAACAATGAAGACGGTGTTTACATGCGGTACGGCACGGATGTCAGTCTCTTCAATCTGAGGCGCCTGCAAGCTCACACCAAGACACAAGAACAACTTGTCCGTTAACTACTCTTTGCAGACGATGCCGCTTTAGTTGCCCATTCAGAGCCAGCTCTCCAGCTCATGACGTCCTGTTTTGCGGAAACTGCCAAAATGTTTGGCCTGGAAGTCAGCCTGAAGAAAACTGAGGTCCTCCATCAGCCAGTATCTCATCTACCCTCAGTGTAAAACATCTATTTACATTTAATCTGTCTATCCCTCTCATAATTTTACATACCTGCATCAAATCTCTCCTCATTCTTCTACACTCCAGAGAATAACATCCTAACCTTTTTAACATTTCCTTGTAACTCAGTTCCTGAAATCTGGACAACATCCAAGTAAATTTTCTCTGCAGTCTTTCTATCTTATTGATATCTTTACTGTAGTTAGATGTCCAAAACTGCAGACAATACTCCAAATTGGGCCTCACCAATATCTTGTACATCTTTACCGTAATAACCAAACTCCCACTTTTAGGAAATTATGTATCTTTATTCCCAGATCCTTCAGTTCAACCACATGCATCAGTACCCTACCATTTACTATGTATGTCCTTTCTTGGTTTGTCCTTTCAAAATGTAACACCTCACACTTGTCTGCATTAAATTCCATCTGCCAATTTTCATACCATTTTTCAAACTGTTCTGGATCCCTCTCAGGGTTTTGAAAACCTCCTTCTCTGTTCTCAATGCTTCAAATCTTAGTTTTATCTGCGAACTTACTGATACAATTTACCACATTATCATCTAGATCATTGATATAGATGAAAACAAATAATGGTCTCTGCACCAATCCCTGAGGTACACCACAAGTCACAGGCCTCCAGTTCTGAGGAGCAAACTTCCACCACTACTCTCTAGCTTTTCTCATCCAGCCATTGTCGAATTGAGTTTATGACTTCACCATGAATACCTAGTATCTAAACCTTCCTGACTAACCTCCAATGTGGGACCTTGTCAGAGACTTTACTAAAGTCCATGTAGACAACATTCACAGCCTTTCTTTTGTCAACTTTCCTGATAACCTCCTTGGAAATCTTTATAAGATCGGTTAAACATTATCTACCATGCACAAATTCACATTGACTATCTCTAATCAATTTCTGCCTATCCAAATAATTATATATCCAATCTCTTAGAACATCTTCCAATAATTTACCTACAACTGATGTCAGGCTTGTAGTGACCAAGATGGAGGGTTTAGCATCTGGGAAATGTGGCATCTTGCGTAGATTCAAGATGGATGCCTCCACACGAGTTCTGACATGTGTATGTTCTGTCCGTAGTGCTGTCTGCTTAGTTAATAAATCTAGCTGTTTTAAAAAGAACTCAAGTTTCTTTAATATAATAAAATTAACATTACATGGTACTAAGAGTTGGAGAAACAGCCAGAATTGGAAGTAACAGCCAAGTTCTGCTTTGCACAAGAGTGAAAGAAAAAAAACACATTGTGCATAGTGAGTAACAGTCAATATCAGTGAAAATATGGAGAGTTTAAAAACTCCTAATGCTGTAAAATGGACTGGAAATGTCAACCATGAGTGGATGCTATTTAAATAAATCTTCATGCTGTACCTGCAAGCCATTGGAATCAATAGTGAACCGGATACATGGAAGATTGCAATGCTACTTACCATGGTGGGACTTCTAGCACTAGAGGTTTTCAACACATTTATTTTTGCCGAGGCAGAAAACCAGAGCAAATTTGATAAAGTTATCAAGATGTTTGATGAACATTGTTTGCCAAAGAAAAATGAAACCTTCGAGGGGTATGTGTTCCAGTCATGCATACAGCTATAGGGAGAGAGGTTTGATACTTTTTTTTAGCAGACTTAAAATTAAAAGCAAGAACATGCCATTTTGGATCACTGCAAAATTCAAAATGATCAGATTGTGTTTGGAATTATTGATAAGAAATTGAGAGAGAGGTTGTTGTGAGATGCAGAGCTTACCGTAGCTGGAGCTGTGAAGATATATCTCGTCAGTGAACTAGCTCTGCAGCATGCAAAAAAGTTAAATGATGGTATAAAAGCCAGTGAAAATGAAGGCATAGTCATAGCCACAGTGTCTGGACACACACACAAACAAAATATGAGATACAGGAACCAATAAAATGTTGGAGAGAAATTCAATTGTAAATGATGCGGCACTAAACATGCACCAAAGTGATTGTCAGCTTATGAAAAAGTCTGTAACAAGTGCAAAAGGCAGAATCACTATTCAAAGCAATGTTTTTCCAAATGGAAACTGAATTAAAGTAAAAGTGTTCACACTATAGAAGACACTGTTCTCAGTTATACACTATTCTTGGGCATGGTGGTGCAGGAAATGAACAGCGTTGAGCAGGATAATGGGACGGTGTCATTGCATACAAATTGAACAAATATTCTTGTCAAGCTGGACACAAGGGCAAAGGTCAATTTGATCTGTGAGCACGACATCAGGTAATGAAGGTAAAGCCATACATCTATGCACATCCTATACAGCTCAAAGCCTACAATGAACAGAGCATTGACACAAAAGTTTCATGTAAACTCAAGGTGAAAGTCAAGGATAAATAGCATCATCTCAGGTTCACCGTAGTCTCACATGGACATTATTCACTGCTTGGTGTCAAAGCATGTGAAAACATAAAACTAGTCAAGAGGGTGTATCATAAAGCTCACCAGGTTTGAATGTCCAGGGTTACTTTTAGAGCATTTTTTAAACAACAGAACAATGTGATCTATCCTCTAATCCATTGGCACTACACCTATTAAGTATTTTTGCCAATTTCAACAGTTGCCTCCTTCAAGATCCAAGGGAATATCTTGTTAAGCCCTGGAAATTTATCTATTATTATTTGCTTTAAGACAACAAGCAATTCCTCCTCTTTAATCTGTATAGATTCCAAAACCTCAATGCATATTTTCCTTACTTTCCATGATGCTGTGCCCATTTCTGAATGAATACTAATGAAAAAAAGTATTTAAGATCTTCCCCATCTTTTTGGCTCCATACAAAGCCAAACTCTCTGATCTTCAAGGGGATCAATTTAGTCCCTTATGATCTTTTTACTCTTGTAGAAACACTAGGGTTTTCCTTCTCATTGTCAGCCAATGCAACCTCGTGTCTTATTTTGGTTTTCCTGATTCTTTCTTGAGGTTTATCTTACATTTTTTATACTCCTCAAGTACCTAATTTCTTCCATATTGCCTACACCTGCTATACACCTCTCTCTTCTTTCAAACCTGATCCTCAATATCTGTAAGAAAAAATTCAAGGTTTTCTATGCCCACTAATAATCCTGGCAGGAACATACAAACTTTGTACTCTCAAAATTTCACCTTTGAAGGTTTTCCACCCCACTCCTGATCTGACCTTGATCTCTTTAACTGAGGTTCAGCATCAGATTACAGGATAAAACTTCTTGAATGAACATAATACAATCTTCTGGGCTCAATAATGTTTTATACTTCCTCCTCATGATTCTGCATTGTTGTTTATACTTCCTCTAAACCCACCTTTTGTGTACTTCTTCTCCCATTACAAGTAAAATATGCAAGAGTTTGGTGAGACCACACTTGGAAAATTGCGCACAAGTGTCATCACCTTGCTAAAGGAAAAATATAATGAAGTTAGAAGGGATGCAGAAAAGATTCAAGACTGGTGAATTGAATTACAGTAAGGAGAGGCTGGAATTACTGAAACTTTTCCCCCTGAAGTTTAGGAGGCTGAGGGGGGGGGGGGGCACCTTTAGAGGTATGTAAACTCATGATAGCCATAGATAAGGTAAATAGTCATTGCCTTTTCCCCCAACAGTAAAGGAACTTATATTAGAGCTGATGCTTCCCTGCTCCAGTGACATGGGTTCAATCCTGACTATCAATGGTATCCATCTTGAATTTGTGTCTTCTCCCTTTGAATGTGTGGGGTTTCTCCAGGTGCTCTGATCTCTACCCACAACCCAAAGACTTGATTGTTCAGTTGTCATGGTGTTAGGATGGTGGGCCCAATGAAACACCTTGGTTTGGCATCATTACAGGAAGCTAGGCATTGATAAAGTGCCCCAAATGAAAAAGTTGACTGACCGTTTGTATTCATGGATGGTGCCTGACCTATTGAGTTTCTCCAGCACCTCACTGCTTGTTCTATAGGGAATTATTCCTGCCTGAATATGCTGCAATTTTCTCAGTCTTGCTTGAGGAACATGTGGTAAAATTAATCAAATTTTTGCCGATAACATCCTTCATCAGAGGAATTTAATTTGTATGCTGTTCTGTACACATTTAGTTGTTGGTTGCATTCAAGAGTCAATCTGACAGAATTGTGAACAATAGTTCACAGCTGGTATTTGGATCAAAACCTTGTAAATAAGCAGTTAATGAATATTTATATTTTAAATTTAGACGTACAGCACAGTAACCGGCCATTTTGCCCCATGAGTCAGTGCTGCCTAATTACACCCAATTAACCTACACCCCCATTATGTTTTAAATGGTGGGAAGAAACTGGAGCCCCAGATGAAAACCCACACAGACACAGGGAGAATGTACAAACTCCTTACAGACACTCGGATTCGAACACCAGTCTCGAGCCTTGGTGCTGTAAATGTGTTGCGCCAACCACTACACCAACCATGCTGCCCAATTTTTTTTTAATAGTGCAGTGTAATTATTTATTCATTAATTACAACATATTGCAGTTGCTCACCTTTTCATTATCTGTAAGGCAATTTCAATCCACTGATTTGTTAAGCAAATTATTATATTTGAAATATTCTTATAATGTAAAATAAAGTTATGTGAATTTCTACAATGCATTCAAACAGATTTATTTTCAAGTGTAATCTGTTACATGTTCAAATCAAGTTCAGTTACAGATGAAGTAAAAGTCAAACCAAGTTTATTGTCATCTGATTGTACAATTACAACCTGATGAAACAGCATTCTCCAGTCCTCGGTGCAAAACATGCAGACACACAACCAGACATAACACACTTAGAGACAAACAATGCATATACACAGTAAGTATTCATCTATACAAAAAAATAAACAGACATTGTTTTCTACATATGAAAGTCTTGATGATTAGTGTGAGCAGTTCCTTTGATTGTTCAGTGTTCTCATCACCAGTGGGAAGAAGCTGTTCCTCAGCCTGATGGTGCTGGCTCTGATACCCCTGTATCTCTTCCCCAAGGGGAGCAGTTGAAGGATGCTGTGTGCAAGGTGGAAGAGGTCCTCTTCGGACAACGATCCCAGTAGGTCACGTCAACAGGTGAGGAGGGAGACTACAGTGATCGTCTCTGCCACTCTCATGGTCCTTTGGATTGAATTCCGTTCTCTCCAGCAACTGTACCACACTGTGATGAAACTGGCCAGGATAGAGCTCCTATAGAAGGTTGACTTAATGGTAGCTGGTCACCTTGCCCACTTCAGTCTTCTCAGGCAGACCAGTCACTGATGCGTCATCCTAACAAGTGAAGAGATATTAAGTATTCACAATAGGTCACTTGTTAAGCATCCAAATGCTCTCCAAACTCTACACTACTGAGTTGATGTGTAGTGAAGGGTTGTCCTCTTGAAGTCCATCTGATGATCATCATCTCCTTCATCTTGTCTACGTTGAGACTCAGGTGGTTATTTTCACAATATTTCATGAGATTTTCCACCTCTTCTGTGTAGTGTGACTCATTGTTCCCATTGAGGCCAACTACTGCAAACTTGCTGACACTGTTGGAGCTAGATCTGGCATTGCAGTCATTGATCAGTAGTGGGAACAGGACCAGGCCGGGAACACAACCCTGAGCCAGTGCTCAGCTTGATGGTGCTACCAACCTGAACAGATTGGTCTTTCTCTCCAGAACACAATGACAGAGAGGGGTGATGGGTCCCAGCAAAGACAGCTTCTCCACCAGCCTCTGGGGAATGATTGTATTAAATGCCAAGATGAAGTCAATGAACAGCCTGGCATATGAGGTCTCATTAGGATGGAGTGAAGCAACAAGGTTATGGCATTGTCTGTGGAAGGGTTTCTTCTATAGACAAATTGAAATGGATCCAGCATCTTTGTGAGGTGTCCTTTGATGCATTCCATTACCAGACACTCAAAGAATTTCATAATGGTGGAGGTCAGTGTCACATTGGTGGTAATCTTGGAGGTCGGGTATTGTCACCTTTTTGGGTTTTTGAACCCTACGGGAAAGATTGACTGCTGCAGTAAGGTGTTGAAGATATCCATGAAGACTTCCTTCAATTGGTCTTCAGTCCTTCAGAACCTGACCAAATATGTTGTTTAGTCAACCTTGGGTGGGATCACCTTGGATAAGGTTCTCCTCACATTGGACGTGGCTATGCAGAGGGCCAATTCTTCAGGAGGAATGGAGCTTTATTTGGAATCATCTTGTTCTTCTCATCAAACCATGTATAGAAGGTGTTCAGTCTGTCTGGACGGGATGGACCATTATCCTTAATTCACAAGGTTAACGTGATCTATTATAGTCTTTTTTTTTAATTTTATTTTTCATTTGTGTCAAAATATATTTAATATTTATCCATAACAAGAATAATAAAAACTATGACACAAAAAAAGTTTTTAAATATATTTCTCCCCACCACTCCCAAAAAAAAGTAGAAAAAAAGAAAAAGAAAAAGCCTGTCAACTAACCTTATATCTTAATTAATTGCAGTTTATATAATAATCTTAAACCATAACTAATTAGGGCAGACTGGATCGGGGTATGGTGGATGCTGCAAGTAAAGTCAAAGCAATAAAATACATGAGGGGTTTACAAATCTTATCAAATTTTTCTGGTTGATTTCATAAATCTATATTATTCTCTCTCTTTTCTTCTTTGGCTTGGCTTCGCGGACGAAGATTTATGGAGGGGGTAAAAAGTCCACGTCAGCTGCAGGCTCGTTTATGGCTGACAAGTCCGATGCGGGACAGGCAGACACGATTGCAGCGGTTGCAAGGGAAAATTGGTTGGTTGGGGTTGGGTGTTGGGTTTTTCCTCCTTTGCCTTTTGTTCGTGAGGTGGGCTCTGCGGTCTTCTTCGAAGGAGGTTGCTGCCCGCCAAACTGTGAGGCGCCAAGATGCACGGTTTGAGGCGTTATCAGCCCACTGGCGGTGGTCAATGTGGCAGGCACCAAGAGATTTTTTTAGGCAGTCCTTGTACCTTTTCTTTGGTGCACCTCTGTCACGGTGGCCAGTGGAGAGCTCGCCATATAACAGGATCTTGGGAAGGCGATGGTCCTCCATTCTGGAGACGTGACCCATCCAGCGCAGCTGGATCTTCAGCAGCGTGGACTCGATGCTGTCGACCTCTGCCATCTCGAGTACTTCGACGTTAGGGGTGTAAGCGCTCCAATGGATGTTGAGGATGGAGCGGAGACAACGCTGGTGGAAGCGTTCTAGGAGCCGTAGGTGGTGCCGGTAGATGACCCATGATTCGGAGCCGAACAGGAGTGTGGGTATGACAACGGCTCTGTATACACTTATCTTTGTGAGGTTTTTCAGTTGGTTGTTTTTCCAGACTCTTTTGTGTAGTCTTCCAAAGGCGCTATTTGCCTTGGCGAGTCTGTTGTCTATCTCGTTGTCGATCCTTGCATCTGATGAAATGGTGCAGCCGAGATAGGTAAACTGGTTGACCGTTTTGAGTTTTGTGTGCCCGATGGAGATGTGGGGGGCTGGTAGTCATGGTGGGGTGCTGGCTGATGGAGGACCTCAGTTTTCTTCAGGCTGACTTCCAGCCCAAACACTTTGGCAGTTTCCGCAAAGCAGGACGTCAAGCGCTGAAGAGCTGGCTCTGAATGGGCAACTAAAGCAGCATCGTCTGCAAAGAGTAGTTCACGGACACTGTAAATATAACATGGTGTCAACCGCCACACTAACCATGCCAGTCAATGGTGTTGTTTATGCTTCTTACTGTGTTTTTGTATGAATAGTAATGCAGTGGACAACTGAACAAGAGCAGTGTAAAGTTTTCTGTGACAATCACTGACAAACAACAAAGTTAATGTTGCTACTGGGAAGACCAGCCTTCTATGGTAATTCAAATGATACACCGTGCAAATTAAGAAACATATGGTGTTTTGGCCATCATTAGTTGGTGATTTTGTTCTAGAGCTGCAAGGTAATGTTGTAGCTCTGTGAATCTCAGGTTGGACCTCATTTAAGTTTAAGTGAAATGTCAAAGGTAGCTTTTTTGCACTGACCAATGGTAAGTGCCTCGAATGCACCTGCTGGAAGTTATGTTTGAGGCTGATACAACTGAGGCGTTAAAAAGACTCTTAAATGGCACAAATAAGTAAGGAAAAAAAGTGGTGCTGAGGGTGCTGATGAACTGTGAGGGAAGCAAGGGCTAGATTAACCATGGAGTTAAGCCTGCACTGTGCTTTATTCTATCATATCTCTTCACTGCTTTTGGACACTTCATTATGCAGGAGACAATCTATTTTCTTTCCTTGTAGGTATAATGAGTATGGTTGAAATAATCGCAGGCAGTTTCAAAGACAGGAGAAACTTTCATCATGCTCAAATTCTCATATGCGACTTGCTCTCTCTTAATTTTTTCCTTGCTCTTTTCATAGCAAAGAACAAACAGTTTTACAAGAAGAAATGCAATGAGCAAAAAATATGAGGAAAGTCATCTTCAAAGGGTTCAGCAGTGTAGAATGTTAATTGGACAACTTTGGACAGTGCCAGGAACATTTTCTATTGTCAGGTTTGATTGTGGTAGGATACCTAGAATCAGAATCAAAATTTATTGCCATGAACAAGTCACCAAATTTATTGTTTAACAGCATCATAGTCCAAACATTTATACAAACCACCTTACAAAATAAATAAAAGATAGTGCAGGAAAAGTCAAAATAAGGCAGGGTCTTTTGATCATTTAACATTCAGGAATTTGATGGGAGCAAGGAAGAAGCCGTCCTTGTGCTACTGAGTGCTCATCTTTATGCTCCTATATCTAATGGTAGCTGAGTGAAGAGGGCACGGCCTAGGTGGTGGTGGGGGGGGGGGGGGGTGGTCTTTGAAGATAGAGATTGCTTTCTTAAGACACCACCTGCCTCTAGTAGATGTCCTCAATGGAGTAAAGTCTGGTTCCCATGAGTTGTAGATGGAATTAACAGCCCTCTGGAGTTATTTTCTTGTTTTAAGCCTAGGCATCTCTGTCCCAGACAGTGATACAACATGCAACAAGCCATAATGCTCTCCACGATACACCTATAGAAGTTTTCAAGAATCTTTGATGACATACTGAATCTCCTCAAACACTTCACAACGTACAGCCGTTGGCATCGACATGATTGCATTGACAAGATAATTGAAGATGTTGACACCCATGAATTTGAAGTTATTGACTCTCTCCACAATTGACCCCTCAATGGGGACTGGATCATGTTCTCCTGACTTCCTCCTGAAGTCCACAATCATCTCATTGGTTTTGCTAATGTTGGCATGACACCACTCAATGAGCTGATCTATCTCCCTCCTGTATGCTTCCTCATTGCTCTTTGTGATTCTGCTGTCAACCGTGGTGTCATCAGCAAACTTATAGATAGCTTTGGAACTGAGCCTGGCCACTGAGCCATGGATGTATTTAGAACAATGAACATTACAGCACAGTACAGGCCCTTTAGCCCACAATGTGAGTAGAGCAGTGGGCTAAGCATGTAGACTTGTAGGGCGCCTGTGCCAATAGTCAGTGAGGAGGAAACCTTGTATCCAATTTATACTGACTGTGGTCTTCCAATGAATTGGGTGCATAGGCCCAGGGTTTGGAGCTTGTTGACCAATACTGAGGGAACAATGGTGTTGAAGGCTGAGGTGTAGTTTATGAAGACCAGCTGTATGCATGATTTGTTGTTTTCCAGGTGATCCTGAGCTGTGTGGAGAGCCAGTGATATTGCATCTGATATAGAGCAATTGTGACGATAAACAAATTAAAGTGGGTTCAGATCTTTGCTTAAGTGCATGTTAATTCTAGCCATGACCAACCTCTCAAAACATTTCATCACAATAGATGTTAGTGCTACTGGGTGATAGTCATTGAGGCAGCTCACACTGATCTTCTTGGACACTGTGTCATGAGCCCAGAGGACCCCAGAACCAAGCAGCAATAGAAATTCACCAAGACAAATTGTTACTTAAACAAAAGTTACTTTTAATTTTCTTTAAACATAAAAAACAGGATCAAACTTTAACTTATAACTATTAACTTATCTTAACTTAATCCCCTTCTAATTTTGAGTGCATGTAATGTGTACAAGTTCAGAAAAGTTCATTGATTCGCAGTCCAATCTCACTTCTCACTCCTGCAGGTATCAGGCAATTCTTAAACTGTGCCCAAAATTAAATATTTATGAATTTTCACCAAGCTCTGATGCTTAAATGGTTACCGGAAGTTTCTTGTTGGTTTCAGAGAGAGATTTGTTGCTCATTGGACACACACAACTGATTCCCTCCATCAGCCACTTCAGTGGCTTGCTGAAGAAACTTTCCCCATCCAATTGATAACCTTTTCTTCTACAAGTCACCACAGAGTTCTTTTTGTTTTCATTATTTCAGGTGAAACACTTCAGCCAGCCATTTCCTCTTGTATGGTCACAAAGGTGAACTCAGAACTCACAATCCATCTTCAAAATGGGGTTTCAACAAGCTGCCAGCTTGTCATGACTGCAAAAAAAACCCTCTCCCTCTCCCTCTTCCTCTCCTTGCAAAACCATACGACCTTCTTAGAAAAGGAAACCGATTCAGACAGATTGCAGCACCAGACCCAAGCTTTTGAGTCTGTTCATCTGTTCCTTTTAAAACAACAATCCATTTACACCTGCTTTTGTAGTTTTTTACCAAACCAATCTACTTGTTTTATTGTCTTTGCAAAGGCTCTCACTTTCTGCATGACTCACTTTCAGCAAAGCTCTTGCATTTTAAATGAAATCTGTTTTATGAAGTGTTTGTGTTTGTTTGTGACCTACACTAAACCCCCACAATCTATCTCCTCCAAAAACATATCTATATACAGTATAAAATATGATATAATCTGTAACAACTGGGATGATTGATGGCCTTTTGAAGCAGGTGGGAACCACTGACTGCAACAATGAGAGGTTGAAAATACTCTGGCTAGTTGGTTGGTGCAGATTTCCAGTACACTACCAGGCCGTGGCACCTTGTGAGGGTTCACCCTCTTCAATTATGTTCTGACATAATTCTCAGAGATAGACATCACAGTGTCATCAGCCTTTGTGGGGATTCTCATTCATACACTCTCATTTAGAACCAGAGAACATTGTAGCACAGCCCGTCAATCATTTTAGTGTTGCCAATCCATTATTTTGCCTAGTCCAACTGACCTGCACTCAGTCCATAGGCGTCCCTATCTCTCCCATCCACATACCAGTCCAAAATAATCTGAAATATTAAAACTGAGCCCGCATTCACCACTTCAGCTGGCAGCTCATTCCATAGTCCCACCTCTCTCTGTGTGAAGAAGCTCCCCCTTATGTTCCTCTTAAACTTTTCCCCTTTCAGTCTTAGCCTATATCCTTTGGTTGGTATCTCATCTTTCTTTTCTCTTTTTCTTCTTTGGCTTGGCTTCGCGGACGAAGATTGATGGAGGGGTATGTCCACGTCTGCTGCAGGCTCGTTGGTGACTGACAAGTCCGATGCAGGACAGGCAGACACGGTTGCAGCGGTTGCAAGGGGAAATTGGTTGGTTGGGGTTGGGTGCTGGGTTTTTCCTCCTTTGTCTTTTGTCAGTGAGGTGGGCTCTGCGGTCTTCTTCAAAGGAGGTTGCTGCCTGCCAAACTGTGAGGCACCAAGATGCACGGTTGGAGGCGATATCAGCCCACTGGCGGTGGTCAATGTGGCAGGCACCAAAAGATTTCTTTAAGCAGTCCTTGTACCTCTTCTTTGGTGCACCTCTGTCTCGGTGGCCAGTGGAGAGCTCGCCATAGAACACGATCTTGGGAAGGCGATGGTCCTCCATTCGGGAGACGTGACCCACCTAGCGCAGTTGGGTCTTCAGCAGCATGGATTTGATGCTTGCGGACTCTGCCAGCTCGAGTACTTCAATGTTGGTGATGAAGTCATTCCAATGAATGTTGAGGATGGAGCAGAGACAGCGCTGATGGAAGCGTTCTAGGAGCCGTAGGCGATGCCGGTAGAGGACCCATGATTTATAGCCGAACATGAGCGTGGGTATGACAATGGCTCTGTACATGCTGTTTTTGTGTGTTTCTTCAGGTGTTTGTTTTTCCAGACTCTTTTATGTAGTCTTCCAAAGGCGCTATTTGCCTTGGCGAGTCTGCTGTCTATCTCTTTGTCGATCCTTGCATCAGATGAGATGGCACAGCCAAGGCAGGTAAACTGGTTGACCATTTTGAGTTCAGTGTGCCCGATGGAGATGTGGGGGGGGGGGGGTGGGGGCTGGTGGTCATGGTGGGGAGCTGGCTGATGAAGAAAACAAAGGACTCTACATCACCTTTGTTGACCTCACCAAAGCCTTTGACACCGTGAGCATGAAAGGGCTTTGGCAAATACTAGAGCGCTTCAGATGCCCCCCCAGGTTCCTCAACATGGTTATCCAACTGCACGAAAACCAACAAGGTCGGGTCAGATACAGCAATGAGCTCTACGAACCCTTCTCCATTGACAACGGTGTGAAGCAAGGCTGCGTCCTCGCACCAACCCTCTTTACTATCTTCTTCAGCATGATGCTGAAACAAGCCAAGAAAGACCTCAACAATGAAGACGGTGTTTACATGCGGTACGGCACGGATGTCAGTCTCTTCAATCTGAGGCGCCTGCAAGCTCACACCAAGACACAAGAACAACTTGTCCGTTAACTACTCTTTGCAGACGATGCCGCTTTAGTTGCCCATTCAGAGCCAGCTCTCCAGCTCATGACGTCCTGTTTTGCGGAAACTGCCAAAATGTTTGGCCTGGAAGTCAGCCTGAAGAAAACTGAGGTCCTCCATCAGCCAGTATCTCATCTACCCTCAGTGTAAAACATCTATTTACATTTAATCTGTCTATCCCTCTCATAATTTTACATACCTGCATCAAATCTCTCCTCATTCTTCTACACTCCAGAGAATAACATCCTAACCTTTTTAACATTTCCTTGTAACTCAGTTCCTGAAATCTGGACAACATCCAAGTAAATTTTCTCTGCAGTCTTTCTATCTTATTGATATCTTTACTGTAGTTAGATGTCCAAAACTGCAGACAATACTCCAAATTGGGCCTCACCAATATCTTGTACATCTTTACCGTAATAACCAAACTCCCACTTTTAGGAAATTATGTATCTTTATTCCCAGATCCTTCAGTTCAACCACATGCATCAGTACCCTACCATTTACTATGTATGTCCTTTCTTGGTTTGTCCTTTCAAAATGTAACACCTCACACTTGTCTGCATTAAATTCCATCTGCCAATTTTCATACCATTTTTCAAACTGTTCTGGATCCCTCTCAGGGTTTTGAAAACCTCCTTCTCTGTTCTCAATGCTTCAAATCTTAGTTTTATCTGCGAACTTACTGATACAATTTACCACATTATCATCTAGATCATTGATATAGATGAAAACAAATAATGGTCTCTGCACCAATCCCTGAGGTACACCACAAGTCACAGGCCTCCAGTTCTGAGGAGCAAACTTCCACCACTACTCTCTAGCTTTTCTCATCCAGCCATTGTCGAATTGAGTTTATGACTTCACCATGAATACCTAGTATCTAAACCTTCCTGACTAACCTCCAATGTGGGACCTTGTCAGAGACTTTACTAAAGTCCATGTAGACAACATTCACAGCCTTTCTTTTGTCAACTTTCCTGATAACCTCCTTGGAAATCTTTATAAGATCGGTTAAACATTATCTACCATGCACAAATTCACATTGACTATCTCTAATCAATTTCTGCCTATCCAAATAATTATATATCCAATCTCTTAGAACATCTTCCAATAATTTACCTACAACTGATGTCAGGCTTGTAGTGACCAAGATGGAGGGTTTAGCATCTGGGAAATGTGGCATCTTGCGTAGATTCAAGATGGATGCCTCCACACGAGTTCTGACATGTGTATGTTCTGTCCGTAGTGCTGTCTGCTTAGTTAATAAATCTAGCTGTTTTAAAAAGAACTCAAGTTTCTTTAATATAATAAAATTAACATTACATGGTACTAAGAGTTGGAGAAACAGCCAGAATTGGAAGTAACAGCCAAGTTCTGCTTTGCACAAGAGTGAAAGAAAAAAAACACATTGTGCATAGTGAGTAACAGTCAATATCAGTGAAAATATGGAGAGTTTAAAAACTCCTAATGCTGTAAAATGGACTGGAAATGTCAACCATGAGTGGACGCTATTTAAATAAATCTTCATGCTGTACCTGCAAGCCATTGGAATCAATAGTGAACCGGATACATGCAAGATTGCAATGCTACTTACCATGGTGGGACTTCTAGCACTAGAGGTTTTCAACACATTTATTTTTGCCGAGGCAGAAAACCAGAGCAAATTTGATAAAGTTATCAAGATGTTTGATGAACATTGTTTGCCAAAGAAAAATGAAACCTTCGAGGGGTATGTGTTCCAGTCATGCATACAGCTATAGGGAGAGAGGTTTGATACTTTTTTTTAGCAGACTTAAAATTAAAAGCAAGAACATGCCATTTTGGATCACTGCAAAATTCAAAATGATCAGATTGTGTTTGGAATTATTGATAAGAAATTGAGAGAGAGGTTGTTGTGAGATGCAGAGCTTACCGTAGCTGGAGCTGTGAAGATATATCTCGTCAGTGAACTAGCTCTGCAGCATGCAAAAAAGTTAAATGATGGTATAAAAGCCAGTGAAAATGAAGGCATAGTCATAGCCACAGTGTCTGGACACACACACAAACAAAATATGAGATACAGGAACCAACAAAATGTTGGAGAGAAATTCAATTGTAAATGATGCGGCACTAAACATGCACCAAAGTGATTGTCAGCTTATGAAAAAGTCTGTAACAAGTGCAAAAGGCAGAATCACTATTCAAAGCAATGTTTTTCCAAATGGAAACTGAATTAAAGTAAAAGTGTTCACACTATAGAAGACACTGTTCTCAGTTATACACTATTCTTGGGCATGGTGGTGCAGGAAATGAACAGCGTTGAGCAGGATAATGGGACGGTGTCATTGCATACAAATTGAACAAATATTCTTGTCAAGCTGGACACAAGGGCAAAGGTCAATTTGATCTGTGAGCACGACATCAGGTAATGAAGGTAAAGCCATACATCTATGCACATCCTATACAGCTCAAAGCCTACAATGAACAGAGCATTGACACAAAAGTTTCATGTAAACTCAAGGTGAAAGTCAAGGATAAATAGCATCATCTCAGGTTCACCGTAGTCTCACATGGACATTATTCACTGCTTGGTGTCAAAGCATGTGAAAACATAAAACTAGTCAAGAGGGTGTATCATAAAGCTCACCAGGTTTGAATGTCCAGGGTTACTTTTAGAGCATTTTTTAAACAACAGAACAATGTGATCTATCCTCTAATCCATTGGCACTACACCTATTAAGTATTTTTGCCAATTTCAACAGTTGCCTCCTTCAAGATCCAAGGGAATATCTTGTTAAGCCCTGGAAATTTATCTATTATTATTTGCTTTAAGACAACAAGCAATTCCTCCTCTTTAATCTGTATAGATTCCAAAACCTCAATGCATATTTTCCTTACTTTCCATGATGCTGTGCCCATTTCTGAATGAATACTAATGAAAAAAAGTATTTAAGATCTTCCCCATCTTTTTGGCTCCATACAAAGCCAAACTCTCTGATCTTCAAGGGGATCAATTTAGTCCCTTATGATCTTTTTACTCTTGTAGAAACACTAGGGTTTTCCTTCTCATTGTCAGCCAATGCAACCTCGTGTCTTATTTTGGTTTTCCTGATTCTTTCTTGAGGTTTATCTTACATTTTTTATACTCCTCAAGTACCTAATTTCTTCCATATTGCCTACACCTGCTATACACCTCTCTCTTCTTTCAAACCTGATCCTCAATATCTGTAAGAAAAAATTCAAGGTTTTCTATGCCCACTAATAATCCTGGCAGGAACATACAAACTTTGTACTCTCAAAATTTCACCTTTGAAGGTTTTCCACCCCACTCCTGATCTGACCTTGATCTCTTTAACTGAGGTTCAGCATCAGATTACAGGATAAAACTTCTTGAATGAACATAATACAATCTTCTGGGCTCAATAATGTTTTATACTTCCTCCTCATGATTCTGCATTGTTGTTTATACTTCCTCTAAACCCACCTTTTGTGTACTTCTTCTCCCATTACAAGTAAAATGTGCAAGAGTTTGGTGAGACCACACTTGGAAAATTGCGCACAAGTGTCATCACCTTGCTAAAGGAAAAATATAATGAAGTTAGAAGGGATGCAGAAAAGATTCAAGACTGGTGAATTGAATTACAGTAAGGAGAGGCTGGAATTACTGAAACTTTTCCCCCTGAAGTTTAGGAGGCTGAGGGGGGGGGGGGGGCACCTTTAGAGGTATGTAAACTCATGATAGCCATAGATAAGGTAAATAGTCATTGCCTTTTCCCCCAACAGTAAAGGAACTTATATTAGAGCTGATGCTTCCCTGCTCCAGTGACATGGGTTCAATCCTGACTATCAATGGTATCCATCTTGAATTTGTGTCTTCTCCCTTTGAATGTGTGGGGTTTCTCCAGGTGCTCTGATCTCTACCCACAACCCAAAGACTTGATTGTTCAGTTGTCATGGTGTTAGGATGGTGGGCCCAATGAAACACCTTGGTTTGGCATCATTACAGGAAGCTAGGCATTGATAAAGTGCCCCAAATGAAAAAGTTGACTGACCGTTTGTATTCATGGATGGTGCCTGACCTATTGAGTTTCTCCAGCACCTCACTGCTTGTTCTATAGGGAATTATTCCTGCCTGAATATGCTGCAATTTTCTCAGTCTTGCTTGAGGAACATGTGGTAAAATTAATCAAATTTTTGTCGATAACATCCTTCATCAGAGGAATTTAATTTGTATGCTGTTCTGTACACATTTAGTTGTTGGTTGCATTCAAGAGTCAATCTGACAGAATTGTGAACAATAGTTCACAGCTGGTATTTGGATCAAAACCTTGTAAATAAGCAGTTAATGAATATTTATATTTTAAATTTAGACGTACAGCACAGTAACCGGCCATTTTGCCCCATGAGTCAGTGCTGCCTAATTACACCCAATTAACCTACACCCCCATTATGTTTTAAATGGTGGGAAGAAACTGGAGCCCCAGATGAAAACCCACACAGACACAGGGAGAATGTACAAACTCCTTACAGACACTCGGATTCGAACACCAGTCTCGAGCCTTGGTGCTGTAAATGTGTTGCGCCAACCACTACACCAACCATGCTGCCCAATTTTTTTTTAATAGTGCAGTGTAATTATTTATTCATTAATTACAACATATTGCAGTTGCTCACCTTTTCATTATCTGTAAGGCAATTTCAATCCACTGATTTGTTAAGCAAATTATTATATTTGAAATATTCTTATAATGTAAAATAAAGTTATGTGAATTTCTACAATGCATTCAAACAGATTTATTTTCAAGTGTAATCTGTTACATGTTCAAATCAAGTTCAGTTACAGATGAAGTAAAAGTCAAACCAAGTTTATTGTCATCTGATTGTACAATTACAACCTGATGAAACAGCATTCTCCAGTCCTCGGTGCAAAAACATGCAGACACACAACCAGACATAACACACTTAGAGACAAACAATGCATATACACAGTAAGTATTCATCTATACAAAAAAATAAACAGACATTGTTTTCTACATATGAAAGTCTTGATGATTAGTGTGAGCAGTTCCTTTGATTGTTCAGTGTTCTCATCACCAGTGGGAAGAAGCTGTTCCTCAGCCTGATGGTGCTGGCTCTGATACCCCTGTATCTCTTCCCCAAGGGGAGCAGTTGAAGGATGCTGTGTGCAAGGTGGAAGAGGTCCTCTTCGGACAACGATCCCAGTAGGTCACGTCAACAGGTGAGGAGGGAGACTACAGTGATCGTCTCTGCCACTCTCATGGTCCTTTGGATTGAATTCCGTTCTCTCCAGCAACTGTACCACACTGTGATGAAACTGGCCAGGATAGAGCTCCTATAGAAGGTTGACTTAATGGTAGCTGGTCACCTTGCCCACTTCAGTCTTCTCAGGCAGACCAGTCACTGATGCGTCATCCTAACAAGTGAAGAGATATTAAGTATTCACAATAGGTCACTTGTTAAGCATCCAAATGCTCTCCAAACTCTACACTACTGAGTTGATGTGTAGTGAAGGGTTGTCCTCTTGAAGTCCATCTGATGATCATCATCTCCTTCATCTTGTCTACGTTGAGACTCAGGTGGTTATTTTCACAATATTTCATGAGATTTTCCACCTCTTCTGTGTAGTGTGACTCATTGTTCCCATTGAGGGCAACTACTGCAAACTTGCTGACACTGTTGGAGCTAGATCTGGCATTGCAGTCATTGATCAGTAGTGGGAACAGGACCAGGCCGGGAACACAACCCTGAGCCAGTGCTCAGCGTGATGGTGCTACCAACCTCAACAGATTGGTCTTTCTCTCCAGAACACAATGACAGAGAGGGGTGATGGGTCCCAGCAAAGACAGCTTCTCCACCAGCCTCTGGGGAATGATTGTATTAAATGCCAAGATGAAGTCAATGAACAGCCTGGCATATGAGGTCTCATTAGGATGGAGTGAAGCAACAAGGTTATGGCATTGTCTGTGGAAGGGTTTCTTCTATAGACAAATTGAAATGGATCCAGCATCTTTGTGAGGTGTCCTTTGATGCATTCCATTACCAGACACTCAAAGAATTTCATAATGGTGGAGGTCAGTGTCACATTGGTGGTAATCTTGGAGGTCGGGTATTGTCACCTTTTTGGGTTTTTGAACCCTACGGGAAAGATTGACTGCTGCAGTAAGGTGTTGAAGATATCCATGAAGACTTCCTTCAATTGGTCTTCAGTCCTTCAGAACCTGACCAAATATGTTGTTTAGTCAACCTTGGGTGGGATCACCTTGGATAAGGTTCTCCTCACATTGGACGTGGCTATGCAGAGGGCCAATTCTTCAGGAGGAATGGAGCTTTATTTGGAATCATCTTGTTCTTCTCATCAAACCATGTATAGAAGGTGTTCAGTCTGTCTGGACGGGATGGACCATTATCCTTAATTCACAAGGTTAACATGATCTATTATAGTCTTTTTTTTTAATTTTATTTTTCATTTGTGTCAAAATATATTTAATATTTATCCATAACAAGAATAATAAAAACTATGACACAAAAAAAGTTTTTAAATATATTTCTCCCCACCACTCCCAAAAAAAAGTAGAAAAAAAGAAAAAGAAAAAGCCTGTCAACTAACCTTATATCTTAATTAATTGCAGTTTATATCATAATCTTAAACCATAACTAATTAGGGCAGACTGGATCGGGGTATGGTGGATGCTGCAAGTAAAGTCATAGCAATAAAATACATGAGGGGTTTACAAATCTTATCAAATTTTTCTGGTTGATTTCATAAATCTATGTTATTCTCTCTCTTTTCTTCTTTGGCTTGGCTTCGCGGACGAAGATTTATGGAGGGGGTAAAAAGTCCACGTCAGCTGCATGCTCGTTTATGGCTGACAAGTCCAATGCGGGACAGGCAGACACGATTGCAGCGGTTGCAAGGGAAAATTGGTTGGTTGGGGTTGGGTGTTGGGTTTTTCCTCCTTTGCCTTTTGTTCGTGAGGTGGGCTCTGCGGTCTTCTTCGAAGGAGGTTGCTGCCCGCCAAACTGTGAGGCGCCAAGATGCACGGTTTGAGGCGTTATCAGCCCACTGGCGGTGGTCAATGTGGCAGGCACCAAGAGATTTTTTTAGGCAGTCCTTGTACCTTTTCTTTGGTGCACCTCTGTCACGGTGGCCAGTGGAGAGCTCGCCATATAACAGGATCTTGGGAAGGCGATGGTCCTCCATTCTGGAGACGTGACCCATCCAGCGTAGCTGGATCTTCAGCAGCGTGGACTCGATGCTGTCGACCTCTGCCATCTCGAGTACTTCGACGTTAGGGGTGTAAGCGCTCCAATGGATGTTGAGGATGGAGCGGAGACAACGCTGGTGGAAGCGTTCTAGGAGCCGTAGGTGGTGCCGGTAGATGACCCATGATTCGGAGCCGAACAGGAGTGTGGGTATGACAACGGCTCTGTATACACTTATCTTTGTGAGGTTTTTCAGTTGGTTGTTTTTCCAGACTCTTTTGTGTAGTCTTCCAAAGGCGCTATTTGCCTTGGCGAGTCTGTTGTCTATCTCATTGTCGATCCTTGCATCTGATGAAATGGTGCAGCCGAGATAGGTAAACTGGTTGACCGTTTTGAGTTTTGTGTGCCCGATGGAGATGTGGGGGGGCTGGTAGTCATGGTGGGGAGCTGGCTGATGGAGGACCTCAGTTTTCTTCAGGCTGACTTCCAGGCCAAACATTTTGGCAGTTTCCGCAAAGCAGGACGTCAAGCGCTGAAGAGCTGGCTCTGAATGGGCAACTAAAGCGGCATCATCTGCAAAGAGTAGTTCACGGACAAGTTTCTCTTGTGTCTTGGTGTGAGCTTGCAGGCGCCTCAGATTGAAGAGACTGCCATCACGTGCATTCTCTCTAATGATGTACAATTTAACAATCCCATTTGCCATCTTATTCAACCCCACAATATCACCAGATTTCCATGTTACCGCTATAGATTTCTTTGCTATTGCTACACTTAAAAACTTATTTTGATAAATATCTAACTTCAATTGTGAAATATCTTTCAATAAAAAATACTCTGGGATCCTTCAAATTTGCATCTTCAAATCTGTCCCAATAAAATACTAATATCCTTCCAAAACTTATCTACCTTTTCACATTGCCAGACTGCATGCAAGAAAAATCCTACTTCTTTATTACATCTAAAACATTGATCAGAACAATTCGAATGAAGTACATGTAATTTATATGGAGTAGAATATAAATGATGTAGAAAATTAAATTGTACCATTTGATATCTCATTAATTGTCTAACATAATATGATTTTTACACTTTTATAATATAATTTTGACCATACTTCTTCTTGAATCTGTATATTTAAATATTTTTCCCATCTGGATTTAGATTTAAATAAATCATTTTTCTGAATAGTCTCTTGTAATTTGATATATGTATGATTAATAAATCTTTCAATAAATGTTTCCATTATTAGATATTCAAATGGATTTTTTTCTGGTAATTTAAAATTCCTTCCTAACTTTCTTTTTAAATATGATTTAAGTTGATAATAAGAAAAAAATAGTATTATGTGGTATATTATACTTATCTTTCAATTGGTCAAAAGTCAAAAAATGGATCAAAAAAAAATCCCTTTTTTAAAATTCCACAATTATACCAAACATTAAAATAATGATTATTAACTGTAAAATGAATTAAAGATTTTTTTATTTAATTTTAGCCAACTGATAATTATTCATTCCTCTTTCTACATGTACTCCACTCCATACTTTAAGTATATGTTTCAAAATTGGTGTCTCTGATTTTCCTTTTAATAATGCCTTATGCCATTTATATAATAGGTTCAGAATTACTTTTTCCTATTTTACTCATTTTAATTTGTACCCTTGCTATCTTTTCATCAGTATGAATACAAGAAGACAAAAATCTAAGTTGAGTTGCTTCATAATAATTTTTTAAATTAGGCAATTGAAGTCCCCATTGATCAAATTTACATGTTAATTTTTCCAATCCCAACTGAGGTTTTTTTTTATCCCTCTAATAAATCTTCTTACACTTTTATTTAAATCTTAAAAAAAAACATTATTTGTACAAAAATTGGTAAAGATTGTAAAAGGTATTGTATTCTAGGAAACATATTCATCTTCACACAAATAATCCTTCCTATTAAATAAATTGGCAAATCTTTCCATCTTCGTAAAGCTTCTTTAATTTTCCTCAATAAAGGTATGTAATTTAATTTTTAAAAATTATTTTAATTCTTATCAACATTAATTCCTAATATTTAATTGTGCTGTTTTACCATTTAAATTTTGTCTTTATTTTTACTTGAACATAGTCTGTCTCGATCATTGGCATCATTTCACTTTTATCAATATTTACTTTGTAACCTGATACTAACCCATAATCCGCCAATGGATCATTTACTTTTTAAAAATGAGCTTTTGGAGTTTGTAAGGTATAGTATTACTTCAAGATAAATGATAAAGAGCATAAAATTAAAATCCCCCAATATCATTATCACTTCTAATCACCTGGGTTAAAGTTTATATAGCTAATGCAAATAAAAAGGGAGATGACAGACAACCTTGTCTAAATAATCTTCCAACAATAAGGATTTTAATATTTGTCTATTTGTAACCACTTTAGCATTTGGAGAATTATATAATGCTCCAATCCATTTATGAAATTTGTCAGAATTCCAAAAATCTTCAGTACTTTAAATAAATAATCCCATTCTAATTTATCAAATGCCTTTTCTCCATCTAAAGCTAAAGCCATTGATGGTATTTTTTTCTTTTCTGAGCCATATCTATTAAAACTAAAAATCTAACAATATTATCCGCTGATCTTCTACTTTTAATAAAACCAGTTTGGTTCATAGTAATCAATTTAGGTAAACATTTAGCTAATCTATTAACTATCAGTTTGGACAAAATTTTATAATCAGTATTCAATAGTGCAATTGGTCAATATGAAGATGGAAGGAAAATGTCCTTCCCTTTTTTGGGAATAACTGTTATTAACACAGATTTAAATTATTCAAGTAAGTCATAAAGATCTTCCATTTGATCTAAAAACCCCATGATTACTGGAATTAATAACTCTAAATACTTTATAAATTTCTGGAGAGAAACCATCCTCCCCTGGAGCCTTATTGTTTGGTAAATACATCAATATATCATATAATTCTGTAACTGTAAATTGATTTGTTAATTATGTCTTCTTTTCTATGTTTAACTGTGGTAAAGTAATTTTGGACAAATATTCTTCTATTTTATCCACATCTTTCAAAGATTCCAATTTGTGTAACTTAGAAAATTTCATAAACACATCATTAATACCTTGTGTTTTATGTAAGATTACCTTAGTCTTCTTTTACAGCTATTATTGTTCTCAATACTTGTTCAGTCTTCAATTTCCATGCTAAAACTTTATGTGCTATCTTCTAATTCATAATATTTTTTTGTCAGATTCATCTTATATCCCTCTCTACTCTATATGTTTCTGCTGTATTAAGCTTCAATTTCTTTAAATACAATATTTTCCTTTGCTTATCATTCCCTTGATTTTGCAATTCATTTTCCATCTTTTTTAGTTCCTTTTCCAAAACATTAACTTCAGACATATATTCTTTTTTTTTAACCTTAGCCATATAACTTATTATTTGCCCTCTAAAATAAGCCCTCAAATAATCCCATACCATAAACTTTTTAGTTATAGAATGTTCATTCAGGTCCATAAAAAAATGTATCTGTTGCCTTATAAAGTCAGAAATATCTTTCCTTTTAAGCAATGCTGCATTAAACCTCCATCTATAACCTATATTTTGCTCCTCCTCCAGTAAAACTGACATAACTAAAGGTCAGACAATATCGTCATTTGATATTCAATACTATGAACTCTTGTCTGGAGTTCAGAGGTGAATAAAAACATGAATACATGAATATGTCTTATGCCTATAAAAATAAAATGAATAATCTCTAATATCAGGATGTATCTTCCTCCAACAATCAACATTTCATTTCATTCATAAAATTTTTCACATTTTTTTACCTTATTTTTAACTATAATTCATCCTAATCTATCCAACTTGGAATCAAAAGTACAATTAAAATCTTCTCCCATAATTATTTTCCCTTTTGCATTAGCTAACAGCATAAAAATATATCTTGTATAAATTTTCTATCATCTACATTCAGTGCATATATATTCATCATGGTCCAATATTCAGAATATATTTTGCAATGCATCATCACATACCTCTCCACTTTATCAGTAATTGCATTCAATATTTCAAATGGTAAACTTTTACTTGTTAATATCACCACTCCTCTAGCTTTAGAATTAAATGAAGAAGAGAATACACCTCCGACCTAATCTCACTTTAATTTCATATGTTTTATTTCTGCTAAATGAGTTTCTTGTATAAAAGCCCCATCTGTTTTAATTTTTTTTCATATAACTCAATAACTTTTTTTTCTCATTATCCGATTCTGAATTCCATTAATATTAATACTAATAAATAACAGTCTCCCTGACATTAGACACTAAAATTAAAATGTATATCCATTCAGTTTCCCCTCCATCTCCACATCTAACCCAACCATCCCTATATAATATCTTACATCTACAAACAGTCCAGGCCAAAAACCAATAAAATAAAAGATAAAAAAGGAAGACAAAAGAAAAACCCCAGAGGCATCCGATGTTAAGGCATCTCTAGTACCTGGATCTGTAGGGGACGCAAAACTAGTCACATTAGTGCCCATGATAGCAAAGTCATCACATTCCCCACTAACTCACTCGAAACATCATACCATCTCTTACTATAAGTTTATCAATAGACCTTTTAATACATTAATCTTATCCAGTATTTCAGATCATGCACAATATAGTCTAAACCCTCCCCCTTTAAACTCTCTCAAAACTCAATGTATTTCCAGTTACATCAAAACCTTTCAATTATATAATGCATTCAAGTATCCACAACCATCTGCTGATCTTTAACAGGCAATAAATCGGCATATACCTTTGCTTCATTAGGCTCAGTAAAAAAAAAAAATTCCTCTTTCCTGGGACGAATACTTTCAAAACAGCTGGATATCTCAAAGCAAAGGCATAGCCTTTTTTCCATAATACATCTTTAACCAGATTAAACTCCTTTTTCTTTTTCAACAAATCAAGACTTATATCTGGATTAAAAAATCTTTTTTTCAATTATAAATCAAAGGCGTTTGTCTTTCTTTAGCATGTTTCACAGCCAGCTTCAAAAAGTTTCTTTATTTATTTATTTATTTATTTCCATCATTACAGGAAAAAATGAAAAAAAAAGCATGAATCAAATATCCAGTGTCAATGATTAAAAAAACTTTTATACTTTTGTCCCCGCTCCCCCTCCCATCCAAAAGTAAGAAAAGAAACACCTACAATTTAATATGCAATATTATTAGCATATGCAATCAGTATTTTTTTTAATTAAAATGTACTAATTAAGAGGAGTAGATTACCTAGAAGAGGTGGATGGAAAATTATCCATAAAATCCATATATGCTTTCCAAATACTATAAAAACTTACAACTCCATTCCTTAAACTATACATAATTGTTTCTAAAGGTGTACTGTGACAGAGTATTTAGAGGTGGTTTGGGTTGATTATTAGAGCAGGTTGCATACAAACATTTTAAACCCAGAATTTTTGCAGGACTTTTGCAGAGTGCTATTTTGCAAATGGCAACAAAGTAGCAACATATGGCAGCAGCTTGTTTGGAAGAGTATGTAATCTTTGCAGGCACAGGCAGAACAACTTTGCTCTTAGAGAGGGAAGAAGTGAGAGAGAGAGAGAGAAGAGACATAAACTTCAGTTGCAGAGGGACGAGCTGGCAACTTTGGAAGTCTGCTTGGTCAAAGGAGAAGTCTGACTGTCTGAAAGGAACTTTGTGGTGACCTGGAAGAAAGAGGATCATCTGGAATCTCTCTCTGAAAACCAACAAGAACCCTCCTGAGTTTTGCCTGTTAAGCACAAAAGCCTGGTGAACTTTATTAATGCTAACTTCTGTGCACAGTACAAGAATTGGCCACAGCCAGTGAGATTAGACTGTGAACCAAAGAACTTTTCTACACTTATATATACATTACACACACGTGCACTTAGAATTAGAGGGGAGGGGGTTAAGTAGATTAAGTAAGATGATAGTAATAAATTAAAGTTTGATTCTGTTTTCATGTTTAAAGGTAATTAAAAGCAACTTTTGTTTAAATAATAGCATATCTATTGCTGCTAGGTTTTTGGGTCTTCTAGACTTTGTAACATTTTATGGGGGATTGTCCTTTAAGATTTGATATTGGAGTTTTGTGATTGTTAGTTAATTGTTTGTTTTTCAAGCTTGTGACTGGAAAAACAGCAGCAATGGAGGCATTAAAGCTGACTGAAGTTGAGCATTGGATGAGGAAAACACGAATATAGAGGATTAAAGCGAAATTTATGTGAAGAAAATTTGTTGAAAAAGACAGAAATTTTTCTGAGGATAGATCTTTTGAATTGCAATTAGAATTGGAGAAATTGAGGGTGGAAGAAGCTGAAAGAGAGAGGAAACATGAGTTAGAGGTAGTTGTAAGCTGGAACAAAGAAATTGAAAATTACAGAGTTTCAATTAGAGAAGTTCAAAATGGAGATGGAGAGAAGTAAGAGGATTGAGGCTTTAACTCCTGGGGAGAGGTTTTTGTCTAGTAGAGAGGCAATCTAGTTCCTCATTTTGATGAGGGAGATATAGATACATATTTTCAGCTTTTTGAAAAGGTTGCAGAGAGCTTATACAATTTTACATTTCATTATGTCATCTACTTAATAACACTTCCCTATCATCTTTCCATGATATTGCTATACATTTCTTTGCAATTGATATTGCAATACTTAAAAATTTTACTTGGTATTTGTCCAATTTCAATTTTATATCCTTTTAATTAATATCTCCAAGTAAAAATATTCTTGAATCCTTTATATTCATAATTTGCCATAACAATAAATTCAGTTCATTCCAAAACCTTTCCACTTTTTCACAAGACCACACTGAATGCAAAAAAAAAGTCCCTATTTCTTTGACACATCTAAAACACTTATTTGAATAATTAGGATTAAGTCCATTTAACTTATGTGGATTATAATATAATTAACGAAGAAAATTATATTGAACCATTTGATATTTAACATTTACTATATTTGTAACACTTTCATAACATAATTTTGACCAAATCTCCTCCTGAATTTGTATATTTAAATCTTTCTCCCATCGGATTTTTGATTTATACAAATCTTTTTTGTTTGCCGAATCTTGTAAATTTATATACATAATAGAAATAAATTTCTTATTAACAAATGTATCTGTTATTATATCTTCAAATTGACTTTATTTAGAGAGTCTCAAATCTGCTCCCTGCCTCTTTTTCAAATAGAACTTCACTATTCTTTTTACACAAAATTAAGTCCAGAATAGTTTCACCAATTTTATTTATTTATATTTGAATCCAAGCTGGTTTTTCCACCCCATTGATAACAGGAGAACAAAAACCTCAATATTTAAAATAATACTTAAAATTTAGTAGTCTTAGTCCACCCTGATCAAATTTCCACATTATTTTTTTCTAAACCATCTCTTGATATCTTACCTGTCCAAAGAAATTCACAGATTATTTTATTCAAGTTTTGAAAGAAACATTCTGGTACTTGAATGGGCAATGATTGAATCAAATATTGTATTCTTGGGAAAATATTCATTTTAATACAATTCACTCACCCTATTCACATTATTGGTAAATCTTTCCATCATTTCAAATCCTCTTTCATTTTTTTTAAATGGTAAATAATTTAGTTTAAACAAATTACTTATAGTCTACTAATTTTATTTCCTAAGTATTTAATTGCTTCATTTTTCTCATTTAAATGTTGTCAATATTTTATATTGAGAGTAATCCATATCCACCATAGGCATTACTTCTCTTTTATCAACATTCGCTTGGTAACCTATACTCTTTTAATCTCTCATTCAACTTATTTAAATATATTTTTGATCTTGTAAAATATGCTATAACATCATCAGCAAATAAACTAATCTTATCTTCTTTATAACACTTCAAATCCTTTAATTTAAGTTTTAATTACTTCTGCCAATGGTTCAACTGCTAATGCAAACAAAATGGTGATAATGGACAAACTTATCTAGAAGACTTTTCAAGCAAACAGGTTGTGAGATTTGTTTATTCTTGGTCACTTTTGCTTTTGATTGATCATACAATGCTTTTACCCAGTTTATAAAAGTATTTGAAATCCCGAAAGCATTAAGTGTCTCTAATAAAAAAAATCTCATTCCAAGCTATAAAATGCTTTCTCTGCATCTGCTACCACAGGAATCTTCATATTCTGTGCTATATTTACCAAACATAAAAAAATGACTATGATATCTGCTGGTTTTCTATTTTTAATAAAACCAGTTTGATTTAAATTTATTAATTTTGGAAAAAATTCAACTAGTCTATTAGCTACAATTTTGATACAATTTTATAGACTGTATTCAATAATAACATAGGCCTATAATGAAGAAGGCTGTAAACAATATTTCCCTTTTGTTAGAATTACAGATATTAATACTGTTTTAAAAAACTCAGGTAAATCATAAACCTTTTTCATTTCACATAATACCTCAATCAATACAGGTATTAATAACTCCTTAAACTTTTTATAAAATTCTGGTTGGAAACAGTCTTCACCTGGCACCTTATTATTCTCTAGAGACATTAGAGCCTTCTTTTTCTGAAAAATTCTTGATCAGTCGTATCTTTTCATTCTCCTTTAACACCAGTAATTTCATTTGTCTAAAATAATCTCCTATTTTATTATCATCTCTCATAGACTCTGAATGATGAAGTATAGCATATGTCTTTAAAATTACCATTTATTTCCTGCATTTTATAAGGTATCGGTCCTGATCATTTCTTTGTAGCAATTATTGTTCTAGAAATCTGTTCCATTTTTAATTGCCATGCTAAAACTTTATGGGCCCTTTCACCCAACTCGTAATATTTTTGACGTGTTCTCATTGTATCTCTCTCCACTCTATCAGTCTGCACAGCATTGTCTTAATTTCTTCAACTCTAACAATTTTCTCTTCTCATCTTTATGTACTTGAATTTCCTTCTCCAATTTCATTATTTATTTATCTAATTGAGTTACTTCTTTCATATATTCTTTCTTTATTATTTGACCTCTAAAATATGCCATCATTGAATCCCATAATACAAACTTACTCACAACTAAATCTTCATTAGTATCTAGAAACCAGCTCCAATATCTTCTCTCGTACTTCATATGGAATGAATCTGACAAGTATTGGATAGGACCTTTGGTCAGGCTGAGGTTTAAGTCTCAGTGCCCAATGGCCTCATTCTATCTCACTTTGAAATGCAGCTTGACGCAAAGATTCCGGTATCCATCAATGCAGAAATTTTTCAAGTCTTGACTCTCGTCCCCTCCTTTAAGTCCAACAATCTTGATGTTATTCCATCTACTGAAAATTTCTAAAATATCAGTTTTTTCCATTAAATCTTTTATAGTACTGATCGCTTGCCACATGTGTCTTATGTCACCAGTGTAGCTCAGCTGTCCGTGGATCTTCTGTGCATGCCCTCACTTTGCTTTCCAGATTACACGGGAGAGTTCAGCCCTGGCTGATCTTAATGCCATCCTATCCCCTGTCCTGAAGGCAGCATCATGAGCTCTAAGAAGGGCCCAGACCTCTGTACCCAACCACGGTTTCTGGTTAATCCTGGTTGTGAAGCATTTGATCTCTGTGACATCCTCAATGCACTTGCTGATGTAGCCAGTCACTGAGCTCGTGCACTCCTCGATGTTCACATGACCATGAAGGTAGCCATCTCCCTGAAACAGCACCAGGTGTGAAGTGGTGTTCTAATTGTAATAGTTAAATGCATCTCTATCTAATCTTAGGTGAAGTCGCTTAATAATCATCGTGACAATGGCTTTGTATCAAGTCGATGTGTTAAAACCAGTCATGGATAAATAAATGCATAAGCCTTAAATCATAGTGATGGACAAATAACTACAGAAGACACTAGGGTAAATAGTGGAGCATTGGGGTCTTTTCTCTGTAAAAGGATGGGGAATAAGATCGTTTCTGTAATACATAAACATGATGTTTCTCTGGTTCATTGTGAGTGCTCACGTTGTGATCATGTAAAAAGAAAGAATTGCTGGATGAATTCAGCTGATCACACAGCATCTATGGGTAGCAATGGTCACTCAACCATTCAGGTGTTAGCCTTTATCAAGGATCCTCCAGTATTTTTTGTTAGCTTAAGGTTCCAGTGTCTGCAGCGTTTGTTTCTCACATAATGACCTTTATTGAACAGCAGTCACGCTGTGTGTCTACTTGGCAGTAATTTAAAAATACAACACATTCAATCTGCTGCAAAAGATCAAAGATTCATTGTACAAATATAACCATTCTACCTTGTGACTTGTCAGCCACAAACGAGCCTGCAGCTGACGTGGACTTTTTACCCCCTCCATAAATCTTCGTCCGCGAAGCCAAGCCAAAGAAGACCTCGCATATAAACAACTTGTGCATAAATAAAATCTTGGTGGCTTTGAGCTTTTGTAAGGATATTGCAGGAACCTGGTATAAGTCTTTAAAAGAGTAATGTGCTTCAATACATGTAGATAAAATGAAGATATTTCCCCATGTAAAAGATACCAAAATAATAATTCTCTGGCATTTGCAAGAATAAAAGATCACATTGAAATATATAAGGTCTCGAGAGGACTTATCAGAGAATATGCTGCAAGGAAGCTTCCTATGGCATGGGAATCCAGTACAAGGAGGCATGCTTCGGAATAAAGGCTCACTATTTGAAATATATATGAAGACAAATTCCTTCTCACCAAGGATTATCAATCACTTTCCCAGAGAACTGTGAAAGCTGCATACATTGAAGGCAAAATGCTAACAAATGTTCAGACTTTATGAGATAAGGACATCCATCATACTAGTATACAGGAAGAGCGAGGTGACCAATGGGTGGCATTTAGGTCCACAGTGATGAAGTGCTTTGTGAGGTTGGTTATGGAGAAAATTAACTCCAGCCTCAGGTAAGACATCAACCCACTTTAATTCATCTACTGTCATAAAAGGTCAGCAGTGGATGTCATCTGTGTTAGAGTGCTTGAACTACAAGAACACCTACGTCAAACTGTTGTTCATTGACAACAGATTAATGTTTAACACCATCACCCCAGCAAGACTAATAATGTAGCTCCCGGATCTGGGACTCTGGTCCTCCCTTTGCAACAAGGTCCTTGACTTCCTCATCAGATGATCCCATCAGTGCAGTTTGGCAACATCATCTCCTCTTTGTTGACACAGGGACAGCTAGAAGTTGTGTATGCTTTATTTCCAGTGCATTGCAAGTTTGACTCCAATGAAATCTATAAATTTATGGAGTTATACAGCTCAATACAGGCCCTTTGGCCTACGATCTTGTTCCATTCTATATATAGTACATTTCTAATTAACCGAAAACCAACCAACCAGAGTTTTGAATATCTGAAAGCTTTCTCGGGTGTGCCATGATATCACAATTTGAAAAAAAGTTAAAAAAAATTTAGGACCACACTGGCCCATTCCCTTTCAAATGATCACATTATTCTCAGCTAAGGTGAAAACAATCCATTCAATATTATATTTTGTAGTTCCTTCTTTAGTTTCTCCAAACCCAGCATCAGCTTCTGAAAAATTGTCTCTAAGGGAGCTAATATTACCTTTGTGGATACTGTTTACATGCAAAATGTTGAAGGTGATTATTCTCAGAATAAATGTAGCATAAAGAGCCACACTGCCTCTCTGTACTCGCTCGCCTGCCCGAGCTGCACTGCCGCTCTTTTGCCTGAACTGCAGTCTCTCCTTTCTCCCCCAAGCTGCTCCCTCTGCCAAATACCCTTTCAGCGGGGTTGGTAAAATTTTGAATTATCCTCCAGCAGAATTTCAACATCCCTGCTGAATGGGTATTTGATAGCGAGCGAGTGGGGAGAGAGCATGGCTCTATGCCGCTCATAATTTTGTAGACTTCTATTAAAAGTTACCTCTCATTCTTTTTGGTCCAAAAAAAGAGCACTACTTCTGTTAACCTTGCCTCATAAAACATACTGTGGTAAACTGCTGTACATTCATTAATCTGGCTCCACCACGTTCTGTGACTTACCTATGTCTCCTCCCTCTTGAAAAGCTCCAACACCATAACCCCTCCTTAGAAAACATGGGTCACAGCACAGGATGACCTTCAAGTTAATAAAAGCTTATAGTTCTGTACCTCTAGTTTTTTTTTTATGGTGCATCACATACTTTCCAAACCAAGAAATATCCTGGTTAATCTCCTCTACAACCTGTTCATAGCTTCCACATCCTTCCTCTATAATGAGGTGACCAGATCTGAACACACAATTACAATTGTGGTCTCACCAGAGTTTATAGAGCTACAACATTACATCATTACTCCTAAATTCAATGTCCCAACTAATGAAGCCCACCATACGGTAGCCTGTTTTAACTATCCTATCAACTTGTGGCAACATTGAGAGATCTATGGAGTTGGACCCCAAGATCCCTCTGTTCTTCTAAACTGTTAAGAATCCTACCATTAACCATGTACTCTGCCTTCAAGTTTGACCTTCCAAAATGCATCATCTCGCACTTATCTGGATTGAACTCCACCTGCCACTAGGCCGCCAAACTCTGCGTCCTGTTTATATCCTTTTGTAACTTATGACAACCGGCAACATTATACACAATGCATTCAACCTTCGTATCATCTGTAAATGTACTGACCCATCCCTCCACTTCTTTGTCCAGGTCATTTATAAATATCACAAAGAGCAGGTGATACAGAACAGATCCCTGCAGAACTCCACTAATCATGGACCTTCAGGCAGAATACTTTCTATCCACAACTACTCTCAGCTGTCTACAGGTAAGGAAATTCTGAATCCACACAGCCAATGTTCATGGATCCCATGCCTCATAACTTCTGAAAGAGTCACCCATGGGGGGCCTGGTAAAATGAGCATCATCTCACAAAACCATGCTGACTATTTCTGAGAAGAATGTACTTCTCTATATACTCATAAATTGTGTCCTTCCTGAATCATTTTACATATTCCATCTTGCTACTGAGTTAAGACTCACTGGTCCATAATTTCCAGGATTCTCCCCATTACCTTTTTTCAACAAGGAGACTACATTTGCCATTCATCAATCCTCTGGCATTTCACATCTGGCCAAGGAGGATGCAAAGATCATTACCAATGCCCCAACAATGTTTTCTTCCCTTCCCATAGCAACCTGGTGTATATCTCATCCGGTCCTGGGGACTTGTCAATCTTAATGTTTTTGAGAAGATCCAGCATTTTTTCTTTCTTAATCTCATTGTGGTCCAGCACATAAGATTAGGAAAAACAGGAAGGTCTGCAGACACAGTGGTTGAAGTAAAAACATAATGCTGGAGAAACTCAGCTGGTCAAACAGAGTACGATACAGGGTTCATAGTAAAGATAAAGATACATAACCAATATTTCAGGCTTGAGCCCTTCATCGATGTATGAACAAATGTGGGCAGGTTCCTGATCAAATTGTTAGAGGGGGTGGGCTGGGGTAGGAGCACAGTCCCAAAGGTAGTAAGTGGATAAGGAAGGGAGAGCACACCAGTAAACAGGGGGAGGAGGAATAGTTCTGTGAATGGAGAGGGAAGAGGATGGAGAGCTGGAGGAAAGAGACAGAGGGAAAGGGAAGGGAAGGGGAATGGAGAATATGTAAGCTGAAACCACAGAAGTTGATGTTATTGCCATCCATTTGGAGAGTGCACAGACGGAAAATCAAGTGCTGTTCCTCCAATTTATGGGTGGTCTTGGTGGGATAATACATGAAGCCATTGACAAATAAATGAGCATTGGAGAGGGGTGTGGAATTGAAGTGGATGACCACTGGGAAATTCCTGTCACAGAGCGAAGATGCTCAGTGAAGTGAGCTCCGAGTCTGTACCCAATCTGATGTAGTGAAGGCCACAAAGGGAGCACTGGATGTAGTAGGTATCTCCCGCTGATACGAAGCCAAGCCAAAGAAGAAGAAGAAAGAAGACACATGTGAAATGTTGCTTCACTTGAAAAAACTGTCTGGGGCCCTGAATGGTGGTGAGCAGGATTTGTGGCACCTCCAGCAGCCACAGGGGAAGGTGCTGGTGTGGTGATTGGTTGGAAGGGAGTGACAGATGCAGTGTTCCCTATGGTGGAGAGGGGAGGAGAGGGGAAGGTGTGTCTAGTGGTGGGATCCTGTGGTAGATGGCAGAAATTACAGATGATAATGTATTGGGTGCAGAAGCTAGCAGGGTGATAGGTAAGGACAAGGGAACTCCTTTTTTTTAATAACTTTATTTATTTGTTCAACAAGGTTATTACATACAGTAAAAACAAAGTACCTATTTTAAAAATTATATAAAAAAGAGAAAAATAAAAAAAGAACCCCCCCCCCCCCCCCTCTCAGCCAGCTCGCTTTAGGAGAGCCAAAGAAAAAAAATGAAATAAATTTACTAAAATCTAATCAAGGTAAATCTAAATGTAAAAATTCTGAATATAAAGACCATTTATTAAGAAAAAAAAAGAATAATTATCATGTAAAACATACATGATTTTTTCCATTACCAAACAAGTTTTCATCTCATTATGCCATCTATTACTATCAATCACATTAGCATTTTTCCATGTACTTGCTATACATTTTTTTGCAACAGATAAAGCTAAATATACAAAAGCAATGTGAAATTTGTCTAATCCCAAATCTTTCAAAGGATTCAACTCACCGAACAAAAATATTGTCGGGTCCAGAGGTATTTTGATCTTATACAAATGTTCCAAAAACAATTGAATTGCTTTCAAAAAAGATTGTATGTGTACACATATCCAAACGGCATGAAAAAAGTTCCAACTGAATTACCACATCTAAAACAAGAGTCTGATTCAGTAAAACCATTTTTTAAAAACTTTTCATGTGTTAAATACAATGATGTAAAAAATTGTAATTAACCATTGCATAATGAACGCTTATCAATCTAGTAACATGATCATGATAAATATCTAGCCAGTCATCCTCAGAAAAAGTAAGACTAATATCCTTTTCCCATTTAATCTTAGATCTATCCCATCCCTTTTTTTCCCTACTTTCCTGTAATATTTGGTACCTCAATTATATATATCCTTTTTTTAGTGCAATCACAAGAAAAGATTCAAATTTAGTCAATTTAGGTAAAATAATCTCTACCAAATATTTGTTTTACTAGTGATCGAAGTTGATAATAAATGAATAAAGAATTCTCATTAATACCAAAATCTTCCCTCATTTGATTAAAGGATAAAAATTGACCTTCTTTAAAACAATCCACCAAGTTTTTTATACCTTTAGATTTCCAATGTAATAAACAATGATTATACATTTGTTAAAGTCAATAATTTACCCTTAGAACCTATCGTTCTATTTTTCCTCATCCATAACTTCATTAAATGTTTTAGTATAGGCACATTATATTGTTGTAATAAATTTAAATTCCACTAAAACAAAAATTGATGTATTTCAAATTCAGAAATATTCGCCATCTCAATTTTAGCCCAAATAGAGGGCCATTCCAAATCCATTAATGAAGTAATAAACTTAAATTGAGCTACCTCATAATAATTTTGAAAATGTGGTAAGCGTAATCCCCCTAATGCATATTTCCAGGTTAGCTTATTCAAAGCTACTCTCGGAAAATTCCCCTTCCATAAAAATTCCCTAACCATTTTATTTAAATCTCAAAAAAAATTCTTATTAAGTAAACACTTAATACAAATATTCTATACATGGAAAGATATTCATTTTGATTGTATTTATTCTTCCAATTAAATTTATAGGAAGATCCTTCCACTTAATCAAATCAACTTTGATCTTTTTCATTAATGGTACATAATTTAATTTATATAAAGATTGATGATCAACATCCACATTTATATCCAAATATTTAATTTGATCAGTCCACTTCAAATTAATAATATTCTTATAAACTGAATAATCTCCTTCACCTATCGGTAAAATTTCACTTTTTTCCCAGTTAACTTTACATCCAGACAAAGATCCATATTGTGTTAAACATTCCTTCAAGTGTAAAAGTGACTGAGCTGGGTTTGTTAAATACACCAATACATCATCAGCAAATAAATTAATTTTATACTCCTCATCTAAAACTCTCATACCTTGTATCTGTGTATTTTGTCATATCAACTGTGCTAAAGGTTCAATTACTAATGCAAAAAAAGATGGAGACAAAGGACAACCTTGTCGAGTTGAACGAGTTAATTTAAAAGATTCCAAAATCTGACCATTTGTCAATACTCTGGCTATTGGTTTATTGTATAAAGCTTTAATCCAAGCAATAAAAGAAGGACCAAACTTAAATTTCTCTAAGACTTTAAATAAAAAGTTCCACTCAACTCTGTCAAAAGCCTTTTCTGCATCAAGAGATATCACCATTGGATGATCAGGGCACTGTTGATATTTATTAATCAAACTAATCACTCGAAGAATATTATCAGAAGCATACCTATTCTTTATGAAACCTGTTTGATCAACATGTATCAACGTTGGTAAAAATTTAGCCAATTGACTCGCTAGTACTTTAGCTATTATTTTATAGTCTACATTCAACAAAGAAATTGGTCTGTATGAAGACACCTTTAATGGATCTCTATCCTTCTTAGGAATTACAATAATTAAGGCATTAGAGCATGATTCAGGTAAATCATAATGTTCATTGATCTGTCGTAACACATCTCCAAACACTATAGATAAATCATCATAAAATACCTTATAAAATTCAACCGAAAACCCATCATCACCAGGTGATTTTCCATTCGGCATTTCTAACATAGCCGATTTAATTTCTAAATCAGTAAAAGGAGTCTCCAGCTCCAATATGTCTTCTTCTCCTAGTACCGGTAATTTTAAAACCGATAAAAAGGGGTTAATCGATCCGCTCTCCTGTTTTTCCTCAGAAGTATATAATTTCTTATAAAATTAATGAAACTCATCATTAATCTCACGAGATTTGTAAGTAATAGTTGAATTTCGTCTGACTGCATTAATAACCCTTGATACCTGTTCTTTCTTTAACTGCCATGCAAGTCCCTTATGCGCTTTCTCACCCCATTCATAATACTGTTGTTTAGATCTATTAATCAAGCATTCAAATTGATAAGATTGCAATGTATTGTATTTCAATTTCAATCTAGAAAACTCTATCTTCTGATTTTCTGTTACATTTCTCTGAAATTCCTTTTCTAATTCATCAATCTGTTTCTCTAATTCAAGGCTCTCGGTCAGATAATTCCTTTTAACCTTAGGTGTATAACTAATTATTTGACCTCTCAAGTAAGCTTTCATAGCATTCCACAATATAAATTTACTCTGAATGGAGTTAACATTTTCTTCCAAAAAGAGATTAATTTGTTTTTTTAATTCAATAAATTCTGCTTTTTTTAAACATCGTATTGTATCTCCAACGATAAGCTGCACGAATTTTTTCAGAACTTTCATAAGTACAACAAAGAATGATCTGAAATGACCATACTTTTATATTCTGCTTGCAGTATTTTCCCCTGTAAATGTGCCAATTCTAAAAACAAAATCAATTCTAGAAAACGATTCATGTCTAAATGAATAAAAAGAGGAATCCTTCTCTGTTGGGTTAAGACATTGCCAAATGTCCACTAAATAAAAATCTTTCATCAAAGTGCGAATTTAAATTGCCATTTTAGATTTTTTAACATTTTTTGGAGATTTATCTAATAAAGCTTCCAAAACACAGTTAAAATCTCCTCCAACCAGAACATTTTCATTAGCTTGCCCCAAAAAGCAGAAATGTATTCGAAATAAATGCTTCATCATCCACATTCGGTGCATAAGTGTTAAGTCCAAAATTCATTAAAAAATCTTACAATTCAACTAAAGAATACATCTTGCATTCATTTCCATTGATTGTAATTCAAAAGATAAATTTTTATGTATCAAAATTGCTACTCCCTTAGCTTTGGAGTTAAATGAAGAAGAAAAAACATGTCCAACCTACTCCCTCTTCAATTTCATACTTTCTTTTTCATTCAAATGTGTCTCCTGTAAAAATGCAATATCAATCTTCATCTTTTTAATGTAAGCCAAAACTTGCTTACGCTTGATCAGGTTGTTAATCCCTGAACATTAAAGGCATCAAATTTCAAATTCGACATATCTAATTCAATTGATAAATACCAAAAATAATCACAAAATTAATAGTGACAAGGAAAAAAAGAGAATGTTTTTAATATAGAACTTTCAAATTAAAATATTTCAGCCCTCCAAATAAAAATAATATTCATTAATAAGAGAGAAAAAAAAAACAAAAAAAACTACCAAAACGTAGTAACTCCCTAAAAAAACTGGGTGTGGTTTACCCACTAGTGACTGATGACTAACAAAGAAGTTAATGCAATCCCCTCCTCCCCAGCCAGCCAATCAAAAATATTAACATATTATAAAAAAAATCTGCCTTGAGATTCCAGTCCAGATGGTGAACTCATTTCAAGAGTAGGTGAACTCTTTTCCATTCCCGTTCTTTCCACTTCTGCCATTTTTCCCATTTCAAAAACCGTCAGGTTTTCTTTTAGGAGATAATGGTGGACTTCTTCTTTGTCCTCTGACATCTGCTAACGAATTTGCAAAAACCATTGCTTCATGCTCACTCTTAAAGAATTGAGACTGATAGTTTCCATAAAACACTTTCAACACAGCAGGATAACGAAAAGCAAATTTGTAACCTTTACGCCATAAAACATCTTTAACTGGATTAAATTCATGTCGGTGTCTGATGATATCTTGACTCAAATCAGGGTAGAAGAAAACTCTGCTATTCTGAACCATCATTGGAGCTTGCCTTTGTCTTGCATTTTGAACTGCAAGTCCAAGAAATGTCTCTCTGTCCAAACAATTCAAACAATGAACTAACACAGCTCTTTGACGTTGACCAGGTAGGGGTGGTCTTCTTAAAGCTCTCTGTGCTCTTTCCAATACCAATCCATCAGGAAAAAACTCTTCCCCCAACATCTGGGGAATCCAATTTTTAAAATATTTAACAGGATCTTGACCTTCTATACCTTCCGGCAAACCCACAATTTTCACATTATTTCTTCTGCTTTGATTTTCCAAATAGTCTGTTTTTTTTTGTTAACTCTTTTTCCCGGGCTCCTAAATCTTTAACTGATTTTTTCACCTTTACTATTGTTTCTGTATTGGATTGTACCTGTTGTTACATTCAGAAAAAGAAGCTTCAATTTTTTTAAAGTTTTCCCGATTTTCTTTAAATTCTGCCTTAACCACAGTAAGGTCTGAAATTATATTAGTATTCATTTGAACCTGCTGGTTCAATTGACCAGTAATAACATCCAAATAAGAAGTAAAACCTTCAAACACCATGTAATCAGGTTGAGGTGCAGTTTGAAATGCGGGATCCGATTCCATAAGTTGTAACTCACTTTCTTCCAGCTCTTCTTCCATTTCATGTGCAGTGGTAGAGTAAGGTAAGTCCTTTCTTGTTGTTCTTCAAAAGGCAGCATTCTAGTAATTTTACTGCGAGTTTGGACACTCAACAACAACCCCCCAACTTCCCTAGGGGGTCGTCGCTGCTGTCCCCCCGCAGACCATTTTTTCATAAAATTATGGAGTTCTCTGTAATTAATGGCGCCACCCAAGCCCACAATCGCTGCAAACTGTGTGTCTGCCATCACAATCCTCTTCCTCCACACTCCCGTCTCTTCCAACAGGGGTATTCGTTGTAACAAGCCTCCAAGCTCATGCCCGACTTCTCGGGAGTGCACACCTTCCTCCACAGAATGGGTCGGACCAGCGCCATCTTGAGACTGGTGAGTAGCGGTTACCTTAGCTTTAGTCCCCACCGGTGATCATTGAAGATTGGGGATTGATGAAAATGGATCCGAGGCTGTTCCAGGTCGTTTAGGACCCAATTCTTCCGCACTTCGAAACTGTATTTTCTTTTGTAACTGAGACTTAGTTTTTTTTTGCATTAGCAGCTATAATGGCTCACCAAAATATCAAACTGAAAATTAAAGTTTTAAAATTAAAAATAAAGGGTTAAAAAACCGGAACTTAGAAGTCTGACCAGAGAGGGCAGGGATTACATGTCTGGTCTATACGCCATCTTGCCATGCCCCCTCAGGACAAGGGAACTCCTGTGTTTATTCCATCTGGGAGCAGAGGCCACCAGGGCAGTTGAGTATAAAATAGAGGCCAAAATGTTTGGCCTGGAAGTCAGCCTGACGAAAACTGAGGTCCTCCATCAGCCAGCTCCCCACCATGACTACCAGCCCCCCCACAACTCCATCGGGCACACAAAACTCAAAACGGTCAACCAGTTTACCTATCTCGGCTGCACCATTTCATCAGATGCAAGGATCGACAATGAGATAGACAACAGACTCGCCAAGGCAAATAGCGCCTTTGGAAGACTACACAAAAGAGTCTGGAAAAACAACCAACTGAAAAACCTCACAAAGATAAGCGTATACAGAGCCGTTGTCATACCCACACTCCTGTTCGGCTCCGAATCATGGGTCCTCTACCGGCACCACCTACGGCTCCTAGAACGCTTCCACCAGCGTTGTCTCCGCTCCATCCTCAACATCCATTGGAGCGCTTTCATCCCTAACGTCGAAGTACTCGAGATGGCAGAGGTCGACAGCATCGAGTCCACGCTGCTGAAGATCCAGCTACGCTGGATGGGTCACGTCTCCAGAATGGAGGACCATCGCCTTCCCAAGATCGTGTTATATGGCGAGCTCTCCACTGGCCACCGTGACAGAGGTGCACCAAAGAAAAGGTACAAAGACTGCCTAAAGAAATCTCTTGGTGCCTGCCACATTGACCACCGCCAGTGGGCTGATAACGCCTCAAACCGTGCATCTTGGCGCCTCACAGTTTGGCGGGCAGCAACCTCCTTTGAAGAAGACCGCAGAGCCCACCTCACTGACAAAAGGCAAAGGAGGAAAAACCCAACACCCAATCCCAACCAACCAATTTTCCCCTGCAACCGCTGCAACCGTGTCTGCCTGTCCCGCATCGGACTTGTCAGCCACAAACGAGCCTGCAGCTGACGTGGACTTTTTACCCCCTCCATAAATCTTCGTCCGCGAAGCCAAGCCAAAGAAGAAGAAAGAGGGGATGTAGGTAAGGGATGAGTGAAATTTGGTGGAGGAGAAGCCATGTTTGTAGAAGAAGCCGCACATTTCAAATGATCTAGAATGGAAGACCTCATCTTGGGAACAATTATGACAGAGATGGAAAAATTGGGAGAAGGGAATAGAATCCTTGCAGTGGACTAGGTGTGAAGCAGTGTGGTCAAAGTAGTTGGTGGGTTTGTAAAATGTTAGTAGAAAACTGTCTCCCGAGATAGAGACAAAGAGACCAAGAAAAGGGAGAGTGTTGTCAGAGATGGACCAGGTGAATTGGAAATTGCGGTGGAAGTTGGCAGCAAAGTGAATATAGTTAACAAGCTCATCACAGGTCATGAGGCAACCCCGATGTACTCATCAATATAATGTAGGAAGAGTTGAAAGCCCTTTTCTATGTCGACTTTTAGTATGGATTGCCCCACAAAGCCCACAGACAGGCAGGCATAGCTGGGACCTATGTGGATATCCATGGCTAATCCTTTGATTTCAAGGACATAGGATGAGTCAAAGGAGAAGTTATTGAAAACAAGTTCTGCCAAGCGGAAGAGGGTAGAAATGGAGGGTGATTGGTTAGGTCCTTTGTCAAGAAAGAAATAAAAGGTATAAAGATGGAGTTGTAAAGGGATTGGATGTCCATGTTGAAAATGAGGCAATCATGTTCAGGGAATTGGAAGTCATTGAAGAGATGAAGGATATGGGAGGTATCGTAGATGTACATGGGGAGGGATTGGACCAGGAGAACAAAGATGGAGCCGAGGTAAGGCAATACTAGTTCTGTGGGGCTATGGGTCTACCTGGATAATTGGTCCAGATACATAAACTCAATTATCTGAGTAGACCCCTGCTTGCGGTCTGCCCTTCCTCCCTTATCCTTCCTTTGATACCATGCTCGTACTCCTGCCCCCACACCCCTACCATTTTGTTTGAGTGCATGCCAACATTTGTTCATGTCTTGATGAAAGGCTCAAGCCCAAAACATTGGTTATGTATCTTTCTTTTAGCTACATAAAGTATATTGTTTGATAAGCTGAGTTTCTCCAGCATTGTGTTTTTACCAGCACATAAGCTTATTATTTTCTGACCTCATCTTGACCAAGCTCCTTTTATCTGGTGAATACTAAAGCAAAATATTCATTTTGGACCTCCCACCCTCCTCTGCCTCCAGGCACATTGCCTCCTTTATCCTTGAGCATCTCCAACTTCATTCTCATCATCCTTCATGTAGGCACAGAATGCCTTCGGATTTTCCTTAATCCTATTAATTAAAGCCTTCACATGCCCCCAAGTCCTTTCTTAAGCTCCTTCCTGGCTACCATATAATTCTCATGAGTCCTTCTTGTGTTTTGCTTCCTAAATCTAATGTCTGCTTCCTTCTTCCTCTTAACCAGATGCCTCACCTGTTTTATCAACCATGGTTCCCTTTTCCTCCCATCTTTTGCTGCCTCAGTGGGACAAACCTAGCCAGAACACCATGCAAGTGGCCCCTAAACATCATCCATTTTACTTCTGTGCTTTTTCTCCTTGAGTCTAAGAAGGGAGTAAGCCAAGAGAAAGAGAATTATGGACATAGTCGCCTGGTGTCAGTGGTTGGGAAGCTGTTGGAGTCAGTTTTCATGGATCAGATTATGGAATACCTGGAGGTGCATGAAAATATAAACCTATTGCAGTTTTTTGAAGAGATCGCAAGTAGGACGGACAGGGGAGATGCAGTGGATGTTGTGTATTTGAACTTTCAAAAGGCCTTCGACAAAGTTCCACACATAAGGCTGCTAAACAAGATGAGAACCCATGAAATTAGAGGAAGAATACTAGCATAGGTAGAGCATTGGCTGGTCAGCAGTAAACAGAGTAGGAATAAAGGGATTCTATTTTGGAGGGATAGCATACATGAGCAAGGATGTAATGTTGGGGGTCTCTACACACTGGTGAGACCCCACTTGGAGAACTGTGTAGAATTTTGTGTGTCATATGTGGGGAAAAAAAGATGTTCTGGCTTTGGAGAGGGTTCAGAGAAGATTTACTAGAATAACACGTGGAATGAAAGATTTAATATATGGAACTTCTGGCCCTCCGTTCTCCACACCAATATGAACCTCACCATCAAACCCACAGATAAGAGTGGCACTGTTGTGGTCTGGTCCACTGACCTCTATCTGGCCAAAGCCAGCTGACAACTCTCAGAGTAACTCTCCTCTTACTTACCCTTCCATCAGGACCCCACCAAAACTTATCAAACTGTATCATGCACCATCTCTGAACTCATCACTTCTGGTCACCTCCCTGGCATGGCTTCCGAACTTATTGTTTCCCAACCCTGCACCACCTGTTTCAACCTCCTACCCAAGATCCACAAACCCAATTGTCCTGGAAGACCCATCGTTTCTGCATGCTCCTCCCCTACCAAATTGCTCTCAGCTTACCTCAACTCTGTTTTTACACTCCTGGTCCAGTCCCTTCCCACCTACCTCCAATACACTTCACATGCCCTGTATCAATTCAACAACTTCCAGTTTCATGAATTCAATCACCTCATATTTACTATGGATATCCAATCCGTACGCACCTCCACCCCCCCCCCACTTTGTTTCTTTCAATAGACAATAATGAAAATAGACCCAACCAGTTCCTCTCCATCACCACCCTCTTCATGCTGGAAGAACTTATCCTTACCCTCAATAATTTCCTCTTTGATTAATCTCACTTTCTCCAAGTTAAAGGGGCACCCATGAGTACCACATGAGCCTTACCTATGCTTGCCTTTTTGTTGGCCATATGGAGCATTCCATACTACAAGCCTACACAGGCAAGTCCCCTCAACTCTTCCTTCACTAAATCGATGACTACTTTGGTGTTGTCTTATACACCCATGATGAGCTCATTGACTTTATCCACTTTGCTGCCAACTTCCACTCCAACCTCAAATTCATTTGGTTATCTCTAGCAACACTCTCCCTTTCTTTGATCTCTCTGTCTTCATCTTGGGAGACAAACTTTCGACAAACATCTTCTACAAACCCACCAACTCCCACAGCGACCTTAACTACCTTAACTCTTCTCACCCTGTCCCCTGAAGGGGTTCCATTCAATTCTCTCAATTCCTCTGTCACTATCGCATCTGCACCCTGGACAAGGACTTCCATGCCAGATTGTTAAAGATGTCCTCCAAACAACATGGCTTTTCTTCTACCACCAGCAACTCAGTAATCACCTGCACATCCTCCACTACCCACACATCTGCCCTTGCCCCTTCCATCCCCATGCTCAACAAAGACAGGATAACTCCAGTCCTCACCTATCATTCCACTAGCCTCCACATCCAAACATCATCCTCTGCTATTTTCACCACCCACTACATGATCCCTCTATTACACATATTCCCTTCACCTCCCATCTCTGACTTCTGCAGGGACTGCTCCCTTCATGACTCCCTTGTCCACTCCTCACTCCCCACAAATCATCCCCTTGCAACCTACCCATGTGACTGTAGGAGATGCTCCACTTGGGCCCACACCTCCTCGCTCAGCACCATTCAGGGCCCCAAACAGACCTTCCAAGTGAATCTGCAGGGGTTATCTGGTGCTCCAGTTGTAGGCTCCTCTACATTGGTGAGACTGGTCCCAGACTGGGAGATCCCTATGTTGAGGACCTCAGCTCTGTCTGCTGAAATAGTGGCCTCCCATTCCAATTCCCCATCCCATTCCCTTGCTGACATGTTTGTCCATAGTCTCCCGAACTACCACACTGAGGCTACCTGAAAATTGTTGGCTGAATAATAGGTATAATTAATTAGATTACAGGATGGGGTTTGATCATCTGGTTTTAAGGTGCCATAACAACTTTGCTCTCAAGGACAGCAAAACCAAAGAGTTTATTATGAATTTTATGAAAGGGAGACCAAGGAACCTGTCTTTGTGGAAGGAATCACAGTGGAGAGGATTAGTATCCTCCTGTTCCTGGGAGTCCATATATTAGAGGATCTCTGTTGGAGACATCCATTGAAGATGAGGTGAGGTGAGGTGAGGTGAAGATAAGGTGAGGTGAAGATATGTGAGGTGAAGATGAGGTGAGGTGAAGATGAGGTGAGGTTAAGATGAGGTGAGGTGAGGCGACATGAGGTGAAGATGAAGTGAGGTAAGTTGAGGTGAGTTGAGGTGAAGATGTGGTGAGGTGAGGTGAAGATGTGGTGAGGTGAGGTGAAGATGAGGTGAGGTAAGTTGAGGTGAGGTGAAGATGAGGTGAGGTGAGGTGAAGATGTGGTGAGGTGCTGCTTCAATATTATGAAGGATCCCCAATACCCTGGACACCCTCTGTTCTTACTGCTGCCTTCAGCAAAAGGTACAGAAGCCTGAAGTTCAGTGCCTTTGGATTCAAGAACATTTTTTTTAAAAACAGCTTTCAGACTCTTTTTTTTTCATTTTGTTTTTTTTTAAATTCCCATACAGGTATTAATATCCTAACTCAGACAATAACAGATCAATTATAGATGGTACATTTTATACCCCAATGAAATCCCACCAGAAATAAATATATAGCCACAGAAAAGTTAAGAAAAAAGATAAACAAACCTGGTTAGCAAAATATTATCACCATTCACACAACTTTGCCTTCTCATTGTCATCATTTATTTATCCCAAGGAGTTAGCGAGGTTTCGTGAGGTTTTGGGAAGGCTGTTTATAAATTAATATCTACCGTATGAGCATGAAATTTTCAAAAAAGGTTATCATATTTATTCCTTAAATTATACGTATGTTCTCAAGAGATATTTGACTATATATTTCTGCATGCCATCTTTCCATTCCTAAATGGGAATCTGATTTCCATGTCATTGCTATATATTTTATTGCAACTGCTAATGCAATTTTCACAAATTCCTTTTGGAAAAAAAACTCAATTTCAATTTTGGCCTTATTGCGAAAATATTACCCAATGTTTAAAAATAAAGCATTGGATCTTGTGAAAGTTTTCAGAATCTTGAACATTCCCAACCACCCCAACAATAAACTATTCCAAAACCAACCAAAGACTAGCCTGCACTCTGCACTATTGAAGTTTTAAAACATAGAAGCTTGCAGACATTGCGATTGAAGTAAAAACCTAATGCTGGAGAAACTCAGCAAGTCAATGTGTGGGAGAGGTCTGTGGCAGGTTGTGGCAAGTGAGGTCCCAAGTTGTGGCTGTGAAAGAGTGATATCTTTGCAATATTTTGAAACTTTTTGCACTAACTGCAACTGTGAATATTTATCTGTTTTCATATTTATAACTTTTTTCCTCTTGTGTGGTATTTTAATTTGTACTTACCATTTACTAGTGTAATTTACTAACTTCTATGGCTGCACCAAGCTATAATTTCAGTGCCCTTGAATATTATGGCATATATTAATTACAATAAACTCGTCATCAGAATTAGGGAAGAGAGGATTAGTGGGAAAGTGTGCAAGGATTGGCTCAACCAGGATCTCATTAGAAGGTGAGGCAATCTTTACACACAAGAACCCCTACTCTTGTCTGTGTTCTGGTGTTTTTTGTCCTGAGAGTAAGATGAGCTCAGGAAGAAATCCAGGGGAAAATTCTGAAGTGGTGTGGCAACAAAACTTCCTGACAGGTGGAATGTATGTGGAAAGTCAAAGCAGAGGCAACATAAAGAGATGAGGCAGAAAAATGTACAAGAAAAATGAAATAAGATCAGGTGGGTGAAGCAAAATTAACCATCTCCTCATCCCTCAAAATCTAAGGATCCTAACTACCATGCAGCTACACAGGACAAAAAGAGGCCACACTGAAAAAAGAATCAGATAATCATTCGCACTAATCCTAAACTAATTTCATATTGTACTCTGACTACCCACTCCCCCATATACTACCATTCATCCATGCCCTAGATCATAAATTACAGCACCAAATTGACCTATCAACTTGCACATCTTTAGGACATCGGAGGAAACTGGAGCACCTCAGCAAATTCCACAGGGAGAATGTGCAAACTCCACACATTTAGCACCAAAGGTCAGCATTTAACCTAGGTCACTGGCACTCTGAGGCTAGTTGGGTCATTGAACCATCCTGACACTGACAATCTTTGAGTAGAGATCATGGGAATGAAGTTATAAAGAAAAAGAACTCCTGTTTGTAGCTTGTGATAGTAGCACAAAATGAGAGTAAATAATTAGTTCTTTTTTGAGAATTAAATATCAGCAGGAGCACTAGAGGTTAACAGCTCTCCTTTGGACACAGATGTGAAATCCTCATTCAAGGAATGACATAATGAATGCCATTTGCTTAAGGCGTAAGATGAGCCTGAAGCAATGTAACAGTGTTGTAGTACAGGTTCGACTCCAAAGAAAGCTCAAATTCATTGCCATTTAACCCAGATGTGATAAATCTATCATTAAACCACTATTGTGCTAGAGTAGGTCTGAGGTAAAACATGGTAACAATTGAAACTTCTCTGGTGTTTTCCTAACACTGATGGCCATACACAGGAGGGACTGGATAATGTGGAGTGCCTCTGGGAGGACCTCTTGCCAGTGGATGATGGGAGGCCCTTGGGCTTTAAGGCAGTTGTACTGCCTTCCAGACCATGCAATTCTCTTGCTCCATCTGGCCATTTCCCTTGGGGTTACAGCTGGTGGTCTGGCTAGAGGCGATGCCCTTAGACAGTAAATATTGATGCAACTTGTTGCAGGATGAACCCCCTATTGCTGTGGATGTAGCAGGGGTATCCAAAAATGGTGAACAGTTTGTTCAAAGCCTTTATGACAGTAGCCACGGTCATGCCCAAGAAGGGGATGGCAAAGGGCAACCGTGAGTAGTCACCGATGATGTTGATGAAGTACCTTGTGGTTCGTGGAGGGCAGGGGTCCTTTGAAGTCCATACTTAGACGTTCAAAGGGGCAAATGGCCGTGATCAGGTGTGACCCATCATGATGGTAGAAGTGCAGTGATCCCTGGGTGGCAGGAGCTGGTGTGCAGTGACGGCAACTGGTCCATCTGTGCACTAGCACAAGTCCCCCTATACAGGGCATCCGAGGGCTCAGTGAGTTTTCCAGGCTGGAATAGTATATCGTAATTGTAGGTGGAGAGCTCTATTCTCCACCTCAGGATTTTTATCATTTTTGATTTTACCCCTTTGCTAATTGTAAAACATAAAGGCAACTGCCTGTTGGTATTACCAGCGAGATAATATCTGTAGGGCTGTACTGCCTCAACAATAGCCTGGACCTCTCTTGATGGAGGAGTGACGGATCTTGGGGCCCTGTAAGGTGCCTGTCTGCCTGGTTAAGTGTGGCAGCCAGGGCAAAGTTGGATGCATCACTCTCCACCTGGAATGGGATGGACTCATCCACTGCATGTATCAGAGCCTTCACAAAGTCTTCTTTGATATGGTCAAATGCCTCACAGACTTCTGCTGACAGGGGCCCTGATGAGGGGTTGGGCCTTCTCTATGTAGCTGGGGACCCACTGAGTGTAATAAGAGAAAAACCCCAGACAACCTTTGAAGTGTTTGAGACAGTGGGGGAGTGGAAGTTCTAACAGTGGGTCCAGGCAGTTAGGGTTGGGGATGATGATTCCATTTTCCACAATGTAGCCTGGTATAGCCAGGCAACATGTGCTGAAGACACATTTCCCTGAGTAATACATCAGGCTGAGGCATTTTGTGGTGTGGAGGAGTTTTTGATGGCCACAGATAGTAATGTTGTTGAAGTATGGGAAAGTAGCCCTCAGCCCGTGTTCATCCACCATCTGACCCATTACCCTTTGAAAAACAGACACCGCATTCATGACCCCAGAAGGGATTGTCAGGAAGTGGTACAGCCAGTCATCTACCTCAAAGGCCGTGTACTGCATTCTTCAGGGCAGATGGTGAGTTAGTGATATGCAAACTTAAGATCTATGGTTGAGAACATCCTGTATGGTGCGATCTGGTTCATCCTGCCCCTGCGGGGCAGGGGGTATGCATATAGCTGGGTGAACCTGTTGATGGTCTGGGAATAATCTATGACCATCTGGTATTTCTCCTCACTCTACCACTACTACCTGGGTTCTCCAGAGGCTCGTACTCTGCTCTATCAACCCCTCAGTGAGGATGTGTCTCACCTCTGACTTAATAAATGCCTGGCCCCGACTTTTAGCAGTGACGGGCTTTCATTCAGAGGTGAGATTTGCGAACAGGTGCAGGGGGAATCCAGAATGAGGAGAGGCTGCATGTTGGATGCAGTGATTGGGTTTGGGGGTGCTGGTTGGCCATGTGTATTTGAGGCTGCTATTCAGCCATGTGGTGGGGGGGGGGGTATGGCAGATGATTTTAAAACTGCTTGCTATAAACCATGAAGGGAGGGTGGGGCCCATTGTACTCCATGGTGAGGCTCTTCAAGTTGCACTGAAAGTCTAATCCCAGTAAGATGGGTGCACAGACCTGTGGCAATGTGAGGAGTGTAAAGTTATGGTATACTGTGCCCTGGACAGTCAGTGTTACTGTTCAACTGCCACAAACATTTGCAGAGTTGGATTGGGACACACTCGAGGCACTGTGTTTTGTGGGCTTCATCCCAAGGGAGTAGTGCTCTACAATGTTTGGGTGAATGAAGCTCTCAGTACTTCCACTGTCAAATAGGCAAGTGGTGTGGTGGCCATTTACCTCGATATCTATCATGGCCCTGGAGAGTTTATGTGGTCTACATTGATTTAGGATTCATGATGCCAGCATCAGCTCGTCATCTGAGGAGTTCCATTGGCTGTTGGCAGTCCAGTAAGATGGGAGTGGCAATGGCGGCTCCCATGATGTGCATGTGGCCCCGTCATCGTTTGCCAGAAGAAAAGAGGGAGAAGATGGAAGTTGCAGTTGGTGATCTCCCCGGAAGTGACTGCATCAAAGATGGTGGTCCCCGCTCGCATGCAGTTCTGCTGGGCTTGGTGGTTTGCTTGGAGTTACAGACCTTCACGAAGTGTCCCTTCTTCCTGCAGATGGAGCAGACGGCATCCTTGGGATGAATGTGTTTCCTTGGATGCTTGCCCTGCCCACAGAAATAGCATGTTGGGTGGTTGGTAACGGCATTGGAGGTCAGCTTAGGACAGAAGGGGGTTTGTCATCCTGCCTCCCAAGATGGCGGTGCCTGTGTTCCCCATGAGGCGACTGCGTGATCACTGGAGAACGATTCATTGTTGTGGATGGCCACTTCCAGAGTGTTCGCCAGTTTGATGGTTTGAGGTAGGCTCATTTGTTTCTTTTTGAGTAGCCTCTGTCTCACATAGTTGGAGCGGACGCCTTTTAAACAGCCATCTCTGATCAGCAGCTGTGTGTGCTGTTCTGCACTCACAGCCTGGCAGCCGCAGTCCCTTGCAAGCTCCTGCAGGGCCTTGACAAAGTCACTGAATGTTTCCCCATCCCTGTCTGCGCGAGTGGAATACGTGCTGTACATAGACTTCATTCACCAGTACCTTGTATTGGTCTTTCAGGATGTCCATGATGTCTCCATATGTCTGGCAGTCCCAGACCATCCAGTAGACTCGGTGCCCGATGTAGGAGAATAGCAGGTCATCCTGGGTCACAGCTGCAGAGGCTGGGAGGAACTTTTAGAAGCATTGGCACCAGAGTGCGAATTTGTCAGCTGCTTTGGGTTCTCTCAGGTTAAATTTCTAGACGATCCTGCTTCAAGTATTTGTCCATGTACCAAGGAAAACAAAAATCTTTCTAATAAAATTGATGCACGATCCATTACACAAAGACTGAAGTTACTGGAACTGAAGGCTTTTATTAGTAAGAGATGGACAACATCCCTTGTGTTGCTGGCTCACACTGACCAGGACTTGAACTGGGGGAAGGCTTGTGGCATGACAGCCTTTATGGGGGAGAAAGGGGAGGAGTCACGAGCCCGCCAGTGAGAGCAGGATCAACCATAAAATCTCATATCATTTAAATATACAATAGTGGTTTCACCACTCGGCCTTAAAAATAACAGCATGAACATCAATTTTTCTAATTTTATGTACTCTCTACCTTCATTTGATTCCTCTGTTTCCATCACTTTTTTTTTACTTATACCTGTATTTAGTTTTTTTTCCCCTGTCTCTAACTTTTTTTTCACCACTCACTTTCTCCCTCCAGCTCCCTCTTAACCTCCAACTCCTTCTGTCCTCTTGGCTCTCACCATCACCCCCTCCCCCCACCCACCACAACCTCCCCAGCTTCTTTCACCCCCTTCCCCTTCCATATGTAATTTCACCTATTCTATCTTATCCTTGATAAAGGATTCAAACCCTAAATGTAGACTCACCATTTCTACCCATGGATGGTCTCTGACCTGCTGAGTTCCTCCAGCAATTCTTTGTCTCCTCAAGATTCCACCACCTGCAGCATTTGTGTTTCTCTATTATTCTTCTTACACAATGGTTACCCATTACAAACTTACTCAGCTCTTCCTGTGTCAAGGATTCATTGATCCCTCCAGTCTTTCAACTCTCTCTAAAATTATGTAGAAAAAAATCAAGATATTTGTGTACATCTCAGTCCTTGATAATTTGACAGTGAGACTTTTAGTGCAGCCATTCTAAATTTATTTTCGGCCAGAACGTATGATAGAGGGGCGCATTATCGAGTTAGAGTGGGGCTTGTTCAGTGGGGGTGGGGGATGCTAGCAGGGACCTACGTGTTGACAGGGTATTGGTAGGGAGCTACCTGTCGTTAATGTCATCCACCTCTCCGACATTGGAGCCGAGGGCGCTCTTTTTATTGCATCAAGCATCACTAGACGCCACTGATGCTTGACACACACTAGTGACATGGCCGGGGGTGGGTGGAAAAGCATGAGCATGTGTCAACCTAGATGTTACTGATGCGGAAGGGAGTGGGGTGAATCTGACGGCCAGGGATGGCCGCAAATGTATAGCGAGGATACATAGCCCCCCATTTGGAGGGGCACAGCACCTTGTTTGTGGGGCAATGCCCACAGATGCCCCCCCTTAACACCGACCCCATTTTGACTATGGCCCCCTTATTACTCGACTCAAATTTTATGGCCCCCCTTCCCTGTGAAGCAGTTAGGTTTAGTTAGTTTCTTCCATACTTCTCTATTACCGATCACATAAACAAAACAAAACAAAAAATGATTTCAGTCTGTGGCCTCTCTTAATTGTGCTATATGCCCCCCCCCCACCCCCCCAGGAGGGCCGTAAGGATGCTCTAGTGAATAAGAGCTCCAGAAATGAAACAGCTCCTCATAAATGCTGTTTGCCATTAACTAAGAGCACATTAACCCATTTAATATCACCACACTGTCTGCTTCACCAGGTGATTGAGTCAATTACTACAAGTAACTCTACCCTGCATTTCACCTAATAAACACATCGCACAGAGAGAGATTTTGAAAGCATTGATTTTCACTAGAGCATGCTTTTGGAATGTGGGAGTAGAGCAGAGCACCGGAGGAAACCCACACGATAATGGGGAGAACATATAAACTCCTTACAGAGGGGGCAAATTTGAACTTGGGTCACTGGTGCTGTAATAGATTGTGATAGCTGCTACACTTTCTTAAATCATTCTTGGAATTGACCTCATTCACTTACATTTTGTTTCACTCCTACTCCTTGGCAGGGTAATCTCATACCTCACTTCGGAAGAAACTTATCATTGGGAATGTTTGATTTATTGATTGAGATTCACATTTTATGCCATTGCTGCTGCAGTCAATTGAACTGCCAGAGAAACTAATATATTTACAAAAGAATTCTTCGCATTATGTGTTCATTTCTATACAATTTAATTTCATGATTTAATGATTTTTTAAGAAAAAAACTTCTATTATTTTAATGTGCTGAAAAGTTACACAAGACCAATTTCAAATGCTGTCAACGTCAACCCATTTCCTTTTCTGAAGGGAAAGGGGGAAATAGAGGAAGTAAGGGTAAGTAGAAGAGGGAGAGGGAAATGAAAAAAAAATGAACAACAAAATAAGAAAACAATGAGGATGAGAAAGGAAGGATAGGAAAGGGAAAGAGAGAGTAAAAGGAAAAGGAAGGAGAGACCACAGCAGGCTATGTTACAACAGGTACTATTAAAAGGAAGAGTGGAGAGTTAGTTTAGGGCCAGTCTGCAGAGTTTAGTGAACAGAATGGAGATCGTGCTGATTTAAGAATGATTTTCATTATTAGCATAATCAGTAACGTCAATGGGTTAACACGGAGCAGTGAGTAACAGTATGTGGGTTTCACAGCTTTACAGCTTCATTATATTGCAGAGAAGAAACTTTTAATTATATAGATGTTTAATGCACACTAGGCATGCAATTTCTGAGAATCATTTCCAAATTATTTTGCAATAAACTTACAGTGATATAATTGGACCTCTTCAAGTCCTTGGTCTTAAAATCATAGCATAACAGGAGCATTTCAGAGATGAACAAGGATAATCTGCATGGGAAAAACTTTTCATAGACAAATTAAACTAAATCATAAAATAACAGCAGCTTTTAAAAAAATAAGTAATGATTCAATAGGTTCTCTACAGAAACTTACTGTGCTGCTACTCTGTAGAGTATTAGTGAAGCCACACCAAGAGCACTGTACACAGTTCAGATCTCTTACTTGAGAAAAGATTCATTGGCTTTGGAGGCAATGTTGACAAAGTTTGCCAGATTGATTCTGGAAATTAGAGATTAGTTTCTGAGGACACATTGAATAGCCTGTGAATATTCTCATTTAAACTTAGAAGGATGAAGGGGGATATTATAGAGACATAAAATTATGAAAGGAATAGATAAGATTGAATCAGGGAGATTGCTTGTACTGACAGGTGATATTAGAACATAGAGGGCATAGTCTTAAAGTCTGGAGAGTAGATTCAAGACAGAGATTTTTGAAAAAAAGAATGGCTTCTGCCAGAGAGCAGTAAAGGTGTGGAATTCTTTGCACACTGAGGTAGTGGAGCCTGCTTCATTGAATGTATTTAAGGCAGAGCAAGACAGATTTTTGAATAATAGGGGACTGGTTGATATGTGGAACTGTGTCCACAACCAGATCAGCCATCATCTTACTGAATGATGGAGAAGGCTCGATAAGACAGATGAACTGCTCCTTGATCCTATTTCTTAGGTTGGAAGATTGTGAACAGCATTGCCATTGGGAAACTGCTGAGCTCAAGACTTGATCCTTTGGGAAAATATAGCAATGCAGTCAGATGGTAACAAATAATAAACGTGACCAAGTTCTGTCAAATTAAGAATCTTCTCCTGAAGTTATTATTGTGGTAGTGAAGATGTCCAACAAACCATTAATCCATTTCCAGTCAGGTGTGATTGCAAATAATCTGTGCCATTGACAGAGCTAAAAGTCTGATTGATGTTCCATGTGAGGCCCACTCATAGAAATGACTGTAAAGCTCATCATGAACAAAATGCCAACAGATTGACAGAAGGAAGGGCAACAGTGATTTGAATGTCATTTTCAACATCACAAGTCATCCATGGCAGTGATTATCAAGCAAAAATTGATAGCAAGATACAGATAATCAAAAGGTTGGGGAAAGATATAGGTTTTAAGGAGTGCTTTGGAATACTTAACTGTTCAAAATCAGTGATTATTACCACTATTCATTGTCTATCCCTTTTTGTCCTTGAACTGAGGAGAGAGTTAAGAGTAAATATCATTGGTGGATCTGGAATCCAATATATACCAGTCAAGCTGGGAATGACAGGCCCAATGAATACTGTTGAACCAAATGCATTTTGATGAAGAGAATATACTTTTAAGGTTGCTCTTCTTGCAACCAGGTTTCCAATAGAGAATATAGAACACTACAGAACAGTATAAGCCCTTCTGTCCTCGATGTGGTGGTGATCCATATTTTTTTTTAAAATACTAAACACTCTCTACCCCTTAACCCTCTATTTTTTTCTTTTGTTCATGTGCCTGTCTAAGAGCATCTTAAATGCCCCTAATGTTTCTGCCTTCAGTACCATCTCTGGCAAGACATTCCAGCCATCCACAAATCTCAGTGTAAAAGAGACAGCTTTAATGGCCTGGCTCAAGGGTCCCAACTGGGTGGTCGAACTGCATTGGTCCTGTTGGGATTTTGTACAGTGCTGAAGGAGGACTTCAATGCCTCATCATGGAGATGGTTTACAATGCACCTTTGATCATCCCTGGGGAGTTCATGACCCCCGATAAACACCCAGAAGATCCCATGGCAACCCTCAAGAACTTGCGGCGAAAAATGGGGTCATTGGTCTCACAGCAACCACCACCACGGCCAGCACAAACATAACATCTGCAGGGACTTAAAGACTTGTCAATATGTATACGTGAGAAAGGATGCACACTTGGCGCCCTTACAATGAACCTACAAGGTCGTTAGGGACAATGGTTCCACTTTTGTCCTTGACATCGGCGGTAAGTAGGAGACTTTTACTGTCAATTACCTGAAACTGGCATATCTGGACTGTGATGAGCTGATCTCCAGTCCTCCCTTGCTGCCCAAGGCTACAGAAAATGGCCCAGTTGGCAGAGACACGGACTGGCCCACAAAATGGCCGATGAATGTGCAACCACGAGAATCTGGAGGCCATAGTCCCAGGTGATCTCCCACACAGCAGGAAGATGGGGGACTCTGGTGTGAATGCTGGCCAATCCCAGGCCTGGGGCATTTATAAGTATGATGACCAGAGCAATAATTCAGTCTTGTTTTCCAAGACTTTGGTGTGTGTGTTATTCTTTTCCATGTTCACTGCAAATACATCATTTAATTGTGATCTGCAGAGATCAACAAGTGCAGGAATGTAGTTATATTCAACTATTTGTGAATGCGTATGAGGTGATAGGTAACCTGCAGTGTAAATCACCTAAAGGTACACTACATATGCTAACCAGATTGAACTTAAAATTCCATTTTTACTATTCATCTGTCTAACTTCATTACTTAGACATTTGTAAACAGTTTAGATCATTTTGAACAGACTGACAAAGATTTAATTGGATCATATCTTTGATTGACAGTGCCTGTTCAGACAATATAAAGGTTTGTGTTCCACATGGATTGCAAGGTGTATATAAAAACAACGGTGGTTATTTTGAGCAGCTTCTGCAAGGTACTGATAGTAATAAGCTTTTTTTTTAAAGTGGTTGTCCTGGACTCTAGATTGTACTAATTGCTGCTGTTGTGGTGTTAAATTTAGCTGCAGTTTAGAACTGATCACAATTTATACAAGGTAATGGTAAGATTTTACTGCTTAAATTCCACCATTAGGCATTGAACAAACATACTACTGATAAATTATAGAATCACTAAATTAAAAGGCTCTTCTGGCCCATCTGCTGGCCCTTTAGTTGAGTACTCCAATTGTTTCCGAAGAATCATGTGCTTTCTTTTTTGAAGTATTTATTTAATTTCCTTTTGAAAATCTCACTCCTCGACTTCATTTTCAGGCAGAGTTCAGCTCATACTCCTGATTTACTGAAACAATTACCCATGACCACTCTGGTTCCTTTGCAGGTTATTTTTTCTAAACATCCAGATAATGGAAGCAGCTTTTTTACATTAAAGAAAGAAAACTGTTTGCTATCATGTGGTGTCTCTCATATCCAAGAGATACTGAGGTCAATTATTTACCTCTTACACATGGTCCTCACACATTTCAACTCATCTAGTTTTGATATTATTCAAAATAATATTGTTTCCTACCTTTAGTTTTTCCACAGGGTTTCAGGGATGAATAAAGATAGCCAATGTTCAATTGATCAAAATAATTTCACATCCATTTGAGGTATAAATAAAGAACAACAACTTACTCAAAAGTCCAAAGGCACCTAACATAATTTGTAAGAGGCTTGAAAGAATCACCTTTCTCTGCTGCAATGCTCTTATCAAATGATTATTCCAATGCAAACTTTTGGGTTACCATCCTATAAAACTTTAAGTTAAAGTCCTGGAGGGATACAGCCTTCAACTAAATGGGAATGTGTCAACCATCAACCACCTATTTTTCCCTTTTCCCATCCTAACCCATGTAATGTTCCCCACATTCCCATTAATTCCACCATTCAACTATTGTTTTGTGTTCGAGAAGGAACTGAAGTACCTGGAGGAAACCCACTAGACCATATGAGAAACATACATATTCTACACAGAGAGCATTCGAGGCAAATCTGCCATAATGAAATTCATTACCATGCCCGGCCTTAACCAGGGAAGAGTTTGGATGGCCATGGTCCTGGAAAAAATTGTCAATATCCATCTGTACCAAGTGAGTAATAAGCTTTGATGCTCTGTCACTGGACCCTTCATGGCAAAGACTTCTTTTATTGTGGGGAATCATCTCCTTAATTCCTTGTTCATCAAATATGCATGATTGGAGGCCCTTTTGGTTTCAATGGGAATGATAGGTCTGCTTAGAGTTACAAGTTGTACAGTCACATAGCACAGAACTGGACCCTCAGCCCATATTGGCATTCAGGGCTGGTCCTGATTTTTGGTCCATATCCTTCAAGCCCTTTCCTATCCATATTTCTAACCAAATACCTTGAAATTGTAATTGTACCCATTTCTATACCTCCTTTGGCAGGTCATTCCACTTGTGGACTACCTTGTGAATGAAAATGTTGCCCCTCAATTCATCTTAAATCTCTCCCTGTCAATTTAAACCTATGCCATCTAGTTCTGAAATCATCTACACTGGGGTAAAATCTGTTAGCAATCATTTTATCCCCCTCGTAATTTTAAAAACACCTAATATGATCACCTCTCTGCCTCTTATTTTCTAGAGAATGAATATTCAGCTTATCCAACTTACCACTATACCTCAAGCTCTCCAGTCACAGCAACATTTCCTACTGAAACTCCATTGCATCCCTTCCAAGTTATTAAAATCCTTCCTTTAGCTGGATAGAGTACTCTGCACAAACTACTCCAAATGCGGTCTGACCAACCTTTGTAGACCTGAATTGTGAGGTCCCAACTTCTGAAATCAATAAAATGTCCAACGGTGGGAGCATGCCAAATGCCTTCTTCATTACCATGTCCACCTAATTCACCACTTTTACAAAACTATGCACCTGCTCCCTTCAGTTATCTCTATTCTACAACACACCCTGGTTTAATTTAACGAAGTGCAACACCTCACATTTGTCAGAGTGAAATACCATTTGCTGACCCTTGGCCCATGTTCCCAATTGACCAAGATCTTGTTGTAGACTTAGTTATCATTTGTCATTGTCCAGTACACCATCAATTATGCAGATTTTCAAGCAATAGCGAACTCTCCACCTATTCCTGCACCAACCACTGGTCACAGCCAATCAGGAAAATAACTCATCACTACTATCATCTGATATCTTCCATTTGAGAAGTTATCTTTGTTACTCTGCTTTTACTCTTTTAATACCTTTAAATGTTTGAATGTTTCCAATCAGCTTGTTTTCTTAACTTTTGATTTATCTGCCATAGACTATTAGGCCAAACCAAGGGCAAAGACTCAACAGAGCATTATCTAGAGACATTGAGAGCTTATTAAGGTGCTTACAGATCTCAATGGATGAAAGATCAGATCTCCATATCGAGAAGAGATGGGTGCTGACTGCAGATAGTGGTCCAAGTTTAGGAAGAGCTAAACTTTTACAAGCCCGACATGTAAAACACAATTAATAACTGGCATCATATCAAGAAAATTTCCTCTTTTGAGAAATCTTGAAGTAGGGGGTCACTGTTTAAAAAAAAACAAAGAACAAATAGTTTGGTATGGACAAGGAGAACCTGTTTCTGTATTCTGGTGTCCTTATGATTCTATAAATGCTCATTTAAAATAGAGTTGACGTAATTTTAGTTTTTTTTTTCCAGAGAGTAAAAAATAGTTTGAAATCTCTTCCTCAAAGGATGGTGGAAGAAGAGTCTGAATATTTTTAAGGAAGAGGTTTATAGACTCTTAATAAATAAGGTATGAATAATTAATTGGGTTTGGTAGAAATGCAGAAATTATAATCACATCAACCATTATCGCAGTTAATGATGAAGCAGGTTTGAAGGGCCGAATGGCCTACTTCTACTCCTAATTCATTCATTTGCTAATGAGAAAATAATTCATGTTCTTTATTCACCAGTTCCTGCATTAATTTTATTTGTGTCACAAATAGAATGCATAAAGGCCAAACACAGTTTTGAGAGAACACGAATCATAAACAGTAATTTTAGAGAAAAAAAATCTTCTGCCACATTTCATTACTTTTCTTCTCCTATGGTAATTGGCTTTTGTTTGTCTGCTGGTACCATTTACTCTGATCTGTGCCATTCTTATTGTAGATTGGTCCATGTTATTGTCTCACTGAATTCAATCCCACCCCATTTGAAATTGGCCATTGGGAGTTTTTGGATCTGTCATCCAAGTTCAAGCAAAACTTAGAATTGTTTCTCTCCAGTGGCATGAAACACCATACTGGTTGGAGTGCTTTAATGAAGAAATGTATCCATGTGAATTAAAGGCTTACATTTTATTCACATAGAAATGGAGACAAAAGTGACTGCAAAAATCAAATTAGGTTGCTCGAGTGGCTGATGCACACTTTCATTGTATGCTTTGTATTCCTTTAATTAACTGTTCTGATGTTCGACTGACTGGCTTTCTATTTTAATCCATCTGTAAATTCCAAATTAAAGCACTATCTTACCCTTGGATGGAGTTTACTGTATTTGAATTTAATGTTTTCATCCACATTCAAATTTCCTTCATTGTTTTGTACTTTGGTGCACCCATAACCTTTTCGAGCCCAGTGCCTGCTGGGCCTAGCAATCTCATGGATTCTGTTACTTAATCCCACACACTCACAGTATCATCAGAGTTCAGAGTTCAAATCATCATCGCCACTAAGTTCTGCCCTCTGACCTTCCTTCAGCAACTCTCTCTCTTCACACACACACACACGCACACACACACACACACACGCGCACACACACACACACACACACACACACACACACACACACACACACACACACACACACACACACACACACACACACACACACACACACACTCATTAAAACACACTTCTTTGGCTGGGCTGCAGATACTATTCTCCTGGTATCTCTTCATGATGCATTTAGATAGCTCATCTCAGGTTTCAATGCAGTATTCCTATTCTTTACCTTCTTCACCATCCAGAATTCCTAATAATCCTGTTTGAAGTGAAACATTTTTCCTTTTACCTCTTCCTTTCACACTACCCAAGGATCCAAACAGACCTTCCAGCTAAAGAAGTGATTCACTTCCATCTTGTTGTACTGCATTTATTTCTCACTATGTGGTCAATTCTACATTGGAGAAACCAGAATGAAGTGGTGACTCCTTTGCCGAACACCTCCCTTCAGTCTAAAAGGCTGATACTGGCTTTCCGTTTGCTTGTCTCTTTAATTTTGAACCACACTCACACTCTGGTCTCCTGAACTTCCAATATAGTCCAATGTAAGCTCAAGAAAGAGCACCTTATCTTCCATCCAGTTCTCAGCACTGAATATTAAATTCTAGCCAGTTCTGATGCAAAGGATCTTGATGCAAAGACTTCCTTGACCCTTCATGTTTCCCCTCTTACCTCCCCTACATGCCACCTCCCACCTCTGACCTTCCCAACCATCCTCAACCCCACTCTAACTTCACTAACCTTCCACTAAACCCCAATTCCCCAAACACCACCTCCGCATCACCATCCACCCCACTGACCCCACTCTGATCCCTGCCTGGTCTTTACTATCCACTCCCTCTGAACTTCCCCTCTCAAAAATGAAATGCTTTGTCCTCAGTCGAGGCCTCCCCTTCGTCCCACTTCACCCTCGCATCAACAAGTTCCACACATGCCACAATGATGAACTCTTCTTCTGTCATCTCAAACTTCGTGTCCACTTCTTCCACCATGATTGTCCTCAACTCTAAAGACCCCTTCTCCCACCTTAAGCCTTCTTCCTCCTCTTGGACATTTTGTCCTCACTATCTGCCCAGTCCAGATTTTTATATTTCCACCTGCCACTGAGGCATCAACTGTCTCAAATTCACCAATCCCCTCACTTAATCTAAACTCACCTCTTTAAAATGCTCAGCCCTCCAGTTTCTCTGCACCAATCTCAACCTCAGAATCAAAACCTGTAAATGAAGCCATTGTTGTTGTGGTTTGACCTCTACTTTGCCGAATCCAGGCAACAGCTCTAAGATACTTATCCCTTCAATAGGACCACACAAAAGCAGATCAGGCCACCGTCTCATAAACCTTTGCCAACCTCATCTCTTCTGGTCATAATTTTCCAGTACCACAATGCCCAGTTCTACCTCAAGATCTAAAAACCAAACTGTCCCTATCATCTCCATTTTAACCCCACCTGGTCCAGTCTCTACCTACATGGGCAAAACCTCACATGCCTTCCATCACTTCACCAACTTCCAATTCCATAAACTCACCCGCCTCATTTTCACGATGGACATCCCCCATACAAAAGGTCTTAAAGCCCTTCATTTGTTTCTCGACAACAGACCTAACCTGTTCTCCTCCACCCCCACCTTCACTGCCTGGCAGAACATGTTATCACCCTCAATAACTTCTCCTTTGACTCATCATACTTTCTCTGTCAAAGAGGTAGCCATGGATACCCACACAGGTCTCAGCTATGCCTGCCTTTTTGTTGGCTAGGTGGAGCAATGCTACAAGCCTATTGGCTTGGCTTCAAGGACGAAGATTTATGGAGGGGGTAAATGTCCACGTCAGCTGCAGGCTCGTTTGTGGCTAACAAGTCCGATGCGGGACAGGCAGACACGGTTGCAGCGGTTGCAGGGAAAAATTGGTTGGTTGGGGTTGGGTGTTGGGTTTTTCCTCCTTTGTCTTTTGTCAGTGAGGTGGGCTCTGCGGTCTTCTTCAAAGGAGGTTGCTGCCCGCCGAACTGTGAGGCGCCAAGATATACGGTTTGAGGCGATATCTGCCCACTGGCAGTGGTCAATATGGCAGGCACCAAGAGATTTCTTTAGGCAGTCCTTGTACCTCTTCTTTGGTGCACCTCTGTCACGGTGGCCAGTGGAGAGCTCGCCATATAACACGATCTTGGGAAGGCGATGGTCCTCCATTCTGGAGACGTGACCCACCCAGCGCAGCTGGATCTTCAGCAGCATGGATTCGATGCTGTCGGCCTCTGCCATCTCGAGTGGCTGATGCACACTTTCATTGTATGCTTTGTATGTTAGGGATGAAGTCGCTCCAATGAAGGTTGAGGATGAAGCGGAGTCAACGCTGGTGGAAGCGTTCTAGGAGCCGTAGGTGATGCCGGTAGAGGACCCATGATTCGGAGCCGAACAGGAGTGTGGGTATGACAACGGCTCTGTATACGCTAATCTTTGTGAGGTTTTTCAGTCGGTTGTTTTTCCAGACTCTTTTGTGTAGTCTTCCAAGGCGCTATTTGCCTTGGCGAGTCTGTTGTCTATCTCGTAGACAAGACTACTCAACTCTTCCTCTGCTACAATGATCACTACATTGGTGCTGCCTCATGAACCCATGATGAGCTCATCAACTTTATTCATCGCTGCTAACTTATGCCCCAACATCAAATTCATTGGTCGATCTCTGGAAACACTTTCCTCTTTCTTGATCTCTCTGCCTCCATCTCGGGAGATAAACTTTTGCAGACACTTTCGACAAACCACCAACTCCCACTATTACCTTGACTATATTTTTTTGTGACCTGTACTCACTAAGGATTCTATTTCTTTATCTTGATTCCTACATCCCCACTACATCTGCTTTCAGGGTGTGATCTTCCATTCCAGATCATCTGAGATATCCTCCTTCTTCAAAAAAAACATGACTTCCCCATTACAACCATCAATTCAGCCTTGCCTGTAACTCTTCCATTTCTTCCACATCTGCCCTGGCCCCCTCTGCTCCTAGATGTAGTGAGGAAAGGATTCCCCTTGTACTCATCTACCACCCCACCAGCCTTCACATCCAACATAGTATCCTCTGCAATTTCTGTCACCTACAATATGTTCCCACCACCAGACATATCTTGCCCTCTCCTTCCCAGACAGGGAGTGCAGCCTCTGTGACTCCCTCATTCACTCCTTTCTTCCCAGTAATCACACACTTGGTATCTATCTCCCATAAAGTGCCACACTTGCACCCACTCCTCCTCCCCACCACCATTCGAGACATTAAACATCCTTTCAAGTGAAGCAAGACTTCACTTGTGAATTTGTGGGGGGTCATCTATTGCATATGGTGCTCCTGTTGTGGCGTCCGCTACATTTGAGTCTGTTCGTCGAGTGGGAGATCGTCTCGCTGAGCACCTTCACATTGTCTACAGCAACAGCATGATCTCCCAGTTGCCAGCCATTTCAATTTCATGTCCAACTCCTATGCCACTCTGCCTGTTCAGGCTTTCATGCACTGCCCAACGAAGGCCATATTGGAGGAACATCACCTAATATTCTATCTGGGTAAATTCCAACCATATGGCATTAACATTAGGTACCTTCAAGCTGCCTTGTAAAATGGGGTTAACCAGGCAATTTGTCCAGTTAGCGCCCCACTCACAAGGCAGCTTGAAAGGGTCTAACTCGGTAAGCATCGTCCAAAGTCAACTGGGTCCCTGCCCTATCTCAGAGGTAGTCAGGGAACCCAGATAAACTTACCCAGGACATGTCCACCGGTGGCTTGAACAGGAATATGGCCGACCTAGTTACTCCTGTGACATCAGCGCTTATGCGCTGGCATCACAGGAAATCCCAGCTGAAGTGTTTGTGGTGATCAGGGGAGGGGAGGGTCGCTGCCAGGACCCAGGGTGGAGGGGGAGAGATGGGAGCCACAAGTGGGGGGAATGAAGTTGCTGTAATAGGGGAGAGGTTGATTTCATAGGAGGTGACATGATCAGTGGGAGAGGGATCACTGCTGCTGCTGCAGGGGAAGGGGAGGTGGTTGGCTGCTATGGGGAGAGAGGAGAGGGCTCAGCTGCTGTGGAGTGGAAGGGAGCGCGGTTGATGGTGGGAGGGAGACTGACAGCTGTTGGGGGGGGAGTCGGAGAGAACTAGTTTGCATGATGTATCACTTACCATGTCATCGCTGGGGCAGGATCTCCCTTAAATCATCGGGTTGGTGATTTAATGGGGCTATCCACCCTCAGCTTAAAGGTACTGGAGGCACCTTTGACCCACTAATTGGGCTTGGGTCCCAGGAAGGCTACCCGGGTGCTGCAGCTTAAAAGCACCTATTGACGTCTCTGGTTTCTGTTAAGCCACTCCTCTGTCTCCCTCACTTCCCTATCCCTCTGCCCTTTAGCTTACCACCTCCTTCCCTCTCAATTCAGAGAGCAATCCCATTTTCCTATCATTTATCAGCATTTTTCTCATGCCCGCCCACCCATATCCACCTATAACCTCTTGCCTGTGGCCCTGTGCTCCTCTCCCTGCCCTTGCCCACCTTTTTATAGCTGATACCTTGATGAAGTGCTCAGGTCCGAAATGATGCTTATGTACCTTTAACTTTGCTACATAAAAATACCTGCGTGACTTGCTGAGTTTCTGTAGCGTTTATGTTTAAATTACAAACAGGGCATATGCAGGCTTTCTTGTTTAACTCTGATACAAAGGAGTCAACCTGCAGCATTAAATACATTTTTCTCTCTCTATAGATTGCCTCTGTGTTAAGTGTTTTTGACAGTATCTTAAATTCCAATGCGTTTTATTTCTTAAGTTTCCAACATTGTTTTATCTTTTCTCTGCTACTCATCTCCCTCTACTTTCCAGACAGACTAACTGTAATTAATCAGCTCTGTCTATTAGATCAGCACCTGTGGCAACTTGACAATCTTGTCCTTTGTCAACTACAGATATCTCTCTTAAGCCCCTTTCAAACTTGCATCCCACTAAATTGGCTATCCCGGGATAGGAATGGGGGTTTGGCTTTTCACACTTGACCACTCCTAACTGGGACAGTGAATGCTTTCACACTTGCAAGGAGCCATCCTCGGGGTTAGGACTGTTCTACCTCCTACCGGTGACATCATGACGCATTGAGTGATGGTGGACCTGTCCTAAATCCTGATCAATGTATTATGATCTTACATTTGAACAAAATTAATCATGCATAATTATAACATAATTAAGCTTTATGTTCAGCACAGTATGAGGCCTGTTGTCACGCTAAACTAGACAAACCTTATAAGGGACTGTGGGAAAGTGCGAGCAATAAATAGTAATAGCGGACAATTTTTAAACAGGGTGGGAACGTTTGTAGCACTATAACACACTATTGATATCGCATGGGAAAAAGCGATGGATGACCTGCCCATCCAGAATTCCATGTGGCAGAGAAAGAGCTGTATGCTCGGCTGCATACATGGAGCATTCATAGAGGGGATTCTTTGCTGCAGGGCATTCTGGGAAGTCAAATGCTTCATTGCTTTTTTCCCATGGTCTTTATAGATTGTGCGCTATAGCACTACCAATTTTCCCACGCTATTTAAAAATTGTCTGCTATTCCCAGTTATTGCTATTTATTTCCTCTCTCTCTTTCTCTCCTGCTGCGTCTTTCCCAATAGAAAGTTTATAGCTTCATTTTAATCTTTTCTTCCTGTACTCACGCAAAAACTTGGGTGATTTCAATCCCACAATACAATTACCTGTTTCACATTTGCCTGATTGCAATGCCAGAGTCTACAGCTCATTTCATATACCAACTATCCTGTCTATGAAACAGTTGGCTCATAGCTCACCTTTAAAACTTACCTTCCTTACTTTAAACCTATGTCCTTGTGTTTATGTCTACCACATTGCTGCTGGATTAGAGAGAAGATGTACGGCCCTAGTTCAATGGTTCTTTTTCTTTCCACTCACATTTTTTTCTTTGGCTTGGCTTCGCGGACGAAGATTTATGGAGGGGGTAAAAAGTCCACGTCAGCTGCAGGCTCGTTTGTGGCTGACCAGTCCGATGCGGGACAGGCAGACACGATTGCAGCGGTTGCAAGGGAAAATTGGTTGGTTGGGGTTGGGTGTTGGGTTTTTCCTCCTTTGCCTTTTGTCAGTGAGGTGGGCTCTGCGGTCTTCTTCAAAGGAGGCTGCTGCCCGCCAAACTGTGAGGCGCCAAGATGCACGGTTTGAGGCGTTATCAGCCCACTGGCGGTGGTCAATGTGGCAGGCACCAAGAGATTTCTTTAGGCAGTCCTTGTACCTTTTCTTTGGTGCACCTCTGTCACGGTGGCCAGTGGAGAGCTCGCCATATAATACGATCTTGGGAAGGCGATGGTCCTCCATTCTGGAGACGTGACCCATCCAGCGCAGCTGGATCTTCAGCAGCGTGGACTCGATGCTGTCGACCTCTGCCATCTCGAGTACCTCGACGTTAGGGGTGTGAGCGCTCCAATGGATGTTGAGGATGGAGCGGAGACAACGCTGGTGGAAGCGTTCTAGGAGCCGTAGGTGGTGCCGGTAGAGGACCCATGATTCGGAGCCGAACAGGAGTGTGGGTATGACAACGGCTCTGTATACGCTTATCTTTGTGAGGTTTTTCAGTTGGTTGTTTTTCCAGACTCTTTTGTGTAGTCTTCCAAAGGCGCTATTTGCCTTGGCGAGTCTATTGTCTATCTCATTGTCGATCCTTGCATCTGATGAAATGGTGCAGCCGAGATAGGTAAACTGGTTGACCGTTTTGAGTTTTGTGTGCCCGATGGAGATGTGGGGGGGCTGGTAGTCATGGTGGGGAGCTGGCTGATGGAGGACCTCAGTTTTCTTCAGGCTGACTTCCAGGCCAAACATTTTGGCAGTTTCCGCAAAGCAGGACGTCAAGCGCTGAAGAGCTGGCTCTGAATGGGCAACTAAAGCGGCATCATCTGCAAAGAGTAGTTCACTCACATACCACTTTAAGTATTCCATATGCCATAGGTGCTCTGTGATTAATAAGGGATTGCTTAAGGTGGTATGTGAGTGGGAAGAAAAGGTTGAGAACCATTGCCCTAGTTGTTATTTGCTTGAGAAGAAAGTAAAATAGAAATGGATCTGGAAGTACTGTATCAATGGCAATATAATTTCAAAAGATGATGGAGTACTCCCTTTCATGTCACATTGCCCAGCTTTTTTTTGAACTTTATTTAAGATTTTCAAATTACATAAAAACAATACATAAAAATAATAACAAAATAAACTAAAACAGTATAAACCCCCCCTCCCCCCCCACCCTCAGCATACCCCACAAAGGGAGCAAAAAAATCATATCAACTAAATACAAACATAAACTATATAATATTTTAAGATATTTCTAAACCCATACATTCCAAATAAGGTGACCACGTTCGAACAAAAAAAGAATAATTATCATGCAAATTATGTTATTTTTTCCATATAACTACAAGATCTCAATTCATTGTGTCAATGAATCATATTTACTTCTACATCATCTTTCCAGGTAATTGCAATACTACCAATACTAAATGAACAAAAGCTATCTGAAACTTGTCCAACCCCAAACCAGTCAATGAAACAATATAACCCAGCAAAAAAAGATTCTGGGTCTAATAGCAACTTAATCTTAAATAATTTTTCAAAATTTTTTTCCCCAAAATGGTTGGACTTTATCAGTATGTTCCAATATGTAGTCCACATCTAAAGCATAAATCCAAATGACTAAATCCATATTTTTTTCAATTTCTCAGGGTTCAAATACAGCTGATGTAAAAAATTATAATTAACCAAATTGTATCTTAAATTAAATAATTTAGACACCCCATCTTGGCACATAACTTCCCAGTCCTCTTGATGTATATCATAAGATAAATCACCTTCCCATTTATTTCTAGATTTATTTAGATTTGGTTTATCCATACTATCTTACAGTAACACATCCATATCAGAAATAAAGCCCTTTTTAGGCCAGATCCTTAATAAATGTATTAAAACAGGCATATTATATTCCTGTATTAAACCAGAATCCCACTTAAATATAAACTGATGAACCTGTGACTCAGAAATACAAGCTAGTTCCACTTCATCCCAATTAGGAGGTTGTGTGAAATCCGACATTCTATTCACAATTTTTAATTGTGCATCTTCAAAATAATTTTGAAAATAAGGCAATTGAAGACCTCATAAAGCGCATTTCTACATCAATTTCTGTCATGCTACTCTCGCTAACTTCCCCTTCCATAAAAAACTTCTGTACCGCCGTATTCAAATCTTAGAAAAAATCTTTTGGAAGTAAATAGTGAATTCATTGAAAAAAGATATCGAATATATGGGAATATATTCATCTTAATACAATTTACACAGCCTATTAATGTCAACAGGAAATCTTTCCATTTAATCAAATCCATCTTAAACTTTCTCAATAATGGTACATAGTTTAATTTATATAGAGATTGGTATTTCGCATCAACCATTTCTCCTAAATTTGTTTGAATATTGTGATGTTATTTCTTAAATTATATGTTATTTTTTCTAATGGAATACATTTATTTATTTCTATGTACCATTGTTGTATTCTCAAGTTGTCTTCTAATTTCCAGGTTGACATAATACATTGTTTTGCTACAGCTAGGGCTATCATAATAAATCTTTTTTGTGCTCCATCTAAATTGAGTCCAAATTCTGGGAACCATACATGAAATACAATAGAAAAATCCTACCACGGACCTCCACCACCTAAAATGACAGAAGGCGAAGACAACAAAATGAACTGACTCAGTATATAAAAGTAAAAGACAAAAATGTCTTGTTTATTTTTATTAAGTGACGACATTGTTTAACAGGTTTAATGTATCTTATAGATGGAACTTTGAATAAATGGGAAGGGGGAGAGGGAGGGAGGGAAGGGAGGGGGAAAAGGGGAGAAAATGACACTATATATATTCAAGAGGAAAATATTTGTATGCATTTTGGTCAGCATGGTTTATAGTGTGAAAAATTAAAAATTAAAAAAAACATTACTCCTAAATATTTAATTTTATCAGACCATTGTAATTTTATAATCTGTATACACTCACTATAATTCCCATCATAATATTTCACTTTTGTCCCAATTTACTTTATACCCAGATAATACACCATATCGCTCCAAACATTTTTGCAAATGTTTCAAAGATTGTTCTGGGTGTGCTAAGTATATCAACACATCATCAGCAAAGAAATTAATCTCATATTCATCATCTGCAATTCTTATCCCTTTAATATTATCATTTTGTCTGATTGCTTGAGCTAGCGGTTCTATGATCAATACAAATAAAGCTGGTGACAATGGACAGACTTGACGTGTTGATTGTGTCAGCTCGAATGTCGAAGAAGTTTGGCCATTCATCACCACCCTAGCAACTGGATTTTTTATATAATGCCTTAACCCAACCAGTAAAAAAATGGCACAAAATTAAATTTTTCTCATACTTTAAATTAAAAATTCCATTCCATTCAACTCGGTTGATTGGTTGGGTTGCTGTCTTGACACATTGATCAACGTAATTGATCAACGTAATCATCCTAAGAATATTATTAGAAGCATACCTGTTCTTAATAAAAACCTGCCTGATCAGCATGTACTAATTGAGGTAAATATTTGGCATCTATTCACCAATATTTTAGCTATAAATTTTATAATTTACATTTAATAAATAAATTGGCTGATTTGAGGCCACATTCAACAGGTCACTGTCTTTTTATATTACTGTAATTATCACATTTGAACAAGATTCTGGTAGTGATTCTTCCTCTGTTATTTGTGGAAGCACATCCATAAATGTAGGAGACAAATCTTCATAAAACACCTTATAAAATTCAAAAGTAAATCCGTCGACTCCTGGAGACTTCCCATTTGGAATCTCCTGTATAGCTTCCTTAATCTCAAAGTCTGTAAATGGAGACTCCAATTCTTTCATTTCATCTTCTCCTAACACTGGTAAATCTAAATCAGATAGAAAAGATTCAATAGAACTATTGTCTCGAACCCCCTCAGAAGTATATAATTTCTAATAAAATAAACAAAATTGGTCGTTAATTTCCTGAGGTTTATAGGTAACTATTGAATTCTTTTTCATAGCATTAATGGTTCTTGAAGCCTGTTCTGTTTTCATTTGCCAGGCTAATACTTTATGAGCTCTATCACCTAATTCATAATAATGCTGCTTAGATCTTTGAATTAGACACTCATACTGATATGTTTGCAATGTATTATAATGTAATTTCAACTTTGTTAATGCTGCCTTTTTATCTTCAGTAGTATTAATTTTTTTTAAACTTTATTTATTTGTTCAAAAAACAACTAATATATGACGTATACAGCAATTAAACATGAACATTTTTGAAAAGTATAGAAAAAAACTAAAAGAAAAGAACCCCTCCCTTCAGTCAACTCTCCTAAGGTGAGCCTTAAAAAAAAGAAAAACGAAAGAATATTTTTTAAAAAGTTAAATATACATATTAAAATCTAATCAATATAAATTGGAATGTAAATATTCTGAGTATAACAGCCACTTATTAATAAAAAAAATAATATCATGCAAAACATACATAATTTTTTCCATTATTAAACAATATTTCATCTCATTATGCCATCTATTAATATCAATCATATCTGTATCTTTCCATGTACTAGCAATACATTGTTCCGCTACAGATAAAGCTAAATATACAAAAGCAAGCTGGAATTTATCTAATCCCAAACCTTTCAAAGGTTGCAAACTACCCAGTAAAAATACTGTTGGATCTAAAACTATTTTAATCTTATGCAGGTATTCTAAAAATGATTGAATTTTCTTCCAAAAAGATTGTATATGTATATATAACCAAACAGCATGAAAAAAATTTTCCAACCGTATCACCACATCTAAAACACAAATCTGATTCATTAAAACCATATTTTTTTTAAATTTTTCAGGTGTCAAATATAATTGATGTTAAAAATTGTAATTAATCATGCATAATGTGCATTTATCAATCTAGTCACACTATCATTACAGATATCTAACCAATCCTCTTCAGAAAAAATAAAACCAATATCCGCTTCCCATTTAATTTTAGATCTACCCCAACCCTTTTTATCCATACCATCCTATAATATTTGATACATGAATGAAATATAACCCTTCTCTGGTACCTTCATAAGAAAAGTCTCAAATTTAGTCATTTTAGATAAAATCATATCTCTACCAAACATATATTTTACCAAAGATCGAATTTGATAATAAAGAAATAAAGAATTCTTATCAATACCAAAATCTTCCCTCATCTGATTAAAAGATAAAAACTTACCCTCTTTAAAACAATCTCCCAAATTTTTCACACATTTAAATCTCCAATGCAATAAACTTTCAGTAGTATTTCTGTGAAATTCTTTTTCGAACTCAGTTATCTGTTTCTCCAATGTCAAACACATTGCTTACCTTTAAGCTCATTTAATTGCTGTGATGACCATACTTAACTATAATTGGTGTAGAATCAGAGGAGTTAATAATGACATGGATAAATGTGCTATATTAGCTTTTGTCAATGTAAAATTGTGTCTGTTTCATTCTGATTTTAGTAAGCAATGATTACAGTAATTATTGCTGCTTTCATTCTGACCAAGGCACGGTATTATTGTTATGTTAAAGGATCAGCTATGGTCCATGTAACTACATCATTATTTTCAATTCCTTAATGAAAGTTAGGATTTATTGAATCAGTGGTTTTCAAGCTGCCCCTCTAAACTCACATTTCACCTTAAGCAATCCCCATGCCATAAGTGCTCTGTGATTGGTAAGGGATTGTTTAAGGTGGTATGAGAACCATTCCTCTGGACCCAATTGTTACCGAAATATTTTGCTTGAGAAAAAATGTCATTGGCCCATTTCATTTGCAGTTATGAAACCGTCCACATAATGATTCAATTAGGTATGATTAAAACTGTGGTTTTTAAACTTTTTTTCTCTCCAGTCACATACCATCTTAAGCAATCCCTTATTAATCATAGAGCACTAATGGCATAGAGATTGCTTAAGGTGGAATGTGAGTTTAGAGGTGCATTTTGAAAATTCGAAGTGAGCTGCCCACCAGGCTCACCTTACAAAGCCATCCTGGCCAGAGAAGAAACAAGCCTTCCGTCGCGCATGCAGCCATCTTCAGCGTAAACTCCGGGAGATTCAAAATGAGTGGTGGACTAGCCTCACCAAACTAACCCAGCTCAGCGCAGACATTGGCAACTTCAGGGGTTTTACGAGGCTCTAAAGGCTGTGTACGGACCCTCACCCCAAGTCCAAAGCCCGCTGCGCAGCTCAGACGGCAAGATCTCCATCCTCAACCGATGGTCAGAACACTTTCAATCTCTTTTCAGTGCCAACTGCTCAGTCCAAGATTCCGCCCTGCTCCAGCTCCCTCAACAGCCCCTAAGGCTAGAGCTGGATGAGGTCCTCACCCGGGAAGAGACATATAAGGCAATCGAACAACTGAAAAGTGGCAAAGCAGCAGGTATGGATGGAATCCCCCCCAGAGGTCTGGAAGGCTGGCGGCAAAACTCTGCATGCCAAACTGCATGAGTTTTTCAAACTTTGTTGGGACCAAGGAAAACTGCCTCAGGACCTTCGTGATGCCATCATCATCACCCTGTACAAAAACAAAGGCAAAAAATCAGACTGCTCAAACTACAGGGGAATCACGCTGCTCTCCATTGCAGGCAAAATCTTCGCTAGGATTCTCCTAAATAGAATAATACCTAGTGTCGCCAAGAATGTTCTCCCAGAATCACAGTGCGGCTTTTGAGCAAACAGAGGAACTACTGACATGGTCTTTGCCCTCAGACAGCTCCAAGAAAAGTGCAGAGAACAAAACAAAGGACTCTACATCACCTTTGTTGACCTCACCAAAGCCTTCGACACCGTGAGCAGGAAAGGGCTTTGGCAAATACTAGAGCGCCTCGGATGCCCCCCAAATTTCCTCAACATGGTTAACCAACTGCACGAAAACCAACAAGGTTGGGTCAGATACAGCAATGAGCTCTCTGAACCCTTCTCCATTAACAATGGCGTGAAGCAAGGCTGCGTTCTCGCACCAACCCTCTTTTTAATCTTCTTCAGCATGATGCTGAACTAAGCCATGAAAGACCTCAACAATGAAGACGCTGTTTACATCCAGTACCGCACGGATGGCAGTCACTTCAATCTGAGGCGCCTGCAAGCTCACACCAAGACACAAGAGCAACTTGTCCGTGAACTACTCTTTGCAGACAATGCTGCTTTAGTTGCCCATTCAGAGCCAGCTCTTCAGCGCTTGACGTCCTGTTTTGCGGAAACTGCGCTTGACGTCCTGTTTTGCGGAAACTGCCAAAATGTTTGGCCTGGAAGTCAGCCTGAAGAAAACTGAGGTCCTCCATCAGCCAGCTCCCCACCAAGACTACCAGCCCCCCCACATCTCCATCGGACACACAAAACTCAAAACGGTCAACCGGTTTACCTATCTCGGCTGCACCATCAGATGCAAGGATTGACAACGAGATAGACAACAGACTCGCCAAGGCAAATAGCGCCTTTGGAAGACTACACAAAAGAGTATGGAAAAACAACCAACTGAAAAACCTCACAAAAATAAGCGTATACAGAGTCGTTGTCATACCCACACTCCTGTTTGGCTCCGAATCATGGGTCCTCTACCGGCATCACCTAAGGCTCCTAGAACGCTTCCACCAGCGTTGACTCCGCTTCATCCTCAACATTCATTGGAGCGACTTCATCCCTAACATCGAAGTACTCGAGATGGCAGAGGCCGACAGCATCGAATCCACGCTGTTGAAGATCCAACTGCGTTGGGTAGGTCACGTCTCCAGAATGGAGGACCATCGCCTTCCCAAGATCGTGTTATATGGCGAGCTCTCCACTGGCCATCGTGTCAGAGGTGCACCAAAGAAGAGGTACAAGGACTGCCTAAAGAAATCTCTTGGTGCCTGCCACATTGACCACCACCAGTGGGCTGATATCACCTCAAACCGTGCATCTTGGTGCCTCACAGTTCGGCGGGCAGCAACCTCCTTTGAAGAAGACCGCAGAGCCCACCTCACTGACAAAAGACAAAGGAGGAAAAACCCAACACCCAACCCCAACCAACAAATTTTCCCCTGCAACCGGGTCCGCCTGTCCCGCATCGGACTTGTCAGCCACAAACGAGCCTGCAGCTGACGTGGACATTTACCCCTCCATAAATCTTCGTCCGCGAAGCCAAGCCAAAGATGTCATCAAAGTAAGTGGCTTCAAAGGTATTTAAGTCAAAATTCCTGTCTCCCAAGGAATTCCATTTGTCCTCATTAACTCCTGCACCCTACAGGGTGCTGCAAATCCAAGATCCACTAGAAACTGCCAGAATGTTCCCTATAAACCTCTGGGAGCATCGGCAACAGGGACATTAATTCTGGGAGAGAACTGTGCCTTAATTCAGGTTTTATTTCCCCTTTCCTCTATGGTACTTCATTGCTTCAAAGCCAAAATCTGCTGATGCTGGAAATCTGAAATATGGGCAGAAAATTCTCAACAGGTCAGGCAGCTAAAGAGACTCTCTTTTGCTTCACTTTTTCTCTTACTGTAAGGAGCATTGACTGACACTAATGGCGAGTCTTTGCCTCACAGCAAAAGGTGATTTTGTTTAATATTACATGTTCTGTACTATTACATGACCATTCAGGAATCTTGAAACTTGAATATGTGTGGAGAGGAACAGAATTAAGATTTCAAGTTGACAACCATTTATCTGAACCAGTAGAACTGAGATGTATAACAAGGTTTTAAGTTGCAAAGAGGGGGGGGGGGTGGGCAGGGGGGTGGGGGGGAAGAGAACAAAGGTGAATGAGTGTGATTGAGGGAAGACTGAAGGACACAAGAGGAGATGGTACTGGCTGAGAGAGAATGTCGAGAGCTGGGGAAGATACAAGAGGTGTGTCTGAGAAAGGCATGAATAGAAATAGTAGAAGATGACATTTAAATTACCAGGAGAGGGAAGTGACTGAATGACGGAAATGTGAGACTGGAAAAGATGACTATCTGAAATTGTTGAGGTTGGAAGGCCGTCATGTATCAAAGCATGAGATGAGGGCCCTATTTATCAATATCAGTTGGGGCTCATTAGAACAATGTCAAAGGTCAAAAACAGAAAGGTCAGAGTGGGAGGGACAGGGAATTGATATGACTAGATCCTGTCAAATCAAGGTTGCTCCTGTAGATTGAAGGAGGTGATTCTGCAAAGAGAGCACCTATTTTGTGTGTAGTTTCCTGACAGAATGTAGAGGTGAACACGGAATAGGTGAATTTACTAATGAATTCTGGTGTTTTCGGTATTGTCTATGAACTTTAATCTCTGGCCTATGTTCCCTGGTATTGCTCTCACATTTTTCTTTCAAGCTTCTTACTGTACTCTGACAGACACAATAGGATAATTCCTGAAGGATTTGAGAAAGTCTGGGAAGAGCTGACAAGCTGTGCCATCAACACCAGGAAGGTATTTTTATATTACAGAATCAAACTGCAGATAAAAGCACCTATTATGAACTCTGTCAGTTACTGATTGTGTATTGAAGCCAAGCCAAAGGAAAAGGAAATTTGGTGACCAGTCTTGCAATGGCCACTATCTCAGGGAGATAGAGACACTAATCACTGCTAATAAGCTGCACTCAACCATTCTTCACGTACAATATCTGCTCTCTATTCAACCCGGTTTCCTACTAGGTGATCCTGTTTCCTCCCATGCCCAAAAGAAGTGTAGGTTCATAGATTAACTGCCCACTGTAATTTGCCCCTAGTGTGTTGTTGAGCGGTAACATTTGGTGGAAGTTGATGAGGAGAATTAAAAAATGGAACTATTAGAGCATGTCTAAATGGGCAGTTGATTGTCGGCATGAACTGAAGCTGAAGTGCCTGCGTTGGTACTCCACGTTGATATGTTCTAATTACCCAGTCATCTCTCTCCTTACTGGGATACAATCACCTCCAGACCATGTTACAGTCAATCCTGCATATTATAAAGGGCAAGGTATGAGCTCTTCCCATTCTTCCTCATCCTACCTCCATCACATTCCTCACATCACCTTCGACTGAGTCCCCTCCCACACATGCACATTCAACTGTTTTTTTTTAACAGGTTTTCAAGACCAACCATGCATTTGATGTCGAGAAACAGTTCCACTTTCCTTCATTGCTGATTTCAGTAGTGATTTCAACGAGCCTGCAGCTGACGTGGACATTTACCCCCTCCATAAATCTTCGTCCGCGAAGCCAAGCCAAAGAAGAAGAAGAGAAACAAAACCAGAGTTCTTTGCAATATATATTTTAAACTAATGAAATTAATTTACAATCATTCACACAATATTCGAAGTCTATTGGTATGATGCCATCTATTCACATTACATGACAATGAACTCTCCTACTCAAAAGGACCAGCACCCACTCAGTTCATGGGCAATTAGGGATGAGTAATTAATGTGGATCTTCCCAGCAACACCCTCATCCTGAAACAAAAGGATGCAAGAATTGATAAACTAAATGGCACACTTACCAACTGCAGAGATAATTGGGTTAAATCTCCTTCACACCAATAGAATAGTACAGGAAAGCTATAACACAACAGCTAGGCTTGGGAAGTATTATCTTAAAGGTCATATCAATCTGAAACTAGCCTTGATTTTATTTTCTCAGGCACATGGCAGGCACACAAATGAAGATGTTAGATTTGATTTTGACTACAATTATATTTGGAATGGCTGAGAGTGTTCCAAAACAATCCGATTTTAAAATAAAAAATGCTGTATTGAATAAAGGAGGAAATAATTACACAATAGAGTAAATGTAACTGAGAGCTCCCCCGCCCCACCTCTGGGAGCAGGCAACTATTTTGAGCGCAGCCAGCAAACAGCAACGAGATAAAGTGTTTTAATGAAATTGCTTAATGTAGATTTCCACTGCTGTATCCATTCATAAGCTTGACCATGGTACATTTTATTCTCTCATTTTTAAAAAAATCCTTTTCTTTGGATTAACACATACCAATCTGAAGATGTAACAAACAGTTATTGCAGGAAGTAACAAGTAGGTTCAAATATGCTGAGATATGTCCAGAAAACCCCCAAATCGTAGTCAAACTGAAGTACAACAGGGAAACGGGCCATTCAGCCCATCAATGACCAATTTATACTCATCCTATAATCATCCTATTTTGCTCTCCCCATTTACCCATTAATACCTATCAGATTATACCACACACTAGGGATAATCTACAGTAGACATGTAATCCACCAAACTTTGGGATGTGGGAGGAATCCCTCGTGATCACAAGGAGAATATTCAAACTCCATACTGTCTGTACTTGAAGTCAAGCTTGAACCAGTGTTTCTGGTGCTGTGAGGTTTATGGATTATTGCCATAGTAATTTTATAAGGTAAACCAATATGAATTTTAAAATTAAGTCATATAATTACTTAAAAAAAAGAATTGTACACTTCCAGTGGTATTTATTTTGTAAATTTCCTGAAACAAATCTGGGATGAGGATAGAGAATGGTGGATATTACCTACGATCAGCCATCTTGAGTGCATGATCCCAACTCTGACACCTGTAAACATCAGTAACTCCAGGATTGAAGTCTTGGGGCTTCAAAGCCTGTTATAAGAATATAGAGTTTCAGCTGCAAGTGCATGGGGTAGTTGGTGAATGATATTGAGTTTTTTGTTAGACACATTGTACAATGAACATATGCCCCCAAATTCTTACTTGTCACAGCCAATCTGGTACTTGTAAAGTAAAAAAATGTAATACTGAACTATTTGAATTTTTTAAAAAGACAATAAACACACAAAATAGATAAATTATACATAGTTAAATTAATCCTCGTGAAAAAAGTGACTTGCAATGGTCATTCTGCTGTCGCAGCAGCCTATGATAACTGTTGGAATAAGACTGTTCTTGAACCTAGTGGTGCTGGTTTTCAGACTTCTGTACTTTCTGCCTGAAGTAGCAATGGCTGTAACTAGGGTGAAGGAGGTCCTTTATGATGTTGGCAGTGCACATAGATAACTGCAATGATGGGAGGTCAGAGCCTCCAATAGATCTTGCTATGTTTGCTGCCTTCTGCAGTCTTTCGCATATCTGGGTTCTTGATTCCCAAGCTAGCCTGTGATGCAACCAGTCAGTATACTTTCCACAGTGCAACTATAGAAGTTTGATAGCATATCCGACAGCATGTCAAATCTCCTCAGAATGGCTGTGATGGTGTGGGGTGTCATGTCCTTAAAAATAAATGTAAGAATGAAGGGAATAAAATAGACATTGGTCCTCTAATAGAAAAGAGCAGTTGGCCAGGAATGTGCAATTCATTGGTTATCAATATTCTCCTTCACATAAACATTGATGGTTCTAAATTTAAAATCTTGGACATATTTTGTGGGAAGCTCATTAGGCAAGAGCCAGCCAGCTGTTGTATACAGTCAGTGTGTTCCCAATTTATACCCAAAGTAGGGAATGTGAGGAGGTCCTATGCAACATCTCCCTGCAAACCTGAGTTCATCAATGAGCCAAACCACTCAAGATTGCACCCTTAAACTCATCCTCATTTGCTGTTAAGCACAATTTACTCTGATCTTATTTGATATTCCCCACATCCCTATCAATTCTCCACAGATTCTACCACTGACCTACACACTGAGGGCAATTACTGCCACCATTTATCCTACCAACCCATATGCTTTGGGATGTGGGAGGAAACCCATGCGAGGAGATGCAAACGACACAGACAGTGGCTAAGCTCAGAATTGAATATGGATCTCCTGAGTGGTGAGGCAGCAGCTCCATGAGCTGTGCCAGTGTGCCATCTATGAGTCCAGTTACCGCTCAGTAACGTCATGAGCAGAGGAGGAGAATGCACTTCTTCTCATCCCCTTCAATTGTACTGCAGCCTTTCTCAATGGAAAAGGCTGGTGGTTTGAATATGGTTTACATTCACCCAAGTTGAATGAATATTGAAATGGATTTATTAATTTTTAGTTGTTTAACCATATGAAATATTTATCCATGTACCTTTGTTCATCACGGGTGCAGAGAAGCAGCAGAGAAGGCTGTTAACATGAACTGAAGGATGGTCATCGGGGGCAGATTGTGAGGTGAGACAGCTCCTGCTACTTGAAAGCTAGTCACTGTCCTGCACCACTCTGTCTAACAAAATGATCACAGACGCAAGGTCAGCAAGATGTTGGGAGCATGATGGCAAAAGTGGAACATGAGGTCCAACCCAATAGTTTCAATGTGCTGACATTTATCAGTCCTCAGTGAAGTTCTGGTGAAGGGTCATCTCTATTTACTATTTTCCCTGAAAACATGCAATAAAAGATCAAGAAATGGCTTCAAAATTACAAAATCCAATTTGATGAGTCAACTCATGCAAGGTCAATAATCTACACTGCTTTAATACACAGGGAACACTTCACATTTTACTGCTATTGTTTAATTGTTTAATTAAACAGACATCCCACTTTTACCAATGCAAATAGACAAATTAACAAACAACATCAATGGATCAATCATGCCATATCCCCTGTAGAAAATAACTTGCTTTTAACATTTGCATTTAAATAGCTTAATTGGAACAATAATAGGATCCAACTGAATCTTCAAAAAACCTTCAAGTGATTTTAGGCTTTTCTGTTTCAAGTTCAGACAACAACATAAATTTGCATAACTGCTTTAAAATGCAGTCCTGAGGCAATTTGCATAATAGTTGTCAATAAAATCTGGCAGGGTGCCCAAGGGAAAATATTAGGACATGGATCAAAGAGAAATTAAAGGAAGACAGGTAATCTGAGCGTTTCAGGAATTCCAGAGTTTGGGGTTTGGCTGCAAGTGGTGGCTGACAAATAAATGAGGACGGATGAGAAGAACTGGAGGTGGACAAATATTAGAATATCCTGGAAATGTTACATGGCCAAGTCAGATGAGAGCGGAAAAAGTCAAGATGTCGCTGGAATACAGCATGGGCCTGGAAGCAAACTTGCAATTTTGATTAATTTATTAGTTCACAGGATGTGGACATCATTGACAATGATTTGCTTACCATTCCAAATTGCAACTGGACAGAGGTGGAAGTCAAAACCAACTTGTTGGGTCTGAAGTCATGCTCAGGCCAGATAAGAACAGCAAAATACAGTATCTTCATCTAATGGATATTACGAACTGGATAATTTTTTCCAACAAACTACTATTTTCATAGTTACCATTATACAGAACGTCATTTTTGTTAAATTCCATAATTGTGATAAATTGTCAATTGATTGGTTGCTTTTAATACATTCTGAAATTGATGGGACTGCTTGATATTGATTGCCCATGAAGAAACTGTTCACCTTTGAAGCTCACCCAAGCTTCAAAACTATAAAATTCACTCCTGATTTATAAAAACAAGCAATTAACAGGTTATGTGGATTCTTTACGCTTTAAGCAATGTATTTCCTTATTAGGGATTTTTTAAAATCTGCATGGAATTCATGCTTTGGTAACATAGTTGATAATTTAATGCAATTTGAGCTCCAAGCACATTATTTTTCAAGATATAATTACTGATTTCAAGCCTACACATTTTTGGAATTTGTGTCATAACAAAATATCCCAACTGTAAACTTTCAGCTAATTACCAGGCTGTTGATTTTCATGGCATATCATTTGCTGACTTATACTCTTTCCTACTTTGATATATCCATCATGAACTAGTTCCTGTTTGATCAAAGTTCTAATACCTACTGACAAATCTGTTTTATGAAGGGTTTTGAAAAGACATGAAGAGGCTCTGTCTCCAGGGTATTGCTAGTTCAGCACACTGCTGCTCTTAACTCTATTCAACGTCACCTTGCCTGATACAATTTCAATGCACAATTTGGGTTCCCTGACCCAAAATGCAAATGAGATTAATTTTTTCAATGTGCAAGATTTACTTGCATTAATAATTAGTTTAATCTTTTAATCTTTTCTAAGCTGTGACAGATTTTGCAGAGCCAAATGAGAATTGAAGCATTAACCTACATTGGAACAGAGACTGCTCCATTGGTTGTAATGCCCTTGGGATATCCTAAAATCATGGGAGGTATATAAATGCAAATCTTTTGATAATGGTTAGTGAAGCTTTATTGAGGAATAAGATTTATTTTACCCCCTCCACCAAAAAAAAAATTGCTGCTTGTCCAAAGAAGACAACAAATCTTCTTTTGGTGGCGGCGGGGGGGGGAATCTGGCATCACTAGAAGGCCAGTATTTATTGCTTATCCCTAATTGTATTTAAGAAGGTGGCAGTGTGCCACTTTCTGGAATTTATACATTCCTTCTACTGAAAATCTTTCCTCTGTGTGTTGTTGGATTTTGACGTAATTCCAACTCAAAACGGTGTGCATTTTGGAGGAGATTCTGGAAGTAATGCTGCTCCCATGCACACAACCCTTGTCCTTCTTGGCAGTGGAGATTGTCAGGGTAACTTTGAGGAGTAACTCCTTGGTGCACCAATGATGGAGTTTCAGGTGTTGACTATGATACCATCATCCAGGTTGCTTAATCCTGGATTATATTAACTTTGTTGAGGCCACTGGAGCTGAAATTATTGCTAATATTGCTATTAAGAAAAGTTTTTGTTTACAGAGAATTGCTCCAATAGTAAATTCATGGAAAAATATGCTTTTGTTTCAATGGATATGGGATATGTGACTGCATTAATTTTATTGTTTATCTGTAAAGTCTCCCAACATATAATTAGAAGCTTTTTTTGGTGTTCTATCTAGCCAATCCAACGTGTACAGCTGGTTATGAAATAATAACTGATAATAAAGAGAAAAATTAAATGTGTGGTGAGTAGTTGGTACAGTAGTCAAATTGATGAAGGATGCAGTAAAAGAACAAAAGGATAATGCATGGAATAGAGAAAAGTTTTGTTATAAAGGCAGTGCAAGGATATTATTCTTTGCCAGTGTGAAATCTATTCAAGAGGCTGATAACAGCAAGAAAGAAACTACCCTCGAATCTGGATGTTCATGTTTGAAAGCATATGTATCTGCCCAATGGAAGGGAGAAGAGTGTATGCCTGGCTTGGGATGTATTTTAATATTTAAGCAGCTGTCCAAAGATAGCAGGAGGTACAGACTGAATCAATGGAAGGAAAGTTTGTTTACATGATGGCCTGAGCTAGTTTCCAGAGCAGTTCCCATACCAAGGATAAGGTAAGTGTCTTTGTGCATATGCCAAATTTCCTCCGGCCTCTGAGTCATTGATTTTTGTTGACAATGTCTGCTTTGAGATGCTGAAATTGGGCATAAGGATAGGCTCAATGACAGGTTTTTCATGCCACATATCCTGCATGGACAGTACTGTCTCCACATTGAGTTGGGGAAAATGTCTTGGTGCTGTCCAGATCAGACAAATGATACAAGTAAGGATTGCAGGCTTTCATTCTGTTGTTTCTTCCATTTCTAAACTACATCAAGAATCCATGGGCCATCAGCCTGCAAGATCACTTCAGTATTACCCTTGACAAGAGTTCAGCCACCATGTACATATTAACTGTGGTCAGTGGTTAGCTGAGTTATCAGATTGTGAGTACTTCCCACTCCTAAGGGATGAGGGAAAAACCTCTGTGTAATGTTGAAAGTTCTGCTTTGAGAGCACTTGAACTGTGCTTTCAAATGATTCCTGGAGAAACATTTGAAAAGGATCAAGTCAAACTTTCAAGTTAAATTTATTGTCATCTGATTGCACAAGTACAACTCGACAAGACAGCGTTTTCTGGTTCTCGGTGCAAAACATGCAGACACATAACACACATACAGACAAACAATATATATGCAGGACAAGTATTTATATATACTAATAAATAAATATTTTTGTTTCATAAATAAGAGAGTCACTGATGGTTAGTATGGGCAGTTCCTTTGGTCATTCAGCATTCTCATGGCCCGTGGGAAGAAACTATTCCTCAGCCTGGTGGTGCTAGCTCTGATACTCCTACATCTCTTTCCTGATGGGAGCAGCTGAATAATGTTCTGTGTGGGGTAGAAGGGGTCCTCAATAATTTTGCACCCTCTCAAGGAGAGATACCCCTAGTGACATTGAAAATACTTATTCATCAACCAAAACAAAAACAATTAATTAGCATGGAGTCTTAGGGTCATACAAAAAGGGAAACTGGTCTTTTGGCCCATAGTTAGCACCACCTATCAAGTGCTCACTCACTCTCATCTTCCATTAATCCCATTTTCCTTTGCCCCCATCAACTCCCACCCCCTCCCCCCACCCACCCACCAACCCTTGCCAGGTTCAATTGTTCACCTACATAAAAGGAGCAATTTATAGTGACAACCTGTATATTTTTGTGATGTCAAAGGAAACTGGCACACCAGCACTAGATTGGGGGTGGGGAGGGGGGAGGAGAACCTGCACAGTCACAGGGAGAATGCACAAACTTTATAAAGAGAGCATCCAGTGGCAGATGAATTACCACCCAGGTCTCTAGGCTGAATTTTAATAAGATTCCAACCTCCCCTCCAGCTGATGCCCTCTCCTCACATATTCTAAATTTATCCGCCGGTTACATACTCGAGGTGTGCATGTGTATGTTGTGCTCGGTGATGGAAGGATAGAGTTGATGACCGGGTGGCAATAGGCCAGTGGAGAGGAGTGCATGAGGAGGGGAGGGGTTGGGCCAGGAGTGGGTACCTTGGTGCCAGCCGTTGGGGGGACCTCATAACTGGGCTCTGACACAGGGCTGTATTTGAGGCAGTTGGTCCAGTCCCTGTTCATACCCTGGGTTTGTACCAGCCAGATGCCCCACCTTCCCTGCTTCTGAATTATTTTTCATTCATACTTTGCTTTTATCCCTCTGCTAGTGTTGGCAGATGAGCAGATTTCATGCCAAATTTGGCTTCTTTTGGAGATCGCCTGCAGGAAAATTTGAATGTTCAAGGTTTGCCAGTTTTTGGGCCCCTTTTAAGAATTTTTACTTTTTTGGGGGATGCATCCACTCACCAGAGGTGTAGTTATGGGGGGATTGTTCCCCTACCTTTTCAGCCCAGTAGCACCCCAACCCCATGGCCCTCCTGCACGGCATATTTTTGGCTCAGCCTACCACACACACACACACACACACACACACACACACACACACACACACACACACACACACACACACACACACACACACACACACACACACACACACACACACACACACAAAGTGCAGAGTCCTGTGCGCCTGTGTGGTAGAAGGGTGAGGGGAGAGTTTGAAGTCATGGATTGAGAGTTCCAGTTACTGGAGCTCCCGAGCCCAACTCCAAACCCTCCCCTGTGTTTCCCCTTGGCCTACCACACATGCACACTGGAGCCACCTTTGATAGGAGGGAAGAGGGAAGAGAATGAAGGGAAGAGGAGGAGGGAAAGGGAGAGGAAGGGGAGAGGAGGGAGGGAGAGAGGAGAGGAAGCGGTGGCTGGGAGGGGGGAGGAGTTGCTAGAGAGATGTGGAGGCTTTATGCGCTGGTTGCAAAACCTGTGTCCCCGTGCAGAGCCAGGGTCACTGTGCCTTTTTCATGTGCTTCCGCTATCCCCTAATGTCAAAACCTGGTTACACCCCTGCCTCTCGCTGAAGTATAAAGTGGTGCTCAGAGGAATGGGCAAAGAGGTCCAGCAGCAGACTCAGAGGACCAGGTGGAGTGGTATAGTGGCAGACTCGAAGTTGAAGGAGCCTCACCTTCGACCAAACACACGTGTGAGTAGCGTGCCGCACATTGCAACTGCATACTACAGATAAGCATTGGAAGTTGGAACTCAATTGAAATCGAAAGTCCGGATGGAGACTTAACATAGAAACTTTGAAAATCCATAAAATTCAAAATGCAGTAATACACCCTCCCATCACCTTGTCCACTTTTGTCATTATTTGATCGTATTAATCTATCCACTCTTGTTAGTTAACCTTAACTATTTATTCCTTTATTAGAGTTTACCATTCATGGGTAAGTGGCCAAAACACAAGAAGCATTATTGTGAAGTCGAGGAGAGAGAAGCTTTTTTTAAGGAAAGGATCCAGAAGGTGTCAGTATGCTTTAGTATGCTACAGAAGCGTACTGAAAATACTGTCGAAGCCAAGTCCATGTCCATAAGGGTGACTTGATATCGCACAGTTCAACTGAAAAGCACCGCCGCAATACAGCACCATTTTCTAGCATAACTCTTTTTGATATGGGTTGTCATAAAAAAATAGTTGATATTAGTATTTTAACTTCTGAACTGAACTTAGCTGCGCACATTGATTGCCACTCAAGTATATCAACAGTGGATCACCTGGGAGAATTAGTTCAAAATATGTCTGGGAATGACTTGGATATCCATCGTACAAAATGCACTTCTTTGATTAGCATGTTCTCAGTCCATCAATTCAGGAAGATTTATTGCAGGATTTAAATGACACACCATACTCACCTATCATTGATGAAAGCATCGATAGAACAACAGAGAAACAACTCTGCATCGTAGTTCGCTTGTACAATTCGAATATGTGTAAAGTTGTGACAACTTGTCTGGGTGTAATTTTGGTTGAGGCTGGAATAGCCAAGGCTATTTTTACTGCATTAATGAAATTCCTGCATGATAAGAAGCTGTCAAGTGCTAAGTGCATTTGCATCAGATGGGTGTAATACAATGTCTGGCGATACAAGTTCAGTCATATCAAAGTTGCGAGTGATAAATCCAACAGTTCTTCACGTCAAGTGTATTTGCCATTCTATACAGCTATGTACATCATATGCTCTTAAAGTGTTATGCCTCACAATGTAGAACTTATGGTGTCTAAAAGATACAATTGGTTCTATCATATTACTGTTCACCAAAAGAAGTATAGAAACATCTATTTGCGCATAATGTTGGTGAAGAACCACTGATGATTTTGAAGTTATCTCATACAAGATTGCTTTCAGTTGCACCATGTGTTCAATGAATTTTGGACCAGTATGAAGAAGTAAAAGTTCACTTTCAACTAGTAAAAGATAAAGAAAGGAATTACAATAAAGAGCTGCTATTTCAGATGTACTGTGCACCAGAAAACAAGTCTATCTTGTATTTCTACAGCTTGTTCTAAACCAAGTGTTCAGAGTGAACAAACTGATCGAGCTTGAAAAAAGTTGGTTCAATTAAATTGGTTGAAGAACTTATGGGCTTGTATCGCATCATTATGGAACGCGAGCTGTGTCTAGCTATTGTTAATATATGGAAAGTCGTACTAGTTTATGATATCAACAATCACGCCAATCATCTTCCAATTGGTGCAGTTAATTTTGGGATCAAATTTCATATTATGCTAGCAGACATGAATATGGAACACTCTCCAGTAGCAGAGGATATTAAGAAAAGATGCTGAGATTATCTAATTAAGTTATGGAACTAGATTCAGAAAAGACTGCCATAAAATGTCCAGCTGTTGAAATTATTTGCTGATTTGAGCCCAGTCCTCAGTATGAAAAGACTGCCTTTGTTTAAGCCCTCGTTTTTGTCACTGTTTTCTAAAAAAGAAAACTTTGGGCTGTTAGAACAATGGTGGAACAAACTTCATATAATGTTATGGTCAAACATAGATGACTTGAATGTTGAACAATTCTCGATCAATGTCATCAACATACAGACACAGTAGGCGAACATAACATATAAAATAGGTAATTTCGCCCTATCACTCTTGGCATTGCCTTACAGCAATGCCCTTGAAAGAACTTTCCCTCAGATGAACCTTTTCAAAACAAACTAAGAATCAGAATGGAACAAGAACTGCTGGAGGCAGTATCAAACATTTGCGTGTATATAACCATTCTGAGCCAACACCATCGATGTTGAGTTGTTTTACATTACACATGTCAGGACAGTAATGAACACAATAACTTAGATTTCTAGATTTTTTCTAGCCTTGTTTATATCCATAGTTATTACAAGTAGGGTTTTTTTTTGTCAATTTGTCTGCATGAAATCTTCCAAATTGCAGAGTATCTTTCAAAATAAAAGGAATCCTAAAATCGCCATGGGTTTTTATGGCTGCTTCTTGAGCCTAATTGGGCTTTTATTTTTTTGGGGGGAGGGGTATGTGGTAACACTATTCACTGCCTTGGTCCAAGGAGCCAGTGAACCACAGAAACACCGGACTGTGAGCCACACATACATTCTTTTAATTTTTTTCTCCATCATGTTGATGGATTTCAATTCCCCCCCCCCCCCCTTCACCTCAGCCCCCGGTTTATCCATTTCAACAGTCCTATTGTCAGCACCTGGTTGATGTCCAAGTCATGGGCTCTAAGAAACTTGAATCCTCCAAACTCAACGGCCAATTCTGGCTCTGTCTTAGCACCCAGAGCCTGAGCTGCGATACCGAGCAGAATACGGACTCCGGGTGAATCTCACTGCTGCTGAGCTTGGGTGCTGAAAAGGTGGAGGTGGGTGGTTGTCAGAGCATGCTAACAGTGTTCAAGAAGCACTCAAGTGTCTGAAATTATTCTGGCAAGTAAAGGTAAAGGTTCCATTCTTGTCATGTAATGTACATATAGAATGTATCATACATGAAATTCTTTATTTAATGGAATGAAATTTTATGTAGAAATGCAAATTTATTTTTGCTGGAGATCTTACCACTAGAAATTGAGAAAAATCAGGGAAAATCCAGCTAAACGAGATAGTAATCATGAAGTAGAAAGTGAATCCACCCACAGAAATTCCAATATTACATTTGAGAATGACGCCCTGTGAGTCACACTGTGACAGATGCACTCTCCCAGTCAGCAATGATAAAACCAGGCAACTGAAGAAGTAATTGCATGTATGCTCCATGAAGATGTAAATGTTATCACAGAAAATGTAATAATTCAGCCAACAACAGTTCACTTTCAATGTAGAAAAAATCTATGGTGCTCATTCCCATCCCCTGCATCCCAGTTTCATGTCTTTCAGTTACTTTCTTTTTATGCGAAATATTTTCATTTCCTGTATTTGCTAATAACACTGGAAATGTTGAAGTGTTGCCCTATAAATCCTTAGTCCAAGTATGAAAATGTACAAGTAGTTTTATATTTGTATGCACAATAATTTTGCTGATAAGTAATTTAACTTTTGATAGGTTTCCTACAAAGTTAAATGACTTATAAGCAAAATTACTGTGCATAAATCAAAGGTATAATCTTGTTTTAGCAAGTTTGTAGTTTTTGCTAATTCAATTTGGGATTGACAAAGATAAAGACAGAATTAAGTAACATTTGGGGTAGAACAGTAGCACAGCCATTTGAGCTGCTGGCTTACAGCTCCAGGAACCAGAGTACAGGCCTAACCTCTATGATGTCTGTGTGGGTTTCCTTCAGTTGCTCTGGTTTTCTTCTGCATCCCAAAGATTTGCAGGTTGGTGGGTTAATGGACCACTATAAATTGCTGTTAGCGTGTAGGTGAGTGGTAGAATCAAGGGTACGTTGATGACAATATGTGGAAAATAGAATGGGCATGTATTTTTCTCTTTTTCTGTATTGCTCAGTCAGTTTGTTTACATTCATTTGCACAACCATTAAGCAGTAATTCTGCCTTGACCGCAGGATAAAGATTCTCATCTTTGTATGTGATGTCATGTATGTACTCTGACAATAAATCCAAAATCTGAAAAAGCTGAAATCTAAGTGGGTGGTTAATAGTCAGGACCACCTTGGTGGGCCAAATGTCTCGAAGATAATGATGCCATCTCTTCTCAATCTGTTTGCAAAGTATATATGTGGCCATATAGATTTGTGAAACAATAAGAGATGTATGTTACCAAAAAAAAATAGATGACCATTTCTAAGATGTCTTTTATTTCTCTCCAAAGGTCCTGATTGACAATAAATAATTTTTGGAAGGTCTCACTATTATAGTAAAAGCAGGAGCCAACTACCAGGAAAAAGAATCTATACACCACAATGCGATAATGGCTGGATAATCCATCTATCTTTGTCATAAAGCTGATAAAGTGTAAACATGTATGATTCTACAATAAGACCGCACACACCCAGGAAATGTCCACTCAATATTTCCATTGCTCCAGTTTTATGGACAAGCAAATCATGTTCATGAGCTCACATCATACACATCACTGCCAAAAATAAGGTTGGATTCTTATGTCTTTCTGAGACCAGCTATTTATATCTTTAGGTCTGTGAATTTTCACATCTTGAGACATTGTGGGTTTGCATGCTACCCTGTCCCATCAGACTCCTCAACAATAAACTCAATCAGACACTCATTTAAGGACTTTTACTTGTGCACTTTATTGATTTTCTTTTTGTTCTCTCTGCATTGCACAGTTTGTTTACATTTGTTATCTGTTTACAATTCTTTGCTTACACGTTTACCCTGTGTGCAGTTTATTTTTTGCACTACTGATTACTGGTAATTCTGCCATGACCACAGGAAAAGGGAATCTCAGGGTTGTACGTGATGTCATGTATGTACTTTGACAATAAATCTGAAATCTGAAATCTGAATCTTGAATCTAAACATCTCTTGAACATAATAGTAGTCCTAGCTTCGACTACTTTGTGGAGCAGCTCATTTTATTTACTTATCACTCTCTTGTGTGAAGATGCGCCCCAGGTCCCCTTTAAAATGTTTCCATCGATGTCCTCCAGTTTTAGATTCTCCTATGCTAGGAAAACGCTTATGACTATTTACCTTAATCGTGCTCCCTATGATATAATGAACCTCTAATGTCCGACGAACTCTCCAGAGAAAAACATCCCAGCCTATCCTTCAATTTCCAGCCTACCAGAACTGATGACATTCTCACAAATCTTTTCTACACTCATTTTGGCTTAATGATAGATTTCTGAAAACTGGATAACCAAAACTGAGCACAATACACCAAGTGTGGTCCTTACAATATCTTTTGCATTTGGAACATGACATCCCTGATCCTATACTCATGCACCCACTAACAGACGTCCGAAACGCCATCACAACAGACACCTCCAGCACAGTGGATGGGGATGTACTTGAGCAACTGGTGAATGGACAATGGCAACCACTGGCCTTTTTCAATAAACTCCTCAGGCCACCAGAACTCAAGTACAGGGCATTTGATAGGGAACTGTTAGCCTTATATCTGGCAATTCAGCAGAAAGTTCAAAATTTACACGGACCACAAACTCCTTACCTTCGCCTTCAGTAAGGTTCAGATCCATGGTCCGCCAGGCAACAGCGGCACCTGTCCTACATTTCTGAATTTACAAAGGACATTGAACAAATATTGCCGGCAAATCCAACATGGTGGCTGATGCCATATGCTGTCCAGCTATCTTGGTGGTGCAAAACCCTACTCCTGGCATCGACTACATGGTCCTGGCTGCAACACAGCAAGCAGTCTATGGCGTACCAGATAGCGCTCACCAGCTTACAACTGGAGGCATCCAGACCATCCCCAGCATTCACTCGCTGCTCTGCGATATCTTGATGGGTAAACCTCGCCCTGTCGTTCCAACTTCATGGAAGAGGTGGGTTTTCGACTCAGTCCACAACTTGGCTCACCCCGTCATCAGGACTACAGTTAAAATGGTGGCGAACAGGTATGTCTGGCATGGCTTCAGCAGAGGTTATTCTGTGGGTGAGGACTTGTACTCAGTGACAGCCATCCAAAATGTAGACTCATATCAAAGCTGCACCACAGACATTCTCGCCGCTTCAGCCACGTGCATATTGACATTGTGGGGCCCCTAACCATATCCAGAGGCAAACATACCTTCTCACAAAGGTCAACTGGATGACCAGATAGCCAGAGATGGTGCCAGCATCATAGGTTTCCACAGAATCATGCACACGGGCTTTACTCTACACTTAGGTAATAGGTTTTGCGGTCCCCAAATGCATTACATTGGACAGGGGTTCCCAATTCACTTCCAGTCTGTGGACCACCTTAGCCCATGCCCTAAGGACCCAATTCCACCACACCATGGTGTATCACCCACAAACACCTTAAGGCAGCCCAAATACCATGGCTTACCAGACCTAACCGGGCCAACAAACTCCCTTGGGCCCTGTTAGGAATCTGCACTGCACCCAAGGAGGACCTCGAGGCATCCTCTGCTGAGTTAGTCTATGATGCACCCCTAGCTATACTGGGGGGATTCATGATGGCCCCTGAGGACTTAGGGGAGACCCCGATGACCACATTGTCCTGATTACGCAAGCACCTATGCACCCTGGCCTCTGCTAAATTTGGAGCCCACGGCCAACCCTGCACTTGCGCCCAAAAATATTTACTGACTATAAATATGTGTTTGTTCAGCACGGGGCTCACCGGCCACCTCAACAGCAGCCTTACAAAGGGCCATACCATGTCCTCAAACACATTGGCAGCAGGGAAGAGATTTTCACACTCGATCGGTTGAAACCAGCCTACTTGGACTTTGACTAGCCCATCACTCACCCGACCCCACGGTGCAGGGGTCAGCCTCCTAAAATCAGTGCCCTGATCGCTGGTTCTGGGGGTTGTTGTGTAGCGGCCCGACACAGGAAATGGCCATTGAACGCGGCACCCGGCAAAGCATCATGCGGGCCAAAATGCCCTTTTCCATAGGCCACTAACAGAGCAGTGAAACTGAACAATCACTGATAGCGGATCGTAGGAGGCCCAATAGGGGCCTGGGCATCCAAGGTAACCGGTGGTGATGCGGCCAAGCTGACTATAAAAGGCAGAGCTGCCACTGAATAAACTCAGTGTCGAATACACTCTACTGGTGCGTGTGTCTTTCTTCTCCTGCAGATTCGAGCTACAGCCTTAGGACTACAACCGAGAGCTATAACCTAGTTGTAGCCATAGCAATCTCACTATAACAGTAACAAAATAAATATTTCCATTTCAGATTCATGTGGAAAACCCAACCATGGCAAATGTAATCCACAGTCCAACATTACCAACAATTATCAGAGGGAAAAAATAGAAATTAATAAGTTTTGAGTCTTCCAAGTAAACACTTTGATGGATGTCAAAGTTTTATGTTGAAAAATCTCAATGGGAGGAAAGGCTCAAGAATGAAATAACACCCCTAATATTTAGTCAGACAGGATTCAAAAGAATGACATCCTTGGATTGAAAGATCAAGTTGGGCAGGTTTCTGAAGAGAAATCTTGACGGTCATTGGTTGGACTAACAGGACATCAGCATTGAGTGTCTCAAAGTGTATTGGCTGTTAATTGCGCTCATACCCCTAGAATGCTCTCTGGTCAATTCCCAACCAACCCCAAAAAAATAAGAGTGCAACTAGTGGCCAATAAGCCTGATCACGCTGATTATCCAAAGACTTGTAGAGAGAGTCAAAAATGTCTTGCACTTTAGCTGTGATTGCTTTCAGGGACCTTTTTAGTTGTAAAAACATCTAAGTTGCAGCAGATGATTTAAGTTGCTCTGATCAAATAGCACTGCTCCACAGTTTTTTGAGAGATAATTCACTTTATTGATTTAAGTGTGTCCTCTCCCATCACTGCATAAAACGAGGTCTGTGGTGACCAACATTGGGACAGATTACCTGCAGAGAGGTGGCTAATGTTCCTGGGAGTCTGATACAGGCTGAACTCGAGTCAGCTTCCATTCTGTGCCTAATAATTCTGGTCTAGCTCACATCCCAATTTTAATCACGGGCAACCAAGGACCAAACTCTGGAATTCACAGATTCCGAACATCCCTTCACTGTCTCACTGGCTTATAAAAATTCATATATCTAGAAGCAGGAATGATCATGCAACAGGAATCCTTATGGGAAAATAAATTCTTGTGCCAACTGGCAGCAATTACAGCTAACTGCTGTTTTTAGTCATTACTAGATATTGGTGCAAAGTCCCAGTGGAAGTTGTCATGAATGATTTTGTTTAACTGATTGAGTACATCTAGAATCAATGAAATACCATTAGCCAACTGACCCAAGGGGGGAAAAAGGTGATAAAATAATTTCATATCACTGTGAATAATCCTTTATAAAGACTTCAGTGGATCCCATTGGAAATGTCTGCTTAACTTTTTCCTTACGTGACTATTGCACTTGGAATATATTTAAGCTTTCTCATTAACTATTCACCATAATAATATGGAAGAAAATGTAGGGAAGGGCATTACATGACTTTTAGTTGGACAAAGAGCTATAATTAGTATATTATTTCAGGTCATGAAATAGAGTATGTGATATAAAATTGAAAGTATCCCGTCAGGATGTATCATTGAGTTGTACAGGAACTATTCTGTCCAACACGTCGAGAAGATTTGTTAATGTCACTCAGCTCATCAGAAAATACTCCCTCCATTCCATCCATCTACACCTCCCACTGCCTCATAAAAGCAGGCAAAATATTAGAGGACTCGTCCCACCCTGGATACCATCGTGAAATACCAATTTCAAGCTTCTTCCCTGCTAATATCAGACACCTGCAGGAATCTCACATGAGAGAGGTTTCCTTAATCCTTCCTACTTGATCCCTCTATAGCTCTGAACTCTGTACTGTGCTTTAATTTCTGTACTTGTGTATGGGTTGACTTGCTTGATAGCATTCAAAATAAACTATGCCTATTGTCCAACCAATGTGTTCAAGTTGATTTATGCTGGAATAATCATTGTGTTCTTTGGAGACAATCCTCTGAGATCAAGAAATGATTTGCTTCCCACTCTGTTTTGAGTTGACTCTTTTTTGAGATCAATGTTCCCTCTTGTTTACAGATGGAAAAGCAACTCTTTGACATAAGTTTGTGAGGAGATGATTTCTGTAGGGTTTCTTTGAACTTCTGATTCATGAACTCAGTGTTATCCTGAACACTTCTCCACTTTAAGTGATGATGGACTACTAATTGCAAGATGATAACTTTATTTGAATTTGTAATGGTGTATTAATGGCACACTATTATTTGTAAGATGTAAAACAATCTGAATGTTTAAGGGATTAAGCTCAAATCTGATTGTATAGCATTTTGTGTAACAAGCATCAAGTATCTTGTGAGTAGTAAATCTTCAAAAATTGAGAGAGAATGAGTCTTGATGAAGGGATCAAGTCCAAAATATTGACAGGCCATTTCTACCCATAGATGCTGAGTTCCTCCAGCCATGCATTGTTTGTTCAAGTCTCCAGCATCTGCAGTTTTTGTTTCCTTTGTGAGTGAATGTGGCCACTTTGTGAGTCAAATTTAAAACATGACTTTCATAATTTTAGTTTCTTCCTTCAGTTCCTTGCCTCCACTCTCTTCTGTACTTTTTCTTCATGCATTTTCACTTTACTTTCTATTTATTGTTGTGTAACTTGCATGTACTGTATTCTCATTCTTTAATTTAATTGTTTCTAGTGCATTGTGACCTGGAGTGCTACATGTTTCTATTTCCACAGATGCTGCCAACCAGCTGAGTTTTTACAGCATTTTGTTTTTATTTCAATATTTTGAACACCTGCAATTCATCTGATCTTCATTTACTTATTATTTAATTTTTCTCATGGTTATCTGAATCATTTCTAACCCTAACAACTTGTGTTAGAAGGTGCCTGATCCATCCTTGTGTTACTACCATTTCACATTCACGACTTACACTTTCTTGGTTGGCATTTGCCATGAGATATGCTGTGAACCACTCCACTCCGGCATGATCTGGAAGATTATCAAGACAAACAAGGGCACATCAATGAGTTATTGTCATATTCTTCAATTAAGGCAAGTACAATTACAATAGGCTTCCATTCCTTAAGAATGTTAATGCTTGTGGCACATCATTCATGTGGCACTGTTGTCCCAAATTATTTATCCTTCACTATATTTTGATATGATTACAGTGAGCTTTCAATGTTTTCCTCCACACTTTAGAAGAACAATACCTTTCTTTGATGAGCTTTGAACTACTAAATTATAATTCTGTCTCTAAGATGCATCTTTTAAATAAGATTTAATCACATTTACTCTAATGTTTCCAGTACTGTCACAAAAAATCTGCTTTCACAGAGATTTGGGGAGAAATCTGGAGAACAATTTATCAACCCCCAACCTGTACAAAAAGAGCAGGCTGCACCTGAACTGGAAATGGACCAATATGCTGATGTGCAGGTTTGCTAATGCTGTTGGGGAGGGTTTAAACCAGTTTGGCAGGGAGTTGGGAACCAGAATGTGAGTGCAGAGATTAAGGCAGGTCAAAAGACATGATGCTATGTGAGGAAGGACAGGCAGGGGACAAAACATAAATGTAGCCATTAAGAGGGTTTGGAATGTTTCTAATTCAATGCTAGGAGTATTGGGAATAATGAGGATGGACTTAGTTCCACATACTGATCCATGACCTATGATGTTGTGGCCATTGGCTGGAGGAAGGGCAGGATTGGCTGATGCAGGTACCAATGTTTAGGTGTTTTAAAAAGAATAGAATGGGAGGTAAGAGAGGAGGGAGGAGTAACATTACTGGTCAGGAGTAGTATCATGGCTATGGAAAGGGAGGAGGCTATAGAAGGAGTGTCTACTGAGTCGGTGTGGGTGGAAGTCAGAAATGGGAAGAGAGCAATTACTGTGCTAGGAATAACCTATAGGCCCCCAAATAGCCCTCGGGACATTGAGGAAGAGGTAAGCAGGCATATTTTGGAATGATGCAGGAAATACAGGGTTTTAGTTAATGGTGATTTCAACTTCCCCAATATTGACTGGCACCTCCTTACTGGATGGGGCGGAATTTGTCAGGCATGTCCAAGAAAGATTCTTAACACAGTAGGTGGAGCAGCCGATGAGAGGAGAGTCCATACTGGATCAAATTCTGGGTAATGAAACTGGTCAGTGGTGGACCTCTCGGTGGGGGAGCATTTAGCTGAGTGACCACAACTCCCTGAGCTTTAGCACAGCCATGAAAAAGGATAAAAGTAGACAAAATAGGAAAGTACTTATTTGGGGAAGGTCTAATTATGATGGGATGAGACAGGAACTAGCAAGAGTAAACTGGAAACAGATGTTCAAGGGTGAAAGCACAGAACTAATGTGGAGGATTTAGGGACCACTTGTGCTGGGTTCAGGATAGATTTGTCCCACTGGGACAAGGAAAAGGAAGCCATGGTTGGTGAAACAGGTGAGGCAGATAGTCAAGAGGAAGATATAGGAGGCAGAAAACAGGAATGACTCATGAGACGTATGTGGTAGCCAGAAAAGAGCTGAAGAAAGGATATGGGAGAGCTTGAAGCGGGCATGAGAAGGCCTTGGAATGTAGGATTAAGGAGAACCCCAAGGTGTTCTATGCATATGTGAAGAACAGAAGGTTGATGAGAATGAAGGAGGGGCCACTAAAGGATAATGGAGGCAACATGTGCCTGGAGGTGGAGGAGGATGAGGAGGTCCTAAATGAATACTTTGGTTCAGTATTCACAGGAGAAAAGGACCTTGATCAGAGTGAGGTCAAAATAGAACAGGTTTGTGTGCTGGACAGTGTTGAGATTAAGGAAGAGGAAGCGTTGGCTCTTCTTAAAAAGTTGAAGATTGATTAGTCCCCAAGACTGGACACGATATACCCCAGGAAGTGAGGGAAGAAATAGCTGGGGCAGTAGCTATGATGTTTGAATCTTCTTTGGTTGCAGGGGAGGTGGTGCCGGTGGATTGGAGAAAGGCAGATATAGTCCTCTTGCTTAAAAAAGTAAAGAGGGGAGAATCCTGGGAATTATAGCCCGGTGAGTCTTAAATCAGTGGAGTGCAAACTATTGCAGAGGATTCTTAAGAATAGGATCTATGAGCATTTGGCGAAATACAGTCTACTCAAGGATAGGCAGCATGGCTTTGTGAAGGGAAGGTTGTGCATCATGAGTTTTTTGGAGAAGGCAATAAAATAAATTGATGAGGGTAGAGTGGCAGATGTGGTCTTTGTAGATTTTAGTAAGGCATTTGACAAGGTCCCCTATGTGAGACTTATTCAGAAAGTCTTGAGGCATGGGATCCATGAAACCTTGACTGTGTGGATAAAAAGTTGGTTTGCAGATAAAAAGCAGAGTGTAGGAGAGCAAGGAAATTATTCTTCCTAGCAGTCAGTGACTAGTGGAGTACTGCAAGGATCTGTTCTGCATCTCTGCTCTTTGTGATTTTTATAAAATGACCTGGGTGGAGGTGGAAGGATAAGGAAGTAAGTTTGTAGATGGCACAAAGGTTGGAGGAGTTGTGGGTGGAGCTAAAGGTTGTCAAAGGTTGCAAAAGGATATAGACAGGATGCAGAGTTGGGCATAAAATTGGCAGATGGAGTTCAATCTGGATAAGTATGGGTTAATGCATTTTGGAAGGACAAATGAGAATGCTGAGTACAGGGCAAATGGTCTGTTACTCAAGAGTGTAGATGAAAAGAGGGACTTGGGGTCCAAATCCATACATCCCTCAAGGTAGCCACACAGGTTGATAGGATAGCTAAGAAGGCCTATGGGATGCTGGGATACATTAATAGGGGGGATTATGTTCAAGAGTAGAGAGGTCATGTTGCAACTCTACAAATCTCTGGTGAGACCACTCTTAGAGCATTGTGCTCAGTTCTGGTAACCTCATTATAGGAAGTATGTGGAAAATATGGAGAGGTTGCAAAGAAACATAGAAACATAGAAGATAGGAGCAGGAGTAGGTCATTCGACCCTTCGAGCATGCTCCGGCATTCAACGAGATCATGGCTGATCTTAAAGTTCAGTACCCCGTCCCCGCCTTCTCTCCCTAACCTTTAATACCCTTATACTGAAGAAATATATCTAATTCCCTCTTAAATATATTTAATGAACCTGCCTCTACTGCCCTCTGTGGCAATGAATTCCACAGATTCACCACCCTCTGGGTATAGAAATTCCTCCTCATCTCGGTCCTAAATGGTTTGCCTATTATCCTCAAACCATGGCCCCGGGTTCTGGATTTTCCCATCATTGGAAACATCCCATCTGCATCCATTCTGTCCAGTCCTGCCAGAATTTTATATGTCTCTATGAGATCCCCTCTCAATCTTCTAAACTCCAGGGAGTACAATCCCAATTTGCGCATTCTTTCCTCATAAGTCATTCCTGCCATTCCAGGTATCAGCTTGGTGAATCGCCTCTGCACTCCCTCCATTGCAAGAACATCCTTCCTTAGATAAGTGACCAAAACTGCACACAATACTCCAGGTGGGGTCTCACCAAGGTCCTGTACAGCTGCAGTAAGGTATTTTTGTTCCAATACTCGAGCCCTCTTGATATGAAGGCCAACATACCATTTGCCTTTTTAACCACCTGCTGTACCTGCATGCTCGCCTTCAGAGACTGATGTACAAGTACCCCTAGGTCTCTCTGCACTTCCCCAACTCTTAATCTATTGCCATTCAAATAGTAATCTTCCCTCCAGTTTGCATTACCAAAGTGGATAACCTCACATTTATCCACATTGTAGTGCATTTGCCATGTATCTGCCCAGTCCATCAATTTATCCAAATCACACTGGAGCTTCCTGACCCCCTCTTCCATGCACACCACCCCTCCTAGCTTAGTGTCATCTGCAAATTTGGAGATATTACATCCAATTCCCTCATCCAGATCATTAATGTAAATTGTGAACAGCTGGGGTCCCAGTACAGATCCCTGTGGTACCCCACTGGTCACCGCCTGCCACTCAGAAAATGAGCCATTTATCCCAACTCTCTGTCTTCTACCTAACAGCCAGTTCTCAATCCACATCAATACTTTGCCCCCAATCCCATGAGCCTTGATTTTGGAAGTCAATCGTTTATGCGGGACCTTATCGAAGGCCTTTTGGAAGTCCAGGTACACCACATCCACTGGCTCTCCCCCATCTATTTTACCTGTCACCATCTCAAAGAATAACAATAGATTTGTCAAGCACGATTTACCTTTTGTAAATCCATGTTGACTCCGTCCGATCCCTTCTCTGCTAGTCATATGCTCCGCTATTACATCCTTAATATGGATTCCATCATTTTGCCCACTACTGATGTAAGGCTCACAGGCCAATAATTCCCCGCTTTTTCTCTACCCCCCTTTTTAAATAGTGGGGTAACATTTGCTACCCTCCAATCCATGGGTACTGATCCTGAGTCTATCGAGTTCTGGAAAATAATTCTTAAAGCATCTGCTATTTGAATGGCCATTTCCTTGAGTACCCTAGGATGTAGATTATCAGGCCCTTGGGATTTATCTGCCTTCAATCCCATCAATTTCCCCAAGACCATGTCCTTAGAGATACTGATTTCTTTCAGTTCCTCCCTTGCATTAGTCTCTATGTTTCCCAACATCCTTGGGAGGTTATTTGTATCCTCTCTTGTAAAAACAGAACTAAAGTAAGAATTTAATTGGTCTGCCATTTCCTTATTCCCCATTATATATTCCCCTGATTCCGACTGCAAAGGACCTACTCTGGATTTCACCAATCTTTTCCTCTTGACATATTTATAAAAGCTTTTGCAGTCGGTTTTTATATTTGCCGCAAGCTTACTTTTATAATTTATTTTTGCTCTCTTGATTAATCCCTTTGTCCTCCTTTGTTGCATCTTGAACTGCTCCCAGTCTTCGGTTGCGGTACTTTTTTTTGGCCAATTGATATGCTCTCTCTTTGGACCCAATGCTGTCTCTAATTTCCCTTGTTATCCACGATTGAGTCACCTTTTTTGGTTTATTTTTATGCCAAACCGGTATAAACAATTTTTGCAATTTCTCCATTAGATCTGTGAATGCTTTCCATTGTCTATCCACAGTCAACTCCCCCATAAACACCACCCAATCAATCTTACTCAACTCCTGTCTCATACCATCATATGAGATTTAACAGGATTTTACCTGGATTGCAAAATAAGTATTATGAGGCAAGGTTAGCAGAGCTGGGACTTTTTTTCTCTGGAACATAGAAAGATGAGAAAGAAGATACTTAATAGAAGTCTACAAGATTAGGAGAGGCATAGATATGGTGGACAGCAAGCATTTCCCAGAGCAGGAATAGAAACCACAAGAGAACATATGTACAAAGTTTAGGGGAGACATCATGGATGTTTTTTTTTAATGCAGAAAGTTTGGGTGTCTGGAATCCCTTGCAGGGATAGTAATGGAGTCTGAAACATTATGGGCATTTAGGAGACTCCTAGACAAGGCACATGGATGGAAGAAAAATTAATGGTTATGGGGTAGGGAGGGTTTAGCAATTTTATTTTCAGGAATATATGGGTCAGCATAACATCGAGGGCTGAAAGGCCTAAATTATACTGTCCTATATTCTTCCCATTATAAAGTTGAGAAGTTTAAGCAATGTCTTGGATTGAGCTTAGCTGAAGTTAGAATACCGTGGAGAATCTCTGGTGAGCTGCAGTCACACTCCTTGCATACATGATCAAACACTAAAAGCTCAGGTGAGGTAGAGGGCATAAGGTAGCAAGTGACAACCTTCCCTGTTATTGGATTAATTGAAGTCTTGACCTGTTGGAGATCAGGGCATCATCCCCTCAGACAGATGCCTGCTGTAAGAACAGAAAGCAGGAGTTATAAATAGATGGGTCATTATTCTGATGGGAAAAGTCATGTGTAGTTAAGTGGTTCACTTAGTTTACTCTAATATTTTGTTTTATTGTTTATAATTATTTTCAAATGTTTTATTGAACATAATAGTCTCATTTATTAGACTTTACTGCTTATTTACTACTTTACTAGTCATTCTAATTATATCAAAAGCATGTGGAGATCGCTCCAATAAATTTAGCATCTGTTAAAGGGCTTCATTGTGAGATCTTGGCCCAATACCTCCAGATCGACTAGATGAGGATGAGTCCATCTCCAGCTTGTAAGCCTTTCGAAAAAAAATTGCAGACTTTGAATATCTTTTTTAAAGATGAAGGTAGATAAAGTTTTGATAAGCAAGAGGGTAAAAAGGTTGATAGAGAGGTGTAAAGACTGCAGACACTAGAAATGTGAGCAAAGAATTGCTGGATAAACTCAGCAAACCAGGAAGCATCCAGGAGTAGAAATGGTCAGTCAATATTTCTGGTCTGGACAGAAATTGAAAATAAGTGAACAGGGGTGATAATACATGAAGGAGGAATGAGGGGCAAAGAGGTGATAGGGCATTGAACAAAACTGTGTGTAGAATGACAAATAGAAGGAGAACCACCAGGAAGAGGGGTGGAGAAGAAAAGACAGAGAAAAAACAAGGTCAAAAGTTGACGACAGATAGATTTAATTGTGGAAAAGACAATGGAATTAGATCTCACAATCTTATTGACTGAGAGCAGGCTTAAGTTACCAAGTAGCCGACTCCTTCTCATTCATATATTCCTATGCTTATGTGACCTCCCCCCTCCCCTTCCACAACCACACAACAAATTTAGGCAATGGACTAGATCCAGAATAATCTAACTGTAAAGTTTATTCTTTATACCTGTCTTCCATAATAAATATATATTTTTTCTAATCAAGCTCAACTATCCCATAATATTAAGCAATATTAAGCACTCTTTGGACAATTTTTTTCTACAACAAATATGTAAACTTTCTCTACAGATACTTAAACAATGATTAATTGATAGTTAATTAATGAGCCTGCAACATTTTCTGTTCATTTGAATTGTCTTGAGGAATGCACTTCAACATGATCGATATACTGCCTAATTTATGAGGAGCCCCATCCTGGCTCTGACCAAGTCCCTTTGAAAATATATTTTTTTCAGAACCAGTCATGCTAAGGAAGACTTGTGACCTTGCTGTGATTTGATCCCTGAATTTCGCAGCCCATCTTTTCTCAATCTCTGCCCCATAGCACCATGGAGGACAGGGCTGCAGGCCTTGAATGCAAAACATGAGAAGCTGGAGAACTCAGTTGGTCAGGCAGCATCTCTGGAGAGAAATTTATCAGTCAATGTTTTGGATCCCTTTATTGAGACTAAAGTGGGGAGGAAAGCATTAAAAAAAGGGTGCTGGAGAGGAGCTAAATGGTGACTAGATCATAGCATCAGTTTTATACAGCATGGAAACAGCCATTCGGCCAACTTGCCAATGTCAACCAAGAAAGACAAGTAGGGGAAGAGATGCTGAAATGGAGGGGAAGGTTGAAGAAAAATTGAGTAGGTAAAGGATGGATAGAAAGAGATCAAAGTGGAGGTTACCCAAGAATGGAAGATACAAACTTATTTGCCAATGGTGGAACAATTACACTCAGAGTAGATTAAATAACTAGAATAAAAACAGCTCAGAGACCTTATGGGGTTGTTTGGTTGAATCATACATTCCATTAGTAGGTGTACATTTTAATGGAGTACTGAGAGAACAGCATACTATTGGCAGAGTTGTCTTCTAGCTAATTTGTGCGCAAACACTACAATGGCTCAGGGGTGGATGTATGGTTTCATTCCAAAAAGTATAAGTTGACCAACTGTCATCCTTCACCTAACATAATTAAAATGATGACTTGATCATTATCACATTCTTCTTTGTGGAGTTTTTTTTAAATTTACAGCACAGAAGCCAATTCTAGTACTTTAAAACTGTGCTCCCCAATTACTTCCAAATTATCTCTAAACCCATTCAAAGCTGGGAGGAATCCAGAGCACCCGGAGGAAACCCATGTAAGACACAGGGGGAACATACAAATGCTTAACAGGTAGCATCGGATTTGAACCCAGGTTGTTGGTACAGTTATTGCATCACTCTATCCGCTATGCCAACTGTGCCACCATTTTACATTATTTTTCAGATATATTTTCAAGATATTATGCAGCATATTTTATATGATACTTTTCCCTTGTAGCTTTGAAGATGCATGGCTAAATTTGTAAACCAAACTAAGAGTCATCAAACCATCACATGAACAATAATAGTTGAAACTCATCTGTGCATTTCTTATTGGAGCCAGGTCAAGAGATTATGTCTTTCCAGATGCTCCAGCTCAAAAATTCAGCCTGACACTTCCAGTGAAGTATACAGAGATTGCTGGAGATTTGGTCAAGCCATCTTTTCTTTCATGTGAATGCAGAAAAATCCTGTGATAATGTCTCAAAGAAAATCAGGTGATCTATTCATAATCATTTCTTGGTTACTACATCACATGACCCCAAGGGAAAGTCAGAGCAAGAGAGCATCGAATAAGGCCCTTTGTCTCAACTCATCCACAGTTACTAACTTGCGTAAAAGCTAGTCCTATTTGCCTTTATTTGATTGTATGCCTCTAAGCCTTTCCTATCCATGCTCAATCATAGATCTGTGAAATGGCTTCATGTTTTTTTTAAATCGGAGTGTTCGAGTAAAACTGGCTTCCCCTTTAAAGAAACCTTGTTTGAAATGTTGAAATATGTGTTTATTTTTAGAATGGTCCTCAGGTTTCTTGCTATCAACTTCTAGATTTGTATATGGGTAGCTGCATCAACACATTTATTTTATCTGTCATTTAACCAGCTATAAGATGCTTCAGGACATCGTGAGGGTGTGAAGGTTGCTATAGAAATTCAATTCTGTTTTTATTTCTGATTGTAGGATGTAACTTTTAACAAAGACATTTTGCATTCAAAATACCCTTGAACAGTCTGATGCATTAATCTATCAACAAACTAATAATAAATTAAAGCTTACAACATCTAGCTCAAAGCCAAAACCTGAGAAATTAATTGGAACGCGCAGACTGCATGATAATAAATAGCAGCAGTTATTGAAGGCCAACTATTTAAGGTTATAATTTAAAATGACCTCCAGATAATACTCAGTATTTGCTCAAACACTTGTGCTGAGCCTCACACCTTACCATCTTGAAATTCATGATACTCAATTATAACAAGCTCAAGACACATTTTAACACCTCATTACATTAATAACTTGGAAATAAATGAAATGAATGTACATCAAAAGGTGATAACTACCAGGAAAGTTTCAATCTTCAGCATTGTTACTTCTGGAATAGAAAGGCTGCAGTAACAGACTATAGAAAATTACAACATAGTGAAGGCCCTTCAGCACACAATGTTGTGCCAACCTATTTAAACGCTCTCCATGACAATCTAATTTTTCCCTCCCTCACACCCATAACCCTCCATTTCTCTTACATCCATTTGCCTATTTAAGAATTGTTTGAATGTATTAATCATATGCAGACCCTTCAGCTTACAATGTTGTTCCAATCTATACAAACACTCCATAATTTAACTCTTTCTTCCCTCAGAGTCGATCTTTTTCTTACACATTTGTGCCTGCTAGGAGTCTTTTAAATGTCTCAATTATAACAGCCTCAGCTACAACTCCCAGCAATACATTGTAAGCACCCACCACTCTCTATAAATAAACTTGCCTCTGTAGCAGCAGCTACACTGCTCCAGAAAGAACACACACAACCAGACGGGTTGAGCTCAGTGAGCAGACTAGTTTATTGCAGGCTGCTGGGCTGTACTCATACTCCCAGCCTGGACCTGGCTGAGAACCACGCTGGAGGGCGCTGACGTCACCTGGGCGTCACATTGTCCTCCAGCGCGGGTTTCTGAGCCCCGTGCTGGGAGGAAAACCCTCGACGGCGCCATTTTGGCCGGCTGCCCCACCACATGGCTTACAAGTGGGGCCGGTTCACCTGCCTAATGGTGAGCCGCCACACAGCACCCACCCACCACCCCCCCCCCGCCCCAGAACCGGCGCCAATGTCCTTTTTCACTGGGTGGCCTCGCTTCTTGGGCTGGGCTACGACCACAAGGTCACCTTTGGCTTCAGCCTGTCCACGGTATACAGCTCCCATCTGCCATCCTGGAGCAGCAGGTGAATGGACATTGGATGCCGCTGGCATTTTCTTCAGCCGCTTGCTCCACCCGACAGAACGCAAGTATAGTGCCTTCGACAACGAGTAACTGGGCATGTACCTGGTGGTGAAGCATTTCCACTATTTTTTGGAGGGGAGGACTTTTACCATCTTCACCGACCACAAACCCCTCACCCAGGCGCTCATGATGGCAAAGAATTCCTGGTCAGCCGCCAGCAGCATCACCTCTCCTTCATGTCGGAGTTTACCACCGACATTCGGCACAAGGTGGGGAAGGAAATGTGGTTGCCGATAAACTCTCATGACCGGCCACCTGTGCACTGACATGGAGCTGGAACACAGTACAACCCTGTACGACCCCTCGTACGGTCGCTGCAGAGATGCCGCGGTTGGGCCCCGCCGAATGAAAACGTACTCAGCGGAAAGCAGTTTGCCAGGAACGTGAGATGGGCGGGTACCATGCCTAGGTGGAGGTGGGGGTTTAAACGAGTCCAAGCGTGCTCTGCGATGAGGAAGTAGTTCATGTGGCGACCGCTGGGGATTGTAAAGTGCATTGATGAATTCACCAGGTAGTGCCAGCGGCGCACCATAGACCAGCTCAGCAGATGATGCCTGAAAATCTTCCTTGGGAGTGGTGCGGATGCCCAGGAGCACCCAAGGCAGTTCGTCCACCCAGTCGGGACCGGTGAGGCGGGTCATGAGTGCCAACTTAAGGTGGCAGTGCAGACGTTCGACCAGTCCATTGTCCTGTGGGTGGTAGGCTGTGGTGCGGTGAAGCTGTATCCCCAACCTGTTGGCGAGCTGTGTCCAGAGTGCAGATGTGAGCTGGGCACCCTGATTATTGGTGAGGTGACCCGGGACGCCGAACTGGGCGACTCAACCATGCAACGGTGCTTGGGAGCAGGAGTCGGTGGAGGCGTCTGGCATTGGGATTGCCTCAGGCCAGCTAGTGGTGTGGTCCACCATCATAAACAGGTAACGGTTGCCCCAGGAAATGGGTAAGGGCACGACGATGTCCACGTGAATGTGGCTGAACCGTTCCCGGATAGGTTCGAACTCCTGTACAGGTGCCCTGGTGTGCCAGTGCAGCTTGGATGTCTGGCAATGGGTGCATGTACTGGTCCAGCCAGCGATCTGCTTCTGCAGTCCATGCCATACAAACCTTTCTGCCACCATCTGGACAGTGGACCTGATGGATGGATGTTAAAGGTCGTGGATGTGACGGAAGACCTTCCTGCACCACTGCTGGGGAACCACTGGTTGTGAGGTGCCCATGGAGATATCACATAGGATGGTGCCTTCGCTGCTCGGAGTCGGGAGGTCTCAGAACTGCAGGCCCACGATGGCGATGAAGGCCCTCATCTCCTCATCAGACTTCTGGTACCGGGCAAGCTGGCCGAAGTCAAGGCCGGGCGTCAGTGTACAGATGGCCGGCCACGAGAGTGCATCAGCAACCACATTTCCTTCCCCACCTTGTGCCGAATGTCGGTGGTAAACTCTGACATGAAGGAGAGGTGATGCTGCTGGCAGCTGACCAGGGATCCTTTGCCATCACGAGCGCCTGGGTGAGGGGTTTGTGATCGGTGAAGATGGTAAAAGTCCTCCCCTCCAAAAAATAGTGGAAATGCTGCACCACCAGGTACATGCCCAGTTACTCGTGGTCGAAGGCACTATACTTGCGTTCCAGCAGGTGGACCAGGGGTAGCTGAAGAATGCCAGAGGTTTCCAATGTCCATTCACCTGCTGCTCCAGGATGGCACCGACAGCTATGACAGGGGCATCAACAGAGAGTGCCATATGCAAGTCGGTGTGCGGGTAGGCGAGCATGGTGGCCTCGAATGCATTGCAGGCTTCTGGGTTCCAAGCGAGCATTTTGTGCTTGGATGCATGAGGGCAAATAGTGGCTGCATGATGCGTGCAGCTCCCGGGATGAAGCGGTTGTAAATGTTGACCATACCTGCGAACTCCTGCAGCCTCTTGAGGCTGTCTGGGTGTGGGAACTCCCTGATAGTGGCGACCTTCGCAACGGCGGGCATGGCCCCTTCGGCCGTGATGGTATGGCCCAAGAACTGCATGGAGTCTTTCCCGAAATGGCACTTGGCCGGGTTGATGGTAAGGCTGAAATTGGGCAGCCGGGAGAAAAGGGCGCGAAGGTTGGTCTTGTGTTGTGCCTGGTCCTTGCTGGCGATGAGGATATCGGCCAAATAAATAAAGACGAAATCCAAGTCCCTGCCCACAGAGTCCATGAGGCACTGTAAGGTCTGAGTGGCGTTCTTGAGCCCGAACGGCATGCGCAGGAACTCGAACAAGCCAAAGGGGGAGATGATGGCTGACTTGGGTATGTCCTCAGGGTGCAGCGGGATCTGGTGATATCCACGGACCAGGTCAGCCTTGGAGAAAATCCTCGCACCGTGCAGGTTGGCCATAAAGTCTTGCATGTGAGGGATGGGATAACGGTCAGGAACTGTTGCCTCATTGAGCCGTCGATAGTCTCCGCAGAGATGCCAGCCGCCGGAGGCTTTTGGGACCAGGTGGAGCAGTGAGGTCCATGGGCTGTCAGACTGCCGAATGTTCCCCAGTTCCAACAGGTGCGAAAACACCTCCTTCACCACCTGGAGCTTGTCAGGTGGGAGCCGGCGTGCCTTGGCATAAACCGATGGGCCCTGGGTGGGGATGTGGTGGAACACCCTGTGGCACAGCAAGACAATGGAGAACTGTGGCTTGAGGAGTGTCGGGAACTTATCCAGGGTTAGTTGGAACTCATCTCTGGGCATGCTGATCGTGGCCATCTGCAGTTGCTCCGAGTGGGAGGCATCGAGGCAAATGGCCTGGAAGGTACAGGAGTCCTCTAGGCACCTACCTTGAATGTCCATTAGAATCCTGTGTACGAGAAGGAAGTCTGCACTCAGGATGGCAGTCGGGAGGACAACATGGTGAACCTCCACGCAAAATTTTGTTGGCTGATCTGGAAGAGGACTGCCTTTTCTCCATACGTCCAGATTGATGTTGCATTGGCCGAATGGAGGGGAGGTCCACAAGGTCAGTTCCTGGACTCAATGGCCGTGGCTGGGATGATGCTGATCTGGGCTCCAGTCTCAATGAGGAACCACAGGTCGCTGACTGAGTCCCACAGGTAGAAGAGGCTGTGTCCTTGGCTAGCCGCCGCAGCCATTAACAGCAGCTGGCTTGGTCATTTCTCTGGAATGATCAGGGTTGAAGACACACTTCTGAGCCTTGGCTCCCCACTGCTGGTGGTAGAAACAGAAGCCTGGAGTGGATGCTGTGGCCTTGGTTATGCTCCTGGGGGCCTCTGCAGGAGCTGGATGCTCTACCGCAGTGCTAGGGGCGGGCTTGGTGTGGTCGTGCCCGTGCCTCATTACCTGCTGGACCACTGAGCCCTCCAGGAATTGTGTGAGCCATAGCTCTTGTGCCTTCTGGGCGAACAGCAGCAGCCGGATGTCCACCGGCATATGGTCGATGAAAATGTGCTTGAAAAGTGGACAGTTGGTGTGCTCACCCATGAGTGCGAGCATCTCGTCCATCAGCTCCATCGGGGACCTGTCCACCAGGGTGATGAGGTGCAGCATCTGAGTGGCATGCTGGTGTCTGAATAGTCTGAGGGATCCATTAAGCACTCGCTTGATGGTCTCGTATTTGTCTTTGGCAGGTGGGTGCCCTGGTCCAGGGCAGCGACCACATGGCAGAATTTGGTTGTGTTGGAAGAAATCTGGCGAAGGTGAAACTGAGCCTCCACGAGCCCGAACCAGGTCTCCGGCTCCTGAACCCAGAATTCAGGCAGTTTCACGGCTATAGCCCTCATCCCAGGCTCGCTCATGATGGGTTCAAAGATGTTTGAACCATTCGGGGTCACCAATTGTAGCGGCAGCTACTCTGCTCCTTAAAGAACACACACAACCAGACGGGTTGAGCTCAGTGAGCAGACTCGTTTATTGCAGGCTGCTGGGCTGTACTTATAATACTCCCAACCCGCATCTGGCCGAGAACTGCGCTGGAGGGCGCTGATGTCACCCGGGCATCACGTGGTCCCCCAGCGTGGGTTTCTGAGCCCCATGCTTGGACGAAAGGAACACCCCCGATGGCGCCATTTTGGCCGACGGCCCCTCCGTTTGGCTTACAAGTGGGGCCAGTTCGCCTGTCTCGTGGTGAGCCGCCACACCTCTAACATTTCTAGTGGGAGAACAAGTTTAAAGAATTCAAAGAGTGACATGGGTGCATGCCTCAAATAGCCCAGACTCCACTGGCACACAACTTACAATTCATCCTCCAGTGTCACCCACAACTTGCAACCTGGAATGGAGCTTAGGGATGATTCCAAAGAGTAAAGAAAGCAAACTAACTCATGTGCAGGGTTTTATGTTGCAGGGTTTTATGTTGCAGGTAGGCTCATGTGACTTTAGGTGTGGAGGAGCACCAATTGGAAGTTGTCTTTACCCTGGCTGTGTCTGAGAATGATTGATCAGGGGGAGTGACTTTCAACCTACTTCCTGTCTGGGTGGTCAGATGACCCTCTAGGGTGCATATGAATACTGACCTTTGTCCTGATCAGCTTTCTATCCAACCTGAAGGATTAATCCTCCAGATTACAACATCTCTCCTAAACATTCCACCAATTATATTAAAAAAATATCCTCTGGTATTGCTATTGTTGACCCTTGAAATGTTATCTTTGACTCCAGTAAGATAGATAAGGAGAAGAATCTTGCTCTATAGTGGAGAAACTTTCATAATTACCCTTTATTTCAATGTACAAATTTCCAGCAGGACTTTGTCAACACATGGATGATGTATCTTTTGACGAAAGTGCCTCAAACCAAGGGTTACAACATCCAAGTAACAAGTCAGACATTCAATAAAGAGATGAAGAATTTCTTCACCCACATGCTGATGAATCTTTCCTTCACATCGGGCTGTGGGGATTTAGTCTCTGACAATGTTCATTGTAGGTTTTTGTACACTGAAGGTTCAAGTGATATGTGGCCAGTGAAGGAAAGTTGTGGAGGCAGAAGATCAGTGGTAATCTAATTGAATAGCAAAGCAAGTGAGGGAGATATGTGGTCAGAATCAGTGTCCTGCAATGTCAAATGGTCTCCAATAACTCCACAGGAATTTTTAATGGATTGCCTTTGGTCAGAGATTGAGATGATAATGTGGAAATTTCTCCCATAGGAACTGAGACAAAAAGAAAAAAAAAGTCACCCAAAGAAAACATTAGGTTATGTTACAGGTGGATGAATTTAGGCCTGTTTTCCTTGAAATTCAGAAGAATAAGGGTAGACTTATTCAAACATAATATACAAAGGGGACTTGACAGGGTCAATCTTGAGATGTTTTCAGTGGTGGGGAGTATTAAACAAGTGGATAGAGCTGAAAAATTAGGGAGTTGTTCATTTAAAACAAAGCTGCAGAGAAATTTCTTCTGTCAGGGTGTGGTGTATTTGGGAATTTTCTGCCCCTGAGGATGGTGGAGGCTGGATCACTTCAAGTTCAAGATTGTACAAGTACAACCCAACAAAAGAGTGTTCTCCGGTCCTCATCCAAAAACCTGCAAACATACAAACAGACATTACAAACATACAGGGAACTAATGCATTTGCAGTATGCATGTGTGTGTGTGTATATATATATATATATATATATATATATCTATATCTATCTCTCTCTCTCTCTCTCTCTCTCTCTCTCTCTCTATATATATATATATATATATAGAGAGAGAGAGAGAGAGAGAGAGAGAGAGAGAGAGGGAGAGAGAGAGAGAGAGAGAGAGAGAGAGAGAGAGATAAATATATATATATATATATATATATAAATAAAGAGGGCTATATGAGCAGTTTATATGAGGCAGTTTCACTGCCTGTGGGAAGAAGCTGATTTTCAACCTGGTGTTGCTTGCCCTGTTACTTGTATATCTCTTTCCCAATGCGAGTCGCTTGAAGATGCCTCATGTGGGGTGGTAGGGGTGAGACAAAAAGAAAAAAAAAGTCACCCAAAGACTTTAAAGACTTAATTAAAGATCATTATGACTTAACAAGCCTGCTTCAGAAAATGATCCTAATAGATGATGTCGATGGTGGGGAGGGAGACCCCAGTGAATCTCTCTGACACTCTTCTGATCCTGTATATTAATCTCCAATCCAATGCTCTACAGTAATCATATCTGTGATGTAGCTAGTCAGGATGCTCTCAACAGAGCTCCTATAGAAAGTTGACAATATATTGGCTGGTAGCCTTTCAAGTGCAGTCACCATTGTGCCTTCCTGACTAGTGAGATGTGGTTTATTGGTTGCGTCAGAGAAATGTCTGAAAGGTCAAAGAGTTGTGGGTATGGGAACTGGCACAGAGGAGCAGTCGAGGCCAGCATAAATCAGGCATGATCATATTGAATAGTGGGATAGTCTAGAGTGGCTGAATGGCCTACCACTACTATTTTTTCAGGTTATTAGGAGATAGATGCAGAATTAGGCTCTAGGCATAGACAAGGTCAACAAAGGGCCTTATTCAGTGCTGCAAACACTGAGAAATTAGAATAATTTTAAAATAAAAAGGTTATACAATCTTGTCTTAATCGTTTCATTTCAAACATTCTGATTGTTAATCTTTAGATTAATCAATTGTTACAGAACAAATGAACAATGCAGAAAATTTTCTTTAAGCTTTATGTATCTGTGTGTATAATGTAAAATAACTGGATGACAGAATTCTGGCCTTTTGTGCATCTCTCAATTTCCAGCACTGTTTTATCGATGACTGTGCTTTCACATCTGGACTGGATTTCACCAGCCTCACTGTTTCCCCAAACCATTGTGTTCCCATCCTTCAAGATCCAGTATTTCACCCAGACATTTGCAAACCTACCATATAGCTTGGTGTACAATTTTGGAAGGTAATATTTTTGAGAAGCACCTTGAGATATTTTACTGCATTAAAGATACTAGAGCAAGGCGACATGTTGAAACTGTTCATGTTAGAAAGTCTTGCAACAATGCAGCTAAAAAATAGTAAGTTGGTTGTTATGTCTCTGTGTTACTTGGGAGGCTTCTTAAATAACTTATAGATGCATGGTTCAAATTAAAAAAAGAGACTTTATTTACTGATGCTTTCCACCATCTCAGGAAACTGTAAACACACACACACACACACACACACACACACACACACACACACACACACACACACACACACACACACACACACACACACACACACACACACACACACCCCACAGTGGTGCACTACAGTTACTACAGTGAGAAAGGTGTATATTCCTAAGCGGTTACAAAATAATTCATATTATCTTGACTATATAACACCGGTGAACATAAACCCTGAAGACAAAACAGAACATATTGGAAATGTTCTGCATATTAGATAGCAAAGTGAAGGAGGATACAGAAGATAGAAGGATCAGAAGGGAGGAAGGAAAGGAGGAAGGAAAGAGATGTATGTTTCTGTTTTGGCCTCCATCGGTCTTGATCTACCATGGGTATTGTGCCTCTTGTAGTCACTGGTTTGTTTAGCAGCTTCGACTTTGGCTATGGAGGCTGATGCTGGAATGGCAGGCTCTGCTACAGTTCCTGCAAATATAGGGAATCATTGAATGGTCCGCTGTCTGCTGTGCTCTTCACAGCAGACAGCGGTTGCTTCAGTGGTTAAGTGATTGATCACGTGCATCAAACAGTTTTTAAGATCATTATTGTAATCTCAAGCATCATTCACAGATCCATTTGCTCTGAAGAATCATTCAACTAACTCTAATCTTTCACCTACATTGCTAAGCTTTGGGTACACTGCAGGAAATAAATAAAGTCAGCTGACTTGCACTATTGAAATTAAAGGACAACAGGCTTTGAGTCAGCAACATTAGTAATCAGTTGTTCAAGCTATTGACATGATTTGTGTTGTGGGAATAATCGACTTTATTCTTGGAACACACAGTAATTGCTGAAGTCTTCAGGTCTTTATGTAAACGGAGGTTTTGCCAAAGAGAATGAAAACTGTCTAAATGAATTTGGGTAATATGTATTCACTTAGACCTGCATTAGTAAAATACAAGCAACCCTTTATATTGCTAATATTATTGGACTTGTATTTAAAGTGTTTACTAGATTTTTGTAAACTGTCTGATTTTAAAAAGCAGCCTCTCATCTCTCCTTCAAGGGCATTTCAGATAACCTTCATCTTGCATGCTCTCTTCAGCATTAGAGAGTTTAGTTGGCTTGCTGCTTGCTATTCATGGACACCAAGAGTTATTCCTCTCGCATTTCTTCCAAGATATGAAATACGGAGCATTCTGCATCTGGAACTTTAAACAAAAATCTGGAAGAACTCAACAGTTCTTATAACTTCAGATCTAAAACATCCTACCTTTATCCCCCAACTTGACTCACGCTGCTGCGGAAATTCTTGCCTGTACCCTTTTCACCAGAGACCTGACTATGGTGTTTAAAACGATGCAAATCAAGGGAATCTATACACACACACATGCAGGGAAATGGGATTCACTGGTAGTGTGTTGTGCTGATGGCTGGCTCCGCCTCTTGGCTCCTCCCCCATCTGTTCACATCTAATCCTTGTCTCCCGCCAAAACCCAGAACCCTTCTGAAGTCTATTGTGAACCCTACCCTTAGTTATAAGCTAATGAAAGTGTTTGTTCTCCCTCCATTCGTGAGACCTTTTATTCACGCTACAATTTTATTAGCTTATTCCCAAAAGATGGAAGTGCTACTCAAGCCTGGTGTGCAGGGGACCCTCTGTCCCCCAATGCGGCTGAGGAGTTCACATACTAGCTAGACTGCTTCCAGGCCTACCTGAATGTGACCAGAGACATCTTCTACCAATAAACTCAGGAGGTCAGCACTCGTTTCGAGGGTAGGAACGAAAGGGTATGTAGTCATCAGGGACTGCACCACATAAGACGTGGCCATCGAGGCTTTGAAGGCTCAGTTCCTCAAGGCACCAACTTGCACTACATCGAAAACAGCCAGGAGAGACCATCAGTGATTACCTGCTGGGTCTCTGGATGCTTGCCAAGAAGTGCAGGTACAAAGTGACTATGGGCCATGTTCATGAAGAAGAACAGATCTGGGACACTTTAGTTGTGGGGGTCCACTCGAGGTACATGAGGCAGCAACTACTCAAGTTGGGTAAGAAGGACCTGGCTAGCCATGTTGAACCGGCCAAATCATTGGAACAGGTCAAGCTCGCAAATGATGACCTCAAAGCCAGAGAGCTCGCTCACCCAGGTGACCCCTTCTAAGGACCAGCTGCTCCCACGACCCCAGCCCTAATGGCTGCTGCTTCCCATGCTAGGGAGGGCTTTTTCTGCAGCAAGAGCCAGCATCCCTGATCTCGTTGCCCAGCTAAAGACACAGTGTGTTCCAGCTGTGGCAAGAAAGAACATTGGGCAAGGGTTTGCTGCGTGAAGGGAAGCCTGAGGAGTCCACGGTCTGTGCCGCTCCTGGATCTGACTCCTTACCCAAGCTCTCTGCCCCAAATTCACCCAAAACCACTTGCTGCACTAGACACCGATAGAGGCTGGCAGTGGAAGTGAGGAAATGGAGCAAAAAGGCTCAATGGCCATCTTCCTGCAACCCAAATTCAAACTTGGTGTCATCATCATTGGAAGTAGAAGGAGGACGGCCATCTTGCCGCGCCACGAGGTTGACGCCATCTTACCCACGCAAGGCAACCTAGGTCAGCAGGGAACATTCAAGTGAGGAGTATGGAGACTCTGGGCTTAATAGTCCTAGATCATGACAGACTTCACCAGATCAGCAACTCCATAGTGAGTGTGAAGGCAATCAGACATTCCACTAAATGCCTAATCGACACAGGGTCTACTGTAAGTTCCATAGACTCACGGACTGTGCAAGAGAACAACCTAAAGATGTATCCTTCCAATTATCGCATATTGCTCGCATCTCATTTGCATTCTACGCAAGTTTAATAACACTGTATAGTAAATCTGTCATTTGAAGGGGGGGGGAATTCTTTAAATTTCATTTGTATATACTTTGTATACACAAAGGAGGAAAAACCCAATACCCAACCCCAACCAACCAATTTTCCCCTGCAATCGCTGCAACCGTGTCTGCCTGTCCTGCATTGGACTTCTCAACCACAAACGAGCCTGCAGCTGACGTGGACATTTACCCCCTCCATAAATCTTCGTCCGCGAAGCCAAGCCAAAGATACTGGATGAATTTTGTGTTCCAGTGTTGTTGTGTCTGGACTTCCTGTGTCATCTTAAAAACATGACCTTGGAGTATTCTGGTCTCCTCCCCCCATAATGGTTTGGAACAGAGGGCTTCTAAAATCAGAACCCATATGCAGCCTCTCCACACTGAATATTGACCCACCTCTCTTCCCAAATCTGTCCTCGGACTGCAAACCTATTGCTACCAAGAGCAGGAGGTACAGTACAGCAGACCAAGATTTCATAAAATCTGAGACACAATGTCTGCTCGACGAAGGTATCATCAAATCTAGCACCAGCCCATGGAGAGTGCAAGTGGTAGTGGTAAAAAGGGAAAACAAGTCCAGGCTAGTAAATGACTATAGCCATACTATAAATTGGTGCACACTCCTGGACACACACCCTCTCCCTCGAATTTCAGACATCATGAATGATATTGTGAAGTATCGAGTCTATTTGACCATTGACCTGAAAGCTGCTTATCACCAGCTGCTAATCCATTCCAAGGACCACCAATATAGGGCATTTGAGGCTAACGGTCACCTGTATCAATTCCAGAGGGTCCCTTTCTGTATTACAATGGGGTTTCTATCTTCCAGAGCCAGATGGACAGAATGGTGGATGAGTATGGGTTGAAGGCTACCTTCCTCTACCTCAATAACATCACCATCTGTATCCATACCTTGGAAGACATGATGCTAACCTCCAGAATTTTTCTCCACAAGGCGAAAGCCCTGAACCTCACTTATAACTCTAACAAGCGCATGTTCAGGACTAAACATCCGGTTATCCTTGGCTACGTGGTGGAGAATAGGATCATTGGTCCCGATCCTGATGGGATGAAACCCCTGTTAGAACACCCCATCCCCAGGACCACCAAGGCTTTGAGGAGATGCCTGGGGTTTTTCTTATATTATGCCCAGTGCAATCCCACAATACTCTGATTAATTTTGCCCTCTCTTAAAAGCCACTAATTTCCCCCTCTCGACTGAAGCCCAAACAGCTTTTAATTACCTCCGGAATCACACTGTGAAAGCCACCATCCATGCGGTGGATGAGAATGTACTTTTCCAAGTGGAAAGTAACGGTTCGGACATAGCCCTGGTCGCTATCCTCAACCAGGCCGGCAGGCTAGTTGCATTTTTTTCTCGGACGTATCAAGGCCATGTGCTCCGGAACTCCTCTGTGGAAAAGGAGGCTTAAGCCATTGTAGAAGCCATAAGGCACTGGAGACACTACCTGGATGGTAGAAGATTTACACTCCTCATTGACTAGCGCTCTGTTGCATTCATGTTCAATAATGTCAAGAGCGGCAAAATCAAAAATGACAAGATTGCTAGGAGGAGGATCAGACATTGTCTATCGGCCAGGAGCCCTTAATGATCCTCCAGATGCCTTATCCAGAGGAAGCTTTGCCTCTGCACACATCAGCCAACTACAGTTTCTGAATAATGAGCTCTGCCATCCAAGGGTCACCCGCATGGTTCATTTTGTCAAGGGACCCAATCTGCCCTACTCCATGGAAGACGTCAGGGAAATGATCAGGTCTTGCCAGATCTATGCTGAGTGTAAGCCACACTTCTACCGCCCTGCAAAAGCACACTTGATCAAGTCATCCAGGCACTTCGAACTGCTCAGTATCGATTGTAAGGGACCTCTCCCCTCTCAAATGGCAACACTTTCTTCCTCTCTGTCATTGATGAGTACTCCCACTTCCCGTTCACCATTCCATGTCCAGACATGTCCACTTAGTAGTCATAAAGGCCCTAGATTCCATTTTCACCCTGTTTGGGTATCCCACCTACATTCATAGGAACCAGAGCTCATCCTTTATTAATGATGATCTACATCAGTACCTTTTGGCAAGGTAGCATCTAGCTACAGAGGAATGGACAGGTTGAAAAGGAGAACACCGTGGCTTGGAAGGCTGTCAAACTGGCTCTGAAGTCAAAAGGCCTTCCAGACTCACACTGGCAGGAAGTCCTTCCTATGGTGCTCCATTCCATTCGGTCGCTCTATGTACCACGTCCAATGCTACTCCGCACAAGCTCCTCCTCAATTTTGAAAGAAGGTCGACATTGGGAGCTACCCTCCCAACCTGTTTCATCACTCCTGGTCCAGTCCTTCTCAGGAAGCAATCGAGGAAAGCAAGACCGACCCCCTGGTGGAAAGGGTGAAACTGTTCCATGCCAATCCCACGTACGCCTATGTGGAGTTTCCAGGTGACAGGGAGGACACCATCTCCATCAGGAACTTGTCACCTGCCAGAACAGAGGGTCCATTGCCTCTATGGCCCTACGAGCCACAGAGCTCATTCTCGCTACCCCGTCAGGGACTCAGGGGATCCGGTTCAGGAAGAAAGTGCCTCCCCCTCCATCATTGAGCCAGAAACTCAGCCCGCCTGGCCTCCCTCACAAGGGGACTAGGAGACGCAAGAATTCCAAGTCCCCCCAGTGGTTAGGTGCTCCACCAAGATCTCCATACTCCTGGACCGTTAAAATTTGGAAATTTGTAAAATAACTGTTTATTTTTCAACGTTGTTTTTTCAGAATCTATGCTTTCTGTCTTCATTCACAGGTGGAAGGAGTGAATACTGTGTACGGGGATTCACTGGTAGTGTGTTGTGCTGATGGCTGTCTCCACCTCCCAGCTCTGCCCTCATCTGCTCACATATAACCCACCTAATTCCAGAACCCTTCTGAAGTCTACTGTGAGACCCAACCCATAGTTATAAGCTAATAAAAGCGTTGTTCTCCCTCTGGTCATGAGAGCTTTTATTCATGCTACAACACACAAGTGCCTTCCATATGGTGGATGAAGCACATTATCAAACTCAATGACAAAACCTCACAGTTCCACCCCCCACTGACCAAACAGGGTTGTGTAAGCAGGATGCAGTGGGAACTGCTCCCCAGTGTGACAGTGGAGGGAAGAGAAATAAAATTGTCTGTTCACTGAATCACAAGCCTGTTTTTTTCCGACTTAGCTGGCATACGTGTGCACCTTTACCACCAACATCTGCAAGCTGGCAGTTCTAAGTCATCCATAAGGTACCAAAGACCTCTCTTGACTCATACATCCCATGCCTTGGCTTCTCATTTGTGCCCTCCCTCGACACAGAGTGCAGATGCCCATTGCTGTGCTATTAGATGGTGACGCAGGAGACTGGCGGCAGGTGTGCAACCAGGATGTACCCATATTCTCGTGTGAGTGCTCGCATTCCCTTTAAATGGTTTCCACATATGCCTTTATTGGTTCTCTGTAATGACTGCCAAGAGGAGTAGGAACTGAAAGTTGGCCGAATTAGTAGCTTTTAAATAAAGGTTCCTGAAGTACCCACCCTGTGAGGATTTAGTTCCTAATATTGGGGAGGACTGGAGGGATTCTGTCATTACCGAGTAGTATAATATTTCCTGTTAGGTGATGATCTGTAACATTGTAATTAAAAACTGAAACTACAATTTCCTGAGAGTGTGCTGAGAAACATTAGTGAAGAGTGAATACCATGTTCAGGGTTCAATAAAAAGGTTCATTACAAAGGCTGTAATTGAAAGGTGCATGACAAAAGTTGTGAAAATTGTTAAGCTAGAATTTCCTGTGAGAACGTGTCCATGGCAATAGCTCTCTTTGGCTTCTAGTTTTCTGCATAGTTCATGACAACAGCTCCTGCTGCTTACGTGAGCTGCTGCTAATGGCTAGAATCAGTGATGGGATCATAGCAGTCTCTTTTGATGAGCATTTCGTAGACCCTCTCATTGAGAAGAGGAGCAGTTTGAATGGTAATATTTTCCTGTTGTTGGGGGGTGAGGGGTGTGCAGGTGTTTGGGAGAGCTCACAAGATAGGGACTACCTCCGATTGGGGAGGGCCAGAGGAGAGGCTGGTCCAGGTGGGAGTGAGCGGTGCATGGAATGCTCCACACCCACAGAGATTCCCCCTGCAATGATCTCTCCAGAGAGCAGACATCTCTGAGTCACCAAAAGGGATTAGTCACCGAACTTCATGTCAGCCCGACAAACTTGACCAGGTGCTCCTGCTCCTTGTACTCTGATCCCTCCAGGAGGGTAATGGCTTCCCGGACAGTTTTTGCAGTTGCCAGTCCCATAAGAGGCAAGACCACTCCTCTATGGTCGGGGCATGAGATGGTGACTAAGTTGCCCCCCAAGGCACCAGCCACCTAAGTGCTCCCTGAGAAGTTGTGCTTGCAGGCACCTCTAAGGATACCCATGTTTAGTTCCCACTCCCTAACAATCTATGTCCATATGCCAATGGTGTGCCACTGGGGCCATCCATGTAGGCCCCATTCTAGCAGTGAAGGGGACCTGGCTTGCACTGCAATCACTACCCATTCCCATAGGGTGGTACTATCATTGACCCCTTCTGGTGGCACCCACAAGACATTGCCAATCATCTGTTGTTTAGACAGATGGCCCAGGGTGTTTGATTCCCAATAAGGGAGGTGGACATGGGGGGTTTGGCCTAGCTGCTAGTGGTATTGCCTACTTATCTCCTTGGTGGAGTAGCCCTGGGTCTCCATTAGTTCACAGTGACCACCCGAGCTCCCCCCATTTTCTGCTTCCTCGACATTTTGAATGGTCGATGGTACCCTTGTGGCAGACCTAAGACTGCGTGGTCACTAGAAAATGGCTTGGATTTTGACTGGGTCAAGCTGCAAGCTAGACCAGTGAGTTGTTTGCAGCTGTTGTGTTTCAATCAGCTTGGAAGCTGCCTCCATGACTTTAATTTCTAGGTTCCTCCATAATCCACACATATACACATATTTTACCCCCCTCTGACTGTGTAACTTGCTTTAGCCCCAGAACCCTCCAAAAACCCTCTGACATTGCAGTGGCTTCGAGAAGAGGGAGTTGCCTTCTTGAGTTGCTTCAGTCTGGGAAGGAGTTCTAGGACTTGCTTAGCCTGAAAGGACTGGTGATATATTACTTTAATAAATGGACTACAGAAATATACTATTCTGTGCTTATGAGCATCTCCATAGCTCAGCAGTAGAGCACTGGTCTTGTAAATCAGGGGTTGTGAGTTCATTCCTTGCTGAGGCTGAGGCCTCATTTCAGTGAGGGATGTTGGACAAAATGGTGACTCTCTGACTTCCCTATGGTAGACAAAGTTAAAGAATTTTCATGTATGTTACATTCTAAATGTGGTATCTCATGACAATAATGGAACCTTTACTGAGAATATTAACATTAAGTGCTAATAATGCAGCAATTGCATTTAAGGGAAGAACTGGAGGCCGTAATTGGTTGGACATAGATACTTGGGACCTGAGGAATAAAATAAGCAGAGAAAAGGCATATATTTTGTGACCACATTTGGGTTTTAAATGATCATATTTTGGAGTGAAAGGATGGTAAAATAGGCATACCTTTAGCATTGGTTAAATAGCATTAAAAATGTAAAGAAATGAGTCATGAATGAGCTTGGAGAATAATTTTAACCCAACCCTGCCATCAGGGAGCTGACGTGAGTAATCAGTTTTGAATCTCTTGACTTACTGGAACTTTGTTAAAGTGAGCAGAGAAAAAGTATCAGGTATAAGTTCAAGGTAACTCTAGATCTAGTAATTGCCCAACCTGCTGCGCATAAAAATGATTCCCATCCTGCACTGCTCTTGCACCAAGAGAATTATTGAAGCTGATGTTATCTTTAATTTATAATACAAAAGAGGAAAACTACATTCGAGGATTCCATGTCATAACATGCAGCATCAACTCACAAGAAACAATTTTTTATCAAAAGAAAACGTGTTTCTGAAGACCTTTCACATTCTCTTTGGGACAAGCCATAGTCCATCCGATGAGAGCATTTTGGAAATACTGTAACCATTATAATGTCAGAAACACGGCACAGCAAATTTCCATTAAATAACAACGCAATACAGAATGAATCATCTGCTTTTGTGTTGAGCAATAAATACTGGCCAATGAATCAAAGAGAATTCCCAGCTAGAGTGGCAGTGTGATTTTATTATGTTCATCTGAGACTGCAGGAAAATCTCATTTCAATCTCCTCTTCAGCAAGGCAGGAGAGGGAGAGGGAATGTTTTCCATAATATTGAAAGAGTGCAGAGAAAAATTTACAAGGATGTTGCTGGGGCTTGAAGAAGTGAGTTATCGATCAAATTTTAATAGGCTAGGGCTTTATTCCTTGGACCATCAGAAAATGGGGGGAGATTTGACAGAGCCTTACAGAATTATGAGGTTATAGGAAGGGTAAATTCAAGCAGACATTTGCAACTGAAGCTGAGCAAGACAAGAACTAGGATAAATGGGGTCAGGGTGAAAAGTGAAATGTTTAAGGGGAACATTGGGTGAACCTATTTGATGGTGGTGAGAGAGTGGAAAGAGCTATCAGTGGAAATGGTGGATATGAATTTGATTTCAATACTGAAGAGAAATTTGGAGAGGTACTTGGATGGGAAGGGGATGCAGGTCTATGGTCCAGGTTCAGGTCGATAAGATGAAGCAGAAAAATAGTTCAGAACAAATCAGTTGGACCAAAGGTCTCTTTCTGTGCTGTAGTGTTCTCACTGACAAGCTGAACGAACAATCTTGTCCGCATGTTCTTCAGTACTTTAAAATCTTTTTCTCTGACTGAGAATGAAATAACACCATGCAAGAACATTTTAATGCAAGGTATATTATAATTCAATTAGTCATTCACAGTAATGAATTGTGCTTATTTTACTTTCATTTAGACAGAATATAGTACATTAACACTTGATGAAAGGGTGACTTTAGAGGAAGGTTTACATTGTGGAAAGATTTGGTGTGAGTATTGATTAGACCATGAAAATCTTCCATTATTGCGAACTTGCTGTCAGCACAGCTAATCAAATCCTAGGATCTATCTCAAGGGCATTAGACGTAAAACTATTCTAATCTTGCTGTGGTGCTGTGCTTGGAATACAGTTTTCACTCTGATGACTAATACAGAGTTTGGATGGGATAGAATGGACATTTTTAACTGCTATATCAAGGAGCAGGTAGAATCAACAGGGTGTCCCATTGACAAATCTTCACTGCCAAAGATGGAGAAATTATGGCAAGAACAAGAAAAATGTCCTTTGTATTGCAATGATGAATTTAAAATATATATATTTTTGAGTCAATACCAAAGGAGCTCATCTTGGAAATAGCGCTAGATATCCCATGGGCCTTCTCATTATCCATAACCACATCTGATTATCCTATGCTCACCTGAATATTCCATGCGCACACTCACTGACTGCACAGCAATCCTAATCAATAATCTTTCAATCAGAACACATTCATAACACTCAATATTCATAAACTCCACTGCACCCTCACCAATTAGAACCATTGCAAACTTCAATCCCACACCCCCATTCAACTTCTGCAGACAACCAATCATTGCTCTACATTCACTGAAACCTTTTGCTTTCTTCAGTAGTAACAGATGCTCCATGATGAGAAGTCACAGATATTACATGGGCAGGTGAGGTGAGCCATCATGATCACACTTGTTTGTTAAACTTTGGCCCATATTAACACCAAACCAATCGAAGCTGAATGCATTCTTTGCTACCTGTGCAGAAATCAATGACACCCTCGTTTCATGGGATTTTGTCTATAGTGGCAGAGGGGAAAGAGCACAGGATCATCAGATCAGACCAAGGCCAAGCTAAACACACTCATGTTAGAAACACTAAAAGAAAAAAATAGTGGCAGGAGTTCACCATTCAGCCACTTGTGCCTCGTCCCAAGTCACAAAATTTCAGCTGATCATTTATTTCAGCACCATTTTTCTGCACTAATCCCAATAAAATTTGAAAATCTATCTTGAATATTTTCAGTAACAGAATTTTTAAAAATCACACTCTGAGTGCAGAAATGTCCTCTCCACTCTGTCCTGAGTGACCTCTACACTTTTATTTTGAGGCTGCAATCCTAGTACTGGTGAGAGGAATGTCATCTCTGCACCAACCCTCTAAGAATTTTGTATGTTGAAAACAAACACATAATTGAAGCGATCAAACTGGTGGACCTTCACTGTGGTACCTGCCTATATTTTGTTCATACCTTGATGAAGAGCTCAAACCCAAAACATATCTTTATTGTTCCTAAATAAAATAAAATGTTTGACCTGCTGAGTGTCTCCAGCTTTATGTTTTTAATTCATTTTGGTAAAAATCCTTTCTCAGTGCAAATCCTGACTCAGTACAGTCCCTGTGTCAGTATAGCTTTATCTCAGCACCACCCCTTTCCCAGCACACCTGTATCGTCTCAGAGCAGCCCTATCTCAGTTCAGCACCTGGCTCAGCACAGCCACCATCTCAAAGCAGCCCGTCTCAGTACAGCCAAGATATCAGTATATCCCACATCCCAGTACAGCTCTGTCTCTGTCCCTTTTCAGTTCAGCACTTGCCTCATTACAGGTCCATCTCAGAACATCTCCATCTCAGTACATTCCATGACTCAGTACAGCCCCTGTCTCAGTACAGCCCCTGTCTCAGTTCAGCCCCTGTCTTAAACCAGCCAACATCTCAGTGCAGCCACCATCTCAGTTCAGTCCCTGTCTCAGTATAGCCACCATATCAGTATTATCAAAAATTAGGTGTGAACATTGCTTTATTTTCCGACAGTTCTCCTAACTAGTGTATGAAAAACACTCCAGGGCAAATATTCATATTGAATTGAGTTTATCAAGCAAAGCCAACTTAGACCTGAATTCTAAATTTTATAATTGCCATTCCCATCTTGTTCTGTAATATCTATTTTGTAAATGTTTAGTAATTTTCACACCTCTGAGTGCTAACTGGTAATGTCAGAGTTCTCTCAGAGCCACCGATTGAAATGATGTGTTCATCTCTGAGGGCATGGCAGGTTATTAGCTAACTGTTTAATCCTAATTTGTGAGCAGACAATAAGGTGACTCAGGAATATTAATACAATAATTAAACAAGGATTTTCAGGTCATTTAATTTAAAATCATGAATCCTGTGGAATAATCCAACTGACACAAGAATTGTCATGGGAATATTTTGAACAATTTCTTTCAAGTGATCTGTAGTGGATGAATTTAGAAACACAGAGCATTCAATTTAAAATTACAGTTTTCCACTTCATCCTGAGAGGAGTTTTTATTTTGTCTTGCTTACCACCTGCCTCTATTTCCTCATTTTGATCAGGCTGCACCATTTATTTTCAGGGCTAATCTGATGGTGTAGGTCAGAGGAGTGTTTATCTTATTTCACTGATTAATTCCAGGACTCATAATCATCAGTCTATTCTGGGTGAATTGTATTGAATGCTTGATTTTCAAAAGTAGAGCAACAAAGCAGATACAATTTGTAACAAGTGGCACATGTAATTGTTTTAGTATGGATTTGTTTTTTTCTCTATGACTTCATTGCTGACTACAAAATAAAGGGCAAGAAAGTGAGGGGGTGTATCTAGGCCAATCTTGCAATTGAGGTTAATATCAAATGTCTAATTATCCACAAAGTTCCTACATCACAAAATTGATTCACACCATGCCTATTCCATTGAATGTCCTGACATCAAGAAAGAGACTTTGGACATGTACGTTTTTTTTTTCTCCTTTTGGTCTTAAAAAATGTTTTGTCTCTGTTGTTGATCCAACATTATGTTTCACCAATAAAATACATAATTTCCAAGATGTTTGGTTCAACAGCATATTTCAAGAAAGCAGGAAAGTAAAAGAAAAAGGAAGGGAGAAAAGAGAGAAAGAAGGAGTAACAGATTAATTTCTATTTCTTGAATTCCACTTTCTACTTTAGGAAATCCCAAATTACTTTGCAACAAGGAAATACTTTGAATGTGTAGTCACTAATGCCATGTACAAACTAAGCAGTTGATTTGCACACTGCAAGCTAATGCCAACAGAAATGAAACAAGTCATCAAATGCTTTGTTATCAGTAATGTTGATTGATGGATAGATCCAAATCGCTGGAGTCTCAGTGTGATGCAGGTCGGAAACATCCCTTCGCACTGTGCTTACCTTTGAGACAATGCTGACCACCAAGCATCAATTTTTTAGTTCTTCTCACACTCCCCTAAACTTCTGCTATTTTCCTACACACTGGTGGCAATTTACATGAACTTACCAACAGCATGTCCTTTGGATGTGGGGATAAAGGGAATGTGCAAACTCCCCCACAGCTCTGTAGATCAGGATTGAACGTTAGACACTGGAGCTGTGAGGCAGCAGGTCAACCAACTGCACCACTCTGCCATCGTCTTCTTCAAAAGAATGGCTGTGGGATATTTGTCCATCTGACAGAGAAGATGAGACTTAATTTTAATTCCCCATCTAAGATAAAACACTGCCAAAAATCTAACGTTCTCTCACTATCTCAGAGGAGAGACAGTGTTGTGCTTTAAAGATAGGTGTAGAATAGCTATTCTAAACCTTTCTTCGGCTATGGTCTGCACACACCCTCCCCCCCACCGCCCCTTCCCTGTGAGGAGTTAGGTTTTGGTATCTTCCATATATAAACTATATATACTAAGGATATAAAACAAACATAAAAAAGCTGAGGTGAAAATAAAACAGTGCTTTTTCTTAAATGTGCTGTGGTCCTCAGAGGGTCAGCAAGATCCCCACTGAGAATGGCTGGTGTGGAGAATGAATGAATGAATGAGTGGCTCATGATCATATATGTACTTACTTGCTGCAAGTTCCCAGATGCATCAAACACACAACAATTTAAGAATAATTAAGACATCAGATGAGAAAAAGGGATAATAAATAAGGAACAGAAAAATAAAATATGTATAGTGGTGTAAAAACAATTATGTTTTTTTACATATAACTTACAGTTTTTTTTCCATCGGCAATTATCACACCTAACTTTTGGAGTGGCCATTTACACTGGAATGACCAGAATGCCAAAAATTCAGATCTCACTGCATGTTTACACTAAATAGCCGAGGTGCGGTATTTTTGTTTGAAGTGGGACACCGCTGCATCGATGTTGACAGTGACGTATAACCTACGTGTGAAGTACAATGTTGCCCATCATCGATAATGTTCCATTGTTGCTGTCAAATGCCTGCAGTTGTGTTTAGACTGCAGTGTTCTGTGAAATTCCCTGGGGGTCCAAGAGGTAAAATATCAGAACAATATTTTACCTCCAGGACCTTTTACACAGACTACATTCCAGAACATTGGGAACAGTTTTCTGGAACACAACAGCTGTGTAATAACAGAAATGTTTTGTCTGTCTTTCAGTTAGATTGTTGATGGTCTTGTATTAGTATTAGTATTATAATTAGGGTGATACAGGGAGGTTTAAGAGCCAGAGAGCTATTGAGAGAAAAAAATCTTCTTGAACGTAAAGGTGCCAGACGTCAGTCTTTTGCATTTATGTAGAACATAACCAGAAACATTGTACTGAGGAAAAGAGAAAGAAAAACAGCATCAATAATTTATTTTTAGGAAAGAACAAGGAATTACAAAAATACAAAACAGATCATTTGTCCCAAATGTTCTGCACTGATATCCCATAAACTGTCTTTTCCATTAGACATCTGTAATGCAACTGATTGCACTTGTGAGGAGTACAAACTCACTTTTAATAGCTTACAATCAATGGCCGGTAGATACAATGGTCCTCAGATGAATCTGAAGTAAGGCGGGTAAACCAGGATTTATATTGGGGTAGGTGAGGGTGGAGTCAAGGGAGGAACCAGCCATCAGATCAATGCACAGACAGTGAATTCCAGTTCACTGCATTCACCCTCTTCTTCAGAATAGAACCTGTGGGTGAAAAACAGAGACCGTACATTCAAAGAAAAACTAATAGTTTACAAATATTTCCAAGTCTGTCAGAGGGTCTAGTTATTCTGGTTGAGCACCTCAGTACTGAACATCCTGGACCCCCGTGGTGCAGGGTCACTGGGTCTCGAGGGCTCCGGGTTTGGTCGCGGAGTGGATTGGTCCACTTCCCGAGAAGAATCATCCGGAACCCTGGGTGGGGTATTTGGTAGTTCCTGACTTGTTTGAGGCATGGGATCCTCATTTCCGGCGGGTGCCAGGTTTCTGATCGAGACGGTGTCCTCTCTTTTATCAGGGTATTCCACATAGGCATAGGTTGGGTCGGCAAGCAGTAGGTGCACCTTCTTGATCAGAGGATCTGTCTTGCTCCTCCTCACGTGCTTTTTAGGCAGGACAGGCCCTGGTGCCATTAGCCAAGTGGGAAGGTGGTCCTGGACATGGATTTCCTCTAGAAAGTGAACATTAACTCGTGAGGAGTTGTGTTGGTCACAGTGCAGAGAAGCAACCTTATGGAGTGAAGTGCCATGGGTAGGACTTCTTGCCAGCGTGAATCTGGAAGTCCCTTGCACTGGAGACCCAATTTCATGGCCTTCCATACTGTTGCATTTTCCTTTTCATCTTGTCTGTTCCCCTGGGGATTGTAGCTAATCATCCTGCTTGGGGCAATAATTCTTATGAGCTCTTTGCTCATAAGTGATGAGCCCTGGTCATGATGGATTAAGCTGGGATACCTGAACAAGGTGAAAATAGAATGCAAGTCCCTGATGACCATGGTGGTCATGTCTGGGCAGGGGATAGCGAATGGAAAACGTGAATACTCATTGATGACGTTAAGAAAGTACACATTTCTGTTGATGGAAGGAAGGGGATCCTTGAAATTGACAGGATAGGATGTCTTGATCATTTGCGTTTTGTCGGGGCGGTAGAAGTGCAGTTTACACAGTACACACCTGGCAAGACCTGGTCATTTCCCTGATGTCCTCAATAGTGTAGGGCAGTTTATGTGCCTTGACAAAATGAACTATGCGAGTGATGCTCAGGTGGCAAAACTCATCGTGTGTAAATGCAATTGGACAGTGGGGAGGCACAGCTTCCTCTTGACAGGGTATCTGGAGGTTTATTGAAAATACCTGGCCTGTATGCTATTTCATAATTATAGGTGGAGAGTTTGATCCTCCACCTTGCAATCTTGTCATTCTTTATCTTACCCTTTTTGCCTTATTAAATATGAATGCTACTGATCACTGGTCAGTGAGCAGTGTAAATTTTCTGCAACCCAGATAATGCCTCCAGTCCCTGATGGCCTCTACAATAGCTTGGGGCTCTTTCTCCATAGATGGGTCCTGAAACTTGTGGCCTCGTAGGGTCCAGGAAAAAAAGGCAACTGTTCTACCCATCTGGTTAAAGGTAGCGGCCAGAGCTATGTCAGAGGCATCGCTTTCCACCTGGAATGGCACATTTTGGTCCACCGTCTGCATGGTAACTCCAAATGTAGTCGGAAGCTGCCTGGCCTTTGACCGACAATGGTAGACTTTAAGAGGAGGCAGACTTTATCTGCGTACTGAGGGACAAATTGTGCATAGTAAGAAAAGAAACTCCTTAAGGCCTTCATGGTCTTCAGGATAGGGGCACATTTTAGCGGGGGTCAGGTCCAATGACGCCAGCATACATCACATAGCCCAGAATCGCCAGATATTTCGTCCAGAACTCACATATACTGGACTTGGCCATGTGGAGACACTTCTGAAGGTTGGCGTCATGGTCTTCCAGAGTGCCCACATATGGGGATATTGTCGAGATAAGGGAAGGTGGCCTTTAACCCATATTTGTTGACTATTTTGTCCATCTGTCTCTGGAAGACTGAGACCCCATTAGTGATACAAAAGGTACCGTCCAGAACTGATAAAGCCATCCGTCTGCCTTGAATGCTGTGTAGGAGCAGTCCTCGGAAAGGATTGGCAGCTTTCAAGTCAATGGTCGAATAGACACAGTACTGCACTATTTTGTATATCATGTTTGAAATTCAAAGGAGGGATAGGTATACAGGAGTGTGAAGTGATTAATTGTTTCACTATAGTCAATCACTAGACTAGACTTTCACGACTATACCTGGGCTTTCCATGGGCTTTGCTGGGCTCAATTATATTTTCTTTAAGCTGCCGCTGTGTTTCAGCTCTAATAAATTCCTGATTTCCTGCACTGTACCACCTGCGGTTTGTGGCTATCGGGACTCAAGTTTGGAAGCAGTGGGGAGGGGGGGGGGAGGAATTAATATTTAAGGTGGAGAGGCCACATTTTGGTGTCTGGCATTTGGGACCCTCCGTTCTGCACCGTGATTGGAGAAAGTGAGCCAGAGTACTCCATATCACAGGAAGTCCAGGCCCAGCCACACAGGAGCACACAAATCCTTCGGGACTTACAAAGTTCCCCCCCCCCCCACCCTGTTACTGTTAGATGTACTATATCATAACCCTGGATCATCGCAGAGTGCGAGTGTGATGCTAAGAAAATACAATAGTCCATCGGATACACTCTTAAGTTGTACCACAGCGCAGTCACAGAGTTTATAAAGTTCTCAGTGGAGTCAGTGTCTACCAAGCAATTATTCAAGTGTCAGTTTACCCTCACCTCCATCATTGAATAATTCAATTGGTGAGGTATAGCCTGATCCAGGATGACCGATGCCAGTGCTCCAGAAACCTCGCTGCTCCCCATGTCAATGTCGACTCTCTCCTCTTTGCCCACAGGCAGACAAGATGGCATCAACCACAGGCGCAGCAGGATGCCTACCATTGCTTCCCGTGATGCTTTACTTCCGGTGGCGGGTCTTGCCACGAAGCACAGAAAGATGCTGATGCGAGCAGCATAGAGAGGCAGGGGCTAGCACTTTGGGACTCAGCACAGGTCAAACGCTGATTCGGAGTCTCACCCATGGTCAACCTCTTTGGGTTCCCCTTAGCCCTGCAGACCTTCACCCCAGTGCCCTCCTTATCACATCCTAAGCACACTGAATCCTTCATGGGGCATCGGGACCGAGGGTGCTGTGCCTATCCACAGAAGTAGCATCCCCAGTTGTGCATGGCCATAGCAGTCGGCGATGGGGCAGTGGGGGAGTCACCTGTGCCCCACTGACCTTGTATTTTGAAAAGGCACCTCCTTCACCCACGAGGTTGTCAGCTCCTAGTTGGGCCTGTTCCAGTGCTTTCACCAACTTCAGGATGCTGGCCAAGTCTTTCTTCCTCAAATCTAGCAGTCACTACCTCACATATCTTGACCTCACTCTTGCCAAGAGGGTGTCCCAGATTTGTTCCTCCTCTCTCACCCAGGTTGTGATCACTTCATAGTGGGATATCCTAGTCAGGGCTCATAGTTCAAGGACATAATCATCCAATGACTCACCGGAGCGTTGCCAACGTTGAGAGAGCCAGTGTCTCAGCAGCACATCGTACTGACTTGTAAGTTGCACAGTCCTGATAACAGTGAACCCCTTGGGGCTGATTCAAGAGAGAAGTGCAGACCTCCAGAAACTATCTGAGTTGAAGACGTCTTGTGTAGTCATTAGGTAAGACTGTAAGCATGCTAGCCAATAAGCGAATTCCTCCGGGGACTTTGGGGACAGAGGGTTGACCTGGAATAAGCCTGGCTTCAACAGGATTTCCATTCTTCAACTTTAAGCTATTAAAATTATAATGTGACTGATTTCACTGAGACTTGTGAGGAGTACAAACTCGCTTTTAATAGCTTACAATCAATTGCCGGTAGATACAATAGTCCTCAGGTGAATCTGAGGTCAGGAAGGAAAACCAGGGTTTATGTTGGGGTAGGTGAGGGTGAAGCCAGACATCAGAACAATACACAGGCAGTGAATTCTAGTTCACTGCAATTTCTCATTCTGATAACATTGTTTTATTCATTTTTCTTCCACTTACTCACCGTCTTTCAGTCTAAACATTACGGTGCTTTATTCTTTTTTATATCTATATCTGTTTATTTGAACCAGAATTCATTATTTTTTAATTGAATAATGCAAAAAATGCAAAATACAATAAGAGTTTAGATTGGCACAAAATAATATACTTAGTTCACACCTCAAGGGATGGAGACAGTTAAGTACTAGGATTTAATTCTCAAATTAAATGAAGCTGTCAATACTTAATCAGATATTAGATAGAAAGGTTCCATTTGCCTTAAAATGACATTAGTTAAATAATCTTGCAAAAAAGAAGTCTTACTTCTGCACTCAGTCACTTCTAATGGTCAATATTCTTTTTATCCAAAGCTCCTTTCTGTTCTCCCCAGAGAAGCTAGCTTTTCTTCTGACCTTTTCTACTTCTAAAGGAGCTTTCTTGTTTGAGCTCTGCAATGGCTAAATGTACCTCAAGATAGTCACAGAGGAAGCTGGTTCAGTGAAAAAAGGGCAATATTTTATTAATGAAGATTTTCAGAATATTTGACTCTTAAAATGGAACCTGCTCTGTCACCCTGCAGCAAGCTTTGCTATCCATAGGCAGATTTGAGTCCCTAAAGAGAGAGGGAGAGAGAGAGAGAGAGAGAGAGAGAGAGAGAGAGAGAGAGAGAGAGAGAGGGGAGTCTGGCTGCTGAATGTGTGTGTATGTTGTACAGAGCAAAGGGTGTTTGAAAACCAGTGACATCCCTCAGAGAAAATACCAGTTTGCTATTTTACACAGGGACACCTTGTTGGTGGTGGTTGAAGCCAGTGGATAGTGAAGCAAGGATTTTAGATGTCAAAAGTTATCTATCTATAATTAAGCATTATATTTTGACATTGAACTTGAGGCACAGATTAAAGCAATCCATAGGTTGTATGGATCATTAAGAAGAGAAATTATTGCCCATACTGGACTGCACTTGAAATTAACAGAAGCTGCAGAAGGCATATATTACTGTGAAACTGGAGTCATGTCAAAGGCAGAACAGCAGATTCACTCAGCTTATGCATCAAATCAGGCATTTCTGAAACATTGTCCCAAACCTATAGCCAAACAGTAAATGCTGCAAACTCTCAACAGGTCAGACAGCTTCTATAGAGAGAGAGGAAACCATAGTTAATATTTCAAAATGTAACAGAACTCAATGTTCTCATCGGACCCAAGGGTAATGATCTTAGCAGCTAAACTAGGACTAATAAAGGAGTCTGCAATTCTCTTCCTTAAGAAGGTTGTGGTTGCTCCATCACGGTCGAGGCTCAGATTTTTCAGACCATGGTACTATTTGACAGGAATATAGAATTTATGTAAAATTTTAATCAAGATCACATTGAAGAGCAAAGCAAATTTGAGAGCTCATATTTAATGTAGCAATTTTTTCCTTCGTTTTTATGATAAAGAAGCACCTAAATCCAAATACCCTTGGAGAGAGGCGAGGAGGTGATGATGTTTCTGATATTATGTATACTCTTCTCTCCCTTGATGGTGGAGATTGTTGGATCAAAAAATCCAGCAGAGCCATGTTGATAGCTTAAATCTCAGAAGATTGGATCAGGAGTGCAGGTAGCAGAAAGCATCCAGGGTCAGTGGACTAATCAAATGAAAGGCTTTGTTTCAAAGAGAGGTCTGGGGATGAACGTTCTTAAAAGATTTTATGCTATTGCTGTACAGAGCAACCATAACTGTTTTGCCCAGGGCTTTTATTTAATGAATTCCATAGAACTCATCTTGGCTGAGACATAAATTATCACTGAACCACTCAGCAGCTCTAAAATCTGACACACACCAGTGGGTTATAATATCAAACTGCCAGGCAATAAAAAAAATGTCTGAAAACTTCCGAAGCTTACAAAAGAAAAAGAAATTTAAGGAATGTACAAGTGGATGTGACACTCAGCTTTCATGTTAAGTGAACCAAATGGCTCACGATGAGAAGCTGAATGATTATATAAGTAAAGATAGATTGGAGTTTTCCTTATTTATGGCATGTGCTACATCAACTCTGCAAAGAGGGAAGTAAACTAGTTTATTTTCAATTATAAAATAAACTGTACTACATGCACAAGGTTTATAAAGACTCCTGGTAAGTAAAAAAACTTTAAAAGCAACTTGCTAAGGTGTTTTCCCTTTGTTAAGAAGTTGAATCCTTGAACATCTGTCATGTATTTTAATTCTGCAAGATGTTTCAAAGTTTTTTTTCTTCCCCATAGTTGTTGAAGTGCAGACACTGAAGAAATATAGGACATGCAACTGCAAATGAGTGTTGCCACAAATGACAATGGAAGCATTTGTCTTATTTGTGACACTGAAGTTGAGGGATTAATATTATCTCAGGATTTCAGGAAGAATTTATCTAGTCTTTTGCAAACTAATTCTGTAGGATCTTTTATATCCACATCAGAATAACAAAAATGGAGCCTTGTTTTAATATCTCTTTCACAACCCAGGACAAAGGACAGCATTCTTACACAAGTCTTCCAATCAGTCGTTTGCAGTGATGATGGAGTGTCACTTGTAACAAAAAAACTCAAATCCACCTTTATTGACGTAATCGTTCAGCAGTGCATTGTGAGAGTCATCAAGTTCACTGAACACAAAACAAATTATCTCATCCATTTGTTCATTATTATTATATACTTTTTAATTTAATAAGTCACAATAATTCAAAACTATACACTTTATGTACATAAATTATTAAGAATCATAGGGTTATCAACTCATAAAGCATGATCTTTGGCCGACCTTATCCATGCTGACCAAGTAGGCATTCTGATCTTGTCACATTTGTTAGCATTTGGCCAATATCCTTCTAAACTATTCCTATAGTATCCATAATTGAAGTCACTTCTCTAATTGTACGTGGTTTTGTGGCCTCTTAACATTCAGTTTAAACTGATGTATCATCAAAATCAAAATCTACCTCAAAGGTTTGCCTTTCTTGCAGTTGGACACAGCCATAAAGTAGATTTTTTTTCTGAGGAGGCAAAAATATTCCCTAACTTTTAGTTTTCAGATAAGGATCTTTCTTGAAACTTAAAATCAAAATCTGTCCTCATAACTTTGATAATGGCTTAAATTCTGATAATTAGTTCATAGATCCAATCTGCTTCCAAGTGTCATTTTACTCTGGAGAAGCAATTTAATGCAGCAATTTATTCCTGTTGAGGGATGTGGGATCAGGTGAGAAAGTGTATAAAGTGGAAGATTGCTCAGGGTCTCCAGAGAATAGAAGGCTGGTAAAGAGTGGAATGTTTCTTCATGATGGAAGAGCATGACTAGAGGTATCAGCAAGAAATTCAGTGGGAAGTTTGGGAGACACGTCTTTATCCCAATAGTGGGAATAACAGAAAACTCACTCCCACAGGATATGGCATGACACATAGATTTGATAAACTTAATATGAAGTTGGACAAGCAAATGAAAAAGAAGGAAGTAGAGAAGTACGATGAAAATTTTAAATTTGGAAAGATAGAACTGAATGGTCCAAGTGGCCTATTTTATATTCCTTGTTATCTAAGGCAATCTGATCAATAGCGGAGCATTTGAAGAACTCAATTGCTCACCCCTGCTCTGTTTTTCTTCTGGTTGAATAATAATTCAATCCCACATCCTTTTGTGATACCCTTGAAGGATGTTCTGAAAGGATGCTCTGCTGGAATTAACCACTGCTGCCATCTTCTGGGCATTTCTACTAAACTATGTGTCATCATCTATGTTCCTGAATCAACCTACTGCCATGTATAGAGCCTGTTCTCCTTGTAGAACTTTGTGAGATGTCTGAGGAGATTCGATATGCCACCAAAGACTATTGTAAGCATCTATAGGTGTACTGTGGTGAGCATTCTGGCTGTTTACATCACTGCCTGATATGAAGGCACTAACCTTTAGGACAAGAATAAATTCCAGAGGGTTGTTAACTCGGCCTGCGACATCACAGACACCAGACTTCACTCCATCGAGGACATCTACATCATCTACATGATGTGGTGTCTTTAAAAAGCAGCCTCTATCCTCAAAGTCCCCCAGGTCACACCCTCTTCACTTTGCTACCATCAGGGGAAAAAAAATACAGAAGCCGAAAGATGAGCCCTCAGCAGCACAAGGACAGCTTCTTCCCCACTGCCATCAGATTCCTGAATAATCAATGAACCAAAGGCACTGCCTTACTTTTTGTGCACGATTATTTTTGTTTTGTTATAGTAATGTTCTAAGGTGGTTATAATATAATATGATGTTGCCACAAAATACCAAATTTCATGGCTTGTCCATGACAATAAATTCTGATTCTGATACTGATGGCTTTAACTAGCTGGTTGCTAAGGACTACCTTTGTCAATTATATTATTTTCCATGCTCACTGTTTCTTTTATCTAGAAACCATGAACTCATAAGGTCAGAGAAACTCCTTCATGGGTCATGAGTTGTGAACCAATGAAGGAAGAATTTGTTGAATAGGTTACACTAATGTCAGTTTATGTACATTTAGATCCATTAATCAATCTGAGCACACTTAACACTCTCATACCCATTTAGCACAGTCTATTAAGACTGATTTTTTTTTATAGTCATTCTGTATGAGTACAGGATCTTCTCCCCACCATGCTACCCAAACCATTGTCCCCTTTCATACAAATCCTGCATTTCCCCTTTCATCTTCATCACCCCCCTCCCCCTCCTCAATGATTCTCTTACCACCACCTCCATTGGAGATAATTTACAGCAGTCATTTAATCCACCAACTAGTGCATCAAGTTGTGAGGTGGAAACTGGAGCACCTGGGCAAAGCCTTTAGATTTAAGAACTGTTTTGATGGACTCAAATCTAAATGTAGACTAGGTGAGAGCACAGCTTGATTACTGCATAAAAGTCTGTAAACAAGTTGCCTATGGGAATGAGTGAATGGATGCAGAGTTAATATTTAAATTTAAGTTTACTTATTTCATTATACGTAGTACAATATATCTCGCAAATAGTCTAACAGGTCAACTGTTACATACACAGAGCCAGGGTTGACATTGGGGGGGCATCCATGGGACTGCCCCCCAAGTGAGGTGCTGTGCCCCCCCATATGGTCGCGTCTATTACTCGCTGACAGACCTGCCCCGCCCGTGTCATTAGCGTGCATCAAGCGTCAATAGCGGCTAATGAAATTTGACGCCATAAAAGCAACGCTCTCGGCTCCTACATCAGAGACATGTTGAGAATGCCCCCCCCCAACTGCTGAGCGAGTTTATAAATTTCCACCATAGTCCCCTCTGACACACTAATGCCGGTGCATAACATTTGTTCTGGCACCGGTGCTGCATGCAGCCATATAAAATAGAAGAGCAAGAGCACAATTACAGACTATAGAGTTACAATGAGAGAAAAAATATCAATTAGTAGAGAGATAAAGCAGAATTAGAGTATTATTGTGGCGTTAACACCAGAGCCTAATAGCTGTGGGGAAGAAATGTTAGTCCACAATATCTGAGCCTTTGCCCCAATGGCAGAATAAAGAAGAAAGTGGGTCCAGGGTGTGATGGGTCCTTCAATGGTACTAGGCAGCAGGAGATTTAGATGAAGTCCATGGTGGGGAAAGAGGATTGCATGATGTACTGAAGGACCATCATCACCTTCTGCAGTTTCCTCCAATCTTGAGCCTCGTGGCTCACGCTGCGACACACCAGCAAGCATACTTTCGATTATCCACCTGTAGAAGTTTTTTCAGGGACCTAGGGGACATTCCTTAGTCTCGCTCCACCTGAGCTATCCAGAGCCAGTTGTCACCATCTCTAGAGCAGAGATCAGTGACTCTGGACCGAGCAGAGAAGACATTTCTTCATCCAGTAGTAGTGGCTCTTTGGAATTTACTGCCTTTCGAAGGATGTAGAGGCTCAGTTGCTTCAAGGCAGAAATCACTCAATGTTTTGAATCCACATTTTGTGCAATGTCAGACATTATGAGTGTAGCCTATTCCTCATGTTAGATAAAATGATACCACTAATTTAAGCTCTGATCAGTCAGATGTACTTGCGCTCAGAGCAATCTGTTCTCACCGATAGTTTGATCTTGTCAGTTGTTTCTAAAGAAAAAAAATGTCAACTATGCAGATTCATTACTGCCTTGGGAACAGTAGCTACATTGCAGGAAATCTTGTGAAAACTTTTCCATTTACCTTCTCGATGTTATTCATGAAATTATTCCAGGCCGTTTGACTGAAAATTTTCTCAGAAATAATTTTCCAGTGAAATCCTGGTGAAGAGACCTGACTGGGCAGAGAGAGGCAGACCAACCTTTCCAGCCTACCCCCAGGATTGAGGATAATCATTTCCCTCCAACTCTCCATTCACCCTGCATAATTCAAGCAATGATGTAAATCATGATTACCAGGTGAAGAAGAATTAAAGTCATATCAGGTACACAAAGAGTAAAGAGGTGAGGGAAAGGAAAGTTTGAACAAATTAATAGAAAAAACAAATACACAGTACAGGAGTGACACTTCACACTTCACACTCTGTAGGCCCAGAAATCAACAATTATTCTGTTGCTATACAAACCAAGTACAAACTATCTCTGGTCAGTTTAATGACAGTTTATCTACAAAGTAAACAAGGAGGAAAAGAATTTAGTAAATAATGTTGTTGTCAGTTCACGAATGCTGACGTGACAACAACATTTGGAGTTTGCATCCAAGGGCAGGTGCATAGAAATTCCCAAATTGCTGGTAGTTTTGTGAGGTGTAAATGCATGATCATTTGCACAGACTGAAGTAATCGGAACTGAAGGCTTTTATTAGCAAGAGATGGACAGCATCCCTTATGTTGCTCACTCACACTGATCCGGATTCAAACAGGGGGTAGGCTTGTGGCATGATAGTCTTTATGAGGGATAAAGGGGAGGTGTCACAAACCAGCCAGGGAGAGTAGCGTCAAACAGAAAAGGTCATGTTATTTGCATATACAAATAAGTACTATAGTGGTTTCACCACAAAGTTCTAATAGCTTTGTTAGAAACAGAAGTACCTTCACAGAAATTGCTAGAGACAAAAATTGAGAACAAAGAACATTTATTATACAACAATGCAAAATTGGGTGCTTCCCCTTACCTTGCCAGCTCTTCAGCGCTTGACGTCCTGTTTTGCGGAAACTGCCAAAATGTTTGGCCTGGAAGTCAGCCTGAAGAAAACTGAGGTCCTCCATCAGCCAGCTCCCCACCATGACTACCAGCCCCCCCCCCACATCTGCATCAGGCACACAAAACTCAAAACGGTCAACCAGTTTACCTAGCTCGGCTGCACCATTTCATCAAATGCAAGGATTGACAACGAGATAGACAACAGACTCGCCAAGGCAAATAGCGCCTTTGGAAGACTACACAAAAGAGTCTGGAAAAACAACCAACTGAAAAACCTCACAAAGATAAGCATATACAGAGCCGTTGTCATACCCACACTCCTGTTCGGCTCTGAATCATGGGTCCTCTACCAGCATCACCTACGGCTCCTAGAATGCTTCCACCAGCGTTGTCTCCACTCCATCCTCAACATTCATTGGAGCGACTTCATCCCTAACATCAAAGTACTCGAGATGGCAGAGGCCGACAGCATTGAGTCCACGCTGCTGAAGATCCAGCTGCACTGGGTGGGTCACGTCTCCAGAATGGAGGACCATCTTGTTCCCAGATCGTGTTATATGGCGAGCTCTCCACTGGCCACCGTGACAGAGGTGCACCAAAGAAGAGGTACAAGGACTGCCTAAAGAAATCTCTTGGTGCCTGCCACATTGACCACTGCCAGTGGGCTGATATCGCCTCAAACTGTGCATCTTGGCGCCTCACAGTTTGGCGGGCAGCAACCTCCTTTGAAGAAGACTGCAGAGCCCACCTCACTGACAAAAGACAAAGGAGGAAAAACCCAACACCCAACCCCAACCAACCAATTTTCCCCTGCAACCGCTGCAACCGTGTCTGCCTGTCCCGCATCGGACTTTTCAGCCACAATCGAGCCTGCAGCTGACATGGACATTTACCCCCTCCATAAATCTTCGTCCGCGAAGCCAAGCCAAAGGGAATACACACATACACTGGGGCTCACCCAACATTTATACAGTTTATTTCAGTATAGGAAATGCAGAGAACAAAACAAAGGACTCTACATCACCTTTGTTGACCTCACCAAAGCCTTCGACACCGTGAGCAGGAAAGGGCTTTGGCAAATACTAGAGCACATCGGATGTCCCCCAAAGTTCCTCAACATGATTATCCAACTGCACGAAAACCAACAAGGTCGGGTCAGATACAGCATTGAGCTCTCTGAACCCTTCTCCATTAACAATGGCGTGAAGCAAGGCTGTGTTCTGGCACCAACCCTCTTTTCAATCTTCTTCAGCATGATGCTGAACCAAGCCATGAAAGACCCCAACAATGAAGACGCTGTTTACATCCGGTACCGCACGGATGGCAGTCTCTTCAATCTGAGGCGCCTGCAAGCTCACACCAAGACACAAGAGAAACTTGTCCGTGAACTACTCTTTGCAGACGATGCTGCTTTAGTTGCCCATTCAGAGCCAGCTCTTCAGCGCTTGGCGTCCTGCTTTGCGGAAACTGCCAAAATGTTTGGCCTGGAAGTCAGCCTGAAGAAAACTGAGGTCCTCCATCAGCCAGCTCCCCACCATGATTACCAGCACCCCCACATCTCCATCGGGCACACAAAACTCAAAACGGTCAACCAGTTTACCTATCTCGGCTGCACCATTTCATCAGATGCAAGGATCGACAATGAGATAGACAACAGACTCGCCAAGGCAAATAGCGCCTTTGGAAGACTACACAAAAGAGTCTGGAAAAACAACCAACTGAAAAACCTCACAAAGATAAGCGTATACAGAGCCGTTGTCATACCCACACTCCTGTTCGGCTCCGAATCATGGGTTCTCTACCGGCACCACCTACGGCTCCTAGAACGCTTCCACCAGCGTTGTCTCCGCTCCATCCTCAACATCCATTGGAGCGCTTACACCCCTAACGTCGAAGTACTCGAGATGGCAGAGGTCGACAGCATCGAGTCCACGCTGCTGAAGATCCAGCTGCGCTGGATGGGTCACGTCTCCAGAATGGAGGACCATCGCCTTCCCAAGATCGTGTTATATGGCGAGCTCTCCACTGGCCACCGTGACAGAGGTGCACCAAAGAAAAGGTACAAGGACTGCCTAAAGAAATCTCTTGGTGCCTGCCACATTGACCACCGCCAGTGGGCTGATAACGCCTCAAACCGTGCATCTTGGCGCCTCACAGTTTGGCGGGCAGCAACCTCCTTTGAAGAAGACCGCAGAGCCTACCTCACTGACAAAAGGCAAAGGAGGAAAAACCCAACACCCAACCCCAACCAACCAATTTTCCCCTGCAACCGCTGCAATCGTGTCTGCCTGTCCCGCATCGGACTTGTCAGCCACAAACGAGCCTGCAGCTGACGTGGACTTTTTACCCCCTCCATAAATCTTCGTCCGCGAAGCCAAGCCAAAGATTGGCCTTCATAAGCACAAACTTATTAAAATGGGCCATGTGGCACCAAAATCAATAGACAGTATTTGTGCTCCAACCCTGTCTTTAGTTAATTACTCTTTGTGGCTTTGTGCTCTTCACATCACTGCCCTCCTCATTGTTATTATCAGAAGAGTCCAGACCAGACATTCTTTTCCCCTTGTTATCTTTTGCCTGTAGGAATATCTTTGCTGAGCAGATTATATTCATTGATTGAACACAGGCATCTGTTCTAACTTTCACCTTGTAACAGAGAATTAGCTGATGGTATCCAGGCCAATCTTTCAGTAGTGTCTGATAGCCTACAAGTCTTTGCAAATCAATTGGAAGACCTGTGCCCAAGAGAGAGGATAAAACTAATATAAAAATTCTACTTTGCGATGTTTCAGAGATTTAATACCTTGGGTAAAATCTGTAATCTGTCCTATATTTTTACAGCCAATTAATTCACTATCCAAAGACTTTTGTAATAAAGCTCTCAAATTAAGCTATTTATTAAATTGATATCCCGTAATGTAATTATTTTCTCGAATGAAATTTTAGTGCAATCTTATGTAAGACAAAAGTTGAACTAACCTTGAATGAATCAAAGATATAGGAGTTCTCAAAGTTCCATTCAGGAACCAGCCTGGACTCAATTAAATAGTTTGGAAGAGGGTTGATTTTGCACAGAGCCATGCAACGATTAGAATTCCTCATCAGAAAAAAAAAGCATTTCCAATGCAGATTGTTATCCACTGACCTTTAATGGGAGCACATTTGATAACATTTGTAGACAAGGATGGAATTCTACAGGGCTCTTCTGTACATTGTCCATCAGCACATTTACCATATGGGTGAGATTTACTGGGTATAAAGTGGGGTCCAAAAATAGACAAAAGAAAAATATTCTGAGGTGGTTCCTAGTCACATTCCCAGAAGAGAATGGACAAGGAGATGGTTTGCAGTGAGCCTAAAGCTGGGAGCCATAAACACAAAGCCAAAATGAATTTTGAAGGAACAATTTAATCTACAGATAGTGATCATTTGTAATGTATTCCCGCAGAGATTGGTTCAGGCAAAGAATGTTTTAGAGGTTGGGAAGTTCCTACAAATGACAATCTGTGAATGGCCAAATGATCAAATTTTGGCTACAAACAACAGTCTTTGATCTATGCTGTTGGTACAGCTGACAGAATATGTACACAATGGGGCAAAGCCAGAGTGGAGGAGAAAACCCCGCCTTCCTTCTGGGAGAACACTGACCCTCGCTGAGTGCTCTACTCATTAGCTGCTTTTAAATTGTAGAACCTGGGTTCCCTAACTACCTCTAAGGTAGGTCAGGAACCCAGTTGGGTTTCGAATAGGTTGACCCGGTTGGACCCTTTCGAACTGCTGAGTAATTGGGCAACCATCCCACAGTTCTCTCCTCTCAGGTCAAGAAACCTGCTCGTTCACCCTGCTCGAGAAATACACGGTGCAAGTGTAGCAACCCACTGGAATAATTGGGAGAAATGAATGAACTGAAGCAGGTACGGATCTTTGTTTCATTTAATTAATTTATGTTAAATTATTTAATTTTACGTGAGTACTTGTGATTGTATGTGTGTCATAGAGTCATACATTGCAGAAATTAGTTCTTTGGCCCACCATGCCCATGTTGACCCTGTTATCCAACTATGTCAGCATTAATAGCACATGCTATTATATGCTCGGCTTTCTACTCTTTTCATTTCAATTCTTTAAAATCATTTAACTTCCTTGAAATTATTATGACAGGTGCTGATTGACTGTAGGTATTTTTTAAATGGTGGGAATTTTCTTAGTGTTCAGAGGGACCAAGCATTGTTTTCATCATTGCAAGAATGAATCAATGGGGTAGAAAACTTGACACCATGTTGGTGATTTAAAGGCATGTTGGCATTAACTTGAATCCTCTACAGTCAATGGCAAATGCTAAAGTTGGCAACCTCTCTGCCTATTCCAACATTAGAAACCAATCAATCATGAGAACCACTTTCAAATGTTGGAAACCCAATCCTTTAGCCAAGAAAAGAAATAACCTGTCTAATTTAGAGATAAGATTTATAATTGATTTTCAGACAACCATTCATTCAGTTTACTTCCATTCAGAAATTAAAAAAAAAAGAATATTGGAGGAGTCAATTTTGCTTCCAGAAATGTCCACTAGCAGTACCTTGTGACAAATACTTCTAATCATCACTTTTACCTACTGTAGGTTTGCGGTAACATCTCTCATCCACTTGAGATACAAATGATACTAACATCTTCATAGAGTACACCAGGCATGAGACTGTACATGCAAATTCAGATTAATAGAAGAAACACTGGCCATTTCCTCTCATCACTCTTTGACAGATGAACATGGAATTGGAGTTTTAATTGGAGGAACAAGCAGGGCACAAATCAGAAATCATGACCAATCAAATATACATCACAATTGTTCATAACAGCTTAAGTTGCTTGTATTAACATCAAATTACACCAACCTGCTAAAGTTTATAAAATGTCACAATATTTAAAATTCCAAAGAAGCTTTGAATGAAAGTATCTTGGAATCCTACAGCATCAGTAGAAAATATCAGGTCTTATGGGGTTTTATTGGATCTCATCAATTCTTCTATTGTGTTCTTACAAAGTTCTTATTCTAACCTTTTTTATATTGCAAAGTGTTGCTTCTGTAAGAGATTTATAGTTATTTATGGAGATTATAATTTATTGTGATTCAGGAATATGAGAAACACGGGGGCACATTTCATTTCTGGAGTGCTTTTCATGAATTCAAAATATCCCAAAAAACTTAGCAGTGCAAGGAATACTTTAGATCTTAAGAAGATCCCATAAACATTGAATCAGTAATCAAGCATTCTGTTTTGTCTCCAAGTTGTCTCAATAGGCCCTTTTAAACTTGCATCACTCTAAATTGCCAGATCAGTGTCCCAGGATAGGAATGGCAGTTTTGCTGTTCACATTTGACCACTCTTAACTGGGACACTACAGGTGTTCATAATTGCAAGGAGCCATCCCCAGGGTTAGGACTGTTCTACTTTCTGCTAGTGACATCAAGATGCATTGAGCGATGGTGGACCTGCCCGAAATCCTGATCAATATAATATAATCTTATATTTGAACAAAATTTATCATGCCTAGTTATAGCATAACTAAGCTTTATGTACAGCACAATATGAGCACAATATCAGCCCCTGTTGTTGTTGGGCCGACCTATATACACCTTTATAAGGAACTGTGGAAAAGTGGTAGCAATAAATAGCAATAGCAGACAATTTTTAAACAGCGTGGGAAAGTTGGTAGTGCAATTGTGCACAATTTAAACAGTGTGAGAATGTTGGTAGTACTATAGAGCACAATATAGAAATACTGTGAGGAAAAAGTGATGGCGGACCTGTCTTCCCAGAATTCTGTGCGGCAGAGAAAGGGCTGTATACACAGCTGCATGCACGGAGCACTCATGGAGGTGTTTCTCTGCTGCATGGCATTCTGAGAAGTCAGGTCCACCATCACTTTTTTTTCCCCACAGTGTTTATAAATTGTATGCTGTAGTGCTATCAATTTTCCCACACTGTTTAAGCCGCTATTACTATTTATTTCCTCTCTCTCTCTCTCCTGCTGTGACTTTCCCATGGCAAAGTTTATTCCTTCATCTTAATGTTTTCTTCCTTTACATTCCTGCACTCACACAAAAATCTGGGTCATTTCTATCACAGAATGTAATTGCCCATTCTACACTTGCCTGATTGCAACACCAGTGTCTGCAGACACCAGGCATTGTATTAGGGGTCGAGGCTGTCTATCACCATCACAACCACGTCATCTCACGCTGGCATTGAGAATACCCTTTTTAGGCTGATTTTCTATTAATTCCTGGGACCCCTTGCAAGTGTGAAAGGGGCTAATGACTGGCCTTGAATCAAAGCAACGGTTATTTCTACCCATGAATGCTGCCTGACCTACTGATTCTCTCCTGCTTCTCATTGTTCATTCTTATTTTGTCTGCGTGTTGAAAGATAAAAGTGAGATCACTTCTACTCTTTGTCAATTTGCATTATGGAAACTTGATTTAATATCACATTAGAAAGATTATAGAGTAGAAGTCTGCCTTCTGTTTTTTTTTGTAGTAAGCACGTAACATTGTGCCATGTGAATATTTACCTTTGTTTCAGATATTCACTTCTACTGTAGACAGTGGGATATAAAAAGTAGAGTTCCAACGCAGTACTACATCAAACTCACACATGAGGATAAATCACAAACCTCCACTTTCAATATTGTAGCATTTGTTCAATGAACTATTGAATTGTTAATTTCAAACAATATCCTTCAACCTCTCGAGCAGCTCTTAAAGTTATTCTATTGAAAATGCTACCAATTAAGGCAAGAAAAGCCCTTTTTACATCAGATGTTACATGTTCTGAGCTTATGCTCAGATTAAAATGCCTCAACATCAAACCCTTGTTATCACTCCTACTCGATAGAACAAATCCAATGTAGTTGTACAGATGAAAATCAAGTAAAACCTGCATTGATAGAAATCGGAAAAAAAAACAGGAAATGCTGGAAACCTTTTCTGCGGGTATAGCCAGTGACAGACACAAGAATCAGAAAAAGCATTGACTTTTCCTCTTCAGTAGTTGCTGCCATACTCATTAACTTACGAACTTCACAGAAAATTAGATAACCCATCCGCAGAAGTAGTATAGAAAATAATACGTCACCTCATCCCACAGCTGCCAGAGATGGCAGAGGGCCATGAATTCAGCAGACAATTTTAGAAAATGGGAGAAAAACTGAGGGATTAAATCAGCAAGCTAGAAGAGCTCTCAGAATACAGCAATGTTTGGAAACATTTCAATTGTGCCACAGAAAGAATAAGAAAAGACCCAGAACTAAGCTGTGAGGCAAGAATTATTATCAGTGACTTCCATGGAGATGGCAACCAAAAGTGCTGGGTAATTCTGTTTTTAACCAGCCATGGTGTGACAGTAGCCTACAGTCAAAAGACAACACCCAAAGCTTTGCCCAGAAACATCTGTCAGAAGTCACTGTTGAAAATGTACCTGCACTCATTCCCAATTAAATCATTAAAAAAAATACGAAGTATTATATGTGTCAGAGAAAAAAAGCCACAGCAACTTGTAAATCTAAATGCAAGGCAACTGATAAGAGAAATGTTTCTGGAGCAACCATAGCGTTGAGGGGAACATTCTCTCATAAGAAGACATTCATAAAAAGGGAACCTGCTTAACTACAGCAAATAATGCATAGTTTACTGAGTTTCAACTCAGTACTGACGTCATAATAGCAGTGTGGGGGTTGCAAAATATGCCCGGTGACACCATCAGAGGGGGGAACCCCAAAATGATTGTCTATAAAATTTTGGTGCAGTGTTTCAGCAGAAATTTATTTATTTATTTTTTATAAATATATCCCTGTAGTGAGTTATTACAACAAAAACATTTTTTCATAAGCCCAGCTTAAATGTAATAATACACCTACAAGGCTAAATCTCTATCTAATTTATTTTTTGAACTTTAATGTGCTCCGATCAGATCTGTCATTATTACCCAATTACAATGATGTTTCATATCTCGTGGTTTCGTCGCCACGTGCTACAATCAAACTGTTGTTTTCATTGCTGCTGGTGTTTTTATAGTCGCTGTTTTTGTCAAATTTTCTGGAGTTTTAGCTACAATATTGCGACAATCAGTATTTGTGAACCTAGATCAATAACCTTTTTGAGAATTAAGTAGTAATTAAAGGAAAAGAAGGAGAAAATTTTAAAAAAGGCTTCTGCTCAGTTACTAATAATGTAATTCAATGTAGAAAGATTTTACAAAATAATTTTGTTATTACATTTAAGCAATTTACAACTATATTTATCACATATTATTCTATATTTTACTATATATTTTTTTCAAATATTGCTAATTTGTTTTTTTTTATTTAAAGGTGTAATTTTAATTTTTATAGTTGTTAATCTCACTACCATTGCCATTACATTCAGTGATATACAGGAATTACGATATACAAGTACCATTAGTACAAGAAGGATTCTGTATGGTCTGGTATGGAAGAAGGTCCATGGATGGCTGGGAGGGTGACACTATGAGTTACAACGCTGGGCACCAACCCTAGTGATGCCACAGCTGATTTCAGTATCTATTTTACAAACACCACTGCAGTATGAGACAGCAGGACCTTAAGTTCACTGCCCTGATTGACAGCATCATTAGTGATGTAGATTAACTCAGCTGCAGGTTGTTCGATTATGGACAAGGTACCTACAAGAAGCTCTGCTCAGAAAAAAAAATGGTCTAGAACGTATGCAGCAGAAGTTTTGATGCTTTAGTGGGCAGCGTATCAATGACAAATAATTGTAGCAGATAATACCATGTATCCAAATTTATTGGCAAGATTGGCTTGCAATATTGATACTGAGTTGGAAGGAAGACACTTATGTAAGCTGATGTTCAAACACAAATACTGTACTTTGTAAAATATAATAAAAACTGAAAATGTAAGGAACACATGGCAGGCTTGGCACCAACTGCAGCAAGAGGAACAGAGCCAATATTTCAGATCAGAGACCCTGGGTCAGAATGGAACTTTGAACACTTCTAATAGGGCTATATAAAGGTGGATTAAAGATTCTGTGGTACCTATTCAGACTAGACATGGATGAATAAAGTCAGATGCAAGGACAGTTTATTTCCTGCTGTCATCAGACTCTTAAATGGACCTCTCATTGGTAGAAGATGATACCTTTTCCCTGTAATTAACCATACTTTTGTCTGTATCCTGCATTATTTGACTTATTGTGACATTGTTGTTTAATTCATATTTTTGTCATAATTACACTATCTGATTTGCCTGGATAGCATACAAGCCGTAGAATTTATTGCATCTAAATACAGGTGACAATAATCAATTTATTTAATTAATTACACAGTTACTTCATGTTCAATGTACTATGTTGGTCCATGAAGTTATTTCCTCATTGGAGATATTTTAGTCCACCATGGAGAACGTTTTGCAGAAACACTGTCTGTACACACTTTGTAAAAAGGTAATCTAGTGGATACTGGAGGCAGATTCACAACCATACTGAAGTGAGGTAGCCCAAGTATCCCTCTAGACAGCCTGAAGCCGGATGTTGACAGGCTGAATCCTATTCAGTGCAAGAGTGGCATTAATGAAACCAAGCTTATAGAGAATGTCATGGAGTCTAACTTATTTATGTTATTCATTATTGTTGCAGCTTTGTCCCTGACCCAGCAGTGGATTTATCATTATTGCACTAACTCAGAAGACGAGAAATGGAATTGGATTGATGTGCATCAGAAAGCATTTGATCGATGTGAACACAACTTGAGTAGCAAATCTTTACTATGACTTTTTGGTATAACAAGAATCCAAAAACTAGCATGAAGTTCTTCAAGTTAAACTAGCATGTAGTTTAAAGGAGTCTCGGGGTGGCATGTGATGAAATGTATGTACTCTGACAATAAATTTGAAATCTGAATCTAAAGCATGGGCAAAGTCATCTGCCATAGATTGCAAGTAGCAAAGCTTTCAGGCCTGCTGCCTCACAGTACCAGCGATTCTGTTTCAATCTGGACAGTGCTGCTTGCATGTGGACTTCTTCCTCTGCATTTTCTCTAAGGTGCTCCTATATTCAGAATCTGAATCAGAATTTATTGTCATGAACACGTCACAAAATATGTTGTTTTGAGACACCATCACAGTACAAGTATTCATATAAACCACCTTACAAATATTTAAAAGAGTGCATGCAAAGTCAAAATAAAGCAGTGTCTTTGATTCATTGATCATTCAGGAATTTGATGGCAGCAGAAAGGAAGTCGTTTTATTTTGCCATTGAGTGCTCATCTTTAAGCTGCTGTACCTTATTCACAATGGTAGCAGAGTGAAGAGGGCATGGTCTAGGAGGTGGGCATCCTTGAGTATAGATGCTGTTTTTTGTAGATGTCCTCGATGGAGTGAAGTGTTTCCTCCCCAATCCCAAAAATTTGGTGTTTGGACATTGATTTGCCATTCAAAGTTAACCCAAACAGTAGATAAATGATATAATATGAGGGAAGTTGACATACAGGCTATAGGGAAAGTTAGTGTGAAATAGAATTGTAATGTGAACTGATATAAATGAGATATGCCACCTGCATCATGAGAAAATATAGAATATGGGCAATATGCTGGATAGCCTGGAAAATTTGCATTATGTGTTGTCAATAAAGGTAAACCTAATGAGTTTAATTTGAGAAGAAATTGCCAGAAATTATCTGGAGTGAGAAATTTCCATCAATTCCAACTGGGAAGATCTTTTTTTTTGCTACAGATCAAAAACTCTGGATCATAAAGCAGCAATTCCAGTAATAACAGCTTCCAGAATGTAGAAGTGGGCAGTTTTAATGTCACATTTGAGCATCATTCATTTAAACCAAAATGTTATTACTGACACTCTATCCAGCTTATTGCATGAGTTATCAGATCTAGATAGTGGAAGTACATCTTCACACATTCAGGCACATCAGAAAGATGCATTCCTTAAGCAAGTCTAAGGGCACACTCTGTAAGTGTGGAGCTGGCTGGATAAGGGGCTAAATAAGGACTCACAGGCCACCATACGGCGATTGCTATTGGACTAAACATTTCTGACCAAAGTAAATAATTTAAAGTGAAAAAGTCAGTAAAGCAAATAGGTGGAGTAATCCAAATCAGTAGTCTAATAAAGTATTTAATAGCAAGGATTATTTTATACCCTTTATGTTATCAAATTCCTAGTAAAATAATGTTGCCTTCACTTGCTTCTTCTAACTGATCCCTTTCCATAACTCTGCCCTCTGTCCTGTATTTTATTGTTTTACTATGTAAGCTGGACTGCACATATCACAGACTTTTTTCATTGTACCTTGGTAATTGTGTCAATAAACTTGAACTTGGTATGCATTGGAAATGTGGTGAGAAGTATACATGTTGATCAGACATCACCATGCTGGAATGGTCAGAATGTAATTGTGTTAAAAACTTCACGTTCTTTAGTTCGAAGAACTAATACATCAGCAAAAATTATGAGGAAGTCAAACTGACTGAGGAAGCCAATCATCTAGACATTATGTATTTGTGTGAATTGTGGTTAGATGATCAATTCCAAAGGGAGGTATTGCATTTAGGTACAATATGTAAATACGTCATGTGCATGTATGTCTGAACTTCCACATACCTGGGTGCCTTTTTGTTAGAATGCAAATACAATCACTTGTTTTGAGTCATTTTCTACCTTGTAATATCATTGTGGTTGGAGATTAGATCATTCTCTAGATAGTACATCCCATTCCAGATCCATGGCCTAGGGGATGAGGAATTAAATGATAAAAGGGGCAAAATGCAGGAGTAAAAAGTGGGGTTAAAGGTCGCATAACAAAACAAAGTTTGGTGTGGATAATTGACTGGAATGACCAGAGGAAAAGGCTGTGAAATTGAGTTTCCAAAATGAAAATGTGTATTATCAGGAGATCTTGAACTGAAGTGTGTGTTCAGAGGGCTTCAGTGGAGAGAAACAAGAATGGAGCAGAGCAAAAGGTCTCAAAAAAGGTCCAAACCCAAAACATTGACTGATTGTTTGTCTTCTTGGATAGTGCCTGATCAGCTGAATCCTTCTATTGTTTGTCCAAGATTCCGGCATCTGCTGTACTGGTGTTTCTCTGTGGAGCACAGCAATGTGGTAGAGGCATTTCAGTGAACCATGCTGATTGGATGGTGGCAGAGGACCAGCAATGGAGACAACATTTTATTCAGGTCAAATCAAATAGCTCCATTTCATTAGCATGTTTCCCTGAGGTGATTGGGTATGTCACCCCTGCCTGGGTCACTGCTCCGTGATTTTATTTTGCTTACAGCTCTGGTAACAGAGGACAAATGAAAGGAAAGTTGCTCTTGACATGCCACGCAAGACAAGGCAAGAAATAGAATATGGTCAACACAGGCTGGTAGTTTTAGTGCACAAATGAACCTGCAAGGTTAGGCGATGAAATGATAAAATGGGAGCTATGAATTCATAGATTTCATGCTGTCCTGACATTTCCGTTGCATAAGATCAGTTTATCTTCACTTCCCCTTTTGTTTTAAGAACTTCAAATTTGCACTCGAATCATTACTTAAATCTGCCACAGTTAACGACATAAGTAGCTTTTTACCAACATGCCAGAGAGGCACAGTTAGCCCAACACTGTTACCAGCGACTGGGTTTGGATCCTGTGCTGCCTGTAATTTGTTCTCCCCCTGGGTGCTCCAGTTTTCCCCCACCTTCCAAAAATATATGGGAGTTGTAGGCGAATAAGGTGTAAGCTCAATTGTGTAGGCTCATGGGCTGGAAGGGCCTGTTGCCATACTGTATGTCTTAATTTCAAATTCAATTGCTCCGCCCATCACTGTGGGAGAAGGTAAAGGAACAAACTAAATCTCCTGCCTTATTCTGAGAATAATAAGTATTGGAGGTATTTAAAAATCTAGTTATTTTTTAAGTTGCCTTTATTTTTTTATACTGTGCTCTTAATCTTTCCTGCCCTTCACTCTCTTTATTTCTTTCTGTGTCACTAATTTATCTGGGTTCTTTCACCATTGTTTCTATATCTCTTGGCCCCAAAGTCACAGGTGCCCCGCTAACCTTACAGCACTATTACCAATCGACTGTCTCCATAAGTTACAGAAAAACAAAAATTCCAAGCTGTAAAATTTTGGGGAAAATGCCTCATTGTTTGATGCCCTACTGCAGAGCGATCTAGATGTCCCTCGAGGAATTAATTTTAATTAAATAGGCAGAATAACTTCTATTCATAAGCACTGAGCATTGATCCTCTTGTTAAAACTAGTTTGCTCATTATTATGGCCTCCTCAAAGGCCTTGGAGGAGAAGAGATAAGATGAAACATATAGCGGTGGGAGGTGCTCTTTTACCTTGCTCTGTTCTTTGGCTTGGCTTCGCGGACGAAGATTTATGGAGGGGGTAAAAAGTCCACGTCAGCTGCTCTGTGATAAGTAGCTAAAGACACATGTGAAGGTTTCCTGGCAAACCATCTGAATTAAAAACCAGCTGAAGCCTTGCATGCAAACAAGAGACTATTGATAGCATCTTGCTGCGCTTGAGTAAGCCTGTATCTCCTCAATGCTAATGCAAACATTGGCCCCTGCTTTTAATGAGAGTTCCTGAAGGATTAATGCTCAAAAGCAATCTACTAACAGGGTAAAAAATGTAACTATATGGCTCCTTAGTGCCTAGCTGGAAGTAACACTTGAACCATGTTCAGCCTTAATTGAAGAATCTTAGTGCTAAATTTAATTAACTTTCATAATGTTATCCTGTGTACATTTCACCAATTATGACACTATCCTGGCCCTTTGTGCATGGCTGTCAATCACAATTTACCTGTCCAGGTGTTGACAGCATCGTGAGAAGAGACAGAGGAAATTTGTGAGGATGTCATTAGGGAATATTAATTGTGAGCAAAGAACTGGATAGGTAGTGTTTTATTTTCTCTCTCTAGGCAAGGGGATCTGGAAAGGATGTTATCTCATTGCTTCTACATGTGAGAGATGAGTAAAACTAATATGAAAATATGAAAGATGAGGAAACTAGTATGGATATATGTGTAATGAATAAAGCCAGTATGAATAGGAAAAGGATAGATATTAGAATGTGGGAAGTAGAGTTAGTCTGAATAAGATAAGGGTCTTCTAGCCTTTTAGACAGAATCAGCAAGTTCCGCAAATAAGAAGTTTGTAGCCCTGAGAGTCGGGAAGGTGTGAATAAGGACAATGACATGATGGGACACCGACAGGATACACCCTGGTCCTCCAAGTTCACAGAAACAGCACGTGGGCAGACAGGATTGCCTAATGCCAAACTCATCCAGGAGGCAGAAGAATGTAAGGGGGAGGGTACTTCTATACTGAAATAAACTGTATAAAAGTTGGGTGAGCCCCAGTGTATGTGTGTATTCCCCGGGTAAGGGGAAAGCACCCAACTTTGCATTGTTGTATAATAAATGTTCTTTGTTCTCAATTTTTGTCTCGAGCAATTTCTGTGAAGGTACTTCTGTTTCTCACAAACGGGGGCTCGTCCGGGATCCCACTCCCTCCACTGACAGAGTGCCCGACGACAAGGGTAGGTGCACCCCGGCTGATTCAGCTGGACTCATAGACAGTGGGTAACTTGTTAGTGGATGAAGCGAGTGATATCCAAGAAGAGGCATTGAGAACAAACAACGGGAGGATGTTAAGGAAGCGCGCTAGGAATAGCTACTGGATCTCGGTAAGAGAAATTTTACTTACCTGTTAGTATGGGAGGTGTGAGTAGCAAGGGAAATAGTCCTAAGGAAGGACGGGACAATCAGATAACTAAGCAAAGTCCGTTAGGATTAATGCTATCTGATTGGTGTACGGGGAGAACCCGTGGGAAAGACAAACAGACCATGGTCAGGTATTACTGTCTGGAATGGGTTAAAAAAATCCCGATAAAAGAGAATTCGGTATATTGGCCAAACTTCGGATCTGATGAGGACTGGATGTGTCAGGCATTGAACATCTGGCTCTATCAAAATCAAAGAGATAATATTGAGAGCAGAGAATATGCAGCCTAGCCTGCTGGCTCAGTGGATTGGTTGATCAACTGGTTTTGAATGAAAAGAAATGTAAGGACAAGGATGAGGAACCTTTTGTCCCTGAAACACAAGGATGGGATGTGTTACATTCCCTTCCTCCACCTTATGCTCCTCCTAAGCCGGCTCCTATCTTTTCCCTCTCTCCTATGCTCTACCCTCCTTCACCTTCCCCTCCTCCCCCACAGCTAAAGAAAGGAGAAGAAAGTAGGGGTGGTATGATGACCCGTTCACAAAGTACTAGATTACCACCTCAATTGACAAGAGAGGGAGGAGACTTTGATTCAAAAGAGTGTGAGACCCTCCAGGAGGGAAGGGCAGAACCCTTTGATTCATTTCCCGGAGAGCAGGAATCTAGACATTATAAAGGAGAGGATAAGCCAGAAATTAACTGGATGAGACCTTTACGGGAAGTTCCCATGGGAGGGGGTCTCGGTTTCATAAATGTGCCCCTGACTAATACAGAGGTGCGTAATTTTAAGAGAGAATGTCCAATAAACAGAAAGGAAAGTCTAAGATTTTGATGCAGGCAGTCAAGGAAGTCGTGGAGGGACAGCAAGGAAAGGGTAGGGGCTGTGTGCCAGCTCCTGGACATTGGGAGGAGCTCTGGGAGTGGGAGAGTAGAGACCAGAGCAGGGGCAAGGGTAGAGGGGAATTCTGGGGACGACAACCGTTCCCGGGACCTCGTGGTAGTCCCGGTAGGAATTGGGAAACAGGAGCATTAGTTTGCTACCATTGTAAAAAGGAGGGAGATTTTAAGAGAGAATGCCCATTGCGAACCAGGGAGACGCGATCTTACGCACTGATGTGTTGGAATATAGGGGTTAATTAATCATAGAAAATATGTAGAATATATGCTTATGTACTATTCAGTTTGTATACATGAATCCAGTACTATGTAACAATTTAATATTTACCTCATGGTGAAGAGAAAGAGTAATGTAAGTAAGGGGCAGCCACAGTATGTAGCAAAGTTGGCTGATTACAGTAGGTTTAGAATTGCCTGCTCCCAAAATACAAAAGAGAGGATATGTATGAAACAATTTAGTAGGAAAGTTAAGGCAAAAGGAGGTGTTGATTAGCACAAACAAAAATAATCCTGACAGAGACTGTCAGAAACAAAGAGAATGGAATCAGTAAGAAGGGTAAGACGGAAGGAGGTGTTGAGTAGAACAGAAGAATATGGCCAGATGAGAACAAAGAAATAATTAGAAATATCTGGGGTATGAATTGATTTCTGATCAAAACAACAGGATATTCTGACCTTGAGGATTAAGATGGGAGCTCTACACCCCAGATAACTGCAGAGCAGGAAATTACTTGTGATAAATCTTATGCAAGAAATCTAGCAAAGAAAGCCAACTTTTGTTCTGTATGATAATGAAATCTAGCAAAGGAAGCCAACTTTTGTTCTGTATGATAAGGTTGAGCTATATAAACTGTAGAGACTGGACAGTAGAGGTCAGTCTTGGGGAATAGCTCACTGTGCAGGTGACCTATGAACTAACGACTGAACCAGAGCTCTGTTAAGCTTTATTCTTGCGCTGTGTAATAAACTGATTGTTGAACCGAATACCTTCTCCTATCACTTCATTTAATGAACACGCTGGACTCAGACGACACAGAGACTAAATTAAGGGTAGGGTAAAGCCACTGTCCGACAGATGATGCAAATTATGAATAGGGGGGTCACGGTTCTCAGTGAATACACACCATGGGGCTGCACAGAGAACCATTGGTAAATTTAAGCATAGAACTCCACAGTGACAAGATGTCCTTTTTAGTAGAATCTGGGGCAGCCAAGTCTAGTATTTTACAACCACCCGAGGGTGTTATGATAGAGGGAACAGTGATGATTTCGGGAGTAGGAGGAAGAGATTTTACGGTCCCTGTATTAAGGGATGTAAGAATACAAATGGTAGAGAAGATAGTAATGGAGGACATTCTACTAGTTTCCCAAGCTGGAGTTTGTTTGTTAGGATGAGATTTACAGGACCAATTGGCTATCAGCACCAGACCACAGGAATCAGGTATCTGGATTCAATTGTATGTATTAACCGAGGAGGATCAGGAACTAAATCTTGGAGTATGGGCAAAAAGAAGCAATAGAGGAGTGTTAGATATTCCTCCCCTGCAAGTTACTTTAAAAGATCCTGAGAAAGTAATTAGACGAAAGCAGTATCCAATTCTGATGGCTGGCCGAAAGGGGCTGCAGCCAGTAACTGACCAGTGGGTGAAAGATGGTATACTCGAACCTTGTATGTCACCTTTTAATACCCCTATCCCTGAGGCAAACGACCAGTACATATCTAAATATTTAAAGGGACTTTCTGCCTCTCTATACGAATTAAAACGGAAGAGTTTATTAGTTCAAAACCCACCCCTGCAGCATCCTATTCATTTTATTAAATCTGGTGATTGGGTATATGTAAAAGCATGGCAAGATCACCAACTAAAACCTGTTTGGGACGGCCCCTATTGTGTACTTTTGATTACAGACACTGCAGTGCGAACGAAAGAAAAGGGGTGGACTCAAATAGAATGAATTAAACAAGCTGCTGATCCACGGACTAAAGACATTGATAATCGACCCTCCACCTGGCGTGCAGTCCTTCATCCTTCTGATCTGAAAGTTACACAACTCACCGGGAAAAAGTGTGGTAATGTTGTTTTTACCATTTGCTGTTTTGTTTACTTGTTGGTTCCCAATTTTTGGGAAATCACCAAATTGTTCACAATGTATTAAGTCCTCCTGGAATAGGGGCAGCAGAGGTGACAATTATTTACCTTTAGAATGCAGACAGGGCGCAGGTATATAGTCATAGTGGGGTACCTTATTTAGTATGGGTTAATATAGGATCCCAACATGGACCAGGGGAACAGAATGGCCCTAGGGGAGTAGATTTGTATTTCGGCCTCTACAGGTATTAAAAAGAGGAGTTTTAAAGAGATAGCACAAAGAAGATGGTGGGACAATGACAGACAGAATGTTAGTCAGGATTGTACATGTAGCAGAGATAGTGTGAATACATATGCTAATGTTCACAGACAGGCTGCAACTCACAGGTTCAGTGACAAGAAATACCCCTCCCCAACTTGGTCTCCTGTAAATCATCCTTTGGGTCACACAGACATTCGGAATGTTAAGAACCACCACTGTAAGGGGAGTTCCAGTTGTAAACGACGTAAGCTGCTCCCGAACACCACAGCTGCTTGGCATTTAAATTGTTTAATCAGACTCCAGCCTTGGAGATCATCACCGAACAGACAGTGATGGTCCTGAATTTATGGGCTGAAGAAAGACGACAGATACGAGTCACAGTTCAACAAAACCGCCTGGCTCTCGATTACTTGTTGGCTGCTGAAGGCATTGTTTGTGAAAGACTGGTTAATGACAATGCTCACAACAGTCAGGCGGTTAAAGACACTTCTTCAGGAGTTCGAAAATCTTCCCATGCCCAGGTTCAGACTTGGCAACCTTCGTCCGGTCCGGTGTGGGATGGACTAGTCTTTTTATTGGTAACTGGAGTCTGATATCCACAGCCCTTATAGCAGCTGGACTCGCTATTCTGGCCATTATGGTGCTCCCCTGCCTAAAGACTTGTGTGCAGTATTTAATTCAACGGACCCCTCATTAGATCACTATAACCCAAATTCTGTCTGATGATGCTGAGACTGCAGTTTGTTTACTGACTCGCTGGGAAAAAGACCAAGCTTACAAGTAATACATTCCAGTTGAGAAGTCACGAAGCGTAGCTAAAAGAAAAGTGAGGATTGTGAGAGATGAGTAAAAACTGATATAAAAATATGAAGATGAGGAAACTAGTACAGATCTATGTGTAATGAATAAAGCCAGTATGAATAGGATAAGAATAGATATTAGAATGCAGGAAGGTAAAGTTAGTCTGAATAGATAAGGGTCTTCTAGCCTTTTAGACAGAATCAGGAAGTTCTGCATATAAGAAGTTTGTAGCCCTGAGAGTCGGGAAGGTGTGAATAAGGACAATGACATGATAGGACACCGACAGGTTACACCCTGGTCCTCCAAGTTCACAGAAACAGCACGTAGGCAGACAGGATTGCCTAATGCCAATCTCATCCAGGAGGCAGAAGAATGTAAGGGGGAGGGTACTTCTATACTGAAATAAACTGTATAAAAGTTGGGTGAGCCCCAGTGTATGTGTGTATTCCCAGGGTAAGGGGAAAGCACCCAACTTTGCATTGTTGTATAATAAATGTTCTTTGTTCTCAATTTTTGTCTCGAGCAATTTCTGTGAAGGTACTTCTGTTTCTCACATACATAAGCCCTGGCCCACCTAGACAGCAAAGTTGCTTACATCAGGATGCTCTTTTTAGACTAGAATTTGTTATTTAACACCATCATCCCCTCAAAACTGATCAGCAAACTCCAAGACCTGGGAGTCAACACTCCAGTGTGTAATTAGATCATGGATTTCCTCACCTCCAGACCACAATCAGTGAGGAGTGGTAAGAACTTCTCCATCACTACCAGAGCACTGTGTTGTTAGCTCCCTGCTCTACTCACTTTACACCTGGGTCTGTGTGGTTCAGAATGACAATAACAAAATCTGCAAATTTGCCAATGTCCTGTCGGTGTCCTATCATGTCATTGTCCTTATTCACACCTTCCCGACTCTCAGGGCTACAAACTTCTTATATGCAGAACTTCCTGATTCTGTCTAAAAGGCAGAAGACCCTTATCTTATTCAGACTAACTTTACCTTCCTGCATTCTAATATCTATTCTTATCCTATTCATACTGGCTTTATTCATTACACATAGATCTGTACTAGTTTCCTCATCTTCATATTTTTATATCAGTCCACGCTGCTGAAGATCCAGCTGCGCTGGATGGGTCACGTCTCCAGAATGGAGGACCATCGCCTTCCCAAGATCGTGTTATATGGCGAGCTCTCCACTGGCCACCGTGACAGAGGTGCACCAAAGAAAAGGTACAAGGACTGCCTAAAGAAATCTCTTGGTGCCTGCCACATTGACCACCGCCAGTGGGCTGATATCGCCTCAAACCGTGCATCTTGGCGCCTCACAGTTTGGCGGGCAGCAACCTCCTTTGAATAAGACCGCAGAGCCTACCTCACTGACAAAAGGCAAAGGAGGAAAAACCCAACACCCAACCCCAACCCACCAATTTTCCCCTGCAACCGCTGCAATCGTGTCTGCCTGTCCCGCATCGGACTTGTCAGCCACAAACGAGCCTGCAGCTGACGTGGACTTTTTACCCCCTCCATAAATCTTCGTCCGCGAAGCCAAGCAAAAGAAAGAAAACCATGGTAGTGGGCCGCGTAATGGAAGGGGATAAGTCAGCATACAGGATGGAGATTGAAAACTTGGCTGAATGATGCACCAACAACAACCTTGCACGCAATGAACCCTTTCATGCCAGGCCTCGAGTTGGAGACCGGCTATAAGCGTGGAGAGAAAACATAAAACTTGCCTTTCAGACAGCAACCCTTAAAGGCTGCTCCTGCGTCACATTAATGTTGAGCGGTGCCTCGATGAAGGTGGGGTGACTGGAGCCGTAACAACACCCGTCATAAATACACGACAAAGTAATGACCCATCTTCCGTACCCATAATCCCCCACGCAGCTGGAACTGTTCTTTCTTTCCCAGAAAAGTTCCAACTGCGTGGGGATTACAGGTAGGGAAGGCGCCCATTGTTCTGCTGCATTTTGAGCCACAGAGAACCGCTCCAAAGGCCGAAGTGACCAGCAGGGCTGGCACAGCCCACACCTGCTGCCCCCTGATGGTTCCCACCGGCTGCCCAACCTGACGGCCCCTGCAGGCCGCCCCTGACTTGATTGGCTTGAGTCATGGAGGGAGAGGGGTAAGTGGTGGGAGAGATAGGGGAGATGTGTCGTGGGCTCACTCATCAGCCTGCCCATGACCGTGTGAGTCGACAGAGCATAACTCCCTGCCGATTATCCTCCAAGAGGGATCACAGTCGGCAACTCAGGGACTCAGGTAAGTCTCCCATTGTAAGGGCGGAGAAACTCCACCTTTACTGTCAGGCTTTTTCACAGCATGAAAGGGCTGAATGTCACCAAAACTAAGGAGCTGATTGTTGACTTCAAGAAAAGAAAGGTAGAGGAATACAATCCAGTGATCACTGGGGGATTAGAAATGGAGAAGGTGAGCAAATTTAAGTTTTTGTGAATCAGAGGATCTTTCGTGGACACACCAATGGCATCATGAAGACAGTGGCGTATCTAGATAAAATAATGCCTATGGTAAAAACTAAAATTGCGCCTGCACCATTAAAAAAAATCACACATAAAGTTGACAGTTGGGCGATTTTCACGCACAATCGGGCTGGCACTAATCACTACACCAACCGTTTCATCTGACATACCCTTATAAATTTCACACGTTACATTGTAATTTATTAGAAGTGAATCAGTGGATTAACTCTCACCCAGGCCCCTAAGCTGAGGTTTAGTAAGAGAAAGTGCCCCCCCTTACTCCTTTCTTTCTCACTCCCTTCCCTCACTACCTCCTCCTCTCACACACCCCCCCCCACTCCCACCCCCACCAGCTCCCGCCACACTAACAGAACTATCGATTGTGGAACATGCCACACCACGTTGAGGATTATTATGGCCAAGATGTGGGACTCTCCGGGCTCCAGCCCACTTTGAAGCAATGCAAGCCTTGTGTTTATTACCTGCCATTCCCAGCTGGAAGCTGCAGCCTCCACAGGCAAAATGGCTGCACTGCTCTGGCAGTGCCAGGGAAAAGCAGAGCGGTTCCATCTGCATTGGAGATTATGGGTAACATTGCTCAGTTTACCTGTGCTCAGGGGAATATGATTATTTCAAATCAAAAATTAAAAATTGCAGACAGAATCCTTTGAATTTTAAAATACAATATTTTTGGTCTTTTCAATTCTGTGTTCTTCTTGTGTCGAATATACACACTTTGATTAGGAATTCATTTTAACCATCTGTTCACTCCCCATGCCTGTGCGTGCGATACCTAACCATGTGAATTTTTTTTAAAATTCCCTTTTCTTAGTAGAGATTATTACTTGTTGTTTAAAAAAAATGATAACAACAAGTAGCTCCCATGAAAATCAACTGCTGATGCTCACACTGAGAAACACTGGAAACGCGAGTGTAGACAGCGGAATAAGTGACAACACCACTGTGTACTCTCCCAGCATTCACATGATGCCACGGAGATCCCGAGCCCTTGTCAATGAAAGGGGAGGTGACGACACCAGTGGATGCCAGGACACACACACGCACACACAGGCTGAACCTGGCGAACGTGATCCGGCTCTCAGCAGGGAGCAAAAAACGGCTGTGAAATGACCAACACTGGAACTAAAGCTGAGCACCACAGTGGGACACACACGTAATGGCCCTCAGCCCCTCCATAACTAGTAGCACACCAGACTGCAGCACCCGAGCCATCCCTAGCACTGGGATGGTGCTGCCCCAGGTTCTGATAGGCCTGGCCTGTTGAGCAAATCAATAGGCAAGAAAAACCAAAACTCTCTCCTCAGAGTAAAACTCCAAAGTCTGCAGACACCTTGAAAGAATTCTGGAGAAACTCAGCACAGCAGGTTGAAACAGTAAGCAAATATACTGGGCGGGCGAGATGAGGACAGTGATGCCTCTCTTCAAGTGATGCCCAGGGCACGTGCCAAGGCTGCCACATCCTAGATACACCTATGCATGAAGAAAGCACATCAGCACCTTTACTTTTTCAGGAGTTTGAAGAGGTTTGGTATGACAGCAAAAATCTTGCAAATTTCAACAAAGGTGTAGTGGAAAGCATGCTGACTGGCTGCATCATGGTCTGGTATATGGACACCAATAGCCCTGAGCATAAAACCCTCCAAAAGGTAGTGGACACAGCCCAGGACATCACATGCAAACTCTCCCCACTATTGAGTATATCTACAGGGAACACTGCTGTTGGAGGCCAGCAACAATCATCAAAAACCGACACCACCCAGCACATGCTCTGTTCTCACTGCTGCCATCAGGAAAGAGGTATAGGTGCTGCACCACCTGGTTCAGGAACAGCTGCTACCCCTCCATCATCAGACTCTCAACAGCAAACTCAATCAGAGACTCATTTAAGGACTCTAACTTGTGCACTTTATTGATTTTCTTTTGGTTCTCTCTGTATTGCACAGTAATTCATTATCTGTTTACAGTTATTTTATTTCTTTACATGCTTTCGCTGTGTACAGTTCATTTTTTTTGTATTACCAATTAGGGGTAATTCTGCTGCGCCCTAAAGAAAAGGAATCTCAAGGTCATATGTGAAGTCATGTATGTACTCTGACAATAAATCTGATAACTGAATCTGGAATCTGAGATCAGCGAGAAGAATATAAAATTATGGAAATCCTATGACAAAAATTAAAGCATTAACTCTGCTTCTCCATCCAATCAACTTAACTGATCTCAAGAGTGTTTCCAGCACTTAGATTTTTTTTCAGTTTCAACATCCTCTGTATTTTTTTTTTGCTTTTTGATCAGGTGTTCTGTTCATTTTACATTATTTCAAGATCTTTAGTCATTCTGAAATCAACGAGCATAGATTTAAAGTGAAAGAATTTGGTCTTCAGAATGAATTGGATAGGTGTAAACAAGGGTAAGCTGTAAGGTTATGAGGAAAAAGTAGGGTTGAAGTGCTGACGGGATTGTTCTGCAAGAAGGTGGCACAGATTTGATGAGCTGAATGGTGTTAGGTCTGCTTTGTTCATGAATGAGTGAGACAAACACCAGACTGAGTCGAAATCAGGGTTCTTTGTTCTTTATTACCGGATTGTAACACTTGCGACTAACCATGTTAGTCGGAGAATGCATTCTGCCGTTATCAGCAAAATGGTGATTTTTTATACCCTTGGATACATGTTTAGAACATCATCATATCATTACTTGTCCAATGACTAAAACTGTTGCTATCCTTTCCCTGCTAGCTTCCTGCCTCTCAATCCATCAATGTCTCTCTTATCTTGTAAGTACAAGGATGCATTCTGTTACTCCTTAGTACTGGGTGACTCCTTCTCCGGTCCCATCTCATGATGTTTTACCTAACAGGAGTACAAGGACACCTCCCCTTCTTGTTACTGCCCTGTACAGGGTAACTCCCTACACATTCCCATCTCATGATGTTTTACCTTACAATGGTCACCATCAATTCTAAGTTATTTCTATCCCATTAGGCAGTCCCACCAGAGATGCTGAAGTACAAATCGCTGGGTTGTCTCAGAAGTGTGAGACTGAGGGAGTCCTGTCAATTTTGATGAAACAACAAACTGAGGTCACACCTCCTCTGGTACATTGATTTAAAGCTAAAGTTCCAGTAGCACCTTTTCAAAATAGTGGGGGTGGGTGGGGGGGGGGGGGGGGGAGTTCTCACTTGTGTCCTGGGCAATGCCCATTCCTTAATTACCATCCTCAAAAAAGCTCATTGTTATAGGCCATCACCATCTTTGAAAGGATATTACCATCATGTCAATTTTATTGCCATGTGTAAATTAACTGCTGGGTTGCAAATCGTGACGTGATTTCAGAAAGCAATTTGTTATGATAAATGTTATGTAAATTAAGCTTGTTTCACATCTGAACTTATAAGGAGCCAACCACAATTATTCAACATTCATCTCATTTTATTCTCCCTACAATCTACAATTCATCCAACATGAGAACAAATTACTGCAGTGGTCAATTAACCCACCAACTCATACATCTTTGGAATGTGAATTGAAATTGGAGCATTCAAAGGAAACCCACAGTCACAGGGAGAAGGTGCAAACTCCACATAGACAGCACACAATAACAGGACTGAAATCTAGGGGGCTGAAGCTGGGAGGAAGAAGCTGGGCTAGGTGCACCCAGTATACATTGTAGAGTATATGTTGTTGAAATTTACACTGCTTCATGCAGCAATAAACTTGGCTTTACTATCTCAACATAGGTTTTGTTGTGTCGTGGAGGTGAGCTGAAGAAGAAAATATAAAGTCCGCTTGCTGAAACAGCAGGTTTAAAGGAATTTCTTGAAGGGAAGGAAATGGAACTTTAGAGAATTAAATTAAAGGAATACAAGGATATGTGGAGGAGCAGGGAGAATCAGAAGGCATACAGTATAGGAAGGGGTAATAAATTTCTCAAGAGGCAAACCCATAGTTTTCTCTATCCTGTTTTCCAGAAGAATCTGACCACCACACAAAGTCCAAAGGTTAACTGAGTCTCCTCAGCATCGGTCAACAAGTTTCAAAACCTGGGCTTCTGTATCTCACTCTGCAACTAGATCCTCATTGGAAGATCACAGTCAGTGCAGATCGGTAACAGCATCTTCTCACTGACAATCACCATAGGTGCATTTCAAGGATGTGTGCTTAGCCCATAGCTCTACTCTCTCAACACCATGACTGCAAATTCCATCTACAAATTTTTCACTGTGACCATAGTTGTTGGCAAAATCACAAATGGCAATGAGGAAGCATACTGGAGTAATATAGATCAGCTAGTTGACTGGTGTCACAACAATTACCTTGCACTCAACATCAGTAAGACTAAAAAAATGAAGTGGACTTCATGAGCGGAAGGCAGGAGAACACAAACCAGTCTTCATTTTGGTGTCAGCAGAAGAAAAGGTAGTAAACTTCAAATTCCTGAATGTCAACATCTCTGAAGACCTATCTTGGGACATCAACCTATCAATGCAGTCATGAAGAAAGCATGCCAGCAGCTATATTTCATTCAGAGTTTGTGGAGATATGGTATGTCACCAGACTCTTGCAAATTTCTATAGGTGTACTATGGAGAGCATTCTAACTGAGGTGCCAATGCACAGGACAGGAACAAGCTACAGAAGGTTGTAAACACAGCCAGTGCCATCATAGTGTTACAGATTTGTGTTAACCTTTAATTTAAGGTTAAACTATATTTTGTTTAATAAAATATCTTAGTAAAGTAAATTATAGAGTTAAAATATTGTATCTGCATTCTTATTAGGTTAGCTTTGGGTTGGTGCAGGGTCACACACAGGACAGAGCACATTTATAGAAAACCATTGCTTTCTGAGAAGAGTGTTCATTCTTGGAGTTGACGTGTCTTGGACAGACAGAGCTAATGGATTTCAAGTGGGTCTTAATCATTCAAGAACTGCTGAGGAAGCCATCTGTTTTTAATCAAAGCCACTTAAGCCTCTTCAACAGAGATGAGGTCAGAGGTTGCTATGTATATGGAATGGTTTTGAAAAAGGAACAGAATTTTGGTAGAAATAAAACTGATGGTCATGTGGTTTCCAAGAATTAGGGCTCACCTCAGTGATGATGTAGTGGTCACATGATTTGAAGAAATATATTATCAAATTCAGACATTTTGAGTTCAATTTGGAGAGTACAGAAGTCAAAACCCCTGTGACACAGAAGTTGAAACCTTGTGAAAGACAGGATTGAGTTACAGTAGCCAGAATCGGTGCTGTTGTTGTGTGTTACTCCTAGAAAAGGGGGAACACAGAATCAGTGGCTTTTGAAATAATGAAGATCATTTCACTGTCTCTTTGGAAAAGAGGACAGATTTTTACTGTGTCTATTTTTGTGTGGTCACTTCGTCTAACCTTTGTCTGGGTTTGAGAATTCATTGTGGAAGAAAATAACTACATTGTGAGCAAACGGCCTGAGGATAAAATGTTTAAAAGTACTTTATAATTATTTCTGAACTGAGAATTTAAGACCTTTAAGAAAGACTAAAATTATGCTAAACTTTTAAAGATTGTCTTTTCAGAGTTGGACTTTAATTACACATGCACACTTACATTTCTGCATAGTGGGGCTAAGTTTAGAAATAAGTAAGAAATGTTATGTTGTCAAGAGTTTAATTAAAAAATATTATTTTGAATTTATAATTTTCTGGTGACTTTTCCATTACTGTTCCTGTGTTAATGTGAACAAATTCCCTTTAATCTCAAACAAAAATTAAAAGGGTTGTTAGTGCATAACAATGGGCATTAATCTTCACTCCATTAAGGACATCTTTAAGATGCAGTTCACCAAGGAAGCAGCTTCTAACATCAAGGACTCAAGCCATTCAGCCCATGCCCTTTTCTCACTGCTACCATCAGGAAAGGGTACCAGAGTCTAACAGTAAACCTCACAGAATTAACATAACTATTGAAAATTTGAGGGAGTAGAGTTTGTTTAATGCATGGAAAAGCAATAATTAGCCAAGTATTTTATAAGTGAAACAGATTTATAGATGAAATTGTGGTTGTTTAGAGGTGGCTGTTGTTCCCGGCAATCAGTAACCTCCTGATAAACAAGTCCTGGATTTCTAAAATTCAACTGCAGCAAGCAGCAAGTGAGAGCTTGTGATGCTGACCAGGCTTGAGTTGATATTTAACCCTGACAGAAGATAATGGTCGGAGATTTAAGACATCCCATGGGCCTGTGGATTTTTGGAGAGGTTGTCTAGTGTAAGGGACATGCCATGTGTGGGAACTACCAACATCTTACCTTCATGAGTTCAAACACTATTTGCAGATGTTTTTCACTCAAGATTGATGTGGAAGGTGCTACTTATGAGACTGCTGCAGTAGCTGTTCCCCATGATTATGATCACCAGCATATGGTATACTAAACAGATATCCCTGAGGCAAATCAAGGTGTCACAGGAACTTAACTTAAAAAAAAATACTCTGGCAAGCCTTCAGAATCATATATGTTTTAATAATTTCACTGCTTATGAATTCTACTGAGTAACAGAATGTTTTGCACAATTATTTCTGATGAGGCAACTGTTTCATCCCAGGAATGTGAAGAAACCATTCTCTGTTTTCTTTCTATTCCTTTTCAATAATAGCCAATATTCTATTTCCATTCCATGATGCCACAGACTTGATATTCCAGTTGAAAAACCTATGGTAACCTTCAGCTATCCATTTGTTACCACTGACGATTCAAATGGAAGATTTGGCATGGAGCGTAGTGTTGTTTTCAGTCTTGCAATCCATCTATAACTTAAGAAGTGACTTAGAAGATCAACTGATTGATGACCATATTTGCTTTGAAAGAAGCAAGTAGCACAATTGCAGCACCCTTGGCTGCTTCAGAGGCCCTGATTGATGAGCCTGACACTCTAGGATCTTAAAACCCAATCAAGCAGGCTGCTGTACATATCCTTACTTAATCTAAATCTCCATCAGCCTTGCAAGCCTGATATTTGGTGACTAGTGCATCTTTCTATACCTCTCATGGTTTGCTCTCATTCTATGGCTCAAAGATGGATATTTATACTTGTATCAGAATGTTTTAAGCCCAGGCCAATCATTATAGGAAGCACACTGACTCTGTTACTTGAGTTGAGGCCTCATGGTGCTAGATACTTGGGTTCAATCCTGGTCTCAGGTGCTGGCTGAGTGAGATTTGGACCTTCTTGATGTCGGTTTCCTCCCACATCCTCAAAAAAGTGTTTTGGTCGGTCATTGAAAATTGTTCCTAGTGTGTAAGTAATGTGTAAGTAGTAGAATCAGGGGAATTGATGGGAATTTGGAGAGAATGTTTTAAAAATGGTCATTATGAACAAAATGGGTGAAAGGTTACCACAGTTGTTCCACCCCACCCACTAGTGCACACCTTGCTGTTGGTTCCTTGTAAATTACCTGGACTCAATACTCCAGCCTGCCTGTACCTGGCCTTGGGCCATTGGCTGCTGTAATTGGATTAACCGTCCTGGCACCAAGTCATTAGCTTCCTGGAAATGACCAGGGCTTGTCCTTCCAGCGCTATAAAGGTGCCATGTGCTCTTTGTTCTTGATTTTTGCCAGCTTGGGACCACCCTGCTTCACTCCAGGCCTAGATGTGGAAGGGTGCTCGAGAAACTGTTGGTAAAATGTGCACTGTTTAAAGGGTTGGGAGCATTTAATTAGTGTCCCTTGTACAATAGAGTCGTGCCTGCACTGAGTCAAGGGGTGGTGGGCCATTGTAGTGATTTTACCCTGATCATTGTATGTACCAGTTCATTTTGTTTGTGTGTTTGTGTGTGTGTGTGTGTGTATTTTTGTCCCCGCGCTATTATCCCCACGTTCGTTATTAATTGTCTGCTATTTCTTTCCCACGGCTGCTGTAAACTGTGCATGTGTACTACATCAGTTACCATTTCCCACACTTGCATACTGTAAATAAAATCTTTCACTACAAAATAACTGTGTTCAGAGTCCTTGCCTTTGAGACCTACCAAATCTTTTTCCTTACTCACAACAAGTGTATATCTCTGTAATTCTATCACATACAAGAAAGCAAAAATTGGCGTGTTGCTTCTGTGCAGTACTGAAGGCGCACTATGCATTTGGATGAGCCCTCTTTTGACTAAAACGCTGAACAGAAAGCTATCTTTGATTCCAATGTGTAAAATATCAGGAAACACAATTTAACCAAAAAAATATGATCACTGACTAAAGTCTTCTCTTTAAATAAAACATCTGGTCTTTATGGAAGTGCTGTTTGTGGGAGCTTGCCGTGCTGATAAAATGAGAAGTTATATCCCTTTTAAGAGAGAATATTGAGTAACATGGCTACTGCAATATCATTTCATAGTTAATTTTTATGAGGCTGCTGACATTGTTTTGAGGCTGTGTGAATTTCAATCACATTCATGGAGGAGTGAATTGGGAGGAGTTGGGACTGGGAATTGATTTAAGAACAGCAGATAAATCATTAAACTGAAGTGATGCAGTGATCTTGCAGCTTAAACTCTATTTTAATTAACTCCTTCACACTGCCAGGCTTTCAACCCTGAGCTCCCTAATGTGATCATTATCACAAATAAACCTTAAGAACAAGAAAAATGAACAAAATAATTCATAATTTGCAATTGCTGAATTTCTTGAACAACCCATAGAAGTTTAAGATGCAATCTTTCCTCACACTGGAACCTTTTTATAATAAATTGTGCTTACTGTTAACACAACTGGGGGAAGTGGGAATTTACTTTCAAGACGTGGTCTCTCCATGCTCTGGCACAGTTGGTGTAGTGGTTAGCATGACACCTTTACAGCACCAGCGATCAGGACCAGACCAGGGTTCGAATCTCACGCTGTCTGTCAGGAGATTACATATTCTTCCTATATCTGTGTGGGTTTTCTCTGGCAGCTCCGGTTTCCTCTCACCGTTCAAAATGTACTGGTGATGCAGGTTAATGGGGTAAATTTGGCGGCATGGACTTATGGGCCAAAATGGCCTGTAACTGTGTCTAAATTTTAAAAAATAATAATGTATCACTTCTTTTTACAGGACCAAGATGGCCATTTTATACACAGGTAGTCCTCAACTTATGACCATGTTCTGTTTTCACTAACTAGTTGTACCTCAAAACTGGAGTAATTCAGAAATTCAGAAATTCACTGTATCCATTCTATCGTTCGTCAAATACAACATGGTGGCCACCAAGGCCAGATCTCATGAGAGGTTGGCCACCCCTGCCATTGGATTTGCTCCTACTTTCACATCATAAGCGTGATTTTTATATTTACATTTTTTTTTGATCGTATGTATGGTCAGCCATAAGTCACATAGGTTGAAAGTCGGGGACTACCAGTATTGTACATCATTTTTATGTATTGTCTCTTTCATTCAATTATGTGTATGGTATTGTAGGTTTTTTTTTAACCAGTACCTATTTGGCTGCACCAAATAAGAATTACAGTGTATGTATACATTGTGCAATGTATATGACAATAAACGAAGATAATGACATTGCAAAAAATATAAATGATTCATTCATATTCCTCTTAACCTCTGTTTGATTTGATTGACCACATTGTCCCCTCCATCCATTCTCTGCCGACATCTATTGAGGTACAGTGGCATTCACTTGATTCCATTTTCATCTTTTTGTAACACTTTATTTTAAAATGATTAAAAGCACAATTTCATAAAAGTCTAATAAAGTTCATACATTGAAAAATATATGTATATAATATAACAACTCCTCCAACCTCCTTTCCCCTCCTCACTAATCCTCACCCTCCTTCCCCCAAAACTACCCCTAAAAAGAAAAGAAAAGGAGATCATCAATTATATATATATATATTAAAATACAACCCTTCGGCCATGGAACCAAGAATCATCACTGCAAATATATTGAGAGATCAAACCTTCAAATGACAATTTTCAAATATGGGCTCCATATTTTCAATAAAAATTATATTTGTCTCATAAATTATATATTTCCAAGAGGAAGACAAAGTTTCATTTCAGTGTGCCATCTTTGCATTCCCAAATCCTAATCAGATTTCCATGTAGCTAAACATTTCTGAGCTACAGGTAAAGGTAAATGTAAAAAAATTAAATTTGATACACAGTTAATCTTAAATTTAAACCAATCATTTTAATATCTCATAATAAAGGCAACATTGATTAAACAGAAGTTTAACTTTTAATACTTTCTCCAAAAATAATTGAACTTGTATCCAAAAGTCTTGACTTTGGCACAGATACAGGTCGAATAAAGAAAAGTGCCCGACTCTTTACAACACCTAAAACATAAGTCTGAAGATATTAAGTTAAATCTCTTTAATGTTTGAGGGGTTAGATAAAAAATTATATTGTACTAATCTATACCTTACATTTATAACCTTAGTCATGTTATCTTTACATAAATTCCTCCAATCATTTTCATCTATCTTTCTATTCAAATCAGTTTCCCATTTCAATCTTGACTGATGAATATTTAACTTGGGCATTTTACTTTGTAATAATCTATACATCTCAGAAATAAATTTATTTATGTCTCCTTTAGTAAGTAATGATTCTAAAGCAGATTGTCTGGGTAATTTTAAACTGTAATCTAAATTTTCAGTTAAGCAACAAAAAAGTATTATTAGGAATCTCATTTTTCCTTCATTCGATGAAATTCACCACTTCAAAACAATCCTCCATCTTTTTAATTCCTAATTGATTCTATAACTTCAAAAACTGATTATTAACAATGAAAGGTAAAAGTTTATTTTGATATAAAGGTGTTTTAGATGAAATCTTTACCTTTTCCACCTATCTCACAATCAATTTTATTCCATGATTCAATTAGATGTTTCAATATTGGTGGGTCTCTACCAACCAACAATTTTGAATTCCACTTATAAATAAATTCTTTCATATCTTCCTTATAAATTTTAACTAACTCTATATTTGCCCACACTGAAGATTTAGTTAAATCAAACATTCCACTAATAAATTTAAATTGCACCACCTTATAATAATTCTGAAAATGTGGAAGTTGTAAACCACATAATTCAAATTTCCAAGTTGATTTTTCCAAGGGTACTCTCATCATTTTTCATTTCCACAAAAAAATTCTAACAATTAAATTAAAAACTTTAAAAATTTTTGAGGTATTTGGCAAGGAATAGCGTGAAAAAGATATCGAATCTTTCGAAAGATATTCATCTTACTACAATTCACTCGAGTTATAGGTAAATCATTCCACCTATTTACATCTTCCTTTATTTTACTAAATAATGGTAAATAATACATAAATTATCTAAACTTTTATCAATTTTAATACCTAAATACTTTTATGCCCATTTAAATTGAACAATTTGCTTACAGCTATCATAATCCCCCTCAGCTAAAGGCATAACTTCACTTTTATCGTAATTATTTCTTTAAATAATCGCAATCTTAAAAGCAAACATCTCCAAACAAAGAAAAGTAGGAAATCACTAAATAATAAAAAGAAAATATAAATAAAACAAAAAATACTGATAGGATCAGCACTCAACCCCTTTGTTCCAAGAAGTGGCTCTTGCCACTAGTGATAGCAACTTGGAAGGAGAAGGCAGAAAAAAGAATCTGCCTCACCAGACAGAATATTAAAGAGAATATTAATCAGTCAATCAAGTATGATAAGCTTATTCAGGATTTCTATTATTCGCTTGATAATCATCAATTTCCACTTTTCAGTTGACTTCTGGCTTTAAGATTCTTCTCTCAATTTACCTTAGTTCTTTTCCATTTGCGGAGATGACTAATGCTGGTTTCCATTTTTCTTATTGTTAGGTAATGAATTAGCAAATTCCAAAGCTTCTTATTCATTAGCAAAAAATTGTGCTTGGTATTCTCCACAAAAGACTCTAAGAACTGCTGGGAATCGAAAGGCAAATTTATCTCCTTTCTTCCATAAAACTGATTTTGCTGGATTAAATTATTTTCTTCTCTTAACAATAGCATTACTCAGGTCTGCGTAAAAAAAAATACTCTATTATTCCGAATCATTAACAGACCTTGCTATATCCTTGCTTTTTAAACTGCCAATCTCAATATCATTTCTCTATCTTGGTAACATAAAGATTTAATCAAAATGGAGCGTGGCAGTTGTCCTGGATATGGTTTCTTTCGAAGAGCTCTATGTGCTCCATCAAGTTCCAGTCCATTCAGAAAATTTTCAGACCACAGAATTTCAGGTAACCAGTTTTGAATAAAAAACTGCACTGGGGTAGTGCCATCAAAATCTTCAGGAAATCCAACAATTTTACATTCAGCTATTCTGGGCACCTGAAAGCGGCTATCGACTCTGATTTTCCAACATATCAGCTTTTTGGAACAAGTCTTTTCTCTGAACCTCACATGCCATGAAAGAATCTTCTATCTAATTAACTGTATCCTTACATTCTTCTACTTCCATATGACAAGTCTTGAAAATCTTCAAATTTTTTAACCTTAATTTTAATTTTTCAACAGTTTTTATACATTTTGCCATATCAATCTTCATTACAGTCATTTTTCCCAATTGTGTAGTGAATTCTGTTCTTATTTTTGGATTTTTTAAAATCCATTTTTTCATTCAATAAATTTATTTACTCAGAAATTTTATGAAAAACTTGGAGGTACAGATGTTCTGGAGTAACATGGTGTGTTTCCATTTTACCTTGAATATACTGACTTCTTCCTTTATCTTCCTTGTAACTGTGGCAGATATCCTTCTTCTTCTACTCTGATCTCCTCTTCTGTAGATGATGTCAACAATTGTGCATGAGCCCTTTGCCTGGCCCTCGTCTGGCCAGCAACACTGGTTGACACAGGGCCCACAGGCTCCGTACAGGCCACTTCTGTTGTGCGCATGTGTGGATCTTCGCACATGCGCAGTTTTCCCTGAGTCACGTCTGCAACCTTCCTTTGATCTCCAGCGCCACCTCCTCAGGGAACTTACCCAAGGAGGTCACATCGAACAAGGCTGGAGAGGTATCAAAACCGGAGGTTGAACTTTGAAGCTTGGCCCGGTTTCTTCAATTACTGTTGGTTCTGTTGTAGCCATTTTCTTTAAGCTTTAGACTTTCTTGTGGCCATGGCTAGAGATCTTTAGAAGAACTTTTAAAAAATAAATAAATGTTGGGTTTTAATTAATTCTGCCAGGAGAGGCATTTTCCAACATCTCCCACCTACACCATGATGCCACCCCCACCGCCCCCCCACCTCATTTTCATCTCTCATCATGACAGAGGTCCAACCTCAATAACATATTTTAACAGGCACTGAATTACTTGTGATGTTCCCCTGTGAACTATCCTGGGTCTGTTGCCAGAGTGGTTTGCTGATTTTCACAAGTAACTGACAGCCAACGCATACTCATCACTAGTTCTCTTGGTGCCCTTTGCACCATCTCTAAATTGTCCTTTCTCTCTTTTTATATTTCAATATTTTTATGAACATTGAAATTTCACATCCAAAAATATATCTACATATGTTAAAAGTCAAAAAGCTACATTATACATAAATCATGAAATTTCATCCAAGGTATCCCATATTTTATTCAGATTATATTGTATTAATATTTTATTATATTACAAAAAAGGAAAATCTACCAAGAAAGAAACTGTTTGGCTAAAAAAAAGGAGGCAGTATTCTTATCAAAGTGATAAATTATCTCCTTAGCCAACAGTTGTACATTCAAAACAAATCAAAGATTATACAAGTAATTCAAAAGGGGTCCCCACCCTGATTGGAAATTTGAATTCAATTTGGAAATTGAGAATCTAATCTTCACTAAGTTTAAACATGACATGACATCATGTAGCCATTGAGCATGATGAGGTGGGGTAATATCCCTCCATGTGCAGCTCAAATGTCATTAAAGTTATGTCACTCTCTTCAACAAAACCAAATAAAGCAGTTAGATTTAAATTTAACCTCAAAGAGTGCAGAGAAAGTTTGATATATTTCATTCCAAAATTTCTCAAGACACCTCTTGCAGCCATTACATGTCCAGAACATATAAATTAATGAAACATCTCCATTGTTGCATTTATCACAATGAGGAGATACATCAACATATAATTGAGATAGCTTAGACCTGTGAGCCCTATGGACTATTTAAGTTATTCAACAGTCACCACTGGATGAGCAGAAATAGCTTCCACCTAACTATTGGAAATTGCAAAGTAATTGGCGTCTGTTCCTGCCACATGTCTCATCTCACCTCAAATCTTACCCAGCTTACTTAGTTTTGAAGGATATCGAAGTTGAAAAATAAATAAGCAAAGTCTCTGACATCTTTAGAAAATATATACTTTGTGCGAGGAACATGAAGCTGCTAACACTGAACCTGCCATGGTTGTGAACATTTCTGAATGTTTCCAGAATGGCTCTTTTAATTTAGATTATTTGATTATCAGAAGAAAGTGCTTTATATTTTTTTTAGCAAGTTTTAAGAGTGCACTGCTAAATACCATGAAATTATATTCTTAGACCTTCAGCTGTAGAGAGACAATGGTCAGCAACTGAATGTTTTCTGCATTAGATTGCCATGGAGCCAATTAGATACAGTTATGTAATACATTTCCTTTTTAATTTACTCCTGGCTTGAGATTAAGACAATCAGTCATAAGGTTTTAGCATTTGTCATAGTAACCAAGCAGAAGATGTCTTAAATGAGGACCTTAACCTCTTGCAGCCATTACATGGCAACCTCAGTTGAAAAGCTGATTGGAAAATGGTGAATATAATTAAGATGAGCATTAAGTTTTGATTTGGAGGAACAAACAAGCTGTCCATTTGTCAAAACACATTAATCTCTCTGAATGCTGATCTGGTTAGAAAAAAAAATAATTTATTAGGTGGCCGGATCTATTTTTTTTTATAATATATAGGATTGGGATGGTAGAAAAGCAATAAAAAATGGAGATACTGAAAAGGAGAAATGAAAACCAAATATACTTTGGATACTCAGCAAATTATTCTGAAGAAAGGCTATTGATCTGGCCTATTAACTCTATATTTCTCTCCACAGATGTTGCCTGACCCACTGAGTGTTTTAACCATTTTCTGCATTGATTTCAGAGTTGTTAGAAATATACTCAGTGATGTCGCAGAGAAGTTGTATCCAAATGACAGGCTGAAATAGAGCCTTCAATTAATATCTTATCTGAAAGGTCGTACTTGTATTCAAGTTGTATCTGACCTAAATTATAAGATTTGATTTGACACTTCCAAACCATAAGATTTGTGTTAATGTATGAAAAACATAATGAAATAATCTATATCTTACATTAATTGTATTAGTCATAAAATCTTCACATAAATTTTGCCAAATTTGTTGATCTATCGATATATTTATATCTTGTTCCCATCTTTCTCTTGACTTAAATAAATTGAATTTAGATGCTTTCTCTTGTAATCTGTACAATCTTTTAATATCATATCTGATCCAATTTCTCTCTCAAATAAGCTCTCAATTGAAAATAACCAAAAAAAAAAGATTATTACATGGGATATCATATTGTTACAAGCTCAAAGGACCACAAAACCCAGCAGCAATAGATATACACCACAAGTAGTTACTTAAACAAAAGTTGTTTTTAATTATCTTTAAACATGAAAACAGAATCAAACTTTAACTTATCACTATTAACTTAACTACCCTAACTTAACCCCCTTCTAATTCTAAGCACGCATGGATGTAATGTGTGCATAAATTTCAGAAAAATTCTTTGGTTCCCAGTTCAATCTCACTTCTCATTCTTCGAAGTTCACTGGTTGCAGGCATTTCTTATACTGTAAACACAATTTAATATGTATAAAGTTCACCAGGCTTTGGTGCTCGAAAGGTAAATGGTTAATGCTCAGGAATGTTCTTGTTGGTTTACAGAGAGAGAGTTGTTGTTCCCGAACATCCACAACTGATATACTTCCATCAAGACACTTCAGTGTCTTGCTGATGAAACCTGCCCTGTTAGGGCTCTCCAAATGATAACCTCTTTCTTTCAGGTCACCACAGAGTTCCTTTTTGTTTAACTTATTCCAAGTGAAACATTAGACAGCTAGTCCTCTCCTCTTGCATGAACCACAAGGGATTTGACTAGGCCATCTTCCAAACTCAGGCTTCATGCCAGCTTGTCCTGTTCCAGTTCCAGCTGTTCTTGCTGGCTGTAACACTGTACGAGTGATCTCTGTCTCTGTCTCTGTCGCTCTCTCTCTCAGAAAACACATGACACTCTTACAACAGCAAGTTTTCCTTCCAGACAGCAGCAGACCCAGCATTCTCTTTCATCTGTTGCCTTTGGTAAACAACAATCCATTAGTGAAGTCTCGTGAGCACTCTTCAAAGCTCTTGCATAAGGTGTGAGAAGCCGATATGTCTAGCATTAGTAGAACCCCAGTATGTCAAATAAGATCTGTTTTAAAGTGTTTGTATGTGACCTACTCTAACAAACCTTTTCCAATTTATCTCCCAACAGCATATCTATATACTCTGTCACAATACCATATATTTATAAAAGGGTTATCTTATGAACAAAATATGGATTAATTAATGGCATTTTTAGTGGAAAAAGTCTTCCATCATTTTCTAACAATCTTATTCAAATGTTTCAATAACAGAGCATCCCTGTCAGCAACTATTAACCATCATTCCCATTTATAAATAAATTCCTCAGGTACATTTCCTTCAATTTTATTTAACTCAATTTCCACCCATGAAGGTTTAATATTTCCAAATAGAGGAGCACAAAACCTTATTTATACTGCTTTATCATAATTTTGTTTTAAATTAGTAAGTTGTAATCCACCCAGGTCATATTTCCATGTTAATTTTTCTAATGATATTCTTGCCTTCTTAAATTTCCAAAGAAATTTGCTATCTTGTTTATTTAGTTCCTAAAAACATTTTTGAGGCATGGAAGTTGGTAAAGTCTGAAACAAAGTTTGAAATCTCAAAAAAAATATTCCTTTTAATACAATTAACCATTCCAATTAAAGATATAGGTAAGTTTATCCTTTTTTTCATATATTATTTTATTTTCTTAAATAACGGAATATAATTTAATTTATATAATTTTTTCAAATTATTATCTATATGTGTTCCTAAAAACTTAATTGCAACATCAGTCCACTTAAATTGAATATCTTTTTGAGATTGTGAGTAATCGCCTATACTAATTTCATTACCTCACTTTTATCCTAATTTATTTTATAACCAGAGACTCTTCCATAATCTATCAATTGCTGATATAGATTATTCAATTATAATTTTTTTTCCATCAATTATTATTACACCTCAGAAAAATGAATCGATGGAAATTGGACATTTTGGATCAGTATTTTAGATGTGGTTAAGCTATTGGAACTTTTTTACATTCTACATGGTTTTGTTTAAGAGTCAAATCCTTTTGGATCTCTATTAGTAAATTTTTGCAATAGGTTAAAGATGTTGTTTTTCTGTTGAATCCTGAATTATCTTTCATGGAGAATTTTAAAAATATAACTCTTAAATTACATTTATCAGATTTGCGGTTGAAATTTGTTAAATTAGCTCTAATAGCAAGGAAATCCATTGCTGTTACTTGCAAATCAGTTATTTCTTTATCACTAGGAAAATGGCAAACAGAGATTCAAAGTTGTATTCCATTAGAAAAAAAAACATAGAATTTGAGGGGTAAATATTCTATATTTTTACAGATTTGGACCCCATATGCTTGAACATTTGGTTTGAATTTATAAATAATTCATTTGGATCCTCCAGACCAGAGAAGTCTTCCCTTAATAAATAAATAATGATATCTTGTGAAATGGTTTTTGGGATCTTTGAGTGTTTCCTAAGGCAATCCAATTCAATATTCATTATGTATTTTAGTAATTTAGGTTTTTTTTTAAGTTTATTTTAGTTTTTTTTTTAGTGGGAGGTAGAATGAGGTGGGGGTTGGGTGGAGGATTTAGTTTCAGTTTAGATGGGGTTCTTTTGTAGTTTTCTTTTTTCTCTTATCTTTCTTTTTATATAAATCAGCATTTATTTAATCAATAACTTTTAATAATATGATATATGGGATTTTTGTTTATTATATGTGCTGATTTTAAATAAAATATTCCAAAAAAAGTGTATGAAAATCATGCACAGGGTGGAAATAAAACAGGAAACCTTGCCTAGGAATTCAATGCATGTCTGAGCAAAGACTAATTCTGAAGCAAGGTCATGGACCTGATAAGTTAGCTGTTTCTATCTCAGCAAATGCTGCCTGACCTTCTGGGCATTTCCAGCACTTTTAACCTTATATTTCTAGTATCTCCATTATTTTGTCTTCACAGAGATTATTTTTGTAGAGGACAAATGGTTGGGAGGTATTGAACAAAGCTGTCTGAGTTTATTTCAATCTTTTAAAATATTTTTCATTATTTAAAGTTTTAAATATTTTATTTTTTTAATAGCAACAAATTTATTGGAGGATCAACATCAGAAACCTGCAAAGTGTATTGTCAGGTTTATTGTACACCATGACATGGAGATAGGTGTAATTGTAGATGAGGTTGATTCTAATCCATTAGCCATGGGACCTTATTTCTGAGCAGAAGCTTAGTCTTGACACAGGGTCTCAATGCCGACACTTTCAAAGTAGTTGATTTTGGAAAAAAATGTACAGAATAAACAATGATGAGCTTGCAGCTGACAGCAAATCTCATCACAATGTTAATTGGAGCTGAGTTCGATCCTAACCTCTAGTGCAGTCTCTCAAGGAGTTTGTGCATTCTCCCTCATGGGTTCCCCAAGGTGGTCTGGAAGATGGGTATGCTGCCCCCAACTGTTGTGTGTTACTATCAAAATGACTTGAGATTCTTTGTGCCCTGCGTAGTATTTCATAAGCCTGGGATTCCAATGAGTTGGCAAGAATGTTACATTTTCTCTAAAAGGTTGTGTCCACTGCCAGTTTCCAGTCCTGGGAGTCATCGGTTGGTATGTGGACAGCATAGCCTGCTCATCAGCACCAGCTGAGTTATCTCATCAGTGATGGAGGTGTTAGCCTAGAAAATAATGATACATTGATGGCACCAATACATTTGGAGTATATTTTGGAGATAGAATCTGTGGTTTTTCACCCACAGTTCAAATAGATAGTCCAGGACTCAAGAATGAAGAGGGGGACAGGGTGCCTGATGAAGCAGGGGATTTGTATTTGCCAAATATCTTCATCTTTTCCTCAACTATGTATGATTCAGTGAGATTTTATTGTCACATACATAAGTTTGATTCACAGAAATTCTCATTGGCTCCAGCCACATGGGTGTGTAAAATCTACCAATAACAAAACCATGTATTAAAATTACTATTATATGCTACAATTTACCTCTGGTGCAATGGAAGTGATGACCAGTTAAAATCCATACAGTAAATTTTGTATTCATCACAGAAAGGTAACAAAAGAAGTTACATTTCTGGAGCTTCTGTCAAGGGCTTTGTTATATGTGGATTGTAGAGGATCATGTGATTTTTCTGTCAGGAACCTAGTCAAAAGTCGCCAAACAAAGTTGGACGCCATCCCCCCATAAGTGCACATCTTATCTTTGGCTCTCTTGAATGATGCTGTATTGTCATTGCCCAGATGCCCAGATCAAAACCATATAAATTCTAACACATGCTACAGTTTGTTCTCTCTGCTCCTTGGTCCAACCATGAATGCTGCTCTATGCCAGGTCACTCAACTGTGGATACTTTGGAAAAGTCGCTGGTAAAGTGGGCACGACATTTCGAGTGAAATCGTAGAATGGTTTGGCAGTACTTAGCATTGAGCTAAGTACTGCCCCATTGATACAGGTTAAGTCCTTGTCTTGTTAGAGTGTATATTACTTAACACTGAGCCACACCCTGAGATACAGGGATCAGGGGTGTCTACTGAACTCCCTGTCAGTGAGTGTGTACACCTGTGGGAGAGTATGGTAGTGTAAGAAGCCCAATGTGCCTGCTTGCACCTTACATCATTTAAGTTTTGTATTGTGTAGGGGATAGGTGCCACCAGTATCGGAGTCCAACCTATATCTGATGTGAATACCTAAGTAGTTATTGAGTAGTGGATTGATAAAGTATCATTTGATGTCTTCCCGTTTGATTCCTGTGTGTGCAATAAAGTTACCTTTGATTGTAACATTTGTGTCCAGGCTCATCTCTCTGTGAACGCACCAAACCTGATACTATACCCAATACACCAATTGGCTCTGTGAGTAGGGTTCAATAAGTTTTGACGAGACACACATGGAGTTACTAACAATCTGGAAGATTGTATTAACGAGTGTGCATTTGGGTATCCTGTCAAGTGCATGTGTTATTATGTACCTGTTCACGAATTCGGGCGGCAAGAGGCATCCCACAAACTGTAGGGGACCACATGGTCAGAATTTAAAATCCCTAGATCAACTGAAGATAACTAGGAGCTCAGCCATTTGGTGGCTTGGCTGGCATTTCGATCGTTGGGTCAACAGGCTGGACATTCCCAGGGAGAAGATTTGGCACCACATGGCATCCTCCTTGAGAAATTGGGATTTCCTGAGGCTAAGTCAGGGAAGGGACATTTGGCTTATGGTGTCTCTGCTGAGACACCAACGGGGTGTACAGAAAGATAGGGAGAAAGAATCCCTCCAGCATCATGGTTGTGCACCACTGGAAGCAGAGCAGACTGCCCAAGTGTGAGTGACCAATCTAGTCATTAAAGTCATGGAGGCAACTTCCAAGCTGATTGAAACACAGCAACTGCAAGCAGCTCATTGGTTGGGCTGGCAGCTTGACCCAGTCAAATCCTGAGGCATTGTCCAGCAGGTGGGGAGAGTGGTGGGATTTACAGTTGATTGGGGAATGGGCATGAGGAAACTCAGTCAAATGATACACGTCCTCGACCCTGTGTGCCTAAGCCTTTGCAAGCCCGACCAGTGACCATGCAGACCCAGGTCTGCCACAAGGGCACACTGCCAACCTTCCCAAATGGGGGAACGTCAGGTGGGCATGCACGCAGTCACTATGAAATTACGGAGTCCTGGGACTATTCCGCCCAAGAGTTAATTGAGCTAGGGGACTGATACCAGCAGTGGCCAGGTGAATACCTTGCCATGCTGCTGCTATGGTTGAGGGATGAGGGGGCCCCCAATGTTTACCCCATTCATTAGGAAGCGAGCGTCATGGACGGTCTGTCTGAATGATTGACAACATTTTGCAGACGTTGCCAGAATGGGGTCATTGATGGCACCACCCTATGGGAATGGGTAGTGACTGTAGTCTGGGCCAGGTTCCCTACCCTCCTAGAATGGGGACTGTATGGCTGGCTGCAGTGGCACACCATTGGCAAGGGGACATGTGTCATTAGGGAGTGGGCACTGATCATGGGTATTTATGGGGGTGCCTGCGAGCACCACTTTCCTGGGAGTTCAAAGGTGACAGGTGCCTTGGTGGGCAATGGACAATTTAGTCACCACATGCCCTGAACATAGAGGGGTGGTCTTGCCCCTCATGGGACTGACAATCGGGAAAACTGTCCAGGAAGCCATTTCCGTCCAGGGTGATTGGAGTACACAGAATGGGGAGCACCCGCTTAAGTTTGCAGGACTGTGCCAAAGTTCAGTAATGTCACCCAGCCAGTGACTCACAGGGACATGTATATGTTCCCTGGAGAGAGTATTGCAGGGAGAATCCCTGTGGGGGTGGAGCTTCCCGTGCACCGCCCACACCGATCTGGACCAGCCTCCCCTCTGCTCTCCCCTTTCTGAGGTGACGCCTAAATAATCTATCTTATGAGCTCTCCTAACACCTCCCGCTCCCACCTCACAGGGGAATTATCCTTCAAACTAATCCTTTTCTCGTTATGAACTCTGCAGAAAACTTTCAGCAGAATACAAGAGCTGTTGTTGCAGACTCTTCACAAGAAGTTCCAGTTTAATAACATTTTCAACCTATAATATGCACTCTTTAATTCCACCTTTTGTTATAGATTTGTTAACTGAAGCTTGCCAGCTCAACCGTAGTTGCAGTTACAGCATAGCATTGTGTTTCTAATCGCAAGAACAGTTTGTCTCAGTTTTAGTTACAATTCATTTCAGACAGGCAGGAACTCTTTGTACATATTTTAACTTATTGATAATGGTGGTGCTTCTCTACTCTCTCCCGTAACAGCTTATAAATCCTCATACTTCAGGAAGCTTTATTTAAAACCTACTAATTTGGCCAATTTACAGTCCTGACTCCTGGCTATTGTTTAAAGGCAATATGTTGCACTCATTTAATGGACATGAGCAGGAATGGCATCCTGGTGTCAGATGGCAGCCCAGAAAAATTAGGTGCTCCCACAGGAAAATCGGTACACCCTAGATGCTGCCTGTCTCCTGCCTCACCATAGGATAGCATGGTGATGGGCATCTGGGCTCTGTGCCGAGGGAGCACCCAATTAGCCCCGTTCACACTGGAACTTGAACCCAGTAGTTAACCGGCTATTTACTGGATCACCTGTCAGTATGAACACTCCCAACCCGGTATGGGATCTTGAAATTCACTCGGCAATTAACCCACTAGGAAGGTAGTATTGTTGCCAATCCATTTTGAATCAGCTCCAATGTGAACGGACAACCCGATATGCCTGGTCCCATTAGTGACATGTTGATAACATTGTTGTGTGTGTGGGAGGTTCTTGAAGAAGCAGGGAGTGGAAGGAACAAAAAAGTGAGTAACAGAGAGCTGTTACTGGCAGCATATGGAAAGAGTGCAGAATGAGAACAACAACAGAAACTTGTCGGAATGACAACCATCCACTTACTGTTCATCAAATTGAAAATTTGTGGTATGAAATAAAAAATATCCTCAATTACTTCTAGCAGTTCTGATGGTTGGGTGGCAAAATACCATTGCTGGTGTGATTTTCTCACATTTATCTATAAATTTTGCACGTATGTTTCATTGTCAGTGCGACTTTCCCACACTGTATGTGTTTTATTCCCGCTACCACTTCCCCGCACTTGCTATAAACTCTGTGTGTGTGTGTGTGTGTGTGTGTGTGTGTGTGCGTGTGTGTGTGTGTGTGTGTGTGTGTGTGTGTGTGTGTGTGTGTGTGTGTGTGTGTGTGTGTGTGTGTGTGTGTGTGTGTGTGTGTGTGCGTGCGTGCATGTTATTTTTGTTACCATTTTCGCAGGGTGTCTTTTGTAAATAAAATCATTTACTATAAAACTGCATTCGGAGTCTGCTTTTGAGACCCATTGAATCTGTTTTCTCACTCAGAACACACTCACACACACCCCCCACCCCACCCGCATCCCACTTTCCCAGAGAGTGAGGGGGCTGTGGGTAATTTGTTTATAGAACAAAGCATTTACCAGCTGTGAGTATGTAATACGTCACTCAGGACATCATCACTGGAGGTTGAGTTCTCCTTAGCTCTGCAATACCGGGTTGGTAATGTGAAAGGGCATACCTTTCTTGATCCAGTGTGAACAGCCCTACCGGTATTTCAAAATGGGTTGTTCAACCACCAATTTAGTGGGTTGCCAATGTGGACAGGTGTGAAGCCAAGAGAGGGGTTTGGCACCTTATAGATGACCTTGCATTGCCTGCTCACAGACGTTAGTGGCATAGGTTCACACATATGGCAGCTAAATGAGAGAAACTAAGAATGCACTGGTTGCCCACTCTCTCGTAGACTAACAGGAGATCACCAGTCACTTTGCCAGTGCTGCCAAGAGCTATGAATTGGTAATCAGCTTGAAAAAGAAGGAAGCTTTGTACCAACTGACCCCTGCCTCAAGCTACAAACAACCAACTTTCCTCATTGATGACACTTGTCTCAATGCTTCCAACAAGTTTTACTACCTGGTCAGGTAAAAGATAGGGTTTGGTCACAAAATATCAGGTTGGCCACCAAGTGCAAGGTGCACAGAACCGTTGTTATATCAGCCTTGCTATATGCATATCAGATTCACCTAAGTCAGCTTGACCAGCTGCAGCATCATCACCTATGTTCTTTGATGAAGATTACTTGGCGAGTAAAGGTCTCCAATATCGAGGTCCTTTCTCAAGCCAGAATGCCAGCAGTTTCAACCTTGATGATGCCAACCACATTGTGCTGGGTAGGACATGTTGTCAGAATGCCTGATGGAAGACTGCCCAAGGACATATTCTACGGTTAACTCCAAATGCACCCGAAAACAAGGAGGCCAGTGACTATGGTACAAGGATGTTCTGCACAGGAGCCTCAGAAAGCTAACATTGCCCCATCAACGTGGAAGGATCTGGCTCCAGGTTTCTGACATTGGAGGGAAACCATCAGAAAAGGTGTGGATGTTGCTGAGAACAAGCTCAAGGAGGCAGCAGAAGAAAGGCACAGGAAGCACCACAACAGAGTTTCTATCCCTATTGCCCCTCCAGGCCTCACCTGCCAAGTGTGTAGCAAACAGAGCCTGTCAAGCCACTCCAGGATGCACATATCAAACCCCACAAAATGACTGAAAGGAACTATGCTAAAAGTAAACAAACAAGACCTTCAGCACTCTTTCAAGGATTTTAACTAACTCAATAATCTTTACCACATAAGAATAGAAGTCTACACATGGAGCTTTTAATATCTTAGCAGCATGGACAGTTCAAAACCTTTGAGATTCAGAGTAGAAAAACAAGCAAATCGTGACTCTTCCAGTCTGTCTGTTGGTCTGTGTCTCTTTCCCTCTTCTCTCGTCCTAATCATTTTATGCTTTCACCTTTCACATTCACAGTGCTGTGTTCCCTCACAACATGCTGCGAAACTAGTCCTTGTCAATATCTGGGTTTGTGAGCTAGACCCTGTCACCTGCAGAGCCACCCAGACACATTAATATAGGGTCTGCACTGTCATTCTTTCTGAAGGTATCAATGTGATTGCAATTTCTAATATCATTTGAATATAATACAGTGCTTTTTATGTAAATACTTCAATTTTAAAAAAACCTCTGCACCAAAAGTTCCCTCCAGCATGAACATAAATAATAGATGATAGAAAGTTGACAATTATACAAAATATGAGGTTTAAGAATCCAAAAACCTCTGAAAACCAAACATTTTGTTTACTGCATGTACAGTATGTGGAGAGAACACAGCTTGAGTGCATAGCAGGGAGAGAATGAGGCTTAGTCGGGCAAGTAGGAGAGAGCAGCAGCGCGACACAGGCAGGCGAGCAGTGAGAAAATGTGCAGAGTATGCGGCCTGAAGAGCATGGAGGCCCAGTGGGTGTGAGGAGAGTCAGAGCCTGCAAAGCAGCTGGAGCCAGAGGGCGAAGGGACTCGGGTACTCAGCTCCATGGCCTGGGAAGAAGGAGGAGAGAAGTGAGTCAGCACTGCTGGAGGGAGACAAGCCAAGGGGACGCCAGGGAGTGGTCGAGCCTGAGCAGCAGCAAGAGCCGGGCCCAGAAGCAGGTGATGGGAAGCCCCCCACCCGGCAGCTGAGCTGGTGCAGAGGGACCAGATGATGGGAAGCAACCCAACGGCAGTCGAGCAGGTCGAGAAGGACGCAGACAAAGGTATGGTGGAGCCTGCCTCTTCTTTTTAATGTGGGATCTGCATTTCCCAGAGAGGCTCCAGCTACATGGCAGATTATGGGTAACAAAGATGGTCATTGCTCGTTGAGCCGGGATTTCAATTAGGTGTTGGTCCTGTAGTGTGCGTCGAGAGAACCGAAGACTTGTTGATCCAAACCAAGGCTTTTATTAACTAAAAGACTGGAGCATATCACAAGTAGGCCGACCAGTCCAGAATGACCTGGTCTGGCTAGGAGCAATCCTTTAAGACCTGCCAGTAGGTGTGGCTACACTCTCACCCAATCACAGTCATCCTACACTACAGTTTGTACATATACACATTGGTGATAGAATCTGTACTATCTTAGGTCCATAACAAGGGCTTAAATTTTGCACGAATCTATACTGTCGCCATTTTAATTCCATAATTTGGAAAAATCTGAATACCAAAAAGTGTCTGGTCCCAAGTGTCATGATAATGAATATGTATAAGATATACCGGAAGTCACGTGGTATGAGAGAGAGATAAGAACACAAGCAAGAGAACAAAGGAAACCGGAGAATAAAAAGACACTAAGAAGTTTACCTGATAAACTTGTGTTTAATGTTTTATTAACTTCACATTTCGGGCCACAAATGTGACACCAAGGATCTCAGATAAAGGGATAAGCACCTGTAACACCTCACAGGATTTGCCATCAAACATAGTGGGAGAAGTAAATTCAAGTTTTCACTGGATATCCTTTCAATGGAGAAGTAAAATCAAGACAAAATGTATCTAGAAATATATATATATATATATATATATGTGTGTGTGCCCCAATAAATGTTTTTTTTAAATGAGAAGTAATAAAGAATTGTTTCTGTTCTGCTGGACTTACAAAATTTTATGTTTATGATTTTAATCATGCATTTCAATGGAAATTATCCTCGAATAATTCCTTGAACATGCTTATCAATGGAATATTGCTATCTTTGGCTTGGCTTCGTGGACGAAGATTTATGGAGGGGTAAATGTCCACGTCAGTTGCAGGCTCGTTTGTGGCTGACAAGTCCGATGTGGGACAGGCAGACACGGTTGCAGCGGTTGCAGGGGAAAATTGGTTGGTTGGGATTGGGTGTTGGGTTTTTCCTCCTTTGTCTTTTGTCAGTGAGGTGGGCTCTGCGGTCTTCTTCAAAGGAGGTTGCTGCCCACGAACTGTGAGGTGCCAAGATGCATGGTTTGAGGCGATATCAGCCCACTGGCGGTGGTCAATGTGGCAGGCACCAAGAGATTTCTTTAGGCAGTCCTTGTACCTCTTCTTTGGTGCACCTCTGACACGATGGCCAGCGGAGAGCTCGCCATATAACACGATCTTGGGGAGGCGATGGTACTCCATTCTGGAGACGTGACCTACCCTGTGCAGTTGGATCTTCAACAGCATGAATTCGATGTTGCCGGCCTCTGCCATCTCGAGTACTTCGATGTTAGGGATGAAGTCGCTCCAATGAATGTTGAGGATGGAGCGGAGACAATGCTGGTGGAAGCGTTCTAAATAAAATCTTCAGAAAACACAACAGAATCTTAAAATGATTGAAGCACATCGCAGACTGGACTCACACTTTAACTCTCTGCAGGGAGGCAAGTTTCTGAAGAAGGTATTTGTTATACAGTACTTGTCTTCGTTTGTTAGGGCACTGAATACAGGAGTTACCTACATCATGTTATAGCTGTACAAGACATTGCTGAGACCACATTCTGTGAAGTTTTGCTGTCCCCGTTACAGGAAAACTGTCATTAAGCTGAAAAGGGTGCATGAAAAGATTCACAAGGAAGTATATAAATCACGAGGGTAATGGAGAAGGTAAATGGTCAAATTATTTTTTTCAATGAAACAGGAGAGTAAAACTAGGGGGAATGGATTTTAAGGTGAAAGCAGTAAGATTTAATAGGAAATTGAGAATCTACTTTTTTCACACCGAGTGATTAGAATAGAGACCAAACTACCAGTGGTAGGAGCAGGTACAATTTTGACATTTAAAAGATATTTAGACAGGAAAAGAAAGGTTTAGAGGGATATGGGCTAAACACAGGTAAATGGCACTAGATAACTACTAAATATCAAAAAGAGGAAATCTTGTTCTGACTTTAGATAAACCATTATTTTCAGTTAAACACACAAATGTGAGTGACATTCACAAATGTCCTGCAGAAACTCAACAGCTCATGCAGCATACATGGGAGGCAAAAGCTAACCTTCAGGCCTGGGCTCTTTGTTAGATATAAGCAAAACCAGGCAGGCACCTGAAGCTACCCTCGGACCTCTCCCCCAATAATTTCTCAGCCTTTTTTTTCTCTTCTACCCTCCCACCTCTTATCTTTTATCTGGTGCAGGTTTTATTCTGAAAATAGACCATTAATCATTGGTTATGCATGACTGGTGCAGTCTGAAAACCCATAACTATTCCATTCACCTAAAGCCTCCAGGCCAACTTCATAAAAAGAATTAAATAATTACATGAAAAACCTTTGCACCTTTTCAAAATACATTTGGACTGATACAGTATATGGATGGGAAATATAATCTTTCTTAAATATGTTTTTCAAGATAAAAATATGCGAGAAGGCCAACATTTATTACCTTCTCAGTTTTGCCAAATAAGATTTGGAATTGCTGTTGATGGGAAATTGTTGTGCACATGTTGTCACTGGGCTTCCTATAATACAACACAGAGACTATACTTCAGGAAGCACCTTCTTAGCTTTAAAGCACTTGTGTAAGACATTAAATTCACTGAAGAAATGAAACTTGGTCTTTTCATTGTAATTTTCTCCCTTCACATAAATGTACAATTTTGACTTTTTAAAATTTCTTCTTATTTCATCAATGCTTGTTTCTTCATTTTCCAGTTTGATATATTTATTATTTTGGCAAGAAAATCCTTGAATTTTCTCAATTTATGTGCATCCTTCATGCTTCTCTGACCTTTTGATGAATGCCTTAAAGGAAAAAGACTTGAAATTAAATGCTTTATTTTTCCCTTTTGGAAATAGCTTTACCTCTGGCAGGAGTTCTGAACAAGGTAACCCAAAAACCATGCCATAATTAAAGATTAATTTAATCTGGACAGCTAATGCCATCTTAGTTGTAGTCTAGGTATGTGACCTGGAAACTTCATTCTTTTAAATAGGAGATACCTGTAAAATGCAAGTAGGATTTAAAAGTTCCAGAAATATACATTTGCTTAAATATATTCTTCAATTTTAGATGTGGTGATACGGTTGGAACTTTTTTTCATGCTGTTTGGTCATGTATACATATACAATCTTTTTGGAAGAAAATTCAATCGTTTTTAGAATATCTGTATAAGATTAAAATAGTTTTAGATCCAACAGTATTTTTATTGGGTAGTTTGCAACCTCTGAAAGGCTTGGGATTAGATAAGTTTCAGCTTGCTTTTGTATATTTAGCTTTATCCATAGCGAAAAAATGTATTGCTAGTATGTGGAAAGATACAAATATGATTGATATTAATAGATGGCATAATGAGATGAAATATTGTTTAATTATTGGAAAAAATACGTATGTTTCTCATGATAATTATTTTTTATTAATAAGTGGTTGTTATATTCAGAATATTTACATTTCAATTTATATTGATAAGATCTTAATATGTATATTAATTTTTTTCTTTAATAGTCTTTTTTTTTCCTTTCTTTATGGCTCTCCTTAGGAGATTTGGCTGAAGTGGGGTGGGGTTCTTTTCTTTTCTTTTTTTTTCTCTATATATAAAAAAAATGTTCATGTTTATGGTTAATTATTGCATATGTCATATATTATTTGTTTTTTGAACAAATAAATAAAGTTTAAAAAATATATATATTCTTCAAGATGTAGGCATCATGACAAGGCAAACTTTTAAAGGCAAACATTAATTTCTTGAGAAAATAGATTTGCAAGTCAGAAAGGTAGGTGCCTTACTGAGGGATCTGTTAGTTGTAGTGCTCCCATGCACCTGCTACCCTTAACCTTCTTGGTGGTGAAGTTTGCAGATTTAGAATCATCTGTTAGAATTGCCTTAACACGTAACTACAGTTCATTTTATAAATGGTACACATTGAAGCCTTAGTGGTTATGGTGATACACCACTAGCCCACTGCAGGGGGTGATCTCTGTACCTGCAGGAAGACCACCAGAGGACAGACTACACCTAGCCAGCTGTCTATCAGTTGACCTGAATAGACCCCTAGGGGGCTAACTCTACCTGGCCGGCTGTCAATCACCCGACTGAGATAAAATCCTGAGCCAACATCTCCTGAGCAGTCACTCAGAAGCCGCCATCACAGCCACTACTGTAGCAGAGACTTTTAGCCAAATAAAGCCTGTTGTACAGTCTTCAAGTTTGAGTCTGCTTACTGCTGCTGCAGTACATCACAGTGCTCTAGTTGTGGAGAGGGTGAATGCTTAAGATAGCTGATGGGGTCCAAGTCAAACAGACTGCTTTATTCTCCATTATGCACTCATGCAGACAAATACAAAGGATTTCATCACTCTCCTCACTTGTTCCCAGTAATGGGACACATTTGCAAGTATTTCAAGATCTTGAGTAATCAGAAACAATATTCTCCATCCTCAGCAAACAAATGGATTTCAATGGAGAGAATCAGCTGGGGAGAAGAATTTAGTCCTGATACCTGACTTAATCAAAGCTACTGGAAAATTGGAAACACCACACTCCCAATTTTCCATCTGCCAGTGAATTTGCTGAAGTCTAGGATTTCCAGCAATTTAAGCAGTTGAAACTTTGTTATTTGTTCAGAACTGTGGCCAATCACCAAATGGATTGATTTATCTAGAATTATTTAGAAATAAACAACCATGCTTATTTAAACTGGAGTCATTTTGAAGTGTCCTCGAGCATTTTTTTTTCTGGCCAACAAAATTCTTGAATATGTAATGATTATTCACCATGAAAATAATAAGCTAAATACATTTTTACTGGCAACCTTACAATAATCTTCATTCTAATGATAGGTGTTTTTTTTGCATTTAATCAATTCTTCTGAGATATTAAGAGTAGTTGAAAACATTTTTGGAAACCATTTCATTTTAAGAACAAATTTTATTACATTCCATGCATTGGTAAAGTTTTCCAGTTCAGCAATATGCATCTTACACAGTAGGACCAACAATAAATTTAAACAATCAATTCATTTCAGCCAAAAGCATCACAAATTATTAGCTGAGTGCTTGCTAATGAGACAGTCTTTGTTTTCATTGGATATGATGTCCGGTCATCTTTCTCACTCTTCTCCTTAAATTTTAATTTTAATTTAAAATTGAAATTTAGACATATAGCACAGTAACAGGCCATTTTGGTCCATGAATCCATCCCACCAAATTTACACCCAATTAACCTACAGCCCTGGTACATTTCAAACAGTGGCTGAAAACCAGAACCCCCATGGAAAACCCATGCAGACATGGTGAGAATGTACAAACTTCTTATAGAAAGTGCTGGATTTGAACCCCGGTCCCAATCACTGGTGCTGTAAAGGTGTTGTAATGGTGCAACCATGTTGCCCTAAGCCCTGAATTAATCCATTATCAAGAGGATTATATTTCTTCAAGTGTAGTATGCAATAATCATTCTGCTGATCTTAATGCTGTGGTTACAATTAGTGTTGGAGTTCATATGGGAACAATGAATAGGAACTACTTGCATTGTGGTTTTAGATTCATGTCATTCGCTGGCTGTTTCTCTCAAGGATTTTTATTTTATGACTCTCAGTTCATGGTTTTTCCACAGTTCAACTTACCATATTTTTATGCACATACACGCACCTTATATGCATATTTTATAAACCAGGCACTCCCCGTGTGTGTGTGCACTATACCAGAATATTTTTACATGTTGAAAGAATGCGCACAATTAATAACCAGCATGGGAAAGTTAAACCACCCATTTATAATGGGCGTGGGAATATAATTGTTGCTTTGAGAGAATGTGCACAATTTATAGCGGCCATGGGAAAGATGTATCGGCAATTTATAGTGAGCATGGGAATATTAGCAATTATGAGAATATAATAGCAGCATTGAAAGAACACGCACATTTTATAGTGACGGGGGGAACACAATTTATAGTGAGTGTGGCAATGTTATAGCCAACATGTAAGTGTAATAGTGGCAATGAAAGAACGGGCACAATTTATAGCGGGCGTGGGAAATTTTGATCTTGGGATTGGGACTATCTTTTTGCACAGAATGCTATGGTGTTCCTATAAACAGGATATTCTGGCTATGGCACAGCACCTTATCACTATTAATTGCCCAGACCCATCCCTGAGGGAGGCAATTAACATATCAAGTGCCTTTGATTTGAGACCACATTAGAATTAAAATCCTGCTTAACTCTGAAGCCCATATTTGATCAATTTAATTGATTTCTCCAAAGTTTGTTAATGTTTTGCAGCAGGACATCATCCATATAACAGGTGATTGACAACTCTCGGGGAAGTTGACTGGATGTTAATTGTGGGAAATTATCTGTGGCCGATACTGATATGTGCTCTGTCTTATGTCCCATTTAAATGTAAATTGATTGTGCCGATCAGAATTTAGGATACTAGGATACCATGTGGTATAGGCGTGTGTGCATTATACAAAAATATTTTTAAACAATTTTTCATTTTATGTCTTTTACGATTATGCGCGTCATATGAGTGAAAATATAGTACTTAACAATAGCCAGATGCCGATGCTAACTATGGTGTCAGAGGTCGGAGACAGAACCAGCAAAAGTGGCCAACTTTGCACATATGACAAGAATGAATGCAAGGACAGAAGAAAAGCCAAACAAACTGATGCGTGATTGTTTGACAATATGGTATCAGGTGGGAGATTTAATTAATTTTAACTCCATCATCATTGCAACGCAGAATTGAAGTTCTGAACCAAATTTAATTTACAGAGGAGGATGGGAAGCCAAATTAATTGACTCGAATAGTTTATTGTCATCCCTGCCGCATATAGTGAAAAGCTTATTTTTGCATCCCATCCAGTCAAGTAAACACATACTTAAGTACAAGAAGTAGAGTAAAATTCAGAGCATCATCAGTGGACAGAGAAAAAGTTCAGTTAAACTGTACAAATTCATCATAATTTTACTAATGAAACTGTCCTTGAATATGCTGGTGCATGTTTGTATGTTCATTTGCCCAAGAGGAGGGGAGAGTGTGTAACATTAAAAAAATAGGGGATGGGTGTATCCCTATTTGAGCAGTAATTTTGAAAACTCATACAGTTCCATAGGACTGGAGATAATTAGCAACAACATCTTTCATTGCAGAAGTATCCCATGGTACTTTAAGAAGGTTGTTTTGGAAAACAAGACAAATGATAAGTCACAAAGCATCTGAAGGCAATTGATGTGAAATGTGGCCAAAGAGGGTGGGAACAACTTAAAGGCAGGGTCTGAGCATTAGGAAGGGAATTCTATTGCTTAAAATTATTTATAGCTGAAAGCATGGCCATCAGTGAATCAATAATTTACATTCAGAAGGGCCAAGACATTAGAATTGGTGAAATACAGTTTGAACTTTCTTGGTTGAAATCTGTGCAACTGAGGAAAGCAACAGGGATAAGCATCCCAACTATATGTAGTTATACTGTCTGATGTTATTTATGATGACCTAAATACGGTAAAATTCCTGGTATCCGGAATTCAAGCAATTGGCAACCCAACAAACTGGGGGGAAAAATGGAGGAAATAATTAAACAAATGGATATGACAATAAATGAAGATAAATAAAGTTTTAAATAAAGGCTTAAAATTGTAAAAGTAAGTGTTCTCTGAGGCAACACAAAACCCTTTGGTGAACATGGGAGCAAATATTCAGCCAGCGGAGCATCCCAGTGTGCCGCACCCAGTAAAATTTTAGTAAAGTTGTGTTTGAATAAACTGGCAACACTCAGGATGAAGAAATGGCCGATACCGCTCACCACTGGGGAGTTTTTCCCAGTGTCTCCTTTTCACTGACTCATAAACATCTTTATCTTTATTAGTATTAAGTATATTAGTAAGGGTTTATCTGTAAACTTGGGTTTAAGTACGACAGTGGCACAGTTAGTGTAACGGTTTGTACAACACTGTTATAATTTAAATTTAAATTTTGTAAGTTACGGGAATTACCTGATTTTTAGATAATTAAGGATTACAATGCTGATATTTTTCAAATTACTTAACATTTTTGCACGGTCTTTTGTAATTTAAACTGTGTATTCTTAATGTATTAGTGTATTAGTGAGGCATCGTAATAGTGGGTCTCAAGCAACTGGAAAACGTGCATATGTAGCATTCGCAATTCCCATAGGTGCCAGATACCAGGGATTTTACCGTAAATGCTTCATCACTAAATGTCATTCACTTCGATTAACATTAAAGCTCATGCAAAGTATGAATCTCATAGGAAAAAGGTCATTATTAATATGCAATATCTAAAGTTGCAATTTAGGATCATTTTTATTTGATTTATGATTGAGTGGTTTAAATTACCACCACCAATTAACTGCTCTAATACAGACCCATTAATGTAATTGCAAATGCTCCATAAATGCTCACTTTTTCCTTCATTACCTTCATATTCATTAAGGCCTGGTATTAGTACTTTTAATATTATTCAGTCATCAGTTTTGTAATGTTATTTGTTTTAATATTTCCTTTTATTTACTGAATAAATCTGGACAGATAACTAAGGATAATAATGTGAAGTCTATGTGGTATCCATATCAAAAGAAAAGCATGCTTCACCATATTTTATTATTCATACTGAATTTATACAAGTACTCATACAAGTAAAAATTTGCATTAAATGCCCCAAAGACATTTTTTTACAACATTGTCCATGACCTCCAAAGCTCTATACACTGATAGCTGTTAATGGAAACATGATACAGAATTTGATTCTTCCTAAGGCACCCCGATTAACACAAGCGACATTTTACATTTTAAATGTCTTATATCCATTTTTTTTCTCAGTTTGATGAAGGGTTCTTGATCAGAAACGTAGATTCTACTGATCTTTCCACAGATGCAACCTGACCTGCTGAGATTCCCCAGAATTAAATGCTTTTAATTGACTGTTCTAGTATCAGCAGTATTTTATATTTAGATTACAAGTCCCTATGTTAAGTGTCCATGAATGTCCATCTACATTCAAGAAAAATACTTACTTTGTTCTTTGACTATTGATAAGTTGACCTCCCAACCACTACAATTATTAGTTGAGTTTTGAATACCTTCAATAAATGATATTGTGTGTGTAGTTACAATATAATTAAATCTGAGACATAGGATTTCTAAAGAGGAATTAAATTGAATTGAATTGGATCACATGTAGAGTGGAAAATCATTGGTTTGCATGCTATCCATGCAAGTCAACTCAAACAGCAGATTGCATAATTCTAATAAATAAATGAACGAACAACAGTGCAGGTAGCAGTGTTACATTAAGTCAAATGGAGCATAGTATAAAGTAATGATAAAAATTGTGCAAGAGCACCATCTTTACTAGTGAAAAGCCCATTCTCACTGTATGTATTTTATGACAAATAAACAAATACTAAACATTTAAGAGTCTGATTGCAGCAAGAAAGGAAGGATGCACATTATATCTCTAGATTGAGCTTCAAGGACTAAAATAGCGCATGCTTAGGCTAAACAGCAGATAAGAGAGATGAAATCTCTGTAGGATGTGAATAGATGGAAAGTTCATTCTTAGGGCAGGAGATCTAGGAGAGAACTTAAGAGCTATGCAAGAGAATGGGATTGTTTATGGTCAGCTGTTCCAAGATACAGTCAAGAGCTTTGTTTAGCGGACTGTCCTGATAAGTAAACTAATACAGCAGGTTGTGCAATAATAAACAAATAAATAAAGATGCAGGGAGTTATTTAATAATAAGTCAAATAATCCAGAGTATAGTATTACAAATTAAAGTGCAGGGAATAGAGAAAAGGACAGTAAAAACAGTGCAGGACCTTAATGTTTTACCAGTGAGAGATCAATTTAATAATCTTGTAACAGCATGAAATAAACTGGAGGTTTGGATCTTGGATCTGGAGGTTTGTGATTTCAAGTTCATGTATCGTATTCCCCATGGAAGTGGGGAAAAGAGAGTATGATCAGGGTGGAATGGATCCTTTCAGATACCTGTCGCTTTCCCAAGACAATGGAAAGAATGCATAGAGTTAATGGAAAAGAGGTTTGTTTTCGTGATGATCTGAGCTGCTTTGGCAATCTTTTGTGGTCTTAGGCAGAGCAATTACTGTACCAAGCTATGATGAATACGAACAGGATACTTTTTATCTTGCACGTGTAAGAGTCCATGAGAGACCTTGGGGACATGGGGAATATCCTCATAAGACTGAGAAAGTAATCGATGATGTGCTTACTGATCAAAACTTCAACATGGTTGTTGGTGATATTTATTCTTTAAAAAAAGAAGAAAACTAAGGAAACTTCTATTCAGGGAATTGTGGGGTAAAATAATTTTATTTTTCCACTCTAAAAACTGTTGCTTTACTACCATGATATGTTAACTTTTTTTGGAATATTTTATTTTTGATGTGTGTTAACTTTTTTCAAGAACATGGTTAGAATATTTGACGGTAAATGAATCCAGAGACTATATCCCACCATGACAGCTGTGCAATTGAAATGTTAAAAATTTGGGGGAAAACAAGCATCTGTTGATTCTGAAAACTATGGCTACTACTGGATTGATGTAAACACTGGGGGGTTCACAGATTTCCTTCAAGGGAGGAAATCTTTCATCATGCCCAATATAGTCAAAATGAGATTCTAGACCACCAATGTGATTCAAAGCACAGAAATGTTGGAGGAACTCAGCCGGTCTCGCAAAGTCCTTAGGAGGTAAAGATACATTACCGACGTTTCAGGCCTGAGCCCTTCCTCAAAGTATGAGTGAAAAAACACAGCATCTGAATTAAAAGCTGGGAAAAGAATGGGAAGAGGAGTACAGGCCATCAGGATGGCATTGACATCGACTTCTTCAGTTTCTGTTAAAACCCCGCCCCACATCTTCCTCCTCATCTCCTTCCCTCTAGCTCTGGCCCTCGCTCTCATCCTTTCACAGAGCCAAAATCAATTCTCACCTTTCCTCTTATCATATCCAGTTAATACCTTTTGTTTGTTGGTCTGTATTCCTTCGCTTCCCATTCTTCCCCCTTTCCTTTCCCAGCCTTTAATTCAGATGTTTGCCTTATTTTCACTCATAGCTTGAGGAAGGGCTTAGGCTCAAAGCATCAGTAATATATCTTTTCCTCCTATGTGTGCTGCGAGACTGACCGAGTTCTTCCAGCATTTCTGTGTTTTGACTACAATCACAGCATCTGCAGACTTTTGTGTTTCACTCCACCAATGTGGTTAAGCCTTAAATGGTCCAGCACAACACCATCATCTTCCTAAAGTGTAATTAAGGATGGATAATAATATACATTGACAGGATGACATAAAATTTGAATATAAGATTAACAGAATTAGTGAAATAAGGATCAAAGTTTCCATGTTAGAATTGTCATTAATATATTGTTTTCAGGAGAATGGATAATGGCCTTTTAAGAAACAAATAAATCGAGACCTTTCATTGATAGTGTTCTGATATTCACTGTGATCTATTTCCTCAAGTTTATTTTCCTCATACCCTTTGACAGGGATGGTAATCCATTTAACCTGCTTAACAACTGCTTTTCACAGGACAAATTTATAATGATGAAGGTACTTTGCACGTGCATCAGAAAATATGGTTCGAGTCAGGTAACAAGTTGCTAGAATAGCCGAAAGAGCTAAATGTTAAGGAGCATCTTATATGTTTTTTTTTACACAGCCACTGCGTATAAATTATTACCAAATTTCCAGAACATAGTCTGTGTAAAAAGATTGGAATGAAAATGAGTGACTCATTCCCGTTCCAAACTTTCTTTCACCTGTGGCATCCCTAGACATTTTTGTGGACTGCCTACAGTCTAAACTGAACTGCAGGCGGTCTGCATCAATGGTCTAATGAATACAATGCAATGATGATGTGTGATGACACATTCAGCTCGTGACATTGCAATGCGGGAGATATAACTGTGAAGCAAAGTGACATTTACTTACCAGCAGCATTCAATCACTATATTGAATCATTGGAGTGATGCTGGCATTAACAGGATCTGTGGATCTAGAGCCAATTGCTCTTAGGTCCTGGGGTTGACTCACATTCAGCCTAGGTAAGTACCACACCTATGGTACTTTTGTGTGAATGGCCACGCTAGAAGGGAAGTGTGAAAATTGACTCCTGAAATATAACATTATTTATGTGTAAAAACCATCTTAGAAAGAGTTGAAAAGCCGTGGAGGAAGTAGAAAATTGCAGAGCCTATGGCCTGGTGCTCGAGGAACTCCTGCTAATGTCAGAGGCATTCAATTCAAGAATAATCAAGAGGCTCAAGCTACGTTATGGGCAGCAGCAAAAATAGACATTCCTATAAACAGCCCAAAGTCTTGTGATAAGAGACCTTGGCTCCTTTTTTTTCCAATTACAATGCTGAGTGAATCAATAGGTTATTAAATGAAATCAGACCAGGGCAAGAAATTGAACATATAATGGTTCTGGCGTCTGATCAATCGAATTATGCTGTGTGTTATATCGTACAAATGTTCTTTAAATTTGTTTTTCAAAATGCTGTTGAGGCTAAACTGATCCAAAAATCAATTTACCCAGTTTTCAGGTTTAGAATTCTAACACTTTTATTGTGGAAAAGCCCGTGCATTTTACAAGACGATCCACTTGAAAAGCATAATCCTCTCTCTTTCTCTCTGCAAGTCATTTTTTTCTTGTTTATGTATCGTAGTCAAGACTTGCTGTGACATGGATTCAATGCAGTCATTTCTTGTCATACACCTCTCAACTAGTGGTTTACACAAATTCACATCAGCTAATAGATGAAAATGTGATTGTTGCTTATCTGCAATAAACCAAAGATTGGACATCATTCACAGCTACCTTTAATAGAAAATGTCACTACAAATACAGAATAAGATAAATAACATTAAAGCATGGTATTATCAATAATCACCAAACATTGTAATTCACATTTCTGGGTAATCATGAGTTTTTGGTCCCGGGAAAGGGAACAAGTGGCTAGACTCTCCTTTCTGTTGGTATTGGAACCAACTGACTAGTTCTTTGTGATGGTTGTTTTTAGGCCAGGTCTAGGAGCTTCCTTTTGTCTGACCTGCTCTCCTCTCTTCTCTTATATGCAGGTGCAAGCTTTTCACAGAGGTTCATGTTCAACCTTTTACCCACAACTGAGCTTTGCAAAAGATGTCACTTTCATCAATGTGTCATCAGATGGACAACAGTCATTCTCTTGGATGCTTCAGAGATTTGGATGATCTTCAGCAGGCATCTCAAAATCATAGAGCAATACAACAAGTGATTCCACTGCAAATTTCTCCAGATCCACAAGAAGGATGAACAAAATGTTGTCAACATTCTCTCCAAGAGAAATAACCTTAATAAAAATTGAAATGCTAGAAATATTTGGCACATAGACATTCCATTTTGAGCTGTGTCACAGGAAGAAATATAGAGCAGAAGTCTCAAGGATGCTTTCAAACCTGCCTTGAAAAATCTGCAACTTTCCACCGACTCCTGGGAATCTCCAGTCTAGAATACTCAAGAGATTGAACAGTGAACCTCAAATCTACATCTGAAAGAATGATACATGCTAATTGAATGTTAAGTTTTCTAAAGGACATCTCCTTCTACTACTTCTGTGGCAAGAATCAAATGCAAATATAAATGTGCAATCTGTTGTGGAAGACACCAGCTCTTGACCATGTCCTAAGGAGCTACATTTTGTGTCCCTCATTCAGATGCCAAACTCCAAGCCACAACTGTTAATAAAGAATGCCTGAACACATTCTTCTAAATTGCAATGAGATTTCTGAAAGATTCTTTGCCACATTTTTTTGCCTATTTTTATAAAATTGCTGAACTTTATAGATGAAGTGTGAGATGATTCATTTTGCTAGAAAGTATAAAGAAAGTCATAGAGTTATACCAACTATTCTCAACTTTTTTTTTTGGCTATGGTCCCCTCAGGAGTCTGATTCCCTGTGAAGCAGTCATTTAGTCGATTCCTTCCTTACTTCTCCCTTACCAACTATGTACATGTTACATAAATACAGAAAACAAAATGATTTCAATCCACACATCTCCCCCCTCCCCCCCCCCACTTTAATATGCTGTTCCCTCTGTGTGGGGGGCTCATACAGCCTTCAATGAGAATGGCTGAGATCTGCAACACAGAATTGGCCCAATTTGTCCAGGATGCTTGTCTAGTTAATTCAATTTGTCATTTTTTTGATCTATATCCCTTTGAATCTTTCCTATTGATGTACCTGTCCAAATATTTTTTAAATGATATAATTTTACCAACTTCCACCACTTCCTCTGACAGTTTCTTCCTTCCATCAACATCTTGTGTGGTAAAACTAGCCCTTCAGATCTCCGTTAATCCTTTTTCCGATTACCTTGAATCTGTTCTCTCTAGTTTTAGTCCAGCCTGTCCTAGGAATCAGACTGCCCATTGACCTTTCCTATTCTCCAATAAGGATTATATTTCATTCTCCTTCACTACAGGGAAAATAATCCGAACCTATCCATTTCCTCCTGTATAACTCAAGCTACTTAAATCAGGCAATATCCTTGTGAAGCACATCTTTCTCAGAGTATGGTGACTAGATAGGAACACAATACATGGGGCAAATTTTAATGCATGTGCAATTAAAGAAGCTTGTTTGAGTACAATCATGAAAGTGGCAGGAACGGGTTAACAAGGCAGAAGGAGATATTGGGTAGAGAGTAGAAACTAGAATCAGAATCAAAATTTATTGCCATGAACATGTTACAAAATTAATTGTTTTGCAGTAGCATTACATGTGCAAATATTGCTATAAATTACATTTTAAAAATGAATATATTAATGTGAAGAAAAGAGAAAGTGAGGTAGTGTCTGTAGTTTATTGCCCATTCAGAAATCTGATGGAAGAGGGAAAAAAGCTGCTTTTGTACATTAAACTTATTTAAATTATTGATTTATTATCCTTGCCATCAGAAGTATGGTACCTAATAATTTTTGCTGGACAAGATTCTAGGGATTCCAGAGAAGATTTAATAGAAATGCATGGGAATGAGAGATGATCATATCTAAAGGAATGTTAGAAGCTGGGAAATTCAAAAGCTGCAGACACTTGAAATTTGAGCAAATAATGAGATGCTGGAGTATCTCAACTGGTCAGGCAGCATTGATGGTAGAAATGATCAGTCAATATTTTGAGTGGAGGTCCTTTTATGGAGGTGAAAGTAGGAAGGGTATTAGTAATGTAGATACCAGAGTTATTCTCTTTATAGCAGAGAAGTTGAAGAGGTATTTTAACAGGTGTTTAGAAGAGTTTAGACAGAAGCCAAGATCAATAGTTTCCTGTTGACCGGATGAATCACAAGTATTTGGAGATTTTTTTGGGGGGATGCAACCAATGGTTTGGAATTTTAATGCACAGCCTATCAAGACGTTGGGTACAGATCCAATGGTATAACTTAACAAACATTGGATAAACACTTGAACTGAAAGATTTTCAGGAATATGAAGAGAGTCCAGGAGACCAGACTAAATGGAGACTGTTGCAGATTGGCACCTTCTTCAGTCCTGCACTAATCTCTGATTCTATGAAATCACTTCAGAAGTTCTCAGTTCATTAACTCTTGTCAATGTACTTCAAACACTGCCCCCGGCCTTTTTTTGGCACTTTCTTTGCTTATAATTTTGCTTAGTTAGCATTTGCTATTCAAAGTATAAAGAAATATTATTCATTATTGATAGCATATGATGTACCAGGCTCAGAATATGTTCTTGACATTTTGGACTTTGCAAATGCTTGCGATTTTTGAGCTTAATTAACTCAACCATGTCCAAACCCAATCCAAAGGTTTTCTTGAGGACTTAGGCCTTTCTGCTCCAGGGCATTACTGTGCATGGACTTGGGGAAGATTGGGAACTTTTTTTATGAATAATTCAGCAAAACATAAATTCTGATATTCCCTTGTTATCCCATTAAAGCAAAGAAAACTCAAGCAACAGATATATGCAAGTGCTTTGAACCCTTCAAAGCCTACATTTTGAATGTGATTATTTCAATAAAGTTCAAAAAAACAGTTTCTTCCCTGCATAAGTTTGATATTCTGATTTATAATTTATAGGAGAAAGTTGAGAAGCTTGGCTTCAAAAAAATCAAACTTATCATAGAAATTGCAATTATAACCAATGTTAATAATATTTCTAACAGATACATTTTACCACTTCCTAATAAATTCACAGCATTCTATATCAATTTTTACTCTGGAGATTCTCCAAGGTTTTCATAGAGAAAATGCTGTGCTATTCTTCATGACTGGACCCTTGCAGGGGTTCTGGGGAGATGGAGGGGTTGCTTATTTTCAAGTGCCATGAGAGGGGCCATTCTTATTCTAGCAATAAATGGGAGAAAGGTATCATGCCCGATTGAGCTGGCTCCACCCAGTCCTGGAAAGGATGGAAAGTAGAATCCAATGAACACCTGTTGATGCAGGACACCAACTTTTTCAGTACTTCTTCCACCAGAATATCTGGTGACATGACTATTGACAACAATTCAACAATGCCCTATGTATTTGCAGCAACTGTAGTAGAGCCTGTCATTCCAGGATCGGCCTCCATAGCTGCAGTCGAAGCTGCTAAACAAATCAGTGACTACCAGAGGCACAATACCCATGATTGACCACAACCGATGGAGGCCAAGAAGAAGAGTGTTGTAGCTCATATATCTGTAAATTCAATCCTGACCTCCAGTGTTCTCTGTGGACTTTACACCTTCTCACATGGGTTTCTTCTAGATACTCAGTTTTCCTCTCGCATCCTAAAACCCTTCATGTGGTAGTTTAAATGGACATTACAAATTAGTACTAGTGTGTAGGAGGGTCTAGAATCATGATGGAATAGATTACTCAGAAACTTAATATGGGGCCAGGAATTTTTCATGAGTGGTGTAGATTTAAAAGGACCTCTTTATGGAGAATTTGTGCACCCTCTCCCAGTAACTGGAACCAGCATCAACAGCCTCCCATACACTGAAGAAATTTATGTGAGGTCCTGTCTTTAGTATGGAACCAAAATCAGAGTGGATCCCCATGACCCTTGCCATAGTCTCTTCTCACTGATACATTAAGGTAGAAAGTACAGAAGTCTGAAGTCCAACATGTCTAGGTTCAAAAACATGTTTACCCCAACAGTGATCAAACTTGTGAATCTTCCTATACCACCTTAATCAAACTACTACTCTGAGACCACCAAAAGATTTGTTTGCACAATTAGACTATCACTTCTTTTTGCACTAACTACAACTGTGAATGTTTATTTATCTATCTTTTTATATCTGTTAACTTTTTCGGTCTCATCACAGGCTATGGTAATTTAAATTATACTTTTATCGTTGGGGTATCTACATACCTTTATGAGTGCAGCAACTAAGAATTTCAATGCATCTGCAATGACAATATACTATATGAACTCAATTGTATGCATTCTCTCTGATACGATAATTCTAATCAACAATTTCATTTTCCTTTGTAATTAAAAAATTTAACATTTCCCAGAGTTGAAGAATTTAGAATAAATGACAAAGTAAGGAAGCCAAGTTAAGGAGCATTATTTCTAGAACAGCACAGTGCTGCTGCTCATCGAGCCACTTCCTCACGATGCTGAGATCTGGGTTCCACCCTGACCTTGGGTGTTATCTATATTGAATTGTATGTTGTCCTTGTGACTGTGTGGGTTTCCCTTGAGTGTTCCAGTTTCTATCTATACCCTGAAGACATATGGGTTTGTAGATCAATTAGCTATTATAAATTGGCCTTTGTGTGTTGGTGATCGGTAGAATCTCGGATGACTTAATGAGAATGTGTATAAAATAACAGATTAGTGTAGAACAAGTATAAATGGATGTTTAAGGCATACAGCGGGCTCAGTACATGCTTTTATGCTGTATGACTCCACATCTTGGTCTTAAATGTATACTTCTGAGTTTGAGTTGGAGACTCATTACATAGAGTTGAGCACAAATGCTTCCCTTAATCTATAGTGTTAGAGCTTGGTCTTCCTGGTAAGATGTTTAATCAGGGCTCCTTCTGCCTGGCCATTTGCATTATTTTGAAGAAATTCTTCAGTGCCTGAGCAAATAAAAAGCAAACGATCTGCTTTGGAGAACTTGTTGCACCTACAAAATGGCTTCTGCATTCCCAGCAATATGTACCTCTGGCCCAGAGAGTTCCCACTGTTCTTCTCAAACACATGACCTCTACCCCATGCAGGACACAGGAGACTGCACCAACTAAAATTCTCCTCCTGGGCACACACCTCCTTGACTTGGACTTGTATTACTATCCATTCATCATTACGAGCTACAAAATGTGTAAAACTGATCCCTCAACAACAACTTCACCAGAAAGGCCATAGTGGTTCAAGAGGATAGCTTGTCATCATCTACTTGAGGCCATTAAGAGATGGGAAATAAATACTATTAGCAACACATAGATTATAGCCCCTTTTACACAGCCACTTCAATGCAGGAATGTTGTGCCTTTATTGTGCTTTCTGTGTAAAAAGGAACGAACATAAAATGGGGGGGGGGGGTGGTCGTCATTTCAATCCCGCATTTAAGCTGGCAGGAGAGGTTAGTCACAGCGCTGAATCAATATCTGTATAAAAAGGTGATCCGGCAAGCCAGGACCAGGATGGGAAAAGATGTGTATGTGTATGTTATACATCACACTTCATGCCACAAGTCCCGTCTCTTTTGCTCCCGGAATGCAAGTATGCTGTGTAAAATCACACACTGCCACAGTATTATGCTACCATTGCTTGGTTCAGTGCAAACGCAAAGCCAGCTTAATATCAGATCTTCTTTGTGGCAGTATTGCAGGATCTCTGTGTAAAAAGAGCTACTGACTCAAATACAAGTTTATGTTCATCTGACTACATCTACAACCAGACAGAACCCACAGTATATGCACAACATATACAATATGCAACACCTAATAATTATATATGCTGTATAAGTCAAGTACTCCTTATCCAAAAATACAAATCCAAAATCCGAAACTTTTTAAGTGTCAACATGACCCCAAAATTGGAAAATTCCTCACCTGACCTTACTTGCCTATGTGGGGCTCTGACGCTCAGTTAGTGCCGTTTGTCACTGCCAGATCTTCATGCATTACTCACTGTGATGACTCTGGAGAAAGCATTTAAAAAAGCCATCTAGCAGAATTTCTAGTATTTGGTGCTGTATTTATCTTCTGTAAACAACGATCAAGTTTTTTTTCTGGTAAGAACAAAACCTTATTTTCATGTGAAATCTGAATTCATCTCCACCTAAAATCCCATTTTTGAGTGTAACATGACCAGCAGGAATATCCCATTGAAATAAAATAAGTGTACTGTAACCTTTTGCTCAAAACCCAGCATCGTAGGTGGAGACTGAAAACCTGCCGCAGTTTGTTGCTGTTTACCGGTGATTTTGCTGATGCTGTACTGCTTAATTACCTAAACACATTATTCCAAAATCAAAAAAATCCAACCTACTTCTGGCCCAATGTATTTCGGATAAGGGGGACTCAACCTGTATAAATAAATGAATGTAAATATTTTGGACTAATTTACTTGATTACATTTCTATTTCCAAAGATTTCTTGAGGTTGTGAGCCCTTAATCTTTCTTCTTGTCAGGCTCTTTTAGAGAAAAGAACTAAGTAGAGTATGATTTCTCAGAGACAATTGGAGTAAGTGAAGGTTACACATGAATGAAGACATCAGCTTCCAACTAGTTTACTGCATTTACTGAGGGTGATGGCATCTGATATGTGGTGTAAGTGGATTTTGCAATATGATCACTTAGCCCCTGTGAAGATTTCTCCATCCAGGTGCTGTGCGAATTTTACCCTAATACATGGAATTAGAATGAAAACATTTTCATATGAGGTGAAGCAACTTATATTTGTAGCAAAACAAAGAAGGAGTAAAGAGTTGAGTAATTTCCTCAATCAACGTCTATTATGTGGCCTTGTAAGAAAGTTCATTTATTCAAAGGTTTTGTAATGCTACAATCCTGTATCGCCTCCCTTCATACAGAGTGCAATTCTAAATACTTAACTGTCCATGAAGGGAGTTGGAACCTCAGGAGATTGTGAAAACTTCTGACCTACAAAATTTTTATCTGACATTAAAATGTTTCCCTTCCTTTTCTCTTATGCAGCCTGAACTATTTACCAGTTTAATCCTAATCAATGGTGTGATGTTCTGTTTGAATGACTTTATCATTTTAATGTAAGAGGAATATAACCAAGTAACACAGTAATGTAAATAAGTGCATTTATTGATCGATCATTCAAATTGCCAACATTGTTGTAAAATACACTTCATGATTAAAAGCCTTTTGCCACAGCAAAAGGAAGGGGTAGAATTTGGAGTGGGGGGGGGTGGGGGTGGGGCAGGTTTAATTCCATCCCGACATGTGCAGCATTGTTGAAGTGCGGGAGGGAATTTGACCTGGTAAAGAGCTTGAGATATAAAGGAATTGAGTTTATCCTCCTTCATCCAGCAATGCTGAAGATTGTAAGGGAGGGAGGTGAAAGAAGGTCCTGTAATGATCCAAAGGAAGCAATGGACTTTGTAAGATCCCTGTCACCTCTATGAGACAAAATATAAAATGCAAATAAAGAGAAAGAGAGATTCAGGGGAAGAATAAATTGTAAATACTGGAAGTGTGAGGACGACAGGAGGGTTATGTTTCTTTACATAGTGTTAATGTATGAAGGGGATTGTATATGTTAAGTAAAGAAGAGATTATGAGGAGCGCACAGAAAGGGAGTGACGTACAAGTGGAGGATGGTTGCATTGGAAACTTCTCAAAATAGGTTAGCACTTACTTGGAAAGATAGAAATATACTAACTTTAGATAAGTGGTATTTGGAAATGAAATTTTGTTTGACTATAGAAAGGATATCTTTTTCAATTCAGGATAAGATGTCTTTTTATAAGTTAAAGTGGACTCCGTTTGCTAATTATATGCATTTAAGTTTGATTTAAATATATGTTTAAGTGTGATATTTTAGTATTGACAATTATTTTGTTGTTGTTGTTAGAATTTTTTTTAGGTTAAGTTTTATCTCTTTTTTGTAAGTGGGTATTTTTTTTCATATATAATATTGTCAATTTTATTAACTCTTCACTCTTTATTTTTGGGGGAGGGTTGGACTAATTTTAAGTTAGACTATTAATATTGTGTTACAATTAACGGGGGGGGGTTATTTTGTGTAGTTTTCTGATGTAATATTGTAATCATACCTTTTTAAAAAAAAAAAATTCTATTTTTCTTTAAATGTAATTCTTTATTGTATTCATGTTATAAAATTTTAAATAAAGTCTTGAAAAAAAGGAAACTTCTCAAAATAGGGGGATATTGGCATCGAAAGCATGGTTACTGGTGGTGGGATGAATAAAGGTAAATTGAGGAGGGGAAGAAGAGGAGAGCTTTTTCTGGAGGATTTTTTTTGTTTTGTTTTGGAATATGGATTTTAGTTTTGTTAACCTATTTAGTTTTTGTCAATTGCCTGTGCCAAGGATCAACGGAGGACAATCAGGACGGAAGCTAAGTATCGGGGACAAGAAGGAGGGGAAAGGGTATAAAGGAGTGATCTGAGGGCAATGGATAAGTCAATTCAATTCATAGGTTTTAATGTAAATAGGATGATTAAGAGAAAAAGGGTCTTGGCAGACCTAAAAATGATACAGGCGGATATGGCGTTTTTGCAGAGACCCACCTTACAAAACAAGAACATTTAAAGTTAAAGAAGAGGTGGATGGATCAGGTAGCAATGACCTCCTTCAATTTCAGGGCAAGGGAAGTGGCCATTTTGATAGGGAGGAATCTTCCAGCAATGGTCATGGATGTGGTTGCAGACTAGGTGCAGAGATTCTTAATAATGCATTGCCAAATATACTCAGAATCTTGGACACATGAATAGGTATGCCCCAAATTCTGATGACAAAAAAAATTATACAAGATACATTCTTGAAAGTAACTGAAGGATGCGAGAATCTCATGATTGGAGGGAATTTCAATTTTTTTTCTGGATCCAGTCATGGACAAAAAGGTAACAAAGGCCAGGGTGGCTAAGTCTATCATGGTCTTTATGAAAGAGCTGAATCTCATAGATGTATCGAGAAGGCTGGTAGGGATTATTCCTTTCACTTGAGACAGCATGATTCCTACACTTGAATTGATTTATTTTAGGCATCAGCCCAATTGGAAAGTAGGGTAGTAGAAATCATGTACATGGCATAGCTATTGTCGGACCATTCTCCCTTGACTTTATCCATCATGATGCCAGATAAGCAGGCCTTGATGAATAGATGGCAGCTAAATATATTGCCCTTGGGAAAACTGGAACTTTGTAGCTTTGTTTGGACCCAGATAGAATTGTTCTGTGAGACAAACTGCCCCTCTACTGAGGATAACTTCAAAAGTGGGACACATTAAAGGCTTACTTAAGGGTACATGCAGGAGGTTAATGCCCTAAAACAGAAGATAGCTCAATTGGAAAACGATTATCAAAGAGTGGGTACAGAAGAAAAATACAGAAATTTGGCAAATAAAAAACTCAAATATAATATATTACACACATATAAAACAGAAAAGTTGATATTAAGATCTAGACAACAGTATTATGAGCTGGGGGAGAGGGCCCTCAAAGTCTTGTCCTGGCAAATGAGGATGGGAGAGGCCTCAAGAACAATTAATGCAATTCAAACAGAGGAAGGCAAGATCTCATAGAAACTAGAAAAATAAACATTACATTTGGAAGATTTTACAAGGAATTATACAAATCAGAATCAAGGGGTGATCCTATCAAAATAGATGATTTCTTGCTTTCATTGGACCTACCAGATTTGAATCAGGAAGAGTGAGAGGAGCTGAGTGTTCCTTTCACTAAAGAGGAGATTGCATGGACCCTGAGCTCTTTGCAGGCTGACAAATCACTGGGAGGGGATGGATTCCCTGCTGAATTTCATAACGAGGTCAAAGGTCTGCTAATGCCCCTTCTTATGAAGGTGGTGGATCAGGTGACAGAGATGTATACCCTCTTTCTCAACAGCAATATCAACAATGATTGACATTGTGTTCTATTCATAGTCAATATTTTATTAATCTATTTGCTTCAGTGATGTAGAAGTAGCCAAACAGAGAGCTCACTAATATTACCTAGTAGTTAAATGCACTTAAAATAATTCCTGTAAAGATGCTTAATTTATCCCAAAGCAAATTCATCCCTTGCACGCCCTTAACCGGCTCAGTACTGATATTAGCAAACACACCTCCAGGTGAAAAGCAGTACAAATCTCCCTCAAAGAAGGAAGTTTGCCTCCCTCTTAACATGCCAGGTCTATATGTGACTCCAGATCCACCAATTATTGATTCCAGGGATGAGGAAAAATTGAGTTATCTGGCGCTGCATTCATTTGAAGAATGAGAAGGGGATCTTATAGAAACATATAAAGTTATGAAAGGCAAAGATAAGATAGAGGTAGGTAAGTTGTTCCAATTGGTGGGGCGGGGGGGGGGGGGGAACTAGAACTAGGGTCCTAGCCTTAAGATCCAGGGTAATAGGTTCAGGGCAGAGATGAGGAGAAACTGATTTTCCCAGAGGGTGACGGATCTAAAGAATTTGATGCCCATTGAAGCAGTAGAGGCTACCTTAGTTATGTTTCAATCAGCTTGGAAGATGCCTCCATGGCTTTTCTTCCTAGGTTGGTCATTCACACTTAGGCGATTTGTATTGCTTCCTGTAGTGTACAACAGTGATGGTGCAGGGATTCAATCTTCCTATCTATCTGGATACCCTGGTTACTTAAATCAGATGTGATACCCTACTGGCACCTAAGTAGGGTATTCAGTAACCATAGAGTTAGCCCACAACTCCCCCTGGCCCTGGGAAACCCAGATTCCTCCAGGAGAGAGACCACATGGTGGCTTATCTTCTCTCCATGGGGATCCAGCCTGTTGATCCTGTCGATCTGCATGACATAGTTTGCCAGCCACTCCGCTGATTGACTGAACTCCTGATGATCGTCAGTCCATCCAGGGATTTTATATTCTGACCCCAACATTCTTTTACTAGCTGTGGGTTGTCTCCTGCTGTCCCCGTTGGTGAGCAAGTACACAATAACACATGCACCTGACAGGGCACCCATATGCATTCACTTGTTAATATGATCTCCCACATTGTTAGTACTTCATGTGTGTCCAATCGAAATTCTTTGAACCCTGCTCGCAGTGTCAATTGTGTTTGGAAGAGTGTCAGGTTCAGTGGGTTCACATAGAGAAAAGTTTGCACACAAGTGTTACAACAACAGATAACTTTATTAAACACAAAGGAGACAAACAGGAGAGTGGCCAGTGTGTGAGGAGTGGAGATTGGCCAGTGTCAGAGTGGCTCAGGATAGGAGTGGGACTTAAAGGCTTTGGCTCACATGGTTTCGGTGAGCAGAGACTGAGGACGAGCTTGCTTCAGTGAGGTAAGATCTTTGAATTTAAATGAGGAAGAGTTAATGGAGAGAGCAGTTAGGGCAATCAAATTCTCCGAAAGAAGGATGTGGGAAATCTGGGTCAGCACAATTGTTCCTAATGACACTCCCTGCTGGAGGTGCACCCAGTTGTAGCTCCTGGGAGACTGAGTTAGGGAACTAGAGCTGGAACGGGATAAAGTTTGGATAATTTAGGTGGCAGAAACAGTATAGAGAGGAGCTTCAAGGAGACAGTCTCCCCTGGAAGTCAGGAAACAGGTGACAGTTAGGAGAGGAAAGGGGAATTGGCAGACAATGCAGAGCACACTTGTGGCCATTCCCCTCAACAACACGTATACTGTTTTGGATACTTTTGGGGGGATGAGTGACCAGGGACAAACCATGGTGGTCACATCTTGGGTGCAGAGGATGGCCCCTCAGCTCAGAAGGGAAGGGGAAAAGAGGAGAACTATAGTAATGGATATCTTGTTGGTTTAGGAGATCTTGTGAATGAGATCGAAGTTGCCAGTCGTATGTTGCCCTCCAGGTGCAAGGGTCAGAGACATCTTGATAGAGTTCACAGCATTCTGGATGGGGAAGGTGAACAGGCAGATGTCATGGCTATATGGGGACCAATGACATAGATAGAAGTAGGCACGAGGCCCTGAAGGGAGAATATAGGGAGTAAGGAAAGAAGTTAAAAAGCAGGACCTCATGGGCGGTAATATCGGGAGTGGTGCCTGTGCCATGCGCCAGAGAGCGTATGAATAGGAGGTCATGGCAGATGAACACATGACTGAAGAGGTGGTGCAGGGGGGAGAGGTTCAGATATCTGGATCATTGGGATATTTCTGGGGAAGTCTAACCTGTACAAAAAGGATGAACTGTAACTGAACAGGAAAGGGATCAATATCCTGGTGGGCAGGTTAGCTAGACTATTGGGGAGGGTTTAAACTAGTTTGGCATAGGTGGGTGGGGGGGGGGTGGAAAGAGTGGGGGAAGAACCAGAATGTGAGTGCAGAGATTAGAGCAGAAAGTCAAAATTATGATGCCATGTGTTCGGAGTTGGTGAGGAAGGACAGGCAGGGGACAAAACATAAATGTAACCAGTTAGAGGGATTGAAATTTGTCTATAGCAATGCTATAGAATCACTGACATGGTCTTTGCCCTCAGACAGTTCCAAGAAAAGTGCAGAGAACAAAACAAAGGACTCTACATCACCTTTGTTGACCTCACCAAAGCCTTCGACACCGTGAGCAGGAAAGGGCTTTGGCAAATACTAGAGCGCATTGCATGCCCCCCAAAGTTCCTCAACATGGTTACCCAACTGCACGAAAACCAACAAAGTCGGGTCAGATACAGCAATGAGCTCTCTGAACCCTTCTCCATTAACAATGGCGTGAAGCAAGACTGTGTTCTCGCACCAACCCTCTTTTCAATCTTCTTCAGCATGATGCTGAACCAAGCCATGAAAGACCTTAACAATAAAGACGCTGTTTACATCCGGTACCGCACGGATGGCAATCTCTTCAATCTGAGGCGCCTGCAAGCTCACACCAAGACACAAGAGAAACTTGTCCGTGAACTACTCTTTGCAGACGATGCCGCTTTAGTTGCCCATTCAGAGCCAGCTCTTCAGCGCTTGACGTCCTGTTTTGCGGAAACTGCCAAAATGTTTGGCCTGGAAGTCAGCCTGAAGAAAACTGAAGTCCTCCATCAGCCAGCTCCCCACCATGACTACCAGCCCCCCCACATCTCCATCGGGCACACAAAACTCAAAACGGTCAACCAGTTTACCTATCTCGGCTGCACCATTTCATCAGATGCAAGGATCGACAACAAGATAGACAACAGACTCTCCAAAGCAAATAGCGCCTTTGGAAGACTACACACAAGAGTCTGGAAAAACAACCAACTGAAAAACCTCACAAAGATTAGCGTATACAGAGCCGTTGTCATACCCACACTCCTGTTCGGCTCCGAATCATGGGTCCTCTACCGGCATCACCTACGGCTCCTAGAACGCTTCCACCAGCGTTGTCTCCGCTCCATCCTCAAAATTCATTGGAGCGACTTCATCCATAACATCGAAGTACTCGAAATGGCAGAAGCCGACAGCATCGAGTCCACGCTGCTGAAGATCCAGCTGCGCTGGGTGGGTCACGTCTCCAGAATGGAGGACCATCGCCTTCCCAAGATCGTGTTATATGGCGAGCTCTCCACTGGCCACCGTGACAGAGGTGCACCAAAGAAGAGGTACAAGGACTGCCTAAAGAAATCTCTTGGTGCCTGCCACATTGACCACCGCCAGTGGGCTGATATCGCCTCAAACCGTGCATCTTGGCACCTTACAGTTCGGCGGGCGGCAACCTCCTTTGAAGAAGACCGCAGAGCCCACCTCACTGACAAAAGACAAAGGAGGAAAAACCCAACGCCAAGCCCCAAACAACCAATTTTCCCCTGCAACCGCTGCAACCGTGTCTGCCTGTCCCGCATCGGACTTGTCAGCCACAATCGAGCCTGCAGCTGACGTGGACTTTTACCCCCTCCATAAATTTTCGTCCGCGAAGTCAAGCCAAAGAAAAATAGCAATGCGAGGAGCCATTACAGAAACTTGGCTGGAGGAAGGGCAGGATTGGCTGATGCATATTCCTGGATTAGGTGTTTTAAAAGGGATAGGAATGGGGGTAGGAGAGGGAGAGGAGTAGCATTACTGATCAGGGATAGTATCACAGCTACAGAAAGGGAGGACCCTGCAGAGAGAGTGTCCACTGACACGGTGTGGGTGGAAGTCAGAAATAGGAAGGGAGTAATCACTGTGCAGGGAATAATCTATAGGCCCCAAATAGCCTTCAGGAGGCTAAGGAGCAGATAAGCAGGAATATTTTAGAATGGTGAGGGAAATAAAATGTTGTAGTTATGGGTGATTGCAACTTACCTAATAATCACTGGCACCTACTAATTGCAAGAGGGATAGATGGGGTTGAATTTGTCAGGTTATTTCAAGATGGATTCCAGACAGAGTATGTGGACTGGCTGACAAGAGGAGAGTTCAGACTGGATCTAGTTTTGATTAATGAACCTCGTCAGATGGCGAACCTTTCGGTGGGGGAGCATTTTGGTGAGCGTAACCACAACTCCCTGAACTTTAGCGTAGTTATGAAAACAGACAAAATGGGAAAGTGATTAATTGGGAAAAGACTAATAACCAAGGGATAAGGCAGGAACTAGCAAGAATAAATTGGAATCAGATGTTCAAGGGTGAAAGCACAGAACTAATGTGGAGAAAGTTTAGGGACCACTTGTGGTGGGTTCAGGATAGGTTTGTCCCATTGGGTCAAGGAAAAGATGGTGGGGAAAGAAAACCGTGGCTGACAAAACAGGTGGGGCAACTAGTCGAAAAGAATTAGTAAGCATACATTAGATATAGGAAGCATGAAACAGGAAGGGATCATGAGAAGTACATAGTAGCCAGCAAGGAGCTTAATAAGAGAGCTCGAAGTTGGCATGAGAAGACCTTAGCATGTAGGATTAAGGAGAATCCCAAGGCATTCTATGCGTATGTGAAAAACAGAAGGGTGACGAGAATGAAGGTGTGGCCGCGAAGGATAATGGAGGCAACATGTGTCTGGAGGCGAAGGAGGTTGGGGAGGTCCCAAATGAATATTCAGTATTCACAAGAGAAAAAGACTTCATCAGCATGTGGTCAGAATAGAACAGGATTGTGTGTTGGATAATGTGGAGCTTAAAGAAGAGGAAGTGTTGGATTTTCTAAAAACATAGAGATTAATAAGTCCTCGGGGATGGACGTGATATACCATCATTGGGAACTGGGAGAAGAGATAGTTGGGGTAGTACCCATGACTTTGAGACCTCTTTGGCTGCAGGAGAGGTGCTGGAGGATTAGAAAAAATGCAAATATTGTCCCCTTGTTTAAAAACCGTAATAGGGAAAATCCTGGAAATTATAATCCACTGAGTTTTACATCAGTGGTGGGCAAAATATTGGAGAGGATTCTTAAGGATAGGATCTATCAGCATTTGGAGAAGTAATGTCTACTCAAGGATAGTCAACATGGCTTTGTGAAGGGAAAGTCATGCCTCACTAAGGATGATGGTGGAGTCTGAAACATTAGGGGAATTTAAGAGACTTTTACATAGGCACATGGATGGATAAAAAGTGGAGGGTTACGGGTAGGGAGGTTCAATACTTTTATTTGGAATATATGTGTCACACAACATCGGACACTGAAGTGCCTGTAGTATTCTATGAAACTGTGGCGCGAGGAAGTGCAGCGAACAAACCGCACGGATTGCCATGAGTGAGCCAGTCCAGCAACTGATTTGAATCAAACTTGCACGCTTATATCTCCCAGTTCCCGGTGACACTTGAGGCTCCTGGGTCAGAAATGATGTCAGTCCCAAGGGTTTGGAGCCATGCCCAGTGCATCAGGGCATCTTTCCCCCTGCAAGTCTTCAGCTCCGTAAACCTGTTCATTTACAGAATGGCTCAGCCTGCCACAGGACCCCTCCCCTCCCCCCCCACCCCACCAAATACCAGTGTTCAGAAGTGATAAGCCATCAATCAGTACACAGTTTGTACGCTCAGGCAGGTGAATCCTCCACCATGGGCACGCTACTGTCATCGGTTGTCTAAGTCAATGCATGCCAGCTTGAGATAGTCAACCGTGAAGGTTTCTTGCCCATCCCCAATGTCCAGGACATACATCGTGCTGTTGAATCACCTTATATGGACCCATATATGGATGCTAAGGTGGAGTTCGGTGCATTCCTCTCCTTACAAAAATGTAGTGGCAGCCCTTGAGCACTTTTGGGACATAGGAGTCAGTTAGACCATGTTGTGAGGTTGGGAAAGGAGCCAAGTGCTGACTTCTTCCCACAGTTGGATCAGGAGTGGTGTGGGTGAGTCTTCCTGTCCCTGAGCTGAGGGCACAAACATGCCTGGGACAGTAAGTGGAGCTCCATACACAAGCTCAGCAGAGAATGTGGCCAGATCGAAGGTGACTTGTCTATACCTATTTTGGGTCTTTGAAGCATGCCATCAGAGCTGTCTTCAAATGACAATGCAATCTCTCCATGAGGCCATTGGATTGTGGGTGGTAGGCCTTATTATGATGTAACTGAGTGGTGAGAAGCTGGGCTAGTGCTGTCCATAATACTGATGTGAATTGCACTTCCCTGTCCGAAGTTATATCAGCCAGTAATCTGAAGTGAGCTACCCAGTTCACAATGAGGCCCCTGATGAAGGACATTGTGGAGGTGTTCAAAAGTGGGACAGCCTTCAGCCATCTTGTAGATCTGTTGACCATCATGAACAGGTCTTGGCGCCTCACAAGGTGGCAGCGGTCCAACAACATCCACCTCAACATGGTGAAAATGCCTGTGTGTTGGAGGAAAAGACGGGAGAGAGGCTTTCATATGTCTCTGTATCTTGGTGGCCTGACAGTGTATACAAGTTCTGGTTCAGTGACTGACTTGTTTCTACAGGCCATGCCACATAAACCTGTCAGCGATGAACTGCATGGTTTCTCAGATGGATGTGTATGCCAGGCCATGAAATGCATCGAACACACGATGTCTCCAAATGGCATGGGGTCGAGGTTGGCCTATGAATACATCACAGAGAAGCGTAGCCCTGGAAGGTCCAAACCCTCACCTTCTCCAGCTTGAGACCTGAAATGGTGGTACAATAGGCTGGTTTCTCACTGCCCTGCTACTGCAAGAGCTGCATAGTCAATCCCTGGAGACAAAGCATGGATTGAATGAATGGACATCTGAGATAGTGCATCTGCCCTGAGATTGTTCTTGACTGCAAAATGCCTAATGGAATGTGTACTTTGAGATATAGGGGAGATGCCAACCACAGGTCTAACACTTTGGCAAAGTCGAATGTGAGGGGTTTGTGGTCTGTAAAGACAGTGAAATCTCTTCTTTCCTGGAAGTACCCAAAATGATGGATTGCAAGATAAAGGAGTTCTCTGATTAATGCACTGTATTTTTGGTCAGGGGGAGGGGCTTAAGTGTTTGCTGAAAAAGGCAAGTGGTTTCCAATTTCCATTGATCAGCTGTTCTCGGACGCTATTGATAGTTGTGTTAGACACATCGACCATAAGCGCCATGGGCACGTTGACTCGAGGGTGCACCATCATTGGACAACATGTCTTGGTCCTTTCAAAAGCTGCTGTCCACTCTCTACCCCAGTTCAGATCTTTGGGCTATTTGGACAGAAGTTTGAAGAAGGGCTGCATAATTCTGACTGCTGCTAGTAAAAATCGATGGTAGAAATTCACTATGCCTATGAATTCCTGTAGGCCCTTCACCATGGTTGGCTTGGAGAATTTGGGTATGGCCTCCACTTTGGATGCGAGTGGCACTGCTCTCTGTCAGTTGATACGGTGTCCAAGGAAGTCGCTAAATATAAGGCGAAACTGGCATTTAGCTGGATTGATACAGGTGCATGCTGTGCTCCTGACACAAGTGACTGGCAATGAGAATGTCGTCCAGATAAATGAATAGGAAATCCAAGCCACAGCCCATTGAATCCATAAGCCTATGGAATGTTAGCACTGCATTCTTCAGTCCAAATGGCATGATTAGGAATTTGAACAACCTGAATGGCATGTGAGTACCATCTTGGGAACATCGTTGGGGTGACCAGAATCTAATGGTATCCCTTAACCAGGTCGACCTTGGAAATGGTCTTAGCGCCATGAAGGTTAGCAGTAAAATCCTGGATATGAGGAACTGGATACTTGTCTGCAGTCGTGACGTCATTGAGCTGGCAATAACCTTCACATGGTCTCCATCTCCCAGAAGCTTTCAGTACCACATGCCCATGGACTGTCTGAGTGACAAATTATCCCCATCTCTTCCATCTTCCGGAACTCCTCCTTGGCGAGCTGCAACTTGTTAGGAGGCAGTCTGCAGGCCTGGGAAGGTAGCGGTGATCCTTCCATGGGGAATATGATGCTGGATGTCGTGCTTGGGTACAGATGCAGAGAACTGCAGGATGACAATGCTTAGAAATTCTGCCAAGATTTTGGCCTTCTCGTTCTGAGTAAATGTCAACGAGTCCAGATGGGGTGCCGGCAGAGTGGCTTGGTGTAACTCGATCAATTAAAAAGTATTGGAATTGACCAATCAACATCTCTTCAGATCCACTAGGAGGCAGTGAGCCTGTAGAAAGTCTGTGCTCAGCAGGGGTTGTGACATATCGGCCAATGCAAAGGTTCACTTAAAGCAGCAGGAGCTGAATTCAAGCTTCTTGGTCTGCACACCTTTCATTTTAATATTGCTGATGTTGGTGGTAGTGATGGAAGGCCTAGACTTTCTAGCATGGGTGTCCCAGCTTATGGGAGGCAAAACACTGACTTCTGCTCCTGTGTCAATGAGGAAATGCCAACTAGAATGCCGGTCCAACAAGTAGAGGAGGCTGCCTCAGTGGCAGCTATCATAGCCATTAGCAACAGCTGGCCTGTGCATTTCCCAAGAGTGAGCAAGGTGGCTGGCAGCAGCGGGCTGTAGAACCCCATCTCTGTTGGTAGTAGCCCCACTGCTCCTTTACTGGGCTTTCATCTGCTGTAGCTGTCACAGCCCTCTTTGCTGGGGCAGAAAACAACAGAGTACCCTGGCATGATGCAGCAACTTGGTCAACAGTCACCCCACCATGTTGCTTGGCACACCAAGGGTATTGGCGCAGGCCGCCAGCCTACAGGGGTTTGCCAGGAAGCAGGTAAATGTCCTCTGGCATCTGCTCCAAAACTATTTGTTTGAACAGCAGGCAGGGCTTGTGGCCGTCCATAAGGGCCAGCATGTCATTCATGAGGGTAGATGGTGTTTGGTCACCTAGGTTGTCCAAGGGTAGCAGCCGCAGGAAAGTACAGATCAGGAGCACTTGAACGGCTTCATACCTGTCAACAGCAGGAAGTTGATGCAGGAAATCAATAATTTTTCCAGCAGTCTCTTGGTCGAGTGAGCTGACCACATAGAAATACTTTGTGCGGTCTGCAATGATCGGCTTGACATGGAACTGGGCCTCAGCCTGCTCAAACCAGACCAGAGGCTGTGAGGTCCAAAAGGTGAGCAGTTTCAGTGAGACTGCGCTTTGTACATTAGCTATGTCCAAAATTAACATTTGGGCCCGTCTGTGTCATCTCTGTGGTCACGAGGAGGTGCAGTGAACAAACTACACTGGCAGTCGTGAGTGAGCTGGACCAACAACTGGTTTTAATTGAACTTGCACACGTGCTTATATCCAAATGAAATTTGTGACTCCCAAGATGGAAATGACGTCAGCCCCGAGGGCTGCCCCCTGCAAGTCCTCAGCTCCGTAATAGGGTTTGGTTGCAGAGTGGTTCAGTCCGCCACAAAACAATATATAATTTCTACTGAACAACTACAGTTGGTAGACATTCACAGCAGACCCAGATTGGACTCCATTGCCAGTGTCCCCCCCTATATTCTACACTATCATGCACATGTATAAACTTTACAGACAGGGACTTTCAAACACACTCCTGATTCCCTGTTCCAACAGAGGTGTGGCTCTCTGCAAGCACTGATCTATCGCAGTACTATGGCTCAACTTAAGTGTAGTGCACTCCTTACCCGTGGCCTGATATGGTGCAATGACGAAGGCTTGTCCACTAGGCATAAAGAAAGAAATGTGTTATGCAGTGATGTTTTTTTTTAAATTTTTTATTTTTCACACCATAAATCACATTAGCCATGATATACACTATTTCTTTTTCACACATATACAGTGACTTTTTCTCCCCCCCCCTCCCTCCTCCCAAGCCACCCCTCCACCCCCCCCTCTCATCCATTTTAGGTATACAATCTAGGTTGCATTAAGCCAGTCAGACAATGTTGTCATTCAACAAAAATACACCAGAAATTCTACTGAGTCCATTCTTTTCTTTCCTTCTCCTTCCATCAACTTAGGTAATGTTTGTCCCCGGTAGGTTTTCGCTATTGTATTTAATGTAAGGCTCCTATACTTGTTCGAATATTTCAATATTATTTCTTAACCTATATGTTTTTTTTCTAATGGAATACATTTATTCATTTAAATTTAGTAGTTTCTTCCTTTTAATTTGGTTATGTATTCCATTAATATTTAAAGTCATATAGTTCAGCGTAGCCCTTTTATATTTTGTTTATCTTCTCTTTCTGTTTTTCCATCATTACCTTTCCTCCTTTTCCATTTCTGTTTTCTTATTTTCAACTCTTTATAAGACAACATTCCTACAACGTCCAACATTTTCCTTATTCTCCTATTTCTATCTTATTTATCCCCAATCTCCCCTTCCCCTCCTGAGTTGTCCTTTATCCCTTGTCGGACAACCACATCTCCCCTCTCCATTTGGATTTGCGAATCCACTCGCAAGCGTCAACTGATTTTGCAATGACCGCTATTTCCCCCAACCCCGCCCCCCCCAGAAAAGATTTCACTTTTCATATGTCACAAAGGTCACTCTTTTAATTCCCTCCTTATTCTCTCTATTCCATTACCTTCCCTTATTAATTCTTGTCTATACTATCTATATTTTCCTCTAAGTACAGATACATTCACGTATGCACATTGTCTCTATTCACTCTTATACTTCTTTACCCGCATACATATCAATCGTGATCATTTTTACTCTCATTACCCGTCTTCATCCCTCAGTCTATTTTTGTCTTTACCCACATACATATCAATCGTGATCATTTTTACTCTCATTACCCGTCTTCCTCCCTCAGTCTATTTTTGTAATTGTTCTGCAAATTTTCGTGCTTCTTCTGGATCCGAGAATAGTCTGTTTTGTTGTCCTGGAATAAATATTTTCAATACCGCTGGATGCTTCAGTATAAATTTATACACTTTCTTCCATAAAATCGCCTTTGCTGTATTGAACTCTTTTCTCTTCTTTAGGAGTTCAAAACTTATATCTGGATAAATAAAGATTTTTTGCCCTTTATACTCCAGTGGTTTGTTGCCCTCTCTTACTTTTTCCATTGTCTTCTCCAGTACCTTTTCTCTTGTAGTATATCTTAGGAATTTTACTACAATAGATCTTGGTTTTTGTTGTGGTTGTGGTTTAGAGGCCAATACTCTATGTGCCCTTTCTATTTCCATTTCTCGCTGTAGTTCTGGACATCCTAGGGTCTTAGGGATCCACTCTTTTATAAACTCCCTTCTTCATCTTCCTTAAGGCCCACTATCTTTATGTTATTTCTTCTGTTATAATTTTCCATTGTATCTATTTTTTGAGCTAGTAGTTCTTGTGTCTCTTTAGTTTTTTTATTAGATTCCTCCAATTTCTTTTTTAAGTCCTCTACCTCCATTTCTGCTGCTACTGCCCGCTCTTCCATCTTGTCCATTTTCTTTCCCATTTCTGTTAAGGTCATCTCTATTTTATTCATTTTCTCTTCTGTGTTGTTTATTCTTTTTCTTAAATCATTAAATTCCTGTGTTTGCCATTCTTTAAATGACTCCATGTATCCTTTAATAAGAGAAAGTACCTTCTTTATCTTGCCTTTCTTTTCTTCTTCTATTTCACTGTACTCTTCCTCTTCCTCTTCTTCTTCCTCTGGGTTGGCCATCTGTTGTTTCTTTGTTGCCCTTTCCTTCTCTTCTTTCTTGTTTCTATTGTCTTTTGTGGTCTCTTCTTGCTGCAGGTGTTCTGCAGCTGTCGTTGCCGGCTGTGGAGTCCCCCCTCCCGTCGGTGTGTTTTTTTTCATTCGCATCGCGCATGCACGATTCCTCGCGCATGCGCGGTTGCGCACTTTTACTCGGCTCAGCGAGCCATTTTTGTAGTCCATTATTTACCGACCTGAGGGAGCGGGTTTATCTCTCCGCAGCGGGCCTCTTCGAACAGGTAAGGCCTTCACCTTTTTCCTCTGTTGTCTTCTCTTCCTCTCTTCTTACCGTTGCTTTCGATTTTTCTTTTTTTGTCGCCATCTTCTTTCCACCTTTATACTCACTTTTCTGTAACTTTTATTTCTGTGCCTTTGTGTTTTCCTTTGTTTTTCCCGACTTTTCTGGAGAGGGCTGGAGTTCACCGTCCGGCCACTACTCCATCACGTGACTCCTCCCTCGCAGTGATGTTTTATACAGTTCTGAACTCAGCATCTAGCCAACGATGACCCTAAGCTGCTCTTCATCGACTGCAGCTTCAATACCATTATTCCCTCAGTGCTGATCAAGATGTACAAACTCTAGACCTCTGTACTCCACTCTGAAACTGGATCCTCGACTTTCATCAGAAGACCACAGAGAGTGCAAATGGGAAACAGCATCTCCTCCTCACTGATTATCAACACAGGCGCACTCCGAGGATGTGTGCTTAGCCCACTGCTCTACTCATTGTCCACCCATGTCTCTGTGGCCAGACACAATTCCAATGCCATCAACAAGTTTGCCGATGACACCACAGTTGTTGGCAGAATCACAAACGGCAATGAGGAAGCGTACAGGAGGGAGATAGATCAGCTCATTGAATGGTGTAACGACAACCTTGCACACAATGTCAGCAAAAGCAAGTAGATGATTATGGACTTCTTGAGAAGTCAGGGGAACACAACCCAGACCTCACTGAGGGCTCAGTTGTGGAGAGGGTCATTAACTTCAAATTCCTAGCGTCAACATCTCTGAGGTTCTGTACTGGAGCCTCCAGTTGATGCAATCATAAACAAGGCTTGCCAGCAGCTATACTTTGTGAGGTGTCTGAGGAGATTCAGCATGTCACCAAAATCTCTCAAAAACTTCTACAGTTGTACCGTAGAGAGAATTCTGGCTGGTTGCCCATCACCGTCTGGTATGGAGACACCAACTCTCAGGACAAGAATAAATTCCAGAGGGTTGTTAACTCGGTCTGGGACATTACAGGCACCAGACTTCACTCCGTCGAGGATATCTCCATGAGGCGGTGTCTTAAAATAGCAACCTCTAGCCTCAAAGACCCCACCACACAGGCTATACCCTCTTCACTCTGCTACCATTGGGGAAAAGGTACAGGAGCCTAAAGACAAGCACTCAACAGAACAGGGACAGCTTCTTCCCCTCTGCCATCAGATTCCTCAATAATCAATGAACCAAAGAGCCTGCCTTAATTTTCATGAATTTTAAAAAATATATTCATGTTGTAAGATGGTTATAAAATGAATGTTTACATTATGATGCTGCCACAAAGCACTGAATTTCATGACTTGTTCATGACAATAAATTCTGATTCTGAATCTGATTCTAAGTAATTTAAGTTAGCCAACGGCAAGGTGTCACTACTGGGTGGCCAGAGTCCAAACTTGTTTGACAGGTGATGCGCCTTCCAAACAAGTTTCAGACAGGGAGAACACACGACCCTCCATAATCCACAAAGTTCCAGACAGAAAGCCCATGTGTTCCTTCACAATCCACACATAACACATGTCCAGGCTGGCAAAATAGATTTGCTCTCAGTCCGTAGGCTTGTAGATTTACAGCTCTTCAAGTCCCTGTCCAGATTTATTTCAAATGCAACAAGTGCTCACTCACGCCACCCTTTCAGAATTCCAGATGGTGAATTCTAGACCCTGGGTAGTCTATGGGTGAAAATCATTTTCTTTAACATTATGCATCCCTCAAACTTAATTGCACCAATTAACTTAAAACTCTGATATGTGATTAACCTCTAGTCCTTCCTCTTCACTCTATCTGAACTTATCATCATAGATGGTTAAGATATGCTTGCTCTGTCTCTCCCCAACCCCACCAACCTGGGCAACTTCCTCAAACCACCCTCTGCACCTTCTCTGCCTCTTTTGCCTCATACTGTAATGAGTGGAAGTAGACACAGCATGCCAATAATTGCTGACATCATATCAGCATCAGTACCTTGCTCCTGTGTTCTCTGTCCTGCTCAGTTAAAGCAAAATGCCTTTGGTGAAGACAGACAATGTTTTCATTCTGTTAATTACCCAGCCAAATAATTAATGTATACTTATAGTAGAACACAGAACTGAAGTTTTATGCTGCTTTCAGGTGGCCAGAATACCCAACTGTAAAGCCACCTATTCTACACCAATGCAGCTGTCAGGTGGCCACCTGAAAGTGGAGAATCCAGCCAGGATGAGCACTCACCTAACCCTCCTCCTGTAGGTATAATCTCCGGCTCAGAGAATCTCCCATTGCACCCGAAAGCAGCAGTGGGACTACGGCCACAGTCCACAGGAGCCGGCGTTCGATCGCACGCGGTTCTCCTTCAGCTGCCACGTTCAGGTGACAGAAAGGCGTCTTCAAGAAATGTGTTGGCAGAATATCAAAGAATGAAAGCTTCAGTTTACTATGGTGATGGATGTTAAAGGCTTTGAGGGCAAATTATTATAAAATGGGAAAACTCCCTCTTCCCGAACGCATTGAAGCTCAGGTTTATTTTTGAAAATCTCACCAGTGGCTTATTAGAGACAAATTTGGTATTTTAGTGGCATCTGAGTATTAATGGAATTTTACATGCTGTATCAAATTATTCATACCCACAAGTATTTGGCAAGTTTCTAGCTATAAATACCAGTAATTAAATGTCTTTTCAATAATATTTTCACAGCAATTGGCATGAACTGAGAAGTCTCGATGTAAAAACTTCATTTAATAAGATCCTGGTGTTCAGACTCATTATCTATTAATGAATTGATGAAAAAAGAGTTTGAAAATATTTTGGTCATTTTTTTTTTACCATTTCCTTTTGATATTTTATTCTTGTGAAAGGCATACTGCTTTTCCTCTGGTCTAAGGTATTAAACAAAGGCACAATTTACTTTTCTCAGCTCAGTTCAAAAGATCACTTTAGTGTATCAAATGGTGTTTTACCCTGTATGCACATCAACCAGGCATCTTATCTGTCCTTGCCATATCACACAATGGGTGCTGGGTACGTAAAACAAGCAACCAAAGGAAGATACAGAGGTGGGTATAATTTCAATGCTTAAAATACATCTAGGCAGCTACTTGAATAGGAAAGGATTAGAGGGGTATTAGCCAAATGCTGGCAATTGGAACTAGTTTGGATGTAAAAAGCTGGTTGGCAGAGATGCATTCAGCTACAGGGCCTGTTTATATGTTGTACAGTCCCATGGCTCCATGAAAGGAAACTAACTGATGCATTTCCACATTATAGCCATGGCTATGATTCAAAAATACTTTCTTGGCTGTAAAATGCTTTGTGGAACGTGTTATATAAATATAAGCCTGCATAATTGAAGAACAAGAATTACTTATCCTTGGCCTGAAATATTTGGTTCCATTTTGGATAGCAAAGTTAGTCTCCGAGCTATTGATTTATTTGATGTTCTGGATGCTGATGACTCTGGTGTTCATCCTTCATCCATCCTATTGATTCACAAGGATGCAGTCCATATGAAGTACAAGATTGTTAACAATGGTAGGGAGCAGAGAGAATGGAAGGGATATTTCCAAATTTAGCTCACTAAAGTCTGCTTGGTATTGGGGTTAATTCATCAACAGGTTATTGTCTTTGCATTGGCTAGTTGTGAGCTTTCATTTACTCTGCCTCCCTTGCCAAATATGCTTTGGTCATCAGTTATGAAGCCAAATCACTGATCGACAGAAACTCGCATTGTGATTTTACGGGCCTCCAATTTGCTATGTGAATCTCAACTTATATTGTATGGGCAACTCACATTATCTTCCTGTCATGATAATGAATATGTATGAGATGTACCGGAAATCACGTGGTATGAGAGAGAGATAAGAGCACAAGCAGGAGAACAAAGGAAACTGGAAAATAAAGACCCTGAGAAGTTTACCTGATAAAACTTGTGTTTAATATTTTATTAACTTCACATTTCGGGCCACAAATGTGACACTTCCATCTTGGGAAGGTCAGTTCTATGTGTCTTGGCTCTGTCAGCTTGAGGTGTTCAGTTCTGTGATTTGACCCTAGGGCTGGTAATCGAGGATCCAATGACCCAAATAATATCATATTTTATAAAAAGGTGACCTGTATGAGGTAGATAAAATGATGAGGGCCTTGGATAAGGAAAATAGTGACAGTATTTCCTCTGAGTATGAAAGTCTAAAACTAGATGACATTGGGTTAAGGGGAGAAGTCAAAAGAAGTAAATTTACCTGATGGGCCAAGTCCTCACACAGAATGTTTTTCCTTTTGTTTTTCTTTTCTTTGAATCATGCTACCGTAGCTGGCTGCTTCAAGCTATGGCTCTGCAGAGCCTAGAGTGCAGGAGTGGTTATAGTTGTATGCAGGTTAGCTGAGAAAGAACACGCTGTTCTCAGAAAGAACAACATGAATCCCAGTTTCATGTAGTTTAAACTCCTCACACAGAATGTAAATGGAACGAATTTCCAGAAGAAATCGTACAGGTAGGTGTAAAGGTTAAAACCTTGTGCTTTTTGATTCCAAATTAATTTTGTGTCTATCCCTTTCAGAAAGTATTGTTTGTAGTGTTACCATAGAGTCTATGATGTCATATGTCATAATGTCTGAGGGGACCAAGAGCTTGAATCTCATTCTTTGTCAGAATAAATTGTTGAGGTGGGAACTGCAAAATGATATTTAACCACCTTTAACATTTCTCCTGGCTGCTCATTCCATCAACTCTGTGTGAAGAACTGGCCCATCAGGTTCTCTTTAAATCCTCCCTCCCCCACCCCACCCACTTTAAACCAATACCATCTATCTTTAGACTTTCTCATGACATGGGCTAAATGTGGCCTATAGAACTAATTAATTTCAGCAACTTGGTTGACATGGGAAAGTTGGGCTGAAAGGTCTGTTTCCATTCTGTGCAGCTCTGTGCCCAAGATGGGAGGTTTCATTTTCTGCAGTGGGCCATGAGGATCAGTGGACTGATACAGGGTACCAAAGTGGGAAAACTCACTCCCCCGTGCACCCATCACCATCTGCACACCTCCCCCACCACCCCCCCCCCCCAACTCTCTGCTTCCCATTGCTGAGAACACCCTGCAGAGAGTTCAGAGAGGGGCTCAGTGGCTGAAAACCTCACACAGGCTGCAGACTCCTGGAGACTGGCTCATGGGAATCAGATATCAGGACCAGGATTTGTGAAAGAAGACCTCCTGAAGGAGCCTCAGGCTCTGAAATCTTCAATAGGATATCAGAGATTCAGAACTGGAAGCTCAGATTTGGCAATGAATCGGACAGGAGGCTGTGAGATTGCTGGAGGAGAATCAGTCTTTGAAGGGACTCCTTTACTTCTCTTTCTTATATTGTTGGGGGTGCTGGGCAATCCTAGTGGTGTGTCTTTTTTGTGTTTTTATGATAAATAAATGTTGACAAATTTTAGATGTTCTTACATTTTTGTATTATCACTACATTTTTTTTTAATTTAGACATATAACACAGTCTATTTCAGTCCATGAGGTCATACTGATCAATTACACCCAAGTCCTGGTACATTTTTAACAGTGGGAGGAAACTGGAGCACTCAGATGAAATCCATGCAGACACAGGGAGAATGTACAAACTCTTTCAGACAGCGCAGGATTCAAACCCTGGACCTGATCACGAGCCCCTTAACAGCATGGTGCCAACCAACTGTGCTGCCCTGTTATATGACAATAGGAAATCTAAGGCTCTGTGACTCTTTGACATCACTTTACAAGAGGAAGAAACCACCCCCCGCCCCCCTTCCAACTTCATCTAATGTGCTACCAGAAGGGTCAATGGTGGGTACATTTGATAACACTAAGAGTTGATATGGGGAGGTGTGATGATCACTATTGATGGAAGAGGTGGAAATCTGATCCCTTTTGGGACTGGTATTGCAGAAATTCTGCACTACGGTGGATGATGTATTCAGAAATATAGCTATTGATTAATATATTCTGCAATATATTCTCATTGTGTTTATTTTTGTTGATTTACCAGTACAAACTGAATGCATGATCATAAATGCTGTAGACAACACTACACCCCCCCCCCCAAAAAAAATAGGTACTTCTGCTGAGTAAACATGGTCAGATCATGGATCAAATCATTATTTATTTAACTAGTACATTCCTTTTCCAATTCATTGATGTGTACTGAGGTTGTATTCATTTATTTGGTAAAGTCAGAAGCAAGATGGAGATAATGGACTGGATCTTCCATTCCCAAGCCAGTGTTGATGATAGGACTTGGCCAATTTCCAGGGCTGGAAGATGAATACACCTTCTGACCGGTGGTTTGTGCTATCAATGATCCTGAACTTCTCTGACGGAACTCCATATAGAAACTGGTCATATAAAGTTCAGCAGATGACTAGATCTCAGGCGAGGTAATCTGCCTGCTGATGTTGAGCGTAGTGGGTTAAACCTGACCCAAGCACAGGGTTCTATTCAAAAACCATACTTTCAAGACATTGTTCAACACTGGGTTAAAATATCTGCACCACCCACCTCCCCACCCTGACCCATCCAGCAATCTACCTAAAGGATCAGTGGTGGAGGTGTGATGCTCATTGTTGTCAGAAAAAGTTGAGAGTTTTAATGTCTTTAGCAACTGACTTGCTTCAATTCAGAAGATATCTGCTATGTGGAGTGCAGCTTATTTTATTAGTTAATAAGTTGGTTTCAACATTTTTAAGCAGGTGGTCTTTATATGTTTGACATGTGCAAAACAAAACATTTTTCACAGGTCTTGAGTGTCAAAAACACAATTACTTTGAGAGATGGGTGCAGGGTTTTGTAGGCTGTCAAAGCTGTTGTGGGAGTATAATTTTCTCATTTAAGTCACTCAATTCGGGAGCCAGGACCCCCACAGGAGACAATGCTGGGTATTACGTGAGATTTGAAAGCCTGAATCAAATTATTGATTGCAGTTCTGGTCACTGCTCTATACATAGGGTGCAATATGTGCTGGAGAGTGTGCAGTGGAGATTTACCTGAATATTGCCAAGAGTGAATTTCAATTTTGAAGAGGAGTAGAAGAGGAGACTAAGAAGCGACCTGATATAAAACTATGAGGGGGATGGATAATGTAGGGAACGTTTTTTTTTTCTCATGGTGGACTCTCAGTAAAGAGGGTGCAGGTTTAAAGGTAACATGGATATGAGAATGAGCAGGATCCTTTGCTTTAGATAGAGAGCAGTTGAACTTTGGAACATGCTTCCAGAAGAGGTGTTGAACAGATGGATTTAGACACATAATTACATCTGCAAGGTGTATAGAACTACAGATCTAATGAAGATGGATAGGTGCAGCTGAGTACAACAGGCTGCAGGGGCATGTTGGTCTGAAAGGCCTATTTCTGTGCTGTTTTACCACAATTCACTGTAATGACCTTCTTCTAAAATCCTTCTATTCTCACTCATGGTCTTTAATACACATCATCTTGTCATACAATTTGAGATATAAAGCTCACTTGGATGAGTACAATCTGAATATCACTAATGATACATGAAAATGCCAGAGGTGGATTAGTAGAATGTAGCAAATTAATTGTGGGAGAAGGTTAAAACCAGCACAACCACTGTGAACAGGCGATAGATCTTTAAGATTTATATTTTTTACATTTAACTCTAAGCAAATTAATTTTGGAGATAATCATCAGAAATGATTCTATTTAATGAATTGCGCTAATGCTGAAGCATTTTATTTGAGTTTAAGAATAATGCAAAAATTGGAACCATAATATTCCATAAATCAGTCAGTCATCCTTTAATCTTTATTTCTAATTAGATCTTCTTTCAACTCTGTTCAGGGAATTATTCAACATAGCAACAACTACTTCTGATGGGAGCCTATTCTATAATATGACCTCCCAATGGGAGAAAAATGGCATTAAATGTTAATACATGCATTTCGACGGTGGGGAATCTCACTAGCTGAGCAAGAATACTGGAAATTCAGGCATTTCTTCGTCATTGCGTTCTGTTCAAACATTTTAGTACCAGGAATTGATTATTGAAACCCAAACTAATATTTGTCCATCATTATTATCCATAAGGACCTGATGTTGTTTTGCTCTGCTCAGGTGATTGCTGCATCTCCCATATTACCATACCAAACTTCATTTATAAGTTTTTGCAGTGCTTCAAGAATGGCTTGATGTTATGACAGAAGTTACATAAATTAAGTCATTTGTGTGTTTTTTTTTCAAGTCTCAGATTGAGTGATGTTTTGCAGACATGAGTAAATGTGATATCTGAAATTTGCAACACTCTCAAGAGGGTGGACAGATGTGGGCTCTCAAGATGAAGAACAAAAAATGAGAAGAAATTTATTCACAAAGAGAACACCTCTTGAGAGGAGGTTGCTTGATTCTCAAATAGAGAATAACCTTAAGGCAAAGGTTTGTGGAGTTTTAAATTTCAAGGGAAATCTTTTTAAAATTTAAACCTACAGCATGGTAGTGGGCCCTTCCGACCCACAAGCCTGTCTCACCCAATTAAGCCCAATTGACCTAGAACCCCGGTACATTTTGGTAGGAAAATGAAGCACACAGAGGAAATCCATGCAGACACGGGAAGAACGTACACACTCCTTACAGAGAGTAATGGATTTGAACTCCAGATTTTGGTGCTGTAATAGAGTTGCACTAACTGTACCATCTTTAATGGATACAGTGTTTGTACAGAAAAGTGATTAAGTTGATTCATGACTCTATGCCTATTCCTCATTCAATAATCCGCTGTATGGCCTGTTCAAACTTTTATTCCTTATTCCTTATTCCTTAACATATGTTTTATGTTGCTGTACAATATGTGCTAGACTGCTGAGTTTCATGAAGAAAAATGCTCAAACTGAAGTCACCACCACTTGAACGTGCCATTTAAAGCATTAGGAGATGGTGGACTTCACCAACAGATGCTTTGAAGATAAAAGCAGAAAGTATGGAGTATGGACAGGCCCACAATGTCTGAACCAAGCACAATGCCAAATTAAACTAAAACTCTCCTGCTTGCATGTAATCCATATCATATCAAAAACCATTTCAATTAGTGTTGACAACATCTCAGAGTTTCAAGACGGCTCCTTTCAGTTGCATAAATTATAGGAGCCACATTGCCAAGTATCATAGACTTAGTGATTGTTCTTTGAAAGGCTGCTATTCAAAAATCACTTGCCCATTCTAGAGCAAAGAAATGGAGGAATACAGAATTGCATGTGCCTATCTTGGACAGTGGTTCTCAATCTTTTTCTTTCCACTCATATACCACTTCAAGAAATCCCTATGCCATAAGTGCTCTGTGATTAGTAAAGGATTATTTAAAGTGGTATGTGAGTGGGAAGGTTGAGAATCTCTGCTCTAGACTCAATTGTAACTGAAATATTTTGCTTGAGAAATATTGTCATTGGCCCATTTCCTCGCACATAACAAGTCAATTAGGTACGATTAAAACAAAGGTTTTCAAACTTTTTCTTTCCACCCACTTATCATCTTAAGCAATCCCTTGCTATTCACAGAGCATCTATGGCATAGGGATTTCTTGAAGTGGTATGTGAGTGGAAAGAGAAAGGTTGAGAACCATTGAAGTTTCTTCAATGCCAGCTGGGGCAACCTGTTCCAGACATCTATCATGCTCTCTGTGAAAATACTTGCCTTGAACATCTCCCTTCACCTTTGTTCTGTTCTTTTTAAACACATGTCCCCTGGTTTGTGATATTTGTACCCTTTGAATTGTCTATATATACCTATGCCCCTCATAATTTTATAAACTTCCATCTGGTTTCCTCTTAGCTGCCGATGCTCCGTAGAAACCCAGACAAGTTTATCCAATGTCTCCGTGCAGCTCATACTCTTTAATATAGGCAGCATCCTAGTAGATCCTTTCTATGCCCTTTACAAATCCTCCACATCCTTCCTGTAATGGGGTGACCAGAATTGTACACATTGTGTAAGTGCAGCCTAACCAAAGGAGTTAATCATTTGGAGTGCTCCCAGACCCCATGGAAGACCCCAACAATGAAGACGCTGTTTACATCCGGTACCGCACGGATGGCAGTCTCTTCAATCTGAGGTGCCTGCAAGCTCACACCAAGACACAAGAGAAACTTGTCCGTGAACTACTCTTTGCAGACGATGCCGCTTTAGTTGCCCATTCAGAGCCAGCTCTTCAGCGCTTGACATCCTGCTTTGCGGAAACTGCCAAAATGTTTGGCCTGGAAGTCAGCCTGAATAAAACTGAGGTCCTCCATCAGCCAGCTCCCCACCATGACTACCAGCCCCCCCACATCTCCATCGGGCACACAAAACTCAAAACGGTCAACCAGTTTACCTATCTCGGCTGCACCATTTCATCAGATGCAAGGATCGACAATGAGATAGACAACAGACTCGCCAAGGCAAATAGCGCCTTTGGAAGACTACACACAAGAGTCTGGAAAAACAACCAACTGAAAAACCTCACAAAGATAAGCGTATACAGAGCCGTTGTCATACCCACACTCCTGTTCGGCTCCGAATCATGGGTCCTCTACCGGCATCACCTACGGCTCCTAGAACGCTTCCACCAGCGTTGTCTCCGCTCCATCCTCAGCATCCATTGGAGCGCTTTCATCCCTAACGTCGAAGTACTCGAGATGGCAGAGGTCGACAGCATCGAGTCCACGCTGCTGAAGATCCAGCTGCGCTGGGTGGGTCACGTCTCCAGAATGGAGGACCATCGCCTTCCCAAGATCGTGTTATATGGCGAGCTCTCCACTGGCCACCGTGACAGAGGTGCACCAAAGAAAAGGTACAAGGACTGCCTAAAGAAATCTCTTGGTGCCTGCCGCATTGACCACCGCCAGTGGGCTGATATCGCCTCAAACCGTGCATCTTGGCGCCTCACAGTTTGGCGGGCAGCAACCTCCTTTGAAGAAGACTGCAGAGCCCACCTCACTGACAAAAGGCAAAGGAGGAAAAACCCAACACCCAACCCCAACCAACCAATTTTCCCCTGCAGCCACTGCAACCGTGTCTGCCTGTCCCGCATCGGACTTGTCAGCCACAAACGAGCCTGCAGCTGACGTGGACTTTTACCCCCTCCATAAATCTTCGTCCGCGAAGCCAAGCCAAAGAGAAGAAGAAGAAGAGACTTGCTGCACCTTTTGTGGAGCCATAACTGAACATTTGCAGCCATTTGTGCTCAGTGCACTTCAGTAAAGTGGTGAACATTTGCTGAAAGTGTTCCACTGGTGAAGGAATTGACCTCCAAGGTTAGCCTAGAGTTGTTCTCCCTGAAGCAAAGAAGGTTGAAAGAAAATTTGAAAACAATGTGCAAATCCATGACAAGTTAAGATCAGATAAAGACAGCCCAAGATTTTAGGATGAATATTCATTGTTATGAATAATAGATGCATGAGGGCAAGAGGAATACAGGATTGCTCAAAAGTTGATTTTGGTCTGAACTCAGAGCCTGAAGGGGAGTTGGAAAGAGAGTCAATCATGGCTTTCAAAAGGGAATTGGACAGGCATTAGTGGAAAGTAATTTAGTGGGCTGCAAGGAGGAATGAGAAATGAATGACAGAATTGATCTCCAGAGCGTTGGAATGATCATATTCAGCTGAATAACATCCAACCATGCTGTAATATCCATAGTTTCAGAAACTTGTCTAAATCCTATTATAACTCCTTTTCTCCCCCACCTATTTTTCTTTGTGAAGGATACATAAATGCAGCTGGAATTAGTCAACAACAGAATCACTGAAAATAGATATTATATCTTAAATAAGCCATCTTTGCTTTGACTTCTGAAAGCATCAGCGACTGTGTCAGAAATGTAATCACCTACCGTTGCACTCACTATTTATTTCACTCAAGAAATAGGTGTTGAATTGCAGTATCAGATGTTGCTCTGATCAGCAAGAGAGCGTAATTATTTATTTGTGGAAGTAACTAACTAAAAGGATATGCTCATCTCGCTGATAACTTGAGGTTTAAGAATATCAACCTAAGGTCACAAGTTTGTGTCTAATTGTTGAGTAAAGATGAGGACTTGGGATTATTTGCCATCTGGAATTTTTTTTTAAACATCAGCTTCTGAAGTTAACAATCAAGTTTATCCTACAATTAGTGTTGACAACATCTCAGAGTTTCAAGACGGCTCCTTTCAATTGCATAAATTATAGGTGCCACATTGCCAAGTATCATAGAATTAGTGATTGTTCTTTGAAAGGCTGCTATTCAAAAAAATCACTTGCCCATTCTAGAGCAAAGAAATGGAAGAAAGCAATCTCTCCGTATTTACATTAGATGAGATATGGACCGGCTTCAGACAGTCCATATGAGGCACAGAAATGGGACCTTCAGCCCACCATACTCAAGATGACAATTGCTTGCATCTGTACTAAGTTTATTTGCCTGCAAGCAGAGACATGCACAGTAACAGGTAATTACATCAGCCACACAAATTCCAGTTTCAACAGAATGGATTTTAACCTAATATGTAAAGCTTTATCCGTTATGGAGATTGTTAAAAGCATGGCATTGAGTCAAGCTTGACAGAAATTTATTTTCTCTGCATAATATGTGCCTATAATGTTTTATTTATGAATTTCTGCCAAGAAGTTGGGCCCATTAGTGCATGTTGTTTTTGTGTGCGAGACGTGGTTTTCCACAGGTGAGAACATTGTTTTCAGATTGAACAGAACTTTGGGAGATTAACCCTGACATATTCATCTGAAGTTCTCCCTTATGGTTGATGTTTGCCAGAATTCAGTCACATAGCTCGTGATGTTGTCAAGTATGCAGAGTTTGTTTCCATAATTATTGAACTAAACCGATGAATCAAGATACAAGCTCTCCCCAATTTTTGTCTAACAAACGGGAATATATAGCGAGTAAATTAAAATTTTAAAAAACCTGCAGATTCTTAAAATTTGAAATTAAAACAGAAAATGACTGAAATAATTAAAAGGCCAGGCAGCAACTGTGGAAAGAAATTCACAAAACAATTTAAATTTAGATTTTAGAGGAGTGAGTAGATATAGGCAATATCTTGTACAGTATAGGGCAGGTCCAGGATGCCTCGGTGATACCAATGTTTAAGGAGTTCTCTACTTTCTGCTGTCTGATAGGATATTGAAAGACTAATTCCATCTTGTCTTGGTCAGATTCCCTTCTCTCGCTTTCTGTGGAGCAGTAAATGCATGAGCTTGGAAGCACAAGCAACCGGATTAAAGAATCATTTGCTTCCTACTGCTATCAGACTCTTAATCAATCGCTCACTGGCAACAATTGATGCTGTTGCATTGTTTATTTTTCAACTTTACTTTTCTCTATACTCTGCGCCCTGAATACTGCCCATTCACTGGGAATGGGCACTCCTTACACTCTCAATTATTTATTTGGTTATTCATCATTTTTCTACAATCTGCTGTATGTGATAAGTTGCCTGGATAGCAAGCAGAATTAAGCATTCAGCTGTATCCGAGTGTACATGACAAACAATTCAATTGGACAAATCTTGGCCCTTACTTTTCAATCATTCCTTGAAATGTTATCATTTCAATTGTTTCTGCTAATTTCCTCATTGTTTCGTGTTATGTTCATGTAAATGTTGGAGAGAGGCACATTTCCCTGATGTGGAACACTGCCAAGTTCTAAATACACCCTAATTCATTGAGGAATGTTGGCTTTGCATTTTGCAATGACCTTTCCTGCAATGGGGGAAATTTTCTGGACTCTGAACAAACTCTTCCAACTTTCTTGTTTATAATGTAAAGGCAGAGTTGCCATTAAATAGCTCTCATGAAATGTTATGATTCTCAGGAATGGTTGGACAAAGTGGTTGTGAAATGGTTGCGAATTGAGTTAAATTAATCAAAAATTTCAATAAATTAAGCACAGAAAAGAATATTCTTCTGTGGGGAAAAGCAAACCAAAAATCATCGATCAATTCACAAAGAGAGGGTTGTGCACAGGTCTGAGAGAAAAGTTTAAAAATGAGAATTTTCCTGTCTTGGCACTTCAGCAGACCAATTGAATCGTGATTCATTAGCAGGAACAAATAAAAGTAAGTGAAACATGAAAGCCTTCAGACACTGTGATTGTAATAAAAACACAGAAATTTGGGAGGAATTCAGCTGATTGGTCAAGAGGGGAGGAGAGGATGGTGGGATCATGTAGTAGGTGGCAAAGGTGGAAGTGGATATATTGGACACTGAGACTGGTGGAGTGGTAGGTGAGGATAAGTAGAATGTGGAGCAGAGGGTCCAGGGCAGATGTGCGAGTAATAGAGGATAAGGGCCGAGTTGACAATGCAACAGCATCAACTGTTGCCAGTGAGCGATTGATTAAGAGTCTGATAGCAGTAGGAAGCAAATGATTCTTTAATCCGGTTGCTTGTGCTTCCAAGCTCATGCATTTACCGCTCCACAGAAAGCGAGAGAAGGGAATTTCACCAAGACAAGATGGAATTGGTCTTTCAATTAGGGTTAGGGTTACGTTGTTTGAAGGAGGAGGACATCTCTGATAATCTGGCATGGAAGACCTTGGCCTGGGAGCAGATGCGACAGAGATGGAAGAATTGAGAGAATGGAATAGAATCCTTACATGGGAAAGTGTGCGACGAGGTGTAGTCTAGGTAGCTGTGAGACAGTGAGTTTGTAAAAGATGTTTGTTGAGAATTTGTCTCGAGAAAAGGGAATGTTGCTAGAGATAGACCAAGTGAATTTGAAGTTGAAGTATAATGCCAACCAGACAACATTAAAATCAACTTCCCAGTTTCTGTTAAACCACCACCACCCCCCCACCCCACGCACACACACACCATTCTTTGTCCCCGTCACCTTTCCACCAGCTCTGTCTCCTCTCTTCACTTTGATTCCTTTCCCAGAGCTAAAATCAATTCTCACCTTTTCTCTTATCATATCCAATTAACATCTTTTGACTATTTGTCAGGACATCCCCCCCCCCCCCACCCCTTCCACCCTACATTTCTTCAGTCTTTATTTAGATGCCTTCATGTGTTTTGCTTATACCTTGAAGAAGGACTCAGCCCCAAAACATCAGTAAATAATCTTTACTTCCTATGGACACCATGAGACCAGTGCAGTTCATCCAGCATTTGTGTATTATTCAAATAAAAATAAAGCAAGCACAAGTGGAGCGGCCATTGTGTGAGTGGCCAGTGTAGGAGTGGGAACTCTGGGCTTTAGCTCAAGGGGCTTCAGTGAGCAGAGGTGAAGATGTGCTGCAGGTAAGGTCATGACCATTGGATATAAGAGCAGAATTAGGCAGATGGGCTCTTCAAGCTGCTCTGCCATCACAACATGCACTAATCCATTTGCCCACTCAACCCCATTCCACTGCCTTCTCTCTGTATTCCTTGATTCCCTGACTATTTAAATACCTATCCATTTCTGCTTTAAAAACATTCAATGACTTGGCTTCCACAGTCTCCTGTGGTGGTAAATTCCAGAGATACACCAATCTCCAGCTAAAAAAAATATCCTCCACATCTCTGTTTTAAATGGGCACCCTTCAACCCAAAATTTGTCCTAGACTTGCCTACCATGGAGAACAACTTTGCTACATCTACTTTGTCCAGGCCTTACAAACTCAAAATGCTTCTATAAGATTCCGTCAAACATTGCTTCATTCCAGGAATCATTCTTGTGAATTATTTGTGAACCCGCTCCAATGCAGACACATATTTTCTTAAATAAGGAGCCCACTGTGCTGCCAGACTGCATCACAGTCTGGTATGGGGACACCAAAATCCCTGAGTGTAAAGCCCTCCAAAAAGTAATGGACATAGTCCAGGACATTATACGCGAAACCTTCCCCACCACTCAGAACACTGCCATCGGAGAACAGCAACAATCATCAAAGATCTACATTACTCAGCACACTCTGTTCTCACTGCTACCATCAGGAAAGAAGTATAGGTGCCTCAAGACTCGCACCACCAGGTTCAGGAACAGCTGCTACCCCTCCACCATCAGACTCCTCAATAACAAACTCATCAGCGACTCATTTAAGGATTTACTTGAGCACTTCATTGATTTTCTTTGTTTTCCCTGTATTGCACAGTTTGATTGCATTTGATATGTTTACTGTTCTTTTGATTGTTTACATGCTCACACTGTGCACAGTTAATTTTTGCACTACCAATAAGTGGTTATCCTGCTATGCCCACAGGAAAAAGGAATCTGAGTTCAAGGTGGTGGCTCAAAGCAGGATCAATGGCAGTCTTTGTTACCCATAATTCCAAATGCAGCTGGATCTGCTCTGTCTGTGCTAATGCCAGGGAAACGTGCATGCCTGTTGTCACTTACCTTCTATCTGTAACTATGTACCCAATTTTTATTATTATAGCATTAATTCCAACAATTGTAATCATAAAGCAGGTAAGTATAAATTACCCATATACTTCAGGAAATTTTATTTTCTGTTCAAATACAGTTGTACAGGGGTGGGACGTAGGAGAACTGGAAAGCTAATGTTAATAAAATTGTTTGATCTGATTTGGCCTTCATGTATCGTGCATCTTTGAAATAAATAGAAGATAAAATCCACTTTAAATACACAGGCCAAGGACTCAGGAGCCCTCCCACGCTTCTCATTGGCGGGTCGCTGCCTAACTCATTTTCTATTGGCTTGCTGCCCGGTCAATTAAGCAGCTGGTGATGTGCATCTGCTGTCAGGTTGCGCTGCATGTGGCCTGGGCAGTGCAGTGGGCAGGCGAGACAAGGAGGGGGAGCATGCGCCATCGCAACACCTCCAGTACAGTTACAGCTTAGAGTGGGGCCACCACTCAGTCCTGCAAAATTGCAGCCCAGCCTTAAAGTGTGTTTGTGCCACTGAGGAGGAGGAGGTAATGAAAGAGTTGGGCATGGATCAGAGGCAGCGAAGATGCGGGATGGTTATGGGGTCGGGGATGATGCTGGGCCTTCGAGGCGATGGAGCCAAGGTGGCTGCACAGTATGCTCATTCAGCATTGATTGGCCCAGAAGTAGTGGCGCTAGAGGCACATCTGCAGGTACAGCCTGGGGAAGAGAGTTGGCAGGGACAAGGTGGGGCTGGGTGGGGAGTGGGGGAAGAGGGGGTTGATAGCTGAGCTGGAGTGTAGAGGGAATTAGTGCATTGGGACATCCCTGCACTACTGAGAGCTTCACTTCTAGTTTTGAGTTGGTAATCTATCTAAAAGGATTTTTGTTGATGTTTGGACAGGGCGACTATTTCAGTGCTTGCCATAGGTTCTATTTTCCATAGATACACCACTGGGTGGGTGGGCATGGGCCCATGATGCTGACCCCAGGGGCCATACTAAAGTTCAGCCTGGGGGCCTGGTTGGTAGTTAATCTGCCACTGATTCATACCCAAGAGGCTGGTAACTGGGCGACTGTTAAGAGAGGGAAGGGGAAAAGGCAGTCAACGCGAACACCTCTGTGGCTATTTCTCTCAACAATAAGTTACTGTTTCCGATAATGTTGCTGGCCCTTCAGGCCAGATAAGAAGGGGGTGGGGGTTTAGTGAAAAGGAGAGCTATAGTGATTGGGGATTTGATAGTTGGGGGAAAAAGTTAGGAGGTTCTGTGAACAAGATGGTATGTTGCCTCCCACGTGCAAGGGTCAGGGACAATTCAGATGGAGCCCACAGTATTCTGAAGCAGGAGAGTGGCTTAATTGGAGACCTTCCAGTAGCCATCCATTTCAGTTCTGTGTCACACTCAAATGTCTGTCCATGGCCTTATGTACTGTCCCATCCAGACCACCCACAAATTGGAGGAACAACACCTGATTTTCCATCTGGGCACCATTGACTTTTCCTATTTATGCTAACCTGCTCTCCTCTTACCCTTCCATTCCCCTTTCCATTTCTCCTTCCCCCCCTTCACCAAATTATCCTACCTCCCCTTGGTCACTGCTGTCCCCTCCCTTCTCCACCTATCACCTCCTGCCTTTGCGACCACTCTTTTGTTCGGATGCCTGCCAACATTTTTCCTTATTTTGATGAAGGGTTCAAGTCCAAAACATCAGCTATGACTTTTTAACCTTTGCTATATAAAAGACTCTGCTTGACCTGTTGAGTTTCTCCAGCTTTGTGTGTTTACCTCATCCACAGTGTCTGCAGATTTTCATGTTTTACTCTTGACAATTGTCATAATCTTTTAATTCTGATTTTAGTATATTTTCTGTGAATATTCAAATCCAAAATAGTACTGGAGAGTGGCAAAGTACCTGGATAGCATTCGAACTAAACTTTTCAATGTATCTCAGTACACGTGACTCTAAACTAAACCATGGAACATTAGCTTAATGATCCTCTTAAGAAGTGGGAGGAAACAATGAGAGTTAGGATTCCAGTGAGTGTGAAAAATAATTTGTGTCCTGGGAGGGATCATTTTTCGGAAGTGGTCTTTTTGTCTGCTTTTGGAGGAAACAAGAGTGGTTCGGGGATGATTCTGCTCCCAATGGAGGTGGAAATCATAAAGTACATCTCAGAAATGGCAGCACACAACCTCTCAGTTTTCAACCATTACCTTTAATGGTTTGAGAAATCACACACCACTAGTGTTTCCCAAGAGGAACACTTCATGAAGCATTACTTTGCATGGTGATTGTTAGAGATCATGGCTCAGAAAAAGCTGGAGAGGGCTTAACACTCAGCAGCATAGAGTCAGAAAGATACAGTAGGGAAACAGACCCTCCAACCATTGGCTATTCACCAGCCATCAAGCCTACAATTTATAGGGGGGAAGCATGGCCATGCTGAGGATCTGAGCAGACATGTATTGAAAGAACTCCATATCCTTTCTCACAATCTCACTACACAGTGTCTCTACTTGCTCTATTCACTATGATCTCATTCTGGTTCCTGTCCTCCTACCAAACTATTTTAAACCCTCCCCAACAGCTCTGGTAAACATGCCCACCAAGATATTGGCTCTCCTCCCATTCAGATGCAACCCGTGCTTTTTGTATACTTTATATATTCCCCAGAAGAGATCCCAGTGATTCATAATCTGAACCCTTGACCCTGCACTATCTCTTCAGCCACACATTCATCTGACAATAACTTCCTATTTCTGCCCTTCTTAACCCATGGCACAGACAGCAATCCAGAGATTGCCATCCTTGAGATTCTGCTGTTTAGCTTCTTTCCTAAGTTCCTACGAGTTCAGGACTTCATCCCTTTTCTTATCCATGTAATTGGTACAAATGTGGACCATGACATCTGGCTGCTCACTCTCCTGCTTCAGAATACTGTGGGCTTCATCTGAATTATCCCTGACCCTTGCACCTGGAAGACAACATACCATCTTGTTCACAGAACCTCCTAACTTTTTCCACAAACTATCAAATCCCCAATCACTATAGCTCTCCTCTTCACTTACCCCCCACCCCCTCCCTATCTGGCCTGAAGAGCTAGACGTCCTGGTAGACCATCCCCAGCAACAGTACCGGAAAGAGTAACTTATTGTTGAGAGAAATAGCCACAGAGGTGCTCGCGTTGACTGCCTTTTCCCCTTCCCTCTCTTAACAGTCGCCCAGTTACCACCCTCTTGGGTATGAATCAGTAGCAGATTAACTACCACCCAGGCCCCTAGGCTGAGCTTTAGTAAGGCTCCCAGGGTCAGCGACATGGGGGGGCGGGCATTTGCGGCCCATGGCCACCCACCCAGTGGCATATCTATGGAAAATAGAAACTATGGCAAGCAATGAAATTGTTCACCCATCCAAACATCAGCAAAAACTCATCTTTTAGATAGATTACCAACTCAAAAATAGAAGTGAAGCTCTCAGTGCTGCAGGGATGTCCCAATGCACTAATATCCTCTCCATTCCAGCTCAGCCATCAGCCCCCTCTTCCCCTCCCCCCACCCAGCCCCACATTGTCCCTGCCAACCCTCTTCCCCAGGCTATACCTGCAGATGCCTCTCTAGCGCCACTACTTCTGGGCCAATCAATGCTCAATGTTGCAGCTCTGCAGCAACTTTGGCTCCATCACCTCGAGGGCCCAGCAGCATCCCCGACCCCGTGACCATCCCGTATCTTCGCTGCCTCTGATCCATGCCCAACTCTCAAATTGTCTCCAACATCAACTCCAACCTCACCTCTGGTCACCTCCACCCCATGGCCACCAACCCCATTGTCTGCCATCTCACAGTGGTCATTTCTACCTTCTACACAAGATACACAAACCCAACCATCCCGGAAAACATTGTTTCTTCTTGTCCCACCGAACTAGTTTCATTTTACTTTGACTCTAGCTTTCTTCCTCTGGTCTAATCCCTCCCCATCTACATTCATGATATCTCGCTTGGCCTCTTTCTCTTCAATTACTTCAGATTCCCTGAACTGGACCACCTCATCTTCACGATCAATACCCAATCCCTTTATACTTCCATCCCCCACACAGAATGTCTTAAGCAATTGCAGATTAACTACCAACTGGACCCTCGGCTGAGCTTTAGAAAGGGCCCTTGACCTTGCCACCCTCTCCCACAATCCCCATCAGCAGATTGTGTTTATTAGCCCTGGATTTCAGAGTCTCCTGCATGCCTCATTCTTCAGTCATCTGAGTTGTAGTTGAAATACTGTTTGTACTTTGATGAACAATTTCAGAGTTAAATATCTCATGCAATGTTGAGAACCCATACAACATAGTTGGTAAAATATGTTAGACAGACCCTTCATACCCAGGCAGGTTAATTGGAGAATATTAATGCCCTCATCATGTGGAAGGGACAGCTGATAGTCTGCTTGTGAGCTGGATACCTCTGGGTCCACACAGGCTTGGAGCCAGTCACTACCAGTATGATTCGAACAGGAATGAAATTCTCTCCTCAAGGAAGACCCAGCCCAAGGAATAAATCACCCCTCCCTCAGTGGGTCTCTGACATTTTGGCCCACTGCCCCTCTCACTACCTGCTGGCTGACTCCATCCTGCTCCGGCCACACTACCTGAACCCCTTGCATTGCAGAAACTCCTCCTGCCAGGAAGCCGCTCCCCTGGCAAACAAACCTTTCACAGCTTATAGAGATATATTAAAAATTTCAGTCACAGTCAGGGAACAATTAAAAACAGGTGCTTTTAGTAAATTATATTTTTATATTTATTATAGGTTATTGTAAGTTTAATTACATGAAATTACAATCACAGTGAGAAACTGCAGACTTTGTTTAATCATATTGCCTTTGGTGCCTTTTTTAAAGTGAGGAAAATGGAGCAGTTTCTGGAGCACCAGGCACTGTGGGTAATGTGGATGCCATTGCCCTCCTGTGGAAAAGCAGAGACCAAGAGCTTGTTAAATCTCCTCCACAACAACAGGAGGAAGAAACAGTAACTGTTCAAAATTATCGTTGCAGGGATCCAGTGGCAGTGATGATCCGGGAGGAGCAGAAGAGCAGAAATGTATCTGTCAGTGCTCCTCATTGGGGGTCAAACTACCCTGACCCAGTTCAGGTTTCAACTGCCTGTAGAACGGAGCTGGCAGCAGTTCCCAAAATATTTCTGAAACCCACAATGCCACGGGGAGCCTGGCTATAACAATAAATCCCAAAAGGTTTCTGAAATGCCACAACGGCTTGGGGAGCTGGGCCAGCGTCAAACTGTGGGTACCAAAATATCAGAACGGCTACAGTAGTCATTTTTTCACCAAGATGTCCATTGCCAAAATGTTCCATTCCGCCCTCAACAGACAGCAGGGTGAACAAATCCCTCTCTGCCCCAGTTTCATTTCCCTGCACTGTCAAATCTCAATGCACTGAATTAAATTTTTTTCCATTCATTTCACTTGCACACCTTTTCGTCCTCACCACAGATGCTTAAAGTGATCAACTAACAACTTTTGTTAAATCCCTCCATGTTCCCACGCTTCAAAATTTACTGTGCACACAGGCAATAGGCTCCAGGCACAGTCTCGCTATCTCACATCAGGTAACTGCCACCTTTCCCCTTCAATGCCAACAGATCTTCCATCTCTGCCCGGCCAATGCTCCCGTGATAGATGGACAATCTCATGGCGCCGATAAGTTGAATAAAAGGCAAGGCTCTCTCTCTCTCTCTCTGCAACCCTACCACACCCCCATGGGTGGCACCACCACCCCCCTCCTGGTCCATCTCTCTCGTTGCTTTACAGTGAGCTAAGAAGGGGTGTGAAAGTTTGGTGGGTTCAATGTAGCTCACATAACTTCCTGTGTGATAAATTTGCTGGGTTCTGATATGTTTTGGAGATGTTACCGTAATTTGATTTGATCGAGAATGATACGCATTGCATTCACTCAATCAAGTTCAAACACCAATCTATTTTAGTGCAACAGGAAATTGATCAATTGCTGAAACCTTGTATCTAGTTTTGTCCTTTGTTCATTGACCAGCCTCTTTTGAAATGTATTATTAGGTGTTTAAAGCAGTTGTTTGTGGAGGTTCCACAAGAGTAATGCGATCCTACATTGTCAAATGGTTACAATACATTGGGGTACTAGTTGTGATGGACCCCCTTACCTTCCGGGCCCCTAGGTTTCAGCCTACCCAGGCTAATGGATAACCCACCACTGGTCTTAACCACTTCACTTCTTTCTGGACCAGAGACCCGAACACTCACCTCTACCACCACCCTCCTCTGCCTGGCAGAACTTGACCTCACTTTAAACAACTTCTCCTTTTACTCATCTCACTTTCTCCAAATTAAAAGAATAGCCACGGGTCCCAACTTACTTACTCAGGCAAGACCCCTCAACCCTTTTTCCGGTACATTGATGACTACATCGGGACTGCCTCAGGCACTTGTGATAAGTTTTTCAACTTCATTCACTTAGCATCCAACTTCCACAGCAATCTCAAACTCACTTGGACCAACTTCAACAGCCATCTCCCCTTTCTAGATCTCTGTCTCCATCTCTGGAGACAAGCTTATCACTGACATATCACAAACCCACTAACTCCCACAACTACCTTGAATATACTTCCTCACACCCTGTCCACTGCAAGGATTCCATCTCCTCTCAATTTCTCAATCTCCACCACATCTGTTCCCAAAATGAGGTCTTCCAGTACAGATCTTCCAAAAAGTCTGCCTTCTTCCACAAACATGACTTCCCCTCCAGCACCGTCAATTCAGCCCTCACCCGCATCTCCCCCATTTCCCGTTCATCTGTCCTGGCCCTTTCTGTCCCCAGATGCAATATAGAATCCCCCTTATACTCACCAGCCTCTGCATCAAACATATTATCTTCCAGAATTTCTACCACTCACAACAGGATCCCACTACCAGACACACCTATTTTTCATAAACTTTATTTATTCATTCAAAATACAGATAAGTAACATATATAACAATAAACAAAGCATGAACGTTATATTTTATATATATTTAAAGAAAAGAAAAAAAAGGAAAGAAACCCCCCCCCCCCCCCTCTTTCAGCCAACTCTCCTAAGGAGAGCCATAAAGAAAAAAGAATAAAGAAAAAGCATACATATTAAAATCTAGTCAATATAAATCAAAATGTAAAAATTCTGAATATAACAACCACGTATTAATTAAAAAAAACTATAATTATCCGCGAAGCATATATAATTTTTTCCATTATGAATCAATATTTCATCTAATTGTGCCAAAAGTCTCAAATTTAATCATTTCAGGTAAAATCATATCTCTACCGAACACATATTTTACCAAAGATCAAACTTGATAAAAATACGCTTATGGTTAATCGGACTGTTTAAACCCCGAACATTAAAAATAGCAAACTTCAACTTTGACATATCCACTAATATTACTAAAAACTAATAATATCAATATATAAAGACTCAGATCAACATAAATAGGCCCTCCAATAGGAGAAAAAGAAACCACAAATTAAAGTCTAAATAAAATGAAAAGAAAAAAAAAGATAAAAAGAAAAAAACACAAAAAAACTACCAAAAGGTAGTAATCCCTAAACAAAAGTTGGGTGTGGATCACCCACCAGTGGCTGATGACTAGTAGAACATAGAGCAAATTTCTCCCTCCCCAGCCAAACAAAGAATAACAAGAAGATATCATAATGACATAAAAAAAATAAAAATAAAAAAGTTCTTCTATTCATCCAAGAAATTCCAGACTCAGCGACCCCATTTCAAGGAAACGGATTCTTTCCATTCCCATTTCTCCCATTTCTGCCGTTACTTCCATTTCCAGAACAACCAGATTTTTCTTTAGGAGACAATGGTGGGCAACGTCTTTGTCCTCCTACATCTGGCAACGAGTCAGCAAAACTCATTGCTTCACACTCATTCTCAAAAAACCGAGATTGAAAGTCTCCACAAAACACGTTCAAAATTGCCGGATAGCGAAAACTAGACTTATAACCTTTATGCCACAAAACTTCTTTAACTGGATTAAATTGATGCCGATGCTGAATAACCTCTTGACTCAAATCAGTATTAAAAAAAACTCTACTATTCTGAATCATTAACGGAGCTTGTCGTTGTCTCGCGTTTTGTAATGCTAAACGAAGTATTGTTTCTCTTTCCAAACAATTCAAACATCGAATTATCACAGGTCTCGGAGTTTGACCAGGCAGAGGTCTTCTTCTTAAGGCTCTATGAGCTCTTTCCAATACCAGACCTCCAGAGAAAAATTCCTGCCCCAGTATTTGTGGAATCTATTCAGTAAAAGAACAAAGAGGATCTTGTTCTTCCATACCTTCTGCAAACCAACAATCTTCACATTATTCTTTCTACTTTGATTCTCCAAATAATCTACTTTCCTCTCTAACTCCCTCTCACGTTCTTGCAATTCTTTAACGGATTCTTCCACCTCCAACACTTTTTCTGTATTAGAAGCCACTTGTTGACATTTCAAAAAAGCAGCCTGAAATTGTTTAAAATCCTCACAAGATGCTTCCACACGTATTTTAACTGTATCCAGTTCCAAACTGAGCCTCTGAGACATTTCATTCAGCAGAGGCTGAATGATAAGGCTTAGCTGTTTACATTGTAATTCAGAAAAGCTCAGCCCTGCTTTCTCTTGCGTACTGGCAGAACCAGGTAACTGCAGCTCCTGCTGCATCTCAACAACAGGCAGTTTAACAGTTTTACTGCGGGTCTGGACTCCCAGCGATGGCACCCCGACTTCCTCAGGGGGCCAACGCTGTTCTCCCCCCGCAACCCGTTGTTGCTTCAAAAACTCATAAAAAAGACCAAAATATTCAGATTGGAGCATATCCTGGGGTATTTCAAGCAATGGAGTCGTCTTCTTGCGTGCCCCCTCCGTTAAAGTCGGCAGGCTGCCAGAATCAGGATCCACATCGGGGGCATACGCACCTTCCTCCTGAGAATTCCAGCGATGTCCTTCTCCTGGTGAGTAGTTGTCATTTTTTCAGCTCCCACAGGCAATCTCTGTGGTTTAGGCTTGAAAGAAAGCAATCCTGATGTTGTAGCAGACTTTTCAGGCTCTAAATCTTCAACACTCCGAAAATGTAGTTTCTTCTGTACTTGAGGTTTAATCTTTTTACCATTAATAGCCATAACAGTTCCTTGATACTTTAAACTAAAGTACTTTAAACTAAAAAAATTTAAACCTGAAAACAAAGAGTTAAAAACGGGTTCTTAAAAGTCTGGCCAGAGAGGTCGATATTACATGCCATCTTGCCACGCTCCCCCCTACCAGACACATCTTACCCTCTCCTCCCTTCTTTGTCTTTCATAGAAACTGCATCCTCCATGACTCCCTCCTGCACTCATCCCTCCCACTAACCCTGCCCATCCCCCCCACCCCCAAGCCGGACCTGGGCACCAAATAGACCTTTCAAGTGAAGCAAAACTTCGCTTGTGTATCCATAGGAGTTATTTACTGCATCTGGCACTCTCTTTGTGGCCTTCTCTACATTGGAGAGACTGGGCACAGTTTGGTAGATTACTCTGGTGAGTACCTTTGCTCCATCCACACCAGTGACAGAGACGTCCCAGTAACAGTCCTGTATCACACTCCCGCACTCACAGTTCCATGGCCTTGTATGCAGTCCTACCAAGACCACCCGCAAATTGGAGGAACAACTATCTGATTTTCCATCTGGCCTCTCTCCAGCTAAATGGCATTAACATTGACTTCTGGTTTCTGCTCAGTTGCTCTCCTCTTCCCCCTCCCCAGTTCTCCTCCCTCCCTTTCTTCACCTTCCCTTCTCCATCTATCACCTCCTGCCTTGTGACCACCCCCTCCCCCAACTCTTTGTTCAGATGCCTGCCGACATTTTTTCCATAGCTTGATGAAGGGCTCAAGCCCGAAACGTCAGTTGTGTATTTTTACCTTTGCCACAGAAAGGACACTGTTTGATCTGTTGTGTTTCTCCAGCTTTGTATTTTATAACAATTTTCTAGCATTTTAATTGAACAAGAAATTTGATTCATTCAATACAGCTTCCTACCATTCCAGTGTCACTCCATCATTAATGGGTGGATGGAAATCCAGTGCAAATGGTCACTCCTTGTCATTAATGGTCCTCCCAGAAAGAGTATCCTCCATGTCCACATAATTGACCTGGTTCCAGAATGCACCCAAAATCACTCAAATAAGCATTGAATTTAAACCCCAGCGATGGCATCACCAACAATTGCAACATTGGTTGAACACACTTCTTAAAAAATCATTGGCGTGGACTCTTATCTGCTGCATCGAGTTGTAACATCCACAATGTGCAAAGCCTTCAACTGGGTGTGTTAGTCTTGCATTAACTATTGGGAAGCAGTCACCACCACCATACAAAAGGGGAAATGGAAGGGAGGGTTTCCACTGCTCGTAACCAGACTTCTCCACATATAATAGTAATCTCATCTTTAACCCCTGCTCATAATTGACCCATTTCCTCTCTAGCTGTCCGATCTCCCACTATAAGGTTCTGCATCACAATTCAGGCAGAGATCAGCACAGCAATCTCCCCGCTGAATAACTTCTGCAGATATTCAAACACATGGTGGTCGAGCAGTTGATCCACATGGCATCAAAGGCACTTCAACTCATTTATTGTGGGATTTGACAATGAGCTAAAAATATGAATTGTTAGTTGCATATTGTAGTCGATCACAAATAAATAAATGTGCATTTCTTACATCAATGACATCATCACCTCTTCAATTGTTGACAGGGAAATTACACTCACAAATCAAATCCTGTTGCATAATGCTTCAACCAGAAATGAAAACATTTTTTCTGAAATGTACAAGAATTTATTTATTTTTTTGTGCATGCAAGGCATAGTGTAAATAGTTCCAAATTCTGGGCACATAAATTGATTCAGCTGTTGCAATTGCTATGCTGAGTTCACAGGAGATGGTGCATGAAGGGAATTTTCTGAGAGCCAGCAGTTATACAAGAGTACTGAAGTGAAAGACCCAGAAGAGACTTAATCCAATCAGTAAATGAGTTTTGCTGTTATAATGATCCTTGTGTAAAAGATAATGCACACAGAATCCGAAGGGAGTATCTCTCCTTGATGGATCAGGCAATGAAGTTCAGTAATAAATGAATTGGTCTCCATGGACACCACAAACACACACGCAACGGAAACACATTCACTGTTCTGGGCTTTTTGAATACAAGATTCCAATGGATTAATTATTTCAGTGATCTCCATGGGTAGTGTTGCTTTGAAAGATAAAAAGCAAGACCTTGACTGTAAAGTTACAGAGCAGTACAATATAGACATTTGGCCCCACAATTAGTATAAACCTACTCAATCTAATTGTTCTTTCCTTACAGTCCATCACCATCTATTTTTCTTGCATCCATTTGTCTAAGAGTCTTTTAACTGTCAATATTTCACCAACCTCTACCACCACACTTGGCAATGTATTCCAGGCACCTACCACACTGCATACAAAACCTATGCCTGACTTCTCTCATATATGTTCCTCCACTCACCTTAAATGTCCTCCAATATTGGTCGCTGCCACCCAGTAAAAAAGGTATGGACTGTGCACTCTATCATAATCTTTCACACCTCTATTAAGTCTCCTCTCATCCTCTGTCACTGCAAAGAGAAAAGCAACAGCTCACTTAACCTTTCCTTATAAGGTAGTCTCCAATTCAAGCAGCTTCCTGGTAAATCTACTCTGCATTTGCTGAAATGCCTCTACATCATTCCTATAATGAGGCAACCAGAATTGAACACCATACTATAAGTGTGGTTCAGCAAAGGTTTTATAGAGCTGCAACATTACCTTGTAGCTCCTGAACACAATCCCGCAACTAATGAAGGCCAGGACACCATACACCTTCTTAACACCCTATCGCTTGAAGGATCTATGGACTTGGACTTAAAATACATTTCTTGCTTCATATTGCTAAGGATCCTGTCATTGTTCATGTATTCTGCCTTCAAGTTTGATCTTCCAAAATGTGTCGCCACACACTTTTCAGGATTGAACTGCATCTGCCATTTCTCTGCCCAATTCTTCATCCTGTCTATATCCTGTCATAATCTATGACAATTTTCTCCACTATCCATTACATCTCCATCTACAAGCCCACTGCTTCATCCTTCCACTTTTTATTCATGATTTATAGAAATCACAAAGACCAGGGGACCCAGAATTGATTGCTGTGGAGCACTACTAGTCAGCTATGGACCAGCAAATTCTGAATAAACACTTTCTGGATGAGCATGCCATGGAAAAACTTGTTCAATGGCTTACTAAAATCAATATAGACCTCAGTTATTTTGTCACCTCCCTAAAAAACTCAAATAGACTTGTGAGGTGTGACCTGCTGCTCGCAAGGCCATGCTGACTATCCCTAATAAGACCCTGTTTCTCCAAATCTTCATAAACCCTGTCCCTAAGGATTGTGTGCAATAATTTGCCCACCATTGATGCAAGATTCACTGGTCTATACTTCCCAAGATTCTTCCTATTACCTTTCTTCAACAAGGGAAGAATGTTTATCATCTTCCAATCTTATGGCACCACTCCTGTCGCCAAGAAAGGATCATCATCAATGACCCAGCAATCTCTTCCCTTGTTTCTCATAGTAACAGGTTATATCATAACTGGCCTTGGGATCTCATCTATTCTTTTTCTTTTCATAAGCTGTGACTCTACCTCTTTTAGACCTCCCTTATCTCCTCCACCTGCAGGTATTCCTGAACAGTCCTACTCTCCAATTTGTCATGTTTATGTAGAACACCGTAGATTTTCCTTAAACCTACTTGCCAAGGCCATCTTATGCCCTCTTTTAGCTCTTCTGTTTTTGACTACTTTAGAATTCTCAAGATCCTCGAATGATTGTTCCTCCCTAACAAGTATACTTCCTTCTTCCTCTTAATTAATTCTTCCACTTCTCTTGTCATCCATGGCACCTTTACCCTACCATCCTTTTCCTGTTTTAATGAGATATACATATTCAGAACCCCATGCAAGTGGACTCTAAACATGTGTCACATTTCTGCTGTGCATTTCCCCAAGAACTACTGTTCCCAATTGACGCTCCCAAGATCCAGTCGAGTACCATCACAATGAGCCCTTCTCCAATTAAATAAGTTACCATATCATCTGCTCCTATTCTTATCCATGGCAATGTTGGGACTTGTCATCTCCATCCTCAAAATGCTCACTAAGGATGTGTCAATCATTATTAGGGAAGCTTAAGTCACCCATGACAAACACCGTGTTATTTTTTCACATTTCTAAAATTTATCTACTTGTCTGCTCCTCTGTGGTTGGAAGGCTATTAGGGGTCCCATCGATTGCTCCCAATAGAGTGATTGCTCCCCTCCTGTTTCCAACTTCTACCCACACTGACTCAACAGAAAATCCCTCCTTGTCACCTTCCCTTTCTGTAGCTTTGATGCTATCCCTGATTAGTATTGCCACTCTCCCCTCTTTTACCTCCCTCCCTACCAAAACTCAGGAATATTAATCAGCAAATCCTTTTTCAGCTGTGGGCCACAACATTGAAATTCTATCTACCGATCCATTCTCCGTCTTTCATCCTCATTTATAATTCTTCTTGCACTAAAATAAATACATTTCAACCCATCCAACTGACTGCATTAATGTCTTATTGACTACCTATACTTCCTCACAATCTCCTCTATACATTGCATTATCTTTCCATCAACGGCTTCACCATCTGATCAAACATGGTTCCTACTCCCTGTTAAGCTAATTGCAACATGTTTCTGAAGCACTGATAGTGTATATTTGGAAGGCGAATTGAGGAGAATGAGAAGAGGCAAGAGGAAGTTTACTTTTCTAAGTAAGATTTCATAAATAAGAGAATTTAATTGGCATTAAAATTCAAAGCATTTGAGCAAAATAAGTAACTCCTTTTCCAAAAATACTCTGATCTGGCATATGATATGATTTTGGCCAAATATCATGAAAGATCGGAGGGATTATGGTTAAATAAAGACATGCATACTTCTGTTCCCTATTTCTCAGCCACACGACCTGCACAGATTATAGACAGTGGACTATTGTTGAAGTATCATCACTTTCTGATGTGGAAACTCAGGCCAATGATGTTTGCCTAGAGGAGCAGCCTGCTTTATTGTCATTCATCTTCCATCATAGCTCTTCTTTCCCTCTACTCTGGTGTACTGTGCTGCACTGGGAACAATCTACACAATGTATTACAATTACTCACCCAGTGACCTTGACGACATCACCCAAACCATGACATCTGTTGCCAAGAACAAGCTCATTCACCCCATCCCAGGTCTCTTCCCGATCTTCAATCTCAACAACTGCCATCCTCACCCCAAGAGTAATATTGGCAGAATCCAAACACAAGCTAAAGCATGTGTTATAATTGGGCAAGATTATATGGGGAACTCTCAAATTTACTCATTAACAGGTGAACAATTAAGACTTAGTCAACTTGAGAAATAGCCACAAATCACCAAGAAACTCTAAACAAGATTGTGGACTTTATTGACACAGCAAAGTCTCGATCCCTTGTACCAGCATTATATATTTACATGATGATGTCATAGTGTTTACACCCACAAGAAAGCCCAAAATATTTTATGATCAATCAATTACTTTTGAAGCAGAGTCACTTTGGAATCTTGAAACATACCACTTGCCGGGATTCATTCAAGTCCTCACAACATCTCCGAACTGCTTCCACTTTTCAGAACAGGCTCCCACAAGTGGTGAATTGCTGGAGAGTTTTTTTTTTCCATTAAGTACGTCTTGAAAATGTTGGGCTTGACCCAGATCTTGCAGCCTGGCGATGTTGAATGAAACCCAGGCACTCTTTGATTGTTCATGATGCAAAGGTCCTACGTGCAGGTTGAGAACCATCCGAACCAGCCTGTGATCTGTCCAACATTCAGCACCTCATATGGCCCAGGTGATGATGAGGTCGTGAAGATCACGCTGGCATACTGTGACATAGTCAAGTAGGTACCAGTGTTTGGACCTCAGTTGTATCCCAGTTGTTTTGTATATGTTTCCAAGTCTAAACATTGTGCTAGTAATGCAGTTTATGCTCAGTACAATTACTCAGAAGCATCAGGCCATTACTGTTTGGTGTTCCCACTTCATGTCTCCCAAGGACTCCATCCTAGTTGTTGCTATCTATTCCTACCCTAGTGTTGAAGTCGCCAAAGATGACATGTTTGTTGCTGGTGGAGGTTGTCCAAATAGTCTGGTCCAGGACCTCATAGAAACTTTCCTCATCTTCCTCTGAACTCATGAGAGTGGTGCATAGTCATTGACAATAATGATATGCTGGGACTTAATAAGAGGAAAGCAGAACTTAGTGAGAGATTCATTTATTCTAGTGGGTAGGGATGCTCTTTAGCAGAGCAGTTTTGATTGCAGAACCTACTCCACGGATCGTGTTGTCAATCTGTAGCTTTCCTTTCCAAAAGAAAGTATTATCCACTTACCTGGTCTCACTGAGTGCAGCGATGTCAATGTGATAATGGCAAAGTTCAGCCACCATAAGTGCTGTTTGTCTTTCAGGCCTTGCCACATTGACTCTATCCAGCAAGGTGCAGACATTCCAGGATCTAAAAATGAGTTTTCTTTGATATATTTTTCTTGTAAGTAAATAGATGACCTACCAGCCACAGTTAGCCAGCCAGATGCCACAGTTAGCCACAGTTAGCCAGCCAGATGCCACAGTTAGCCAGCCAGATGCCACAGTTAGCCAGCCAGATGCCACAGTTAGCCACAGTTAGCCAGCCAGATGCCACAGTTAGCCAGCCAGATGCCACAGTTAGCCAGCCAGATGCCACAGTTAGCCAGCCAGATGCCACAGTTAGCCACAGTTAGCCAACCAGATGCTGTTGTGGGGCAGCCAATGATTGGGGTACCATTTCATACCCCTTCCCCCATGTGAGGGTGGACAGTGCTGTCCTAAAAAGGACTGCCCAGTCATTCTGGATGCTGCTGGATATCTCTGCTGCCCCAGGCACAAAGACGAACAACCACTGTTCCAAATGCCGCCAACGTGCAGCTTTCTGGCTACGACTGCCAGTGGTCATCCCCACCTATTGCTTTGCCACTCCCTCATTGCCATAGGACTAGATGAGTTGGGTTGACGGAGAGGAATCGCAAAACAGAAACCTGTGCGTGATGGAGTTTTAAGTGGAATAGCTGTGGCAGAGGGGTGATCCCATTCTCTTGGCAAAAGAGACCCTGATTTAGTGGCACCGTCAACTGTTGCGGCTGGAGACCTCTCTTGCTGCAGTAGACGACCAGGATGTTTAAGTGCCTTGTCATGTTATTAATGCTCAACAATGCTTGCTGGGCCTGCCTGCTTGATTGTTGGAAAATAATTGGTCTCTTCCATTCAATCTGCCAGGGCCAGAATTTACCGAGGGTAGAAGACCCATTAGCCATATGTTGGAGAGCCTTCTTGTTAAATTCCATTAGCTTAACTTGTTGCAAGTCCAAATGCTACTCTAAATCTTGTACCAGTTGGATTTGACCTGCACCCCAAAATTTTCCAAGCTCTATTCCTTTCGTCATATGGAAATGCAACTTTATGCAAATTCTGCCTTGCAGCAAGAGGGCTTTCTCGTCAAGGAATTAGCCTCGATAGGAACCTTTATCCAAACACATGTGATTTTGATCAGATAAGATGTTCAATTCAGACTTTGCTTTCTTAGGTGAACTTGATGTTTGCAAAGCACTTTTCTGAAGCAGTGTAGCTGTGTTCTCAATGTCTTGTCCAATGTATATCTCACAATAAACTATTTTAGTACAATTTATTAAGGTCATTTGCACATCTCCATCAGTGAGAGGCTGGTTAGCTCAGATTGCGTATCCAGTTTCACAGAGTTATTTAGGGCACAAACAGACCCTACAACATGTAACGTCTACACAATCCATCACCTATGATATCAAGCTTCCTACCTTCTTATCAACTACCCCTGATTCTATCCTCAGCTCATAGTGATTGACAGCGACCAATGAACCTACCAAAATGAATGCATTTGGGATCCGAGAGGAAACTGGAGCACCCTGGGAAAATCCACACAGTCACATGGAAAATTTGCAAGCTTCACACAGATAGCAATGGAATTTGGGATTGAACTTGTGAGCCATGTGACAAGAAGTCTCCTTACTGAGCCACTGTGATGCTGGAAATATTTAATTGGCCTAAAACACTTCCCATTGTCATGCAAGAGAAGTGAAGCACAAAGCTTTCTCTTCAGTTACACTGCTTGAATAAGGCACTCAAGTTATAATTTCCATTCCACACCATTAAATCGATTTCAACTAATGAATGAAATGCAATGTCTAAAATTATCTGGTTTCACCATGTCAAAAGGGGTATTTCAAATCTTATTGAGCTTGGTGTTCAGCAGTGTTATCTGTTTATTCTATGACAATACATTTCAAGAAATGAACCAGTGTTATAATCATTGTAACAAGTGATGCCACATTAATTTGCAGCCTGGTCTGATGGTATTCATCTTTTCTCAAAGTTCCATGTCTGAGTGTGTAACCTAATGAGATATTTATGGCTGAAAAGATGAACACTGCTGAAGATTAACTGTTAATTTGTCCTGAGGTTGGCCAGGATGTCTATCTTCAGAACTCATCAGAGCTCTTCCTTCTTGAATGCAGAGCTCTTCAGTCTCCATCTACTAACAATCTGCTTCACTTGCCAGAACTTGTCCTTACTCATTACAACATCTTTCAGCTCCTCCCGTTTCCAAGGTGTAGCCTTGGCTCACACATGGTCCCATCTATCCCTGTTTTTTTTTTATCAGGTATATGCAGTAGTTTTTTTTTCTCCCAATCCCAGTCCAGGCCATCCAGAATGTCACTTTTCTTTGGTAAATGTAGATTCTCCACAAATTCAATTGATAAAGCCTGTAGCATATCTTCTCCATTTCTTGATCTTTACCCTCACCCCATCTCTGCCGAGGCAGAACAAGGACAAAATCCATTTGGTCTTTATGTCCACCCAACCAGCCTCCATAACTGATATATGATCCTACGACACTTCTGTCACCTTCAGCATGATCCCACCACAAACAACGTTCTTCCTTCTCCACCTCAGATCCGTCTCTCTCAGACTTCCTGGTCCACTCTTCTCTCCCCACTCACCTGTCCACCACTTCCCCCTGTAATCACAGAACGTGTAAAACTTGACCTTCCAGATGAGGCAGAACTTTATGTGCACATCATCCAATGTAATCTACCGCACTCAGTGAATTTGACGTAGCCACCTTCACATCTGTGAGATTAAATACAGATTGGGTGATAACAAGGAAGGGGGGAAAAGGAGATTTACCAGGATCTTGCCTGGATTTGGAAATACGTCTTATGAGGCAAGGTTAGCAGACCTGGGACTTTTTGGAGTGCAGAAGGATGAGGGAGACTTGATAGAGGTCTACAAGATTATGAGAGGCATAGATAGGGTGTACAACCAGGGCAGAATCGGCAAACACCAGAGTCCATATGTACAAAGTTAAGGGAGGAAAGTTTAGGGGAGACATCAGGGGTAAGTATTTTTTAGACAGAGTTGTGGGTGCCTGGAATGCTTTGCCGGGGATGGTGGTGGAGGCTGATAAATTGCAGGCATTGAAGAGACTCAGACACATGGTTGAAAGAAAAATAGAAGGTTATGGGGTAGGAAGTGTTCAGTACTTTTTTTTAGGAAAGGTCAGCACAACATCGAGGACCAAGGGTCTGTACTGTGCTATATTGTTCATTGTTCACCGAGCACCTGCACTCCATCTATGAATCTAAGCTTGAATTCCTATTAACCAACCATTTCAATTTCTTTCAGTATTCCCACACAGGTACTGTCTGTCCTGCCTGTGCCTATCAGCAGGCTGAGACCCAATCAAATACCCATCATATTCCTCCAATGGCCTTAAACTAAATGGCATTATCACTTTTTTTCTGAAACTATTCAGGCAATTCCCTTGACTCATTATATACAAACCATTGCACTCTATGAATCATTTTCAATTTTTTTTTGGTAATATGTATGTTTATTTTCTTCTTTCTTACATGTTCTATAAGAATGATTTCATATCTGTCTCTGTCCTGGAATCACAAGTCACAGTTGTTGTGCCCAGAATAAAAGCTTTGTTTTCTTTTCCCCCTCAATTCACAATTTTTAAAAATATATTTATGTAGTCAGTAGAAGCACAGAAGAAATCTGATTGCCTCACAGGGAAGGGGGCCCATAAACCTTGAGTCGAGATCTAAAGGGAGGTCAGAGCCAAAACTAAGTTGAGAATGGCTGATTCAGTTCATTTCTTCCCTCCCCACTTTTGTCTTGAGAATGTGTTCTTACCCAAAATATTGATTGACCATTTCTACCCATGGACATATGTGAGCTGTTGATGTCCTCCAACAACTCATTGTTTTACCTCAAGAAGGTTATTGGTCTTGCAAATCTACTTTTGAATTCCACTGACCTGTCATGATCCTGCCAAGACACAGAACAAAGAATATACCACAGGAGTAAAAACACAAAATGCTGGAGAAGCTCAGCAGGTCAAACAGTGTCCTTTATGTAGCAAAGGTAAAAGTACATGACCAACATTTCAGGCTTGATCCCTTCATCAAGTTATAAGCCCTCCACAGCAATGCCAACCTCACCATTAAACCTGAAGCAAGGGTGGTGCTGTTGTGGTCTTGTGCACTTAAAAAAAGTTTGCAATTTACCACAGGAACTGGTCCTTTGGTCCACAATGCCCAAATTAAACTAAAACTTTGCTGTTTATACATGATTCATATCTCTCCACTCGTTGATATTCATGTGCCTGCCGTGAAACTTCTAAAATGCTACCATCACCCCTGGCATCCTCTTCAAGTCAATTGACAAAAAAAAAAAATCTTCCCCTGTACATCTCCTTTAGACTTCCCTCCTCATTTTAAAAGCATGTACTCCATTACATGATGCTTTTAGCCTTGGAGAAAAGATTGTGACTGTCTACCTTACCTATGTGTCTCATCTGTTTATAAACATCTATCAGATCTCCCCTCAGTCTCCAAATGTCCAGATAAAATAACACAAGACTGTCCAACCTCTCCCCATAGTTCATATCCTCTTTTTCAGCCAGCCCTCTGATAAATCTCGTCTGGACCCTTTCCAGAGCTTACCAATTACCTTATTACCAATTCCTTCCTGCAATTAGGTGATTAGAATTGCTCGTGATATTCTATGTGCAGCCTGACCAAAGCTTCATAGAGCTGAAACTTGATTGCCTTACTTTTGGATGAAAAGTCCTGACCAAAGGCAGCAAGCATGCCATATGCCATTTTATTATTTCTGATTAATAGGTTTCATTTCCTGCTTTTTGGTGTTAAAGATAAATTTCAATGAGGCAACCCTCGGCCACCCACCAGAGGAAGCTAATTGCAGATGGAACATTTTGAATGTGGACACAGATTTATTTGATTAAATATATTCTTTGATCTTTTTTGATGGGAGTTATTTGCTGTTTGTTGTCAAAGTTAAGTTGGGGCAAAAGTCAATTGCCAATAGATTCATTCTCAAACTGATTTCAGGCATCCTCTCCTCTTACAGAGAACTTAAATCCACCACCTTTTGAATTTATTGTTACTCTGGACAACCAATGAAAATTCAACACGACCTAAAGCTGAGCTATTCATATAAATTCCAGAAATTTAAGTTGCAAGTAAAACAATAACCTGTAAATAAAAACCCTAATTGGTTTTACCAATTAGATTGTTTTGAGACAAGGAAATTATTTTCTGAAAAGTTGTCTGTGAAACCAGAATATGGCAAGAATAATTTAAATGCAAAACAGTCCATTAATATTTGAATAATATCTTTCTAATTGCATTTATAATCCTGTAAAGAAATAGCTCAATATATTCTGTTGATCTGTGTTCAATAAATATAAACATTATTTAAGTATATAGCATAAAATACAATTATACCATTTAAATTATACTTAAAATATACATATTTCTTTTCTTTGGCTTGGCTTCGCGGACGAAGATTTATGGAGGGGGTAAATGTCCACGTCAGCTGCAGGCTCGTTTGTGGCTGACAAGTCTGATGCGGGACAGGCAGACACGGTTGCACCGGTTGCAGGGGGAAATTGGTTGGTTGGGGTTGGGTGTTGGGTTTTTCCTCCTTTGCCTTTTGTCAGTGAGGTGGGCTCTGCGGTCTTCTTCAAAGGAGGTTGCTGCCCGCCAAACTGTGAGGCACCAAGATGTATGGTTTGAGGCGATATCAGCCCACTGGCGGTTGTCAATGTGGCAGGCACCAAGAGATTTCTTTAGGCAGTCCTTGTACCTTTTCTTTGGTGCACCTCTGTCACGGTGGCCAGTGGAGAGCTCGCCATATAACACGATCTTGGGAAGGCGATGGTCCTTCATTCTGGAGATGTGACCCACCCAGCGCAGCTGGATCTTCAGCAGCGTGGACTCGATGCTGTCGACCTCTGCCATCTCGAGTACTTCGACATTAGGGATGAAAGCGCTCCAATGAATGTTGAGGATGGAGCGGAGACAACGCTGGTGGAAGCTATATTTATAGCTTTCTTATATCTGTCAAACTTTAATCTTCAGTATAATTCCACTCCCCAACTTTCAACCCACAATCCCGCTGTTAGGAGTTTTTAATGCTGCAATGGTGGCGTTCAAGAGGCTTCAAGACAGACATAAATATTTAGAATATAGAGAGAAATATCCAGACAGCAGAGTTTATGTTTAATTTTGTATCATGTTTGTTGCAGGGCCAAAGGCCTATTTCCTATGATGCATTATGTGATAACTGTTCCTTTGTGCCCATTTCAAGCAAGACATGGACTTCTGTCTTGACGGGCTTTTGAGGGTCAGAATCCCATTCATTATTGAGTGAAATATTTTCATCTCATCTCCCCTCTGGTCTTCCTTTCAATTAAATCTTCACCCAGTGGTTATTGACAACCTTTATTAAGGTTTTATTTTTAAATTTAGTGATAGAATATGGCAACAGGCTCATCTAGCCATGATCCTGCCCCATACAATTACACTCATAATTTATTTTTAAGTCAGTTTTTAATGCACCTTGATTAAATCTTCTTACAGCTTTTAAAACCAAAAAAAAAAGTGCAGATGCTAGAAATCTGAAATAAAACCATAACATGCTGGAATCACCCAGCAGGTCTGTTAGCTCCTGTGGATTAAATGGACCATCTTTACTGCCACATAAAACATTGAGTGCAGTCAACTTTATTAAATGCCTAAATGTTAACTACATTTCTCAGTTCCCTCTCAAAGGAAAAAAAAGTGAGATCTTATTCTTAAAACTTTCCTTTCTCATTTACTTGAGGTACCAACAATGTTTAAATGCTTTATTTTTATTTCTTCTTGATGCTACTGGTTTAGGAGATTAAGGTAGTGAAATTTTTGAACTTGTAAGGAAAACAAAAGTTGGGCCACTTACCAGCAAGTGAACCAGCTCCCAAAAGAGTGAATGTGCTGTGGGAAAATGACTTGTAGCCAACACAGGTTTTTAATCTGGGCTGATGACATAACTTCCTGTCCATGTGACAGAAGCAGTGATGTATATAAGCCCAGCATGCAAGCCTGGAGGTGTTGGTCTTCTACTAGACTCCATAGTATGTACACGTGTCTATTATACTCCAATGTAGAATGTTTCACTACATTGATGGCCCAGATGATATAAATAATATTTGGACTCCAATATGGAAACTTTTTCTTTGATGCATGCTATGGCTTTGAAACTGCTAATGTTTTGGACTTTACATCTATGTGTATGGTTTAACCAAACAGAAACACAATTCTAGTCGAGCTAGATAATATCTGATTCTATGTGGTACTTCTGTGTAGTCAGCGCCCTGGATCAAGAGATGCCATACAACATTTCTGATTTTTCCTGCAGCAATCTCTGGAGGAGTGCAAGTATATGGTGTTCAAGTGTCTGCTCATCTATACCTCTCATGATTTGAGTGAGAGATCTGTTTCTTTCACTTGAATGGCTTGGGAGAAAGAACCCCTTCTGTGCTCATGAATGAAATGCTGGGACTAGCAGAAGAACATAGGACCTGCCTCATGTTTGAGCAAGCTTTCTTTGAGCAGTTGCCAGTGCTGCTGGCCGATGAGGATTTCATTGACCCATGAAGAGTTGTGGCCCATGCTGACATTCTATGGTGGGCTAAGCAAGAAAGTGTGACATCTGTAGAACAGGTCACCAACTCACAGCAACAGGACTCTGCAACTCCAACCTGAGTCTGGCAGCAGGGTTGATCCAATCTGTTGTCAGACTGCCAATTGGCCAGGAGACAATGGGATGAATATAGCACCCATTGGTGTTTCTACCATCAACAATGGGGTGCAGAAGATTGCCACTGCTGACCTCCCCATGTGTTTCAGCAAAAATTCCAGGGCCAGCAGCTGCTAATGGCTGCATTAAGACAGCCTTTTTATATGTCTGGGATAGACATTCTGGCTGGTGCTTCTTGGTGGATACAGGGGCTGAGATCTATGTGCTTCCTAGTTTGGGGTGGGACACACTCAGCAGAAAACCTGGGACATCATTGAAAGCTGTGAACTGCAGTACTATCCAGACATTTGGCATGCGTAAGATCCTGCTTCAGTTCGACAACACTAAGTTTATGTGGACGTTCACATTGGCCACAGATGCACAACCGCTACTGTGAGCTGATTTTTTCTCAGAGCACACGACTTGCTGGTCGATCTAGAGGGATGAAAGCTCATTCCTACCAACACTTTCCAGACTTTTGCCTAGGGTAAGGCCAAGCTACCAGCCCTGAATTTACTCTGTTACTCTTTTGGAGAAAGAATTGGCCAGGTTGTTGGTGGAATTCCCTGCAATAATTACACAGCAAATCACCATAGCAATGCTGAGACATGAGGTGCAGTACCACATATCAACTGAAGGGTCACTGCTACATGCTTGAGCTTGCAGGGTCCCTCCAGATAAACTTGGTCTGGTCAAAAGAGTTTGAAAAGAAGGAGGACATAGGTATTATACAATGGTCCAGTAGCTCCTGGGCCTCCCCACTCCACATGGTACCCAGGAGTGCAGCAGATTGAGACCCTGCAGTGATTACTGCAGGTTGAATGAGGTTACTGCACTGAATCACTACTTGGTACTGCATTTACAGGACTTGGCATCCATCCTCCAGGGAGCCCACATTTTTTGAAAAAGGTGGACCTGATCTGGGGTATCATCAGATCCCAGTCCACCTGGATGACATTCCAAAAATGGCTATTATTAGACCCTTTGGGCTCAAGAATGCTGCACAGACTTCCGAACATTTAATGGACAGATTGGGACGTGATCTTGATTTTACCTTCATATACCTAGATGACATACTTATTGCTAACTGTAGTCGACAGGAACATCTGTCTCACCTGTGCAAGCTTTTCACTCATTTGAATGAGTTTGGGCTGACCATCAACCTGGCCATGAGTCAATTCGGGTTAGTGGCCATTGACTTTCTGGGCCATAGAATTGGCAAACACGGAGTAAACCCACTACCGGCAAAGGTTGAGGTGATCAGGGCATTCACTAAGCCCAGCACAGTTAAGGACCTCCAGGAGTTTGTTGGAATGGTGAACTTTTATCGCCAGTTTCTACCATCTTGCATCATGTGCCCCCTCTTCGCCCTGGTGTCAGGTAAGGGGTGTTATTTTGGACTTAAGAACACCAAGGAAACACTGGCTAATGCTGTATTGCACCACCCAAGAACAGATGTCCTGACACACCTGACAGTGGATATGTCCAGTACAGCAGTAGGAGGGGTGCTTGAACAGTACATCGATGGTCATTGGGAACCATTAGCTGTCTTTAGAAAGCACCTAAGTCCACCAGAACTCAAGTACAGTGCTTTTGATCAAGAATTTTTGGCACTGTACCTACCTGTGACGTACTATCAAGCAGAAAAGCAGACTAAAACATAAAGTCTGTCAACAGCCTTTATTCCACACAAACTTCCACAGCTGTGAGAGTAGCTGTGCTGACTTTAAGACCGACCTCAAAGTGCTAGATGTAGCTTATATCCTGGAAGGTGATTGGCAGCTGACTGGGTGGGGCTTGGGCAATTCAGGTCGGCTGATTGACAGCTGGCCAGGTGTTGCCTTGTCCTCCAGTGCTCTTCCTGCAGGTACAATGCCCCCTGCAGTAAGCTAGTGGTGTATCACCACACTAGCTATCAAACATTTCAAGTACTTTCTAGAAGGCATGCATTTCACAGCTTTCACTGACCACAAGCCGCTTTCATTTGCTTTCACTATGGTATCAGATCCATGTTTGGTTCATCAACAGAGCTGTTTATCTTATATTTCTGAGTTCATGAGGACCATCAAACACATCTCAGAAAAGGCCAACGTCTTGTCCGGCCATACAATCTGTTCAGACTTTAGTCCAAGGGGTAGTCTATGTTGCACTCGTGAAAGTGCATCAGGCAGACAAAGAAATTCTGTGTTTGGAAACAGGAGACTCGAACCTGCAGCTGGAAGAAATTCCGGAAGGCTCGGGGAAGCTCAAACTCCTGTGTAACGAATCTACAGGTCATCCTCACCCAATCGTTCTGGTGGCCTGATGGCAGCAGGTGTTTGACACAGTAGACGGGTTGGCAGATCCCTCGATCAAGGTGACTGTCCGGATGGTAACTAACAGATTTGTGTGGCATGGACTTCAAAAACAGATCATTGCCAGACATCCAAAGACCAGCAACACACAAAAGCCCCACTACAATCTTTTGATTCGACGCATCAAAGATTTGACCATGTACACATAAACATTGTAGGCCTCCTGCCAGTGTCATGTGGTTTCTGTTTTCTTCTCAGTGTAGTGGATCAGACTACACGGTGGCCAGAAGTGGTTCAACTGGCAGACATGACTACCGACAATAGCGCCAGGGCCCTCATTTTTGCCTGGATAACACATTTCAGTCTGCCAGCACACATCATATCTGACAGGGGTGCCCAATTCACGTCAAGCCTGTGGTCAGCAATAGCCACCCTGATTGGAACCAAGTTGCATTACACAAATGCGCACCACCCACAATCCAACGGACTATTAGAAAGGTTCCATGGGTATTTGAAATCGGCCCTTATGGCGTATCTGCAGAGACCTAACAGTTGATGAATTGCCATGGGTAATCTTGGGTATACAAGTGGCATCTAAGAACAATTTAGGTGCACCATTAGCAGAGCTGGTCTATGATGCACCCCTGATGGTTCCAGGAGTATTTGTATTAGGCTCCTGAGCACTGGAGGACATGCCTGCACTAGTCCGAAGCAAGCTCCACGAGAAACTCTGTTCTTTAGCTCCCATACCGACATCTCAACATGGTCATGCCTGGTCCAATGTACCCCAAAACTTGTAGGACTGCAAATACATTTCATACAGAAAGGAGCACGTCAAGCACCATTCCAGCATCCATATGAAGGTCCCTTTGAAGTACTAACATACAATGGATCAAGGTACATTTAGGGCATTGGAGTTGAAGAGGAAGCTTTTGCAAATCTGCCCATCTGCACCTGGATGAACCAATCATGGTTCAGCCGTCCAAACAAAAAAAATACAAACTTTGGGGGTCCACAGAGGGATTGCTGGTTTTGGGGGATGGGAATCATATGTGGACCCACTTATCAACAAGCAAACCAGCTCCCAAAATGGTGGACATAATGAGGTAATGTAATGAGGATCATGTTTCAATTTAGAGCATTAGATATATATGTTTTACACCATAGAAGCTCGTTGACTTGCAAAATGATTCACAAGTGTGTGATTGTGTACCACCAGATTCAAGAACAGTTCTTTCCTGCCATTATCGGATTCCTGAAGGAGCCTCATAATTGTAAATGATGTTGCTCTTACTTTAATTCTAACTGATCTCTCTCTGTAAATCTGAACTCTGTGCTGCGAGTCATTTGCTGCACCATGTATGAGATGACTAGCTGGATAGCCCCTCACAGCCCTTCAGAACATGTGACAATAAACTTAAACTGATGTTTGCAGCATTTGTTTTCAGATTTCTAGCAACTGCAGTTTTGTTTTCATTGAATTAGTGTCATCAGCTCATCTCAAAGGTCTGCTTAATTTAGAGGAATTGAAGTCATCCAATTGTGACATTGATGTACCGATACTTCTCTGAACTGCATGCAGGCATTGTCAGAAAAGTACCGTAAGTTAATCGATGCTATAAACGTCGATCCAGCTGCACTGGGTGGGTCACATCTCCAGAATGGAGGATCATTGCCTTCCCAAGATCGTGTTATATGGCGAGCTCCCCACTGGCCACCGTGACAGAGGTGCACCAAAGAAGAGGTACAAGGACTGCCTAAAGAAATCTCTTGGTGCCTGCCACATTGACCACCGCCAGTGGGCTGATATCGCCTCAAACCGTACATCTTGGCGCCTCACAGTTCGGCGGGCAGCAACCTCCTTTGAAGAAGACCGCAGAGCCCACCTCACTGACAAAAGACAAAGGAGGAAAAACCCAACACCCAACCCCAACCAACCAATTTTCCCCTGCAACCGCTGCAATCGTGTCTGCCTGTCCCGCATTGGACTTATCAGTCACAAACGAGCCTGCAGCTGACGTGGACATTTACCCCCTCCATAAATCTTCGTCCACGAAGCCAAGCCAAAGAGAGAAGAAACGTCGATTGAAATTTTATGGTTAAACAGCTTCTCGAGTTTTAATTTTTTTTCCTTTTGCTTTCACTGTTTAATCACCAATGGTCTTGATGTTACATAGGAGCTCTCCTGAGCCACTCTTGGGTTATTTGGTTTGCTTGCCCTACCAGCCCCCATTCTTCCCAAAAAATGCAAAAAAAAAGCAAAGCAACATTAGCATGTTATCGTTACAAATCTGATTCATTCACAGCGTCTTCCTGCCACCCCAGGAGCCACTCAGACATCAGCGGGTGAATAGGTATATCTGGCAGAATTGTACATTGCCATCAGTTGTAGTCCTGATAAGAGTGTCATGTGTGCCCACAGTAACTGACCTGGCTCTGGTACCACCCATGGGAAACACAGGAGGCTTGGATGATCAGCTGATTTATAAACCTCCATTATTTTATTTTTAGATTCCTTACCATGGGCATTGATCAAGCATTTTATTACAAGGTACGTTTGGAATATAAGCAGAAACAATTTCAATTTAGCTTTAACTCTTCTTGCACCAAAATTTATATCCAGCTCGGGGCTGGACAAAACACATTTCACCTTTTACTAAATGATTGGGATGATTGAAATGGCTTTGTATTGCATGGGTTTGAGCCTTTTTGTATTTCAGATGACATATTTAGATACTGCTGGGGATTTCAGATAGGTTTTTGGGGCAGTTTGTTATTGCATTGATGACAACTTCAAATTTTAAACTTTCAGTTAATCAAACCAAAACATTTCCAAGGCACATTTTTTAATCCCTCTGTCCTTTCACCCTGGAGCTCCTATTCAATCGCTTCTGAAGAAATATTGCTTGTGACAGGAAACTCAGAGAACATTGTAAAGACTCTCACCTAGGAAACAAGGCATTCTCGCACTTCAATCTAACAACGTAGAACCAAGTCCTGCACCTAATTGAAGAGTTAAAAGATAGAACCAGACATTCTCGACAATGAGTAAACAATGTTGACATTTGCATAAGACATTTTACTTCCTCTCTGCAGATATTTTGATGACCATAGATAACTTGCAAAAATCTTGGCAAATGTAAGGAAGATTGACTTTTTTTTAAAAAAAGGTACTTTAATTTGCTAATCTAACCATTCAAAAGCCTAGATTAATAATCTGGAAAAATGACTTCAAATATGTATATGACAGTTGCAAGTTTAGATTCTAGTAAATAATTGATATAGAAATTGTGGAATTAAAAAAATATCTTTTGAAAGGGCAAGCACAAATTACCAGAGTTTAATAAAAATACTTGCGTTTCAGGAATGTTCTTGAGAGAAAGAAAATTTCACCTGCTTTGGTCTTAATGTGGCAAAACAGAAACATGAGAACAACTAGGTTGTGTTTGTTTCTTGGAAGTTTCATAATCTTTGTATATGGCTCAGAGAAGAGTTCTTATTCTAATGAAAGAGTTTCCTTTCTACAGCAAACCGAGAAAAGCAGGATCAGGGTGCATCCACAGAGCAAAGTGGTCAGTCAAATCCTTCATTTGGAACTCTTTCTCAAAATTAAAGTGGGAGGGGAAAACAGCAAGCATGGTGGGGGAGGGGTCGGGAATGCAAGTCTAGAGAGGGGCCAAGAAGTAACAGGATTCTTGACTGAAAGGGATGTGAGAGGTGGAGAGATTATTAGAGGAAAAGATGATGTGTGTGTGTGGTTGGGGGGGGGGTGCTGGGGATTGAGAAGAGTAGAACAGAACCAGATAAAGGAGAGATGGAAAGAGTAAAATAGGATGAGGTGGGGGTTAATTAAACTTGGAAAGCCCAATGTTCATGCTATTGGATTTCTGACTCCCTGGGAATAACGTGTTGCTCCTCAGGTCTCAGTGGAATGGATGAGGCTGATTACACTGCATCAGTTCCCAGGATAGGGCCATCCATTCCGGAACATCTCTTTCTTCAAGGAATTTGACTTCCCCCAGATTTCCTCCATTTCCCACACTTAAACCCTTGACTGAACAAGGATGAAGTCCCTCTTGACCCTCACTTTTCATCCCAGCAACATTCGGCCTAGCACAACATTATTTTGACACTTTTGCCGATTACAATTTGATTCATCCACTGTCCACTTTCTGGCTTTTGGTTGTGTCTGTTACAACTCAGAATAAGCCAAAGAACTTCACGGTCATTGCAGAAAAGTCCATAGGTTTAATTATCACAACAAATAAACTGTGGCCATCTCTACAAATACATAAATTATGCAACTGAAGAAGTGCAGTACAGTTGAAGAAGTTACTTTCAAGTAATCGGTTAAATTGAAAGCCTATTTGCTTTTGCAATTTGAAACAAAATTTGTATAGTTTTTTGAAGAGGAGGAGAAATGATTTGTTTCCTTGAATATCTCCAGGTAAATAAATGGGCTGAGCATATTGAACCAAGATCAGTACACTTTGATACAACTGGGCTCAGTGTGAATTCTCATTTTATTATATGTACAAACTGGAGTTCCTGATAAAAAATGGAAATTTTTAAAAAGCAGCCTCTAAACAATCCATATTCAATTTAAAGCTGTCAGGTTATGTTGATTAATAATCACTGGGGAAATCATAATGTGCCTCTGGATAGAATTATATTGCATATATTTCTTTCAATAATATTCAGAGTAATTATGGGAAGATTGATCAACTATGGCTTGTAAGTGAATCATATGACTAATGTAATGTGTCATTTGTCTGCTAGTTTATGTGTTATTTATTTGAAATTCGCTGAAATTTATTCAACAAGGTTGGAGTAAAAGTAAACGATTCTAGTTGAAGACATATGGAAGTAGAATCGAATTCATTCACCAAGTTCAGATCTAATAATTAGTTCTGCAGTCAACAGATTATTTCTTTTGTAATTCCTAGTTCCATTTCAAGTCAAAAATGCATTGAGTATTGAGTGTCAAAAAAAATAAAATATATATATATTTTTTTTTTAAACTTGGAGAAAATAAATTTAAGAACGAGTAAGGTCCTGACTTGAAACAAAGTCTGTTTCGCTAATTCCAGATGCCATCTAACACACTGAGTGTCTCCGACACTGTGTTTAGAGTGAAGATAGCGCATCCAACCTTTTCTATATTGTTCATTAACTCATGATGTCACCAATCCCTGCCTCTCACCTAAATTCATGTCCAATGCCAGAGACGATTCTAAAAGAGAGGGCATCTTTCCTGGTGGGACACAAGAAGTAACAGGAATATGGAAATACATTGAGGACAGATTGCAGACAGGAACTAAATAGCTGTGAGGAAGTTTAGGAACAAAAACATTCATCCCTACATCTGTAGGACTCCCAAGCTGCTCTACAGTTGTAGAGATGAATGCTGGCTGGAAAACCTGTGGAAATTTTCTGATATTTAGAATGGGGGTGGAGTGAATTCTGGGGAGGCAGGGAGAGTAAACCACAGAAAAACCAAGCAATTCCTTCCTGCTGATTGGCTAAGATTGGCTGTGAGTGTCAGAATATATCAGGCTGACAAAGTTAGTATTTATAAAATGTTATTGAAACTGAAAGATCGACTAATCTGGAAAGTCCAGACAGGAATGAGGATCTTTTATCTTGAAAAAGACAAATTAAAGGATGACTGAATGGAAAGATGAAAGATTCAGAAACAGTTTGATCATACCTTGGAGTTTAAAAGAGGGAGAGGAGACTTGAAACATATAAGATGCTGGGAGGTCTTGACAGATGAATGTGGAGTGGGTGATTCTTGCTGTGGGGAATTGGAACTCGAGATTACTGGCTAGAAATAAAGACAAAAATAAGATGATTTATTTTTTTATCTCATAGGGATTTGAGAGTCTTTGGAATTTTCAGGTTAAGACAAGATTAAGAGATAATTGATGAGCAAGGTGGTGAAATGTACTTGGGGTAAATAGGGACATGGAATTAATTAATAAGCAAGGAGATGTAGTACACTGGAGGTAGGCTGGGATATGAAATCAGCTACAATTATAGAAACTCAAGACCTGCAGATGCTAAAATCTTGAGCAAACAAAGAGAAGCAGAAGGCCTCAAACTGGCCAGGCAGCATCCATGAACAGAAATTGACTTCATAATTTTGGGTTGTATTAAGTACTCTCATTTTTCAGTTCATTTTCATTTGTGCAGGACTGCCATTTTAAGAGAACAAATTTAACAAAACCCTACAGGCTTTGAAGAGCGACTGAACTGACAACAAGTTGAAGACAGCGTGTTCCTAAATTGGATACATTTGAAAGAGAGGAAGGGACCCTGGTAAAACCAAGGTATAGAGACCATGGGACCAACAAATTCAAGATTGAGTACAGTTTTGCTCAGGGGTCATTTTGAGGAGGCAGTACAGTGGAGCAGTGCTCTTGGAAGTAATAGAGTACTGAGTGTGTCCTTGTGCATGGTTATAGACAATCTGTCTGATTTCCCCACGTTATAGGGGAATGAGTGTGGCCATTTTGGGAAGTCAGTATTTGAGAAATGTCCATTGAAGGTGTAGACCAGTCACTCAGCATCTGCTGCAATCATGCTGCAGGCTCTGGTTGGGCAGGCGGTGGTTTAACAGAGTCCAGGCGCCATGTACGGACTCACACTTAACCTGCAAATAGTAGTTAGTAGTTATTGTTATAACCTCTCCTCTTGAGTCATGTTATTACTATGACATCGACAAACATGGTGTCAGCTGTGGAATGGCGAGTGTCCTGAGGCTTTCCAGTCAACTTTCATGTGAGGAACCAGTGCCATGCTGCAGCAGTCGCCATGGTGGATGGATTCAGATGACCCAACACACACATCCTCGAGGGTAACATTGCTGAGAACTGGTGTATTTTTGAACAAGAGTATGATATATTTATCACAATGGCAGATGGTGACAAACCTGCTCATACCAGAGCTGATTCTCAGTCCGGCAGAATCAAGAGAGGACCCTGAGTGCTTGAAAAAGAAATTTAGAGAAATGTGCATCCATGACAAATATCACAATGGAAAGGCACAAGTTTAGTACAAGAAATCAAAAGCCTGGCAAATTGATCAATTCATACGTCAGAGATTTAAAGGTAAGAGCAAAGACCTGCAACTTTGGAAAGCTCTGCAAGGAACTAATCAGAGACAGGCTGGTCTGTGACATTTATAATGACAGCATGATGAAGGTGCTTCTGTGCCACAGTGACTTAACACTAGTGAAGGCTAACTCTACCTGTCTGATTCATGAAATGACTGAGGAGAATAGTAATGTTAGCTTCTCCACAGCAGCCTATCAATGAGCGTTGATGCAGTCCAGCTGGGATCTGCAAAGAAATAATAGCTAGAGACCAGGAGAAAGAGCCAGCAAGACCAAACCATATCATCATCCATTACAAAGTGCAACAACTGCAGAGGTGACCATACAGTGAGAAAGGAAATGTGTTCAGCTTTTGGCTAGCAGTGTCAAGCCTGTCGTGTCAAGCCTGCGGAAAGATACTGCTGATCCAGACTGCACATCAATACTTAGCTCAGACCTAGAAGGACAATTGACCAACTAGAGCCTGAACACAGAAAAAAATGTATTTCATTGATGGTCTGACATTGTGGATGTCAGTGGACTTAACGGAGACATGGATTGGGGAAGCAATGAAGCTTTCATAACAATAAAGGTCAATGGCAAGACAGCGGAAATGTAGGTCAGCACTGTAGCCAAGTACAATGTCATGTTGGAGAAGGCATTCAGTTGACTAAGAAATGGGGAACAGATCAAGCCATGTGTCAAGTCAACAAGTCTCGTGGTATATGGGGGGGCAGCAAGATCAAAACTATTTGAGCTGCGGTGCTACCTACCAGGACAGTTATATTTACAGATGTTCTTCACTGTCCATGAGGATCTTTTGCTTCTGCTTGTCTTAATTGCATGTATGGACATAGGACTCATCTCATTTAGTAGAGACATTCACCAAGTATGCCTCTTTGAAGATGATTTGTTGCAGAAAATTTTCTCGGAATAGTGATCTCTTCTCAGACAAGGTTGGGAGGCTGCCAGTAACGTATTCCAGGAGGCTTGACCCGGAAGTAAAACCTGTGGTTCGTCGAATGCATCACGTACCTGTGGCCATGAAGGACAAAGTCAAGGCCAAGCTGTACAGAATGCTGGATTTGGGTGTAAATACTCCAGTTTCAGAGCCAAGCGAACAGGTGTCCTCCATGGTAGCAACCAACAAGAAGTACGGGCAAGAAATCTGGATATACATTAACCCACAGGATCTCAACACAGCCCTGAAGAGGCCATATCATCCAATGCGCATCGTGGAAGGGGTTCCTGCACAAGTGGCTGACGCAACCGTATTCCCAGTCCTAGATGCCAAGAACTTTTGGCAGATAATACTTGATCACAAATCACCATTTTTGACCACATTCAGCACTGGTTTCATCAGTACAGATGTCTGCAGATGTCATTTGGAATTAATTCAGCCAATGAAGTGCTCCAGAGATCCATGGAACAGATTTTTGCTGGGTATCCCTTTGCCATCATAGATGATGACATACTCATGGGTGGCAAGAACATAGATAAACACGATGCCAATTTAAAGAAAGTGCTCAACCATGCTAGAAAGGTGAACTGGAGGCTCAAGTCCCCCCTCGAGTGCAGGTTCTGGCTGAACCAGGTCAGCCAAGTTGGCCACACTTTTACCAGCTAAGGCTTGAAAGTAGACCCTTGAAGACTAAGGCAATTAGCGAGATGCCGGTGCTGGGGGACAATGCAGCCTTGTATTTAACTACATGGGCAAGTTCGTAATGAACTCAAGTGAACTCATGGCTCCATTGAGACAACTTACATACAAGGACATGGAGAGACTTGGCATGAACAGCAACAGAATGCTTTCGACACTTTAAAGAAGTATATGTCATGCCCACCAGTTTTGTTGTATTATGATGTTGAAAAGCCAGAAATGCTGACCTGTGATGTCTCTCAGTATGGGCTCAGTGCGGCATGTTTGGTAGATGGAAAACCAATGGCCTATGCTTCGAGGTCACTCACTGATACAGAGACCAGACACATGCAAATCATAAAAGAATTGTAGGTGGTGGTTTTTGCCTGTTCCAAGTTTAAAGACCACATCTATATATGTTAGTGACCATAGAGACCAATCACCATCCCTTGGTCAAAATATTGAAGAAGTTCATATATGCAGCACCAGCAAGCTTACAGAGGCTTCAGAAGTATACATTGCACCTAGCCAACATGATGTCTCGTACCCCCAGAGACTCCACTGTCTAACAGGTTGAGGAGGAGGACAAATGTTGATGTAGTGACAGTTTACTCACATATCTTTGCCTTGTCTGGAAGAGCTAAGGAGACACATGGAAAAGGATACTACCTTAAAGGCCTTTGGCCTTTTCATCAAGGATAGTTGGGCAAACAACCAGCTTAGTCTGCCACCAGCAGTGCACCCTACTTCCTGTTCCATGAAAGGCCAACTCGTTTCAGAAAACATATGTCAACATCCTGCACACAGGACATCAGGGTGCAGAGGCAACAAAACGGAGGGTGAGGGACATAGTATTTTTAAGCCTGGAATGACCGAGATCATTGACCAAGAAGTGCAAGCTTGATCAGTGTGCAACAGCATAAAGCCAGCAGAAGGAACTATCTCAGATTCATCTGGTTGCAGACTTACCTAGTCCAACTGTGGCAACTGACACTTTTGTGTGGTGATATCAGTAATACCTAGTGTTGGTTAATTTGTATTTGGGGTGGTACAAAATAGATCTGTTATGTAATGCTAGTTCCACAACCATCATTACCAAGTTGAAAGGAGCACTGCACACCCTGTTATCAGACATCAGACAGTTTACGAGACAAAAATTTAAGGACTTTGCAGCAAAGTGGGACTTCACTCACATCACCAGCAGCCCAGAATATCCAGTCTAATGGGTTAGCTGAGAGAGTTGTAAGAAGTGTGAAACACAGAAAAAAACTATTTCATTGATGGTCTGACATTGTGGATGTCAGTGGAACAGAGACGCCCTTCTGCAGTTGTACAGGGCCCTGGTGAGACCCCACCTGGAGTATTGCGTCCAGTTCTGGTCCTCAATTTTGAGGAAGGACATACTAGCTATAGAGGGTGTGCAGTGCAGATTTACAAGGTTAGTTCCAGGGATGGCGGGGTTGACATATGCTGAAAGGCTAGAAAAACTGGACTTATATCTGATGGAGTTTAGAAGGATGAGGGGGGACATGATTGAGGTATACAAAATTATCAGGGGGATAGACAGGGTGAAGTCGGATTACTTGTTCCCAATGATGGGGGAGACGAGGACTAGAGGGCATAGTTTAAGAATACAGGGTAGGCCCTTTAGGACGGAGATGAGAAAACATTTTTTTACCCAGAGAAGTGTGAATCTGTGGAATGCTCTGCCACAGAGGGTGGTAGAGGCAGATTCGCTGATTATGTTCAAAAGAGAGTTAGATAAGACTCTAGTGGGCAAAGGAGTTAAGGGTTATGGGGATAAGGCTGGAAAGGGGTACTGATGGTAGTGATCAGCCATGATCTGTAAAATGGCGGTGCTGGCTCGACGGGCTGAAGGGCCTACTCCAGCTCCTATTGTCTATTGAAACAGCTCATGGAAAATCCCTACAGGGAGAAAATAGACTTATTCCTCAATCTGCTTAACCTGAGGAACATCCCTCATGATGCCACGCTTGGGTCACTGGCGCTATACTGATGTCAAGACAGACATGCATGGCCTTACCTGTGGCAAGGAAGCTTCTGGAGCCTCAGATGAGAAATCCACAGGAGATCAAGGCCCAGCTGTTCAGGAAAAGACTGTTGCTGAAGGAGCGCTACGACAAGGCTAGCCAACCGCTCGAGCCTTTGAGAGGGATGTTATCAGGATGCAAACTCCACAGGGCTATGAATGGACTGACGTGGAAGACAAAAGCTGCCAGGAGCCGAGGTCATACCTGTACCTGGTCCGAATGGAAGAGAAAGTATACAGGAGAAACTGACAACAGATCATTCCTGTAAGGGAGCCGGTCCCAGTTCATTGCGATCCTGACGAATCTGTGTACCAGAACACAGGACATGAGCCTAAAGACAGTGGTACTCCCTCAGTAGCCAAACCTGAGATAACAGACAGTGCTCATTCTCAGTTACCACAGGCCTCTACCTCCACAGAGAGCAATTACAGGATGCATTCAGGACGCAGAGAGCTATTACAGGATGAATTCAGGACGTATCTGTAAACCGAACCACAAGTACAAAGACTAATCCAGGTTGGTTGTGTTCATGCGTAATGTTAACTTGCGAACTGTGTTATGTTGGGGGTTAATAAAGAAAAGGGATGTAGACCAGTCAATAGTCACCCACTGCAATCATGTTACAGCCATTATACTCATCGTAGCAGTCTGCGCATGCGCGGGGTCTGGTTGGGCAGGAGGTGATTCAACAGAGTCCAGGCGCGGTACAGCCTCCATGTACAGAGCTTCCACTTGTTATAACCTCTCCTCTAGAGACATATCATTACTACCACATCAACAAACAGAAGGGGTACTGTGCTGACTGTGGCCTCATGTGGTGATGGACAGTGTCTGATTTCTCCAGGTTATAGGGGAATGAGAATCCCACTCTGTGACCAAAAAGTGAAGGCAACTTTGATTGGCTGACCCACGAAAAGGGTTCTGGAAGCAGAAGAAATACTGTGTTTGGATTGTGACCATTGTGAAGGTTACTTGAATTTGGCTGACCCATGAAAAGGGTTTTGGAAGCTTTGTAAGCATCACTCGCTTCGTGACCCCTATGCCAAAGAAGAGGGGAGTTTTGGTTGTCACTCATCTAAAAAGAACATTTTGCTGGAATTACCTCTTGACAAGGGATTTGTGAGTTTGTAAATCACCTCAGTCTCTCTCACCTACTTCATGAAATGCTGTGCATCCATCTAAAGCCTATGCATCAAATCAGTTTATAACCTGCTTGTCAACATTGGATGTTCTGAGACTGAACTTTGAACTGCTCTTGGAAAATTGTGCCTTGAACTGTGATGGCTTGGGGTATTCCACATACACATAACTATATTTGTGCATAGTTTGGGGTAATAGGTTGAGATAAGGTTAGATCAGTTAGATAAAATGTTATATTTAATTAATAATTCAAAATATTATTTTAAATATAACACTGTCTGGAGTCATTTCTTTTGCTGCTGACTGGGTATATAACAGTTGGGTTCATTTGAAAGAGGGTTCCAACCCAAAACAGTCTTAATTTCTCTCCATGGATGCAGCCCGATTTGTGAAATCCCACCAGCTGCTCATTGTTTGGTGAAGTTACAATGCGTGGTAATAAACAGTGACATAACTCTCTAACGTGACCCCTGGCATGGCAAACTGGCGCAGTTGGAAGCTGGGACAGTGCAAGACCAGCAGACCTAAAATGGAGCTGGCCAGGCTGCCCAGCTAACAGATCAACACCAGGCTGTGGAAGAAGGGTATTGATGTGCAAGAATGTTCCCGTGGCTGGGAATCCCGTTTTTGTTATTCATGCAGCTGATATCAGCCAATCAACCAAACGGCGGGAACTTAACTGTATAAAAGGAGTAATTCCACCTCAATAAAGTCAGAGCTTAACCTCCCACACTGCAATTGTGTGTGTTTCTTGTAACAGTCAGCTACAATTGGTGGTCCCAACAGTTTAGACGGCATCTAAACCCAGCAATGGATAGCGAAGCAGCAATCAGCACAGTCGGCCTCAAGCTCCCGACCTTCTAGATGGTTCGATCCAGCATGTGGTTTTTGGTCACTCTCACAGCAAGAGAGAGGGGCACAGTTGCTCCATCTGGATGGAGGAGACAGCTCATATGAACTAGATGCTGGCCCACCTGGGAGGCCACAAACCCAGCATCATGTTTGAGCAGGCCTTCTTGGAGAAGCTGCCCAAGGACATCCAACTGCTCCTGGCTGACATGGATTTCAGAGACCCATGGAAAGTCGTAGCATGGGCAGACATTCTGTGGAAGCAGAAACAGAAGTCTTTGCTTCCATGGGGCTCATCAAGAAGTCTCACAACCAGACCAAGGCAGGCTCAAGAAAGGAGTGTCAGGCGAGAGGCAAGGATGAGTCCAAGGAGAGATGGTGTTTCTACCACCAAAGATCGGGCACCGAGGCCCGCCGATGCAAGTCGCCCTGCAAATTTTCAGGGAAATAACAAGGCCAGCCATCACTGATGGCTACGACAGCTGGCCATCGATGGAGCCTCCTATATGTATGGGACTGCCTGTCCGTAAGACGTTTCTTGGTGGATAGAGGAGTGGAGGTCAGTGTAATGAATACACAACAGGGTTGGACACTAGATGCAGGCAAGCGGGCCCTGTCTTGAGGCAGTCACTTCTCGTGGAAGTTCATGCTGACCACAGTGGGACAACTTCTCCTCGGAGAGTTTTTCCTGCGGGCCCACAACTTCCTAATGGAACTTAATGGGCAAAAGACTCATACACATGGAGACATTCCAGACCTTTGGCAATGAGGGGCACCAAGCTCCCGGCACTGCATCTGGACTCCGTCCATAACTCAGACAACGAGTTCTCCAAGATGCTAGCAGAGTTCCCCGCAATCCTTTCCCCTCAGTTCATGGTGCAGATGTCTCGACGTCAGGCATCACATCCTTACTGAGGGTCCACACAAAGGTGAGATGACTTCCCCCGTAAAAGCTCCAATGGGCCAATAATCAGAATCAGGTCATTTTGGTGTCAAGTTTCGATGTTTCCCTGCACTTACGATACATGGCACTGCTTTGTAATTTTTATTTTAAAGTTTAATTTGTGTTATGTCAAAAGTTTTCAGTGTTTAAATAAAGTTTAAATAAAAACATGATCAAGGCGCTAATGTTTTGACATGATAATTTCAATTTATGATGGGAGTGCCAGAAGAGAACCTTTCCTGTAAGTAGGCTTCTACCTGTATATATCTTTATCTCCTTATGGACACTGCGAGACCTGCAGAATTCCTTCCATATTTCTGTTTTTACTGAGGATTATGCCACTTCCTTGGAATTAGCTGTCTTCATTGTCTCTGGACATTGAACACAAGTTCCGACATCCAGCTGCCTGCTCTCCATTGCACCTCTACCTCTTTGACCTCTGGTCCTAATTGCCCAAAGCCAGTGTCACATTTATGGCCCGAAATGTGAAGTTAATGAAACATTAAACACAAGTTTTATCAGGTAAACTTCTCTCAGTGGCTTTATTCTCCCATTTCCTTTGTTCTCCTGCTTGTGTTCTTATCTCTCTCATACCACGTGACTTCCGGTACATCTCATACATATTCATTATCATGACATCCCTCCTTTAATCAGAAATAAACTTTACCTTCACTTACCAATATCCCTCGGAAACATACAAACATCGTAACTAATGGTAATACTATAACTCAACTACATAAAATTTACTTCCTACAGCACTCATACATGCACTTTATGATATAAGATTAAAATACTGTCCCAAAGTTCTTATTAAAACTATGGAACAAAGTTTTCATATCGTTTGGGCACTTTCCGGTTTCGTTTCGGCCTGCCTGCGATATTGTCGTCACTTCTTGGTTGTTCACTCTCGGCGTCGGCAATACTGCTCGCATCGGCCTCTGGTGTTTCTGGCGCTCTAGTCACTTCATCAGGAGTGCTGGTAACTGCCTCTGGAACATCATCAGGTCTCTCAGTTTCAGCATCTCGTATTGGCCTTTCAACCTCTTCGCTTGATGTATCTCTGGACTGGTACCTTTTTACACCTGATACATTTCTCTTATACAGAACTCCAGTCGGAGACTTGACTGTCACCATACTGCCACTTCTGGATACGACAGTATAGGGTTGATGGTAATAAGGTGTGTCTAGCTTACCACCAGTTTCATGCCTCACTAGAACATTATCTCCTGGCATGATGTCTGAGTACTTGGCTCCACGTTTCGAATCTGTGTACAGCTTTGCTGCACCTTTCTTTTCAGCATCGTGGTCTCTCATCTCCTGGTCATCTTGGATTTCCTTTATTTCTGGCATTTTTGTGCAGATTTTTCTCCCAAAAAATGCTTCTGCAGGACTTTTTCCAGTGGTTGCATGAGGCATTGCTCGATAGACAGCCACATAAGATAGCAATGCTTCTCGCCAATTTTGTCCTTCAGCGTGTGCAATCCTCAATCGTTTTTCAATGGACTGATTTTATCTCTCTACTTCTCCGTTGGTTTGCGGCCATTTCGGAGTTACTTTATGATGGTGGATACCTGTGGTCCTCATGTATTCCGCAAATGTCTCTGAAATGAATTGTGGACCATTGTCAGAGTATAATGTAACAGGTAATCCATATCTTGCGAATATCTCTGCTAACGCTTGTATTGTTTTTTCAGTGGTTGTGGACTTCAACACCACGTACTCATAGTATCTGCTGTAGTAATCTATCACTACCATAATTGATTCACCCGTCGGTAAAGGTCCAAGAAAATCAACAGCTATGTCGATCCATGGTCCTGTCGGAAGTTGCGTACTCCGGATCGGTTCTGGCGGATTACTCCTACTTGTGATTTGACATCCGTGACAAGTTTTAACAAATTTCTCTGCATCTTTATCACAACCTGGCCACCATACCTTGGTTCTGAGGTTTTGCTTGGTACCAACAATACCTAGGTGTCCTTCATGCGCTAAGGATACGATTTTCGGTCTCAATCTTTGCGGTATCACCAATCTGCAACCTCTTAATACACACTGTCCGATGCAACAAAGTTCGTCTCTAATGGGAATGGAAGCCTTGTGAGTACACTTGTCCCATTGTCCACTCTGTATGCATTCTCTTACTTCCATGAGTTCTGGATCACGTTCGGATTCTCTCTCGACTTCCTTCGTAGTCACAGCTACCTTGCTGGTAGTTAGTTCTTGAAGTATTTTCTCCACCGTTGGTATAGGGTGTCATTCTCTAATTATAGTTTCATTGGCCATTCTCATGTCAACACATAGTCTTATGTCACCCTTTGGTTTGGGCACAATCACTACTGGGCTGACCCATTGTGTCGAATGTTCCACCGGTTCAATAATGTCTTGTTCGATCAATTCTTTAATTTTGGCTTCGACTTTCCCACGAAGTCCAAACGGAGTTCGGCGCATTGGTTGTGCCTTGGGTTTGACCGTTTCATCTACCGCTAGCTTCAATTGTCGACCTTTCAGCTTTCCTACTCCTTGGAAGACTGTGGGAAATTCTTGCTTCATATCCTCGTATGACTGAATTGAATTGACACAAGCTCCAATATGAAGTATTGCCAGGTCTTGCGCTGTGCTTCTACTCAGCAATGGTTCTCCCCTCTCTTCTATGACCATAAACTCTGCTTCGGTGTACTTATCTCCAGCTTCAACAGTTGTAGTAAAACATCCAATGGTCTGCAATGGCTTGGTTGCTGTGTATGGATACAGTTTCTTGGAACACTTCTTTGAGGTACAGATGATCTTTTTCCTTTTCAACTTCTCCCATAAATGTCGATCAATCACATTACTGTCACTGCCTGAGTCTACAATGACCTGCACTGTCACTCCACCAATGATCACTGGGACCTTCTCATGATGTACTTCATTCAACGTAAATTGGTAACAACTCTGTTCCTCCTGGGTATCATCATCGTCACCGTCTATCTGGCGAATGGTATCTTTCTTTCCAGGATACTTTCCTTTCCCCCAGGCTTTGCCTTTGGAAGTTGTACTCTTCCTCTTCTGGTCTGCATTGGACTTGCTTTTGCACTTCTTTGCAAAGTGGTCCTTACCTCCACACTTTCTGCAAACTTTGCCTTTGGCCGGGCAATATGAGTCTTTTCCAAAGTGACCTCGGTTTCCACATCGATAACACTCCACGTCATGTGTCGGCGTATATCTTGGCTGATTATGGCGATGTGAGAGCATCTTAATTTGTTGGCTTGAGTTGTCTTTAAGGGTCATGGTATGAAATTGCCCTTCAACAGCCTCTAATGCAGCAGCAATGGTTATAGCATCGGTGAGTTCCAACTCACTCCCTCTTTCCAGTAGACGTCTTCTGAGTTTATCTGATCTGCAGTGCTGTACGACTTGATCCAATAATTGGTTGTCCAAATCAGCTGGCATGTAATTGCATCCAACAGCTAGCTGGCGTAGTCTCGTCACGTACTGAGCAATTGTCTGGCCATCTTCTTGTCTCGTTCTCCGAAACAAATGGCGTTGAAATGTAGCATTCGGTGTCACTACATAGTGTGCATTTAATGCATCTACCACTTTCCGGTACTCATCCTTTCTTCCAGTATTCAAAAGTGTCTTAAATGTTTCCCGAACTGAGGGTCCTGCAGTGAAAAGAAATAACGCCCTCCTCTGCACTTTTTGTTCAACTGCACCGGTATCTAAAAATAGGCCACGACTGTCGGCATAGGATTCAAATTCTTCCAGCCATGCCTTCCACTTCACACTAACAGTGCTTGCATCACCCGTTGGGTCAAAATGAGCAATTCCACTATGTGTTAGAAAGTCACTGTTTGCACCAGCCATGAGGAAATATTTCAGCCCCAAAAATACTGAGTCACAGAGAAAATTCTTATCACCTTGAAGTTGTCTGTAATCCTCTGTAATCTTGTTTAGTCTTTAATTTTCTTCAAGCTTCTTTCATCCTCGTCGCCAATGTCACATTTGTGGCCCGAAATGTGAAGTTAATGAAACATTAAACACAAGTTTTATCAGGTAAACTTCTCTCAGTGGCTTTATTCTCCCATTTCCTTTGTTCTCCTGCTTGTGTTCTTATCTCTCTCATACCACGTGACTTCCGGTACATCTCATACATATTCATTATCATGACATCCAGCAGAAGCAGATGGTGCATAGAGCCTGGCTAATTGTAACTAAAACTGGACTGTTATTCTTGGAGAATAATAATATGCTGTTTGAATGTTTACTTTTTACTCTGTCCAAATATAAAAATAAATTTATCAGCTCTCAGATGAGATCCCATATTTTGGGGATTTATGCAGGAAAGATTATGAATTCTGTATGTTTTTTTGCTTCATCAAGAAAAGAAGTGAAATATAGGTCATAACGCCTTTCTCTGTGCTTAAAAAGCACCAACCTTTGTACCATCTGTTGCTAATCTCCCATCCATGTTCTATTCCTGTCCACTGGTATTAGTGACTTATGGTACAACAGACTAATTAATGTATATCATAAAACAAAGCCATTGACAACTTACTGAAGGCAATGCAAAGTGAAGTCACTTGTGAACTCATGATAGCATGCGAGTGATACTCCTGATGACTAGAGGGAGTCATAGATGCATTTGTGGCAGTTCAGAGATTCAAGATGGATGGCTCCACCCAGTCATGAGTTATTTTAGCTGATAAATATAGTTGTTTCAAAAGAACCCATATTTCTTTATTACAATAAAAGAAACATCACATGATACCAGGAGTAAAAGAAACACCAGGAGTGTGCAGAATGTGAATCAGTTGATAGCAACAGGGAAATGGAAAGTATGCACTCTGTTGATGCTGTAAATTGGACTAGAAATATTGCCCACGAGTGGAGGTTGCCCTAACAGATTCATGCTGTACTTGCAAGTCATTGGACTCGTAGAAAACCTAATGCTTGGAAGATTGCAATGCTACTTACTGTGGCAGGACCTCAAACTGTTTTCAATACAAATGTTTTCAATATATTTGTTTATGCCAAGCCAGAAGACCAGGGCAAGTTTGATAAGGTTATCAACATTTTTGATGAACACTATTCACCAAAGAAAAATGAAACATTCAAGAGGTACATGTTTCACTCATACATGCAGCTGCAGGGAGAGAGCTTTGATACTTTTTAAAAAAAAACAGACTTGAAATTAAAAGCAAGAACATGCAATTTTGGATCACTGCAAGATTCAATGATCCAGGATCAAATTGCATTTGGTATTATTGATAATAAAGTGAAAGAGAGGTTCTGATAAGAGTTAGAGCTTTCTTTAGCTGGAGCTGTGAAGATATTTCATGCCAGTTAATTAGCTCCGTGACACACAATAAAGTTTGGTGATCGTGCAAAAGCCAGTGAAAATGAAGTCAGTGTTGGACCGCTCACATAAACAAAAAATGAGATATAGGAAACAACAAAGAGATAGACAATCAAATGCAAATTATGTGGCACTGAGCATGCACCAAAACAATGCCCACTCGAAAGGAAAAGTCTGTAATAAATGCAAAGGACAGAATTACTACTCAAAGCAATATTTTTCCAAAGGGATATACAGAAGTAAAAGTATGCACACTATAAAGCAGACTATACAAAAATAGTTCTCAGTGACATATCTTTCAAGGGCATGGTAGAGTAGAAAGATTCTAAGCCAACAGACATTTAACAGTCAAGTGTGAACAGAATCAAACAGCATTGTATCAGTACATACAATGTACTATGTCCTTTCTAGCTGGACATTGGGGCAAAGGTCAATTTGATCTGTGATACAAGGGCAATGAAGATAAAGCGATACATCCATGCAAATCCTGTACAACTCAAACATTACAATGGACAGAGCATTGACAAAAAAGGTACATGTAAACTCAAGGTGAAAGTTAAAGATAAAGACCACCACCTCAGGTTCACAGTAGTCCCAGATGGACAAGAATCATTGCTTGGAGACAAAGCATGTGAAAACTTAAATCAAGAGGGTGTATACACCATAAAATCCCATTATGTTAGCTAACGCGTTATCTAGGGCAATGACACAGAGTGAAGCAATCAATAGGAGTTCCACAGAGACAGATGAGAATCTCTTCCTGTACCTGACATGAAATCCAAGCAGATCGCAGCAGAAACAGAAAAAGACAGTTCTACAGAAGGTCATCAAGGATCTGAATGAAGGGTGGCCTGGAGGTGAATGTCAGCCATATTACAACATCAGAGCTAAGCTGAGTGTTATCAATGGGCTTCTACTCAGACAGAGAAGAATTGTCATTCCACAATCACTGTGACAAGAGATGCTGAAAAGGGTGCATGAGGGGAACCTTGGAATTGAAAAGGAGGACCAAAACTGCTGCTTATTGGCCAGGGATATATGCTTACATTGAGAGAATAGTTTCCAGCTGTGAGACCAGTTTGAAACATCGCACAAAGCAGACAAAGGAACCCATGATCATAACTGATTTACCAGCAGAACCATGGCAGAAAGTTGGGACTGATCTGTTCCACATGGATGGAAAGAATTGCTTGTTGGTTATTGATTATGGAGATTGAACTGCTTCCTAATATGTCTGCTGCTTGTGTGATCAAATGTGTGAAGTTGATTTTCGCAAGACATGGAATTCCTCAAATTATCTACAGTGACAATGGACCATGCAGCAGCTGTAGAGAATTCCAGAACTTTGCAGAAGAGTTTGATTTTCGACATGTGACTTCAAATACTCTGCATCCACAGTCATACGGCAAAGCAGAAAAATGAGTTCACATAGTTAAACGGCTGCTCAATAAAGCACTAGGCAGTGGCTCAGATCCGTATTGAGCTCTATTGAGTTACAGAGCTTTGCCACTTGAACAAGGCATGTCCCTACTGAGCTTCTGATGGGACATATTCCTTACACCACTCTTCCCTGCCGTGCAGACCCAGACAAGAACAGAGGTGTCAAAGATGTCAAATTGAAACAAAAGGATCTGCATTGGAGACAAAAAGCAAACTATGACAAGTCAGCAAAAAGCTTAGAGCCACTGGCACAACATGACACAGGGAGACTCAGAGATTCTAACACTTGGGAGAAAAAGGCTTCTGTTCTGGTGGAAGTAAATCCAGGATCCTACACGGTCAGAAAGAGCCTGCTGAAAATGCAAGAAATAGTGCAGGAACAAACAAATGCAGAAGATCCAGCCTGCGCAGCAACAGTGGAAACACCACCAGTGGTAGCCAGTAGTGGACCAACAAAGCCGACACAAGCACATGTGTGAAGGACCACACGCATTGTCAAAACACCTGACCGACTGAATCTCTGAAAGAAAAAAAGAACTGCACAATTAAAAGTTTGTGCTGCTGATGTTTTCTTAACGGTTCATGTTGAACTTTAAATTGAAATGAATACTTTATTAGTGTGTCATGTTGTTAGAATAAACATCTCAGGGAAAGGATATGTTGTGATAGAGTGCTAATATCCCTCCTGACCACTAGAGAGAGTCAGAGACTAATTTGTGGCAGCTCAGGGATTCAAGATGGATGCCTCCACAAGGTCATGAGTTATTTTAGCTAATTAAGTATAGTTGTTTAAAAGAACCCAAGTTTATTTATTCCAATAAAAGAAACCTCACAGTGAACAGCCTTGGTCACTCTGCATCTTCCATTTACATATCATCCCAGTGAATGTCTATTCTTCGAGATATGAACATCCAATGTACAATGCCCAAACTTTCTTTTTTTATTTTTTTTAATTTTTCACACTATGAACCATATTGACCAAAATACACACAAACATTTCCCTCTTGAATATACACAGTATCATTTTCTCCCCTTTTTCCCCCCTCCCTTCCCTCCCTCCTTCCCATCCCCTCCTCACCCACTAAACATTCAACATATACAATACATTAAACAATGTCATCACACAATGAAAATAAACAAGAAAATTGTGTCAATTACTTTTACACACTGGGCCAGTTCATTTCGTCTCCTTCTCATTCTGTCATTTTAGGGGGTGGACGTCCATGGTAGGACTTCTCTGTCGTGTTCCATGTACAGTTCTCAAATTTGTTCGAATACTGTGATGTTATTTCTTAAATTATATGTTATTTTTTTTCCAATGGAATACATTTATTCATTTATATGTACCATTGCTGTATTCTCAGGATAACTTCTGATTTCCAAGTTGACATTATACATTTTTTTTGCTACAGCTAAGGCCATCATAATAAATATTTTTTGTGCTTCATCCAAATCGAGGCCAAGTTCTTTACTTCTTATATTACTTAGAAGAAAGATCTCTGGATTTTTTGGTATGTTATTTTTTATGATTTTATTTAATACCTGATTTAGATCTGCCCAAAACTTTTCCACTTTCTCACATGCCCAATGTCCAAACTTTCTGATGTTAAACTTTCAATGTCTAAATTATGGCTGCCCACAGTTAACATCTTTCAATCACAGTTGTCCATTCTTTTATAGTCAAATTCTTACACAAATGGGAAGAGAAATTGAAAACAGTTTGAACACTAAATATAGTAATTTCCTGTAATATATGTAAATGAAATCATAATTTCCATCTTTAAGGTGGCATGGTATTCAATGGATTTTATACTAACCTCGCTATTTTAAGCAGCTCTGAAGAGGGATCACAGCAGGTGTCCTTGTGACTTTTCTCCTCCCTTTCTCAAAATAATGACACATTTCAGACTCATTCTTGATCATTTTTGCTGCCAGGATGAGGCCAAACACAAAGAACAACACTTCATATTCTGCCTGGACAAACCAATCGCATGAGCATTTAATTTTCCACTTTCAATTCATTTTCATCCAGTTTGTCCCTTTCTCTCCTTGAGATCTACCCTGTTCTTCTCACACACACCCTTTTCCACCCATCTCTGAGCATGCTGTTACCCAGTTTCTTTTTACTCCCCCACCTGCACCATTTGCCCATCACCATTCATTTCTCCCTCTGAGTCCTCTATCCTCTCCCCGCCATTGCTCGCATCTTTCCATAATCTCTTCTAGTTCTACGCATCACCTCCTTTTCTTATCAGATTCAACTATCATCAGCCCTTTGTTGTTTCCACTTATGTCCTCCACCCTCTATTGCTATCTGCACCCTTCCCTCCAAAATCTGCCAGTCAACCTGTCATCTCCTTGATCCACTTACTATCAGCTAGCTCTTGCCTTACCCCTCTTAATATTGTCCCCTCAATTCCTTCAGCCCAAATGCATGGTCTCAACCCAAAAGTCAAGCCAAAACCACAACATGATTAACCTTGCAGTTAGTGCAACACTATTAGTGCCAGTGACCTAGGTTTGAATCCAGGACTGTCTGAGAGGAGTTTGTACATATTTCCCGTGTCTGTGTGGGTTTCCTCCTGATGCTCTGGTTTCCTCCCACTCTTCAAAATGTACAGGGGTCGTAGATTAATTGGGCTATTTGGATGTCAAGGGCTAATGGGCCATAAGATCCTGTTACTGTACGTTTAAATTTAAAATTTAGAAATAAATTTTAAAATATCAACTATTCATTTACCTCCATGGATGCTGACAGGCCTGTTGAGTTTCTCCAACATATTTAAAATTCCAATATCTGCAGAAAACAAAAACTGCAGATGCTGTAATTTTTTTAAATTTAAATTTAGACATAGAGCACGGTAACAGGCCATTTTGACCCACGAATCCTTGCTGCCCAATTTACACCTAATTAACCTACTCCCCTGGTACATTTTGAATGATGGGAGGAAACTGAAGCCCCCAGGGAAAACCCACGTAGACACAGGGAGAACTACAAACTTCTTACAGACAACATGGGATTCAAACCCTAGTCCCTATCGCTGGCGCTGTAAAGGTGTTGCACTAACTGCTACACCAAAGGTGAGGCCTGAACCTTGAGCAAAGAGAAGCTGGAGGAACTCAGCAGGTCAGGCAGAAACCTTTGGTAGACAGCATTTCAGGTTGGGACTCTTTATCAGGGCATAAGTAGGAAGGGATGATATCAAATGTATCAAGGGGAATAAAGAGAAGGGGAAGAAATTAAGAATTTATATAGAGTATTGAACAAGGTGGGAGAGTGGAGCAGGTAGAAGGATAGACCACAGGGAGCAGGAAAGTTAGAGAGAAAAGATTGGAGGAGGTAAAGAAGAGATGGAAGCCATGGAACCAGATCGAGATGGGGTTACTTAAAATGAGAGAAATCAACACTCTTGCCATTGGGGGTTAAGACTGCCCAGGAGGAATATAATAAGTTGTTTATCATGTTTAATTTGATAAATATTCCATAATATTTAGAGGAGTAGAAACAGTAGTGTATCCGCAGATTGATTAATGTAACATGTTGAAATGTTGAAGAGTAATTAAAAAATTGTAGGAGTCAACAGAAGCTCATCAACACTGAGCTATTCAAGGGAAACCAAAAACAACCTGCTGAAGGAACTCAGTAGGCCAAGCACCATCTGTAGGAGAAGGAGAATGGTTGACATTAGGAGTCAAAAACCTTTACTGAAATTTCATCCATTCATTTTTTCAAACTCAATGTTTGACCTGTTGAGTTCCTCCAGGGGATCATGTTTAGCTCCAACATCTGCAATATGGGTGATATGGTTAGTGGAGCAGTTAGTGTAGCAATATTAGAGCACCAGCAACCCAGGTTTGAATCTGGTGCTGTCTGCAAGGAGTTTGCAACTTCTCCCCATATCTGTGCAGGTTTGTCCAGACACTCCAGTCTCCTCTCATCCTTCAAAATATACGGGGGTTGTAGGTTAATTTGGGAATTTAGTCAGCACGAGCTTGTGAGCTGCAAGGTCCTGTCACCATGTTCTAAGTCTAAATTATTATTTTTTTTAAGATTAATTCTGTGTGTCTGATTCAAGAGAAATCTCTTTTCCTCACAGAATTTGGAGAGTGTGAAATTCACTTCACGTGGAATAGTTGCTGTGGAAAGTTAAAACAAAAGTTGGAGAAAGGAAGAGAGGAATGGAAGGAAATGAACTGGGGTGAGGTGAGGCCAGTGCAGAGCAGAAGCAGCAAAATGAAGCAGCTGGGCTGAATGGCCTGCTTTTATGCTGTGACTGCTATTCATTTCATGAGCCAACACGGGTTCAACTGCTGTGTAATGATAACAAGAAACACATGGGTTCAAAAACAACAATTCCATCAAGAACAAGGGAAGGCTGCTTCCAGGGAGATGAGGCAAGAGAAGGAGAAAGATAAGGTTCAGATGATTGGTGCCATCCAATTTAAAGTTTCTAGCACACAGTTCAAAATTATGGAAATATTCTAATTACCAGTACTATTGCTCCATATTTATTATTTTGCATCTGACGTGTCCATAAACTTAAAGATAAAATATTTTGCAAACATGGCCTTAGAGTACGAACAAGATACATTTTACAGGAGGAATGATGAGCCATACTAACAATGGGAAAACACATCCAATATGCTAAGTGTTCGTCGTGTGACTAAAAGTGCCTAATGAGATTGAAGTCCTAAATTGCACATTTATAGCATTCTGGTGACGACATTTTTGAAAGATGAGTGATGTTAAATTAATCCAGTGCAGTACCAATGATACCCAAAAGCTATATGAAATGGCATTAATTAACATTTAGAGAGGTGCCAGCCTGAAATATTCCAATACCACAGCAGAGATAGATGATTAGCAGTCCATAAATAATTCAAGCCCACAATCAGCTTATTGAGTTATTTATTGTTCAACCTCTCGGAATGAAAGGATTCTTTCTTGTTGAATGATTTTCGAATTGTATTATAGAGATAACTTGCGCATTTCCCCAATCTGAATGCTTTACATATGTCTGGGTATTATTTCTCTTTCACATTCACAGAGCATTCATACTTTTCTACAAAAGGCTGGCGTTATTTAGTGAAATTTGTGATTAAGAATACAGGCGTTAGAAGATGGGCCCGTTCTTTATATTCAAATCAAAGAGGCAAAGGGGAATGCAAATTTAAAAATCCATTTCACTTTATCAGTGGATTTTGTGAAAATTAATCCAGGAGGTGTTACCTTCTAATCTAGAATGAATGAAGCTTGAAGTCCCGTTGCAGAGGAGATTCGCCACGCTGTTTCCTGCATTGGAGGATGTTTCCCTGGAACAAGTGATGCTGAGAGATAAAGAAGAAAAAGGTTTGTGAGATAGATGGTGGAAGCCATTAAAATCTTTTTTTTCCCATTGTAGGGGTATCAAAAACAAAAGAACATAGTGTAAAAGGGCTGGATGACTTGGATTTCTCCATGTCTTCTTTGGCTTGGCTTCGCGGACGAAGATTTATGGAGGGGGTAAAAAGTCCACGTCAGCTGCAGGCTCGTTTGTGGCTGACCAGTCCGATGCGGGACAGGCAGACACGATTGCAGCGGTTGCAAGGGAAAATTGGTTGGTTGGGGTTGGGTGTTGGGTTTTTCCTCCTTTGCCTTTTGTCAGTGAGGTGGGCTCTGCGGTCTTCTTCAAAGGAGGCTGCTGCCCGCCAAACTGTGAGGCGCCAAGATGCACGGTTTGAGGCGTTATCAGCCCACTGGCGGTGGTCAATGTGGCAGGCACCAAGAGATTTCTTTAGGCAGTCCTTGTACCTTTTCTTTGGTGCACCTCTGTCATGGTGGCCAGTGGAGAGCTCGCCATATAATACGATCTTGGGAAGGCGATGGTCCTCCATTCTGGAGACGTGACCCATCCAGCGCAGCTGGATCTTCAGCAGCGTGGACTCGATGCTGTCGACCTCTGCCATCTCGAGTACCTCGACGTTAGGGGTGTGAGCGCTCCAATGGATGTTGAGGATGGAGCGGAGACAACGCTGGTGGAAGCGTTCTAGGAGCCGTAGGTGGTGCCGGTAGAGGACCCATGATTCGGAGCCGAACAGGAGTGTGGGTATGACAACGGCTCTGTATACGCTTATCTTTGTGAGGTTTTTCAGTTGGTTGTTTTTCCAGACTCTTTTGTGTAGTCTTCCAAAGGCGCTATTTGCCTTGGCGAGTCTGTTGTCTATCTCATTGTCGATCCTTGCATCTGATGAAATGGTGCAGCCGAGATAGGTAAACTGGTTGACCGTTTTGAGTTTTGTGTGCCCGATGGAGATGTGGGGGGGCTGGTAGTCATGGTGGGGAGCTGGCTGATGGAGGACCTCAGTTTTCTTCAGGCTGACTTCCAGGCCAAACATTTTGGCAGTTTCCGCAAAGCAGGACGTCAAGCGCTGAAGAGCTGGCTCTGAATGGGCAACTAAAGCGGCATCATCTGCAAAGAGTAGTTCACGGACAAGTTTCTCTTGTGTCTTGGTGTGAGCTTGCAGGCGCCTCAGATTGAAGAGACTGCCATCCGTGCGGTACCGGATGTAAACAGCGTCTTCATTGTTGACATTGGCGACTTCAGGGGTTTCTACGAGGCTCTAAAGGCTGTGTACGGCCCCTCACCCCAAGTCCAAAGCCCGCTGCGCAGCTCAGACGGCAAAGTCCTCCTCAGCGACAAGATCTCCATCCTCAACCGATGGTCAGAACACTTCCAATCTCTTTTCAGTACCAACCGCTCAGTCCAAGATTCCGCCCTGCTCCAGCTCCCTCAACAGCCCCTAAGGCTAGAGCTGGATGAGGTTCCCACCCTGGATGAGACATATAAGGCAATCGAACAACTGAAAAGTGGCAAAGCAGCAGGTATGGATGGAATCCCCCCAGAAGTCTGGAAGGCTGGCGGCAAAACTCTGCATGCCAAACTGCATGAGTTTTTCAAGCTTTGTTGGGACCAAGGTAAACTGCCTCAGGATCTTCGTGATGCCACCATCATCACCCTGTACAAAAACAAGGCGAGAAATCAGACTGCTCAAACTACAGGGGAATCACGTTGCTCTCCATTGCAGGCAAAATCTTCGCTAGGATTCTACTAAATAGAATAATACCTAGTGTCGCTGAGAATATTCTCCCAGAATCACAGTGCGGCTTTCGCGCAAACAGAGGAACCACTGACATGGTCTTTGCCCTCAGACAGCTCCAAGAAAAGTGCAGAGAACAAAACAAAGGACTCTACATCACCTTTGTTGACCTCACCAAAGCCTTCGACACCGTGAGCAGGAAAGGGCTTTGGCAAATACTAGAGCGCATCGGATGTCCCCCAAAGTTCCTCAACATGATTATCCAACTGCACGAAAACCAACAAGGTCGGGTCAGATATAGCAATGAGCTCTCTGAACCCTTCTCCATTAACAATGGCGTGAAGCAAGGCTGTGTTCTCGCACCAACCCTCTTTTCAATCTTCTTCAGCATGATGCTGAACCAAGCCATGAAAGACCCCAACAATTTCTCCATGTATATTAAGAGCAAAAGGATAGTAAGGGACAAAATAGGTACCCCTGAAGATCAGAATGGTGGACTTTGTATGGAGCCAAAAGAAATGGGGGCGATCTTATTTTTTTTTCCCAATCAGTATTCACTCAGGAAACTGGGACAGAGTTGTGGGGAGCAGGGAAAACAAGCAGAGAGAGCCTAGAACCTATACAGATTAATAGGAGGATATCCTTGCTGTCTTAAAGCAAATAAGGGTGAATAAATCCCCAGAGCCTGATGAGGAGGAGACTTTGGAGGAGACTCTTGAGGGAGTCTAGTGTAGAAGCAGGGGCTTTAGCGTAAACATTTAAAATGTCCTTAACCAAGAGTGCGGTGCAGAGGATTGGAGGGTAGCTCACATTATTCCATTCTTTAAAAATTGCTCCAAAAGTAACTCTGGAAACTATAGGCCAGTGAGCCTGACGTCAGTAGTAGATAAATTATTGGAAGGGGTTCTACGAGATCAGATATACAATTATTTGGATAGTCAGGGACTAATTAAGGATGGTCAACATGGCTTTGTGTGTGGTGGGTCACATTTAACCTATCTTATAGAGTTTGTCGAGGAGGTTACCAGGAAAGTTGACAAAGGAAAGGCTATGGATGGTGTCTACATGGAATTTAGTCAGGCCTTTGACAATGACCCACATGGAAGGTTAGTCAGATGCTTGATATTCATGGTGAAGTAGTAAACTGGATTTGACAATGGCTGAGGACAGGAGAAGCCAGAGATGTGATGAAAGATTGCTTCCCAGACTGGAGGCCTGTGACTAGTGGTGTGCAAGGATCGGAGCTGGGACAATTGCTGTTTGCCATCTATATCAATGATCTGGATGATAATGTAATAAATGGGATCACCAAGTTTGCAGATGACACTAAGATTGCAGGCGATTATGGAGAGCGAAGAAGGTTTTCAAATCTTGGAAAGGGATCTAGACCAGCTGGAAAATGGCAGATAAAATTTAATCCAGACAAATGTGAGGTGTTGCATTTTGGTAGGAGAAACCAAGAAAGGACATACAATGGTGAGTACTGAGGAATGCAGTAGAACAGAGGCATCTGTGAATACGGATATATAATTCTCTGAACATGGCATCACAGGTGGATAGGGTTGTAAAGAGAGCTTTTGGCATATTGAACTTCATGAATAAAAGTATTAAATATAGGAGATGGGATGTTATGATAAAGTTGTGTAAGACTTCAGTTAGGTCATATTTGGAGTATTGAGTGCAGTTTTGGACACCTAACTACAGGAAAGATATCAATAAGATGGAAAGAGTACAGAGAAGATTTACTAGGATGTTGCCTGGACTTCAGGAACTGAGTTACATGGCAAGGTTAAACAGGTTAGGACTTTATTCCCTGGAGCATAGAAGAATGATGGAAGTATTGATAGAGGTATTAAAAATTATCTGGGGGATAATATAGATAAATATAGGTAAATATAGGTAAGCTTTTTCCATTGAGGGAAAGTAAGATACAAACCAGAGGACATGGGTTAAGGGTGAAAGGGGGAAAGTTTAGGGAGAACATGAGGGGGAATTTCTTCACACAGAGTGGGGGGAGTGTGAAATGAGCTACCAGGTGAAGTGGTAAATGCGGGCTCACTTTTAACATTTAAGAAGAATTTGGACAGGTACAAGGATTGGAGAGTCATGGAGAGCTATGAACTAGGCGCAGGTCATTGGGACTAGGCAGAAAAATGGTTCGGCACAGACTAGAAGGACTGAAGGAGCTAGTTTCTGTGCTGTAAAGTTCTAAGGTTCTATTAAAGTGTTTAAAAGGGGATCTGAGGAGTAGGATTTTTTTTAATTGAGTGGTTGATGGCATATGATGAAATCTAATACAATCACTACACTTAAGAGGCATTTAAACAGACACAAAAAATGCAAGGAATAAAAAGTATTTGGCTGAAAAGAGGCAAATGTAGTTTGAAGGTCCCGTTGATGTGATGGACATTTTGGTGACTTCATCTCAGAACTCCTCCAGTGTTCTCCTCTCTTTTGTTTTCATCACTTCTCCATTGACAGCCAGTTGATGTATTTAACCCTCATTTGAATAATTCAGTGTCTTTGTGAAGCTGAATTTGTATTCAATTTACTGACATTGTATAAAAAGATTATTGTGAACAGTTACACATTCATGATCTTAAGAATCTGCACTTTGAGGACTTCATTACCAACCAGTAAGTATTGTGCATTTTGGTGTTTGAGTGCAGTGACTGATTTTAAGAAAAATTAGCTCACTCTCACAGCTCTCTCTGCAATTTATTTGTTTAAATTGAATTACAGTAGTTTAACTTCCCTTGGTGCTGTGAGGTTCTTTGGGATTTTTTGATATCAGAGGACTTCGTGTATTAAGTGTGGCTTCAGGTCAATATCACATCCAGCAATCAGATGCCAATTTACAATTTGCCATTGCCTTTTAGTTGTGTCAAAATGGGTTCAATAGGTTCAAAGATAATCAAGGCTGGACAGATGTTCTCAACAAACAGTGGTCTTTATTTACCTGCTGGGAACTCACAAAAGGACACCCACTCACAGATTAATCCAGAATAATACATGAATAACTAATGCACATAAATTTCTGCTAATTATTTTCAAATCCTGGGTGAGAATACAAGGGTTAAACTTACATTACCCATCCACCCACAGGCACAGTTCACAAGAAAAGTGCAAATTAATTACAAATCTACAAGTATATCAAAAGAACCTGGTTTCCAGCTTCAATCACAGCTCGGTGTCTGGGACGAGCCCATTGCAGTCAGCCCTCTGTTGCCTGCCTGTAGCTCGCATCCTGGACTTCAGTGATCGTCTTGAGGTAACAGCAAAAGAGAGAAAGCAAGACTCCATGTGCTAGGATTTTCAACGCAGGGCCGATCCATGTGACGTGCGAGGACCATTCACACCTCAGCATCTGGGAGTCCATTTACACATCTACAAGGGCCAATCACACATCAGACTAACAGGTGGGCAGATGAGGAGACATCCAACTAGATTCCAGATGGATAGTCACATGACCTTCCACACTTCATTCCATCCCTTGGAAGTAACCACACCATGCCAATCTATTTACAGGCAAGTTCCCATGGATTTATTATATTACATGCAGCCCAAACCCACAGATAGCCGGCCGGCAGCCGCCCCGTGGGGGCCCGCAGCCGCCCCGTGGGGGCCCGCAGCCGCCCCGTGGGGGCCCGCAGCCGCCCCGTGGGGGCCCGCAGTCGCCCCGTGGGGGCCCGCAGCCGCCCCGTGGGGGCCCGCAGCCGCCCCGTGGGGGCCCGCAGATTCCCCGTGGGGGCCCGCAGATTCCCCGTGGGGCATTGTGTTCAAGGGGGTGGACCATAGCTCTTGAATTTGTTTACTGACTCTCAAGGGTGGCATGAGTTGCATTGCCCGAATGGCCTGGAATGCAAGTGTAGCACTGCTTACTGACAACAGCACTGGTAACACTTCCATATGCAAGCAGGTAGTCCAGTGTCATCTTGACTCCTCATTGTGCCTAAGTACTACAGCCATCTCATTGGCCAGCATTTCCACTATGTTGACCATTTGTCTGGGTGCTCCTTTAGATTTACAAGGCATATGGAGGCACACATCCCAGAGAGCAGGCACTGTACCATACCATGGGAGATTAGGTGTCAGCCCTGAAGCCACGCATCCAGTCCAGCACAGTTAAGATGGGTGTCCCAGGGAGCTCCTGTCTTCACTGGGCTGTTTGCTGCAGTCCTTCTCATCGCAGGATACCTTTCCTTCCCATTGATTGTTCGGACCAGTGCGAGTTGTACCATCTACACAAACATTCCCAAGATCTGCTCACCATTTGGGGACTTGTTCTGAGAGTTGGGACTTTGTTTTGGCCACATTGTGCATAGGGCCAGACAATCTCTTGAACCACCCACACCACTGAGGATTGCGGGATGTGTGTCTGTTACTGATGTGGGCAAAGCTGGTTGTTGATCATTACCTTCCCAACATGGGTGTATCAAAACCCATGGATTGAGACAGTTTCCCCCAGACTCTCTATTTTGAATGTCAGCAGGGATCAGTGTTAGCGGCAGTCCTTCAGTAGCATTCAAGTTGGTGCCTCTCAGCATATTCATCAGCCACGCATCCAACCACCTGCTCAGTGCTGCCATCACTCTTTCCAGCACCTGTGAATGGATGAAATTCACTCTCTCCAAGTGAGAGTGAGTAGACAAGGTTTCCCTTGATAATGTCTCTATTGCACATCTCCCACTCTGTGCATTGCTAACTAACCTCCTCCCTTTTTAGTGCCCCTTTCCTGGCCTGACCACCTCACAGTAAGGGCGGGCCATGGGACACACACCACCGGGATTCCACACACCACCGGGATTCCACACACCACCGGGATTCCACACACCACCGGGATTCCACACACCACCGGGATTCCACACACCACCGGGATTCCACACACCACCGGGATTCCACACACCACCGGGATTCCACACACCACCGGGATTCCACACACCACCGGGATTCCACACACCACCGGAATTCCACACACCACCGGGATTCCACACACCACCGGGATTCCACACACCACCGGGATTCCACACACCACCGGGATTCCACACACCACCGGGATTCCACACACCACCGGGATTCCACACACCACCGGGATTCCACACACCACCGGGATTCCACACACCACCGGGATTCCACACACCACCGGGATTCCACACACCACCATGGCTTTCCTCATCCATGTGCTTCAAACCCCCCTCCCTTCTCAATGTCCATTCCCGGCCAAGGGACTTGATGCTCTACCTGACTACCTCTCAGTAAGGGTGCACCACGAGGCAGACAGACCCCCCCACCCCCCCCACCCCCCCCACCCTCAAACCCCCCCGCCCCCGCCCCCGCCCCCCAGTGAGTCTGCGTGCATGTGATACTTACAAGGTTAAATTGGTTAGTATTGTGCAAAAAACATAATTGACCACACGGTTCCAGTCGGAACTCCTTGAACGCTGCTTACAGTGACAAGTGCAGTATGCAGAATAGGTTTGATGGGTTCAAAGAGAATTAAGGCTGGACACATTATCAACAAACAGTGGTCTTTATTTATGCACTGGGAAATACGCTGATTAACTCAGAATAATACACAAATAACTACACATCAGATGCAAATAAATCACTGCTAATTATTCTCAAATCCCAAGTGGGAATGCAAGGGTTAAACACACAATATCCATCCACCCACAGGCATAGCACACTAACAAACAGCAAATTAATTACAAATGACAAGTATATCAAATGAACTTGGTTTCCTGAATCAGCCATGGCTTAGGATTTGGGACGGGCCCATCACACTCGCCCCTCCGATGCCCACCGACTGGACTTCAGTGATCATCTTGATGCAATAGCAAAAACGAGCGAGGGCAAGACTCCACATGCTGAGGTTTTCCAATGCAGGGCCTGTTCATATTATCTGCGAGGACCAGTCACACACCAGCCTCACCTGTGGGCCAGATCTAACCATTGATTGGAACCTGGGAGAACCAATCACATGCCAGCTGCAAGGGCCAATTACACAAGACTCACAGGTGGCAGATTTAACTCTTGCTTGGCAAGTGAGGTGACTTCTGACCATGTTCCAAACAGAGAGGTCACATGACCCTCTGCAATCCAAATTCTGACCAAGCAGAGATGTCACATGACCTTTCACGATCCACATTAAACCATTATTATCAGTACCCCATACCATAGAGACTGCTGTTACTCGAGTCCTGATGCAAGGCCTTGTCCCAAAACATTGATTAACCCCCTTGCCTCTATAGAAGCTGCCTGACCTGCTGAATTCCTTCAGCAATTTGTTATTTTACCCTTTGCCTTACACTTTGAATAGGAGAATAGTTTGACATCTAAACTCTCAGGTTTTCTATAAATGGTTCAAAGGTCATCAATGGAACAATCAGACATTTAACAACCTATTTTCCTGTGGTGGCAGAAGTTATAACAAGGCTTAAAGTGAGGACTTGGCATTGGGAAACAGATGTGAATGAAGCGGAAATACCGTAGTCGACTGACTCAATCAACTAATACATCAGCTGGTCAAGATCAGGTGCAGAATCAGAATTTATTGTCATGAACAGGTCATGAAATTTGTCATTTTACAGCAGCATCTTAGTGTAAACATTCATATAAATCACCTTACAAAATAAAAATAGTGCAAGAAAATTTAAAATGTCAAAGTAAGGGAGTGTGTGTTTCATTGTTCATCAAGGAATCAGATGGCAGAGGGGAAGAAACTATCCTTTTGCTGCTGTGTGCTCACCTTTAGGCTCCTGTACCTGGTAGCAGAGTGAAGGAAACTCGGTGGTGGGGGTCCTTGAGGAGAGAGGCTGTTTTCTTAAGACATCACCTCTTGTCTTCAGTGGAGTGAAGACTGGTGCCTGTGATATTGCAGATTGAGTTAACAACCCTCAAGAGTTTTTTTTTCCTATCCTGATCATTCGCACCTCTGTACCAGACAATGATGCAACAAGCCAGAGTGCTCTCCACTGTACACTTGTAGAAGTTTCCAAGACTCTTTGGTGATGTACCAAATCTCCTCACAAAGTATAGCTGCTAATTAGCCTTCTTTGTGATTGCATCACTCCAGATCAAATCCTCAGAAAAATTAACACCCAGAAATTTTATGTTCTTGACCCTCTCTACTGCTGATCCTCTTGATGATTATTGGTTCACGTTATTTTGATTTTCTCTCGAAGTCCACAATTATCTCCTTGGTTTTGCTAATGTTGAGAACAAGGTTGTTAACAGCACTCAACGAGCTGATCTAGCTCCCTCCTGAATGCTTCCTAATTGCCGACTGTGATTCTGCCAACAACTGCAGTGTCATCGGCAAATTTGTAGATAGCATTTAAATTGTGCCTAGCTATACAGTCATGGGTGTTGAGTCAACTATGCATGCATTCTTGAAGAATGCATGTGTGGATCATCAGTGAGGAGATGTTGTTTCCAATTCATACTGACTGTGGTCTTCCAATGAGGAAGTCAAGGATCCAGTTGCAGAAGGGGATGCAGAGAACCAAGGATTTGGAGTTCGTTGACCAACACTGAGGGAATAATGGTATTGAAGGCTGAGCTGTAGTCAATGGCTCCAGCACGGAGGGAATAATGGTTTTGAAGACTGAGCTGTAGTTGATGGCTCCAGCACTGAGGAAATAAGGGTATTGAAGGCTGAGCTGTAGTCGATGGCTCCAGAACTGAGGGAATAATGGTATTGAAGGCTGAGCTGTAGTCACTGAAGAGTAGCCCTATGTATGAGTTGCTGTTTTCTGGGCGATCCAGAGCTGAGTGGAGAGCCTGTGATATTGTGTCTGCTTTAAGTGATTGTGACGATAGGCAAATTACAGTGGGTCTAGACCTTTGCTTCGGTCCATGTTAATTCTGGCCATGACTCACCTCTCAAAGCATTTCATCACAGTAGATGTTAGTGCTACTGGACGATAGTCGTTGGGGCAGCTCACACAGCTCTTCTTGATGTGATTGATGCCTTTTTGAAGAAGGTGGGAACCTCTGACTGGAGCAATGAGAAATTAAAAATGCCTGTTAACATCTAGCTAGCTTGTTGACACAGATTTTCAGTACTTGCCAAGATATATCACCAAGGTCTGACACCAGGCTACAGAGCAAGTCAAAGTAGGAAAAATGCTGGTCACTGATTCTGATCACAGGTTCCAACAGGAAGACTCTTTGCATGTGATGAGAGCAAAATATAGAAATTAAATTTTGTGAATTACTGGGAACACCTTTTGGTGAGGAAGTTTATCCTCAGCATATGTCCCTCCAATTTGTACAGGAGTCAGGATGTGATAACATGGGGCAGTATTTGTTCGGAGTTGCTGCATTCAAGGAGGGGGCTGTGGAGTGTGGGATTTGATTTAGTTCTCAAGCTTCAAGTAGCCACATTGCCCACATCCTGTTTGAATCCTGTCAATAGATGCAGTAAAATCTCAGAGTCTTGCAGAGGTCTGGCCAGCCAAGTAAAGATCAGTTTCTCACACCATCCATATTTATGCAAAATACTGTGGCAATCACCCACCAGACATCAAGTTCTCCAGCCAATGGAAAACTTTCAAAGCTGGAGGATTGCAATTAGTACACCCTTGTCCAAAAGAGAATCAAGATAAACATGAAAAATCACAGATCAGCCAGTTTTACTGTAATTTGATTTCATTCTCATGTATTCATCAAGTCAGCTGATACGTGGTAATTCAGCCTATACAGATTAATATATTCTCACTTTTGAAAAATATACAGTAATTACCCTGTGATTTTCTTTGATTTCACAAATTCTTTCTTATTTCCATAAAAGTAAAAATTCATAATCTGGGATTTATTTTGGAAACCTTTCTGGAATGCTTTCTTTTTAAATGTCACTTTAATGCTTGAAGTCATGTCCCGTTCATTCAAGAATGAAGCTAACCTGATAGATATTGTACTGAGCAAATGATGCCCAAATAAACAATATTTCATCCAATAGTGGTCCAAAATCTACTGCAGAAATCGTATGCTGTAAGGTTGGCTTTCTCCCATTATTTGTATGGTGCGCAAAGTAATTTGTGTTAATTAAAAGTTGAATGCATTATAACCGATGCATGTCTACATGGTATTCACACGATGAAGTCAATATTTAATGCTTCTACACTCCTGTGTAAATAATATAGTTAAATCTATGGAGGAAAAGTCAGCTCCCCAATTATACCTGAAGTATTAAAACTCTCTCACTTTTGGGACTATCTTGTGACATCCTTGTGACATACAAATGCATTGGAAAATACATTTCTCACTGACAGAAATTATCACATCAGCTATTACATTGAAAAGATTCATATGGCCTAGACTTGGCACAGCTTTTGCCAATGAGACCCATTGACATGGGAAACCAAGCCCAATAAATAATGTTTTGATTATAGGCATTTTGTTTCACAAAATAGATGCAAGATGGTTTATTTAATCAGGAGCACAAGAGCTTCCTGACATTTCTGAACCCTTTGAGATTATCAAATGAATATCCATTTTACTTCAACGCTCACTGTAAATTGCAACAAAACGATTTTGTCCTTGAAGGTAATTGGGTACATTAATAGAAAAAAAAGATTTTTCTAGGAAAATACATATGTTGAGTACTATTTTCTATCCTTTCCATTTTATAGTTACACCTGTAGCAAATGAATGCTGATAATTAATTAAAATGCAAATAGAAATAGATTGATTTTAATTTTCTTTAACTGAAATGTTTTTCATCTCTTTGGAGCTTTTGTGTTAATCAAAGCCAACCAACATAGAAGTTTCTTTTTTTAAGAATCATTTGCATTGTTTAGTGCCCAACTCTCAAATTGAACCATCAGGCAAAATGCTTGGAAGATGTGCAAATACAAGATTTGGTCTCTTTGTTTCTCGCTCTCTCATCCTGTAAAGGGTGCCAGGCGACACTAATGCCAACTCTTTGTCTGCCTTATTGGAGGCAGAAGGCAAATTTGTGTAATATTACATGTCCTATTGCTGCTGCCGCCGGAGGCCCGAGGTCCTACTGCCGCCCAGGGGGCCCCCGAGGTCCTGTTGCTGCCCCCGCCGGAGGCCCGAGGACCCGCTGCCGCCCGGGGGGCCCCGAGGTCCTGACTGAGTCCGCCTGAGATAACGGCATCGCGGGGAGAGACAGCCAGCCGATACCGGGACTGCCCGCACCGCTGCCTGAGCACCGAACACAGGCCACCATCACCAGGCAAACCCTGGCAGCTGAGCCCCGGGCCGGGAGCAGTCAATGAGAACTGTTTAGTGTATTTCAGAGTTTAAAACGCACCTCAAAAACACTAACAACTGTGAACTCCATTGCAGAGTTCTCTTCAGTCTTAAAAAACAATTCTACTAGAACTTTTATTTCTGATCCTCAAACAATGCTGCATCCCCTTTACTCGGCCGTGGCAGGAGTAAATGCACGCAGGCCGATTCCAGGGCGCACCACTCCACAACTGTGGACAGTGGTCATAGATCTCCAGAAATGGTTCAACCTAAAAGGGGAGGCAGGCCTCTTCAGCCCGGTTAAGCAACCTGCATAGGAGAAGGTCACTCCGATATAAAATCTACGACCCAAGGACCTCGCTGCCACGTCCCAGCTTGCTTGGCCACGGCACATGAACCATGGGTGTAAAGGGTGGGGCCAGTACTGCGCATACTGCACTCCACCTAAAAGCTCCTTTGAGCAGGCCCGAGGACAGGTCCACGACCTCCCCCTCAAAAGATGCACACAAACTCAAGCTAGCATGCTGGAACATCAGAACCATGCTAGACAAGTCTGACAGCCACCGACCTGAACGTCGGTCTGCCCTCATTGCACATGAACTCCTCAGACTCGATATTGACATAGCCGCTCTCAGCGAAGTCTGCCTTGCAGATGTAGGCAGCCTCCAAGAACACGGCACGGGCTACACACTCTACTGGTCTGGCAAGCCTCAGGCTGAACGACATTTATCTGGTGTTGGCTTCATGGTCAAGAACTCGAAAACCTCCCAACAGGCCACTCTGACCGGATCATGTCCATGCGACTCCCCCTTCAAAACAAGCGACGCATCACTCTCATCAGTGTCTATGCTCCAACCCTTCAGGCGGAACCAGCAGAAAAGGACAAGTTCTGCGCAACCTCATCCAATGCTCCCCTACAGCCGACAAGGTTGTCATCATTGGCAACTTCAACGCTCGCGTCGGCAAAGACTCAGAAACCTGGCCAGGAATCCTTGGCAAGCATGGTGTCGGCAAGTGCAATGACAACGGGCGCCTTCTGTTGGAACTCTGCGCAAAACAGCAGCTTGTCAATACTAACACCCTTTTCCAGCAGAGAGACAGCCTGAAGACTACCTGGATGCATCCCTGATCCAAACACTGGCACCTCCTGGACTACGTTCTGGTGCGAGGAAGAGACAAACGTGATGTGCTCCACACCAGGGTCATGCCCAGCGCGGAATGCCACACTGACCACCGGCTTGTTCACTGCAAGCTCAACCTTCACTTCAAGCCAAAGTTCAAGAACAGTGGAGCCCCAGAAAGAAGTTCAATGTTGGAAACTTGCAGTCAGACGTAGTGAGAGGAAACTTCCAGGCAAACCTCCAAGCAAAGCTCGAGGATGCAAACTGCCTCAAGGACGCGTCTCCTGAAACCCTCTGGGATCAGCTGAAAACAGCCATACTGCAATCCACTGAAGAGGTACTGGGCTTCTCCTCCAGGAAAAACAAGGCCTGGTTTGACAAAAGCAACCAGAAAATCCAGGAGCTGCTGGCAAAGAAGCGATCTACCCACCAGGCTCACCTTGCAAAGCCTTCCTGGCCAGAGAAAAAAAATGAGCCTTCCATCTCGCATGCAGCCATCTTCAGCACAAACTCCGGGAGATCTAAAATGAGTGGTGGACTAGCCTCGCCAAACGGACCCAGCTTAGCGCCGACATTGGCTACTTCAGGGGTTTTTATGAGACACTAAAGGCTGTGTACGGCCCCTCACCCCAAGTCCAAAGCCCTCTGCGCAGCTCAGATGGCGAAGTCCTCCTCAGCGACAAGATCTCCATCCTCAATGGATGGTCAGAACACTTCCAATCCCTTTTCAGTGCCAACCGCTCCGTCCAAGAATCTGCCCTGCTCCAGCTCCCTCAACAACCCTTGAGTCTAGAGCTGGATGACGTCCTTACCCAGGAAGAGACATATAAGGCAATTGAACAACTGAAAAGTGGCAAAACAGCAGGTATGGATGGAATCCCCCCAGAGGTCTGGAAGGCTGGCGGCAAAGCTCTGCATACCAAACTGCATGAGTTTTTCATGCTCTGCTGGGACCAAGGAAAGCTGCCTCAGGACCTTCATGATGCCATCATCATCACCCTGTACAAAAACAAAGGTGAGAAATCAGACTGCTCAAACTACAGGGGAATCACGCTGCTCTCCATTGCAGGCAAAATCTTTGCTAGGATTGTCCTTAATAGACTAATACCTAGTGTCGCCAGAAATGTCCTCCCAGAATCACGATGTGGCTTTCGTGCAAACAGAGGGACTACTGACATGGTCTTTGCCCTCAGACAGCTCCAAGAAAAGTGCAGAGAACAAAACAAAGGACTCTACATCACCTTTGTTGACCTCACCAAAGCCTTTGACACCGTGAGCAGGAAAGGGCTTTGGCAAATACTGGAGTGCCTCGGATGCCCCCCCCAAGTTCCTCAACATGGATATCCAACTGCATGAAAACCAACAAGGTAGGGTCAGATACAGCAATGAGCTCTCCGAACCCTCCTCCATTGACAACAGCGTGAAGCAAGTCTGCGTCCTCGCACCAACCCTCTTTACTATCTTCCTCAGCATGATGCTGAAACAAGCCATGAAAGACCTTGACAATGAAGACACTTTTTACATCCAGTACCGCATGGATGGCAGTCTCTTCAATCTGAGGCGCCTGCAAGCTCACACCAAGACACAAGAGCAACTTGTCCGTGAACTACTCTTTGCAGACGATGTCACTTTAGTTGCCCATTCAGAGCCAGCTCTCCAGCACATGACATCCTGTTTTGCAGAAATTGCCAAAATGTTTGGCCTGGAAGTCAGCCTGAAGAAAACTGAGGTCCTCCATCAGCCAGCTCCCCACCATGACTACTAGCCCCCCCCGCATCTCCATTGGGCACACAGGACTCAAAACGGTCAACCAGTTTACCTACCTCGGCTGCACCATTTCATCTGATGCAAGGATCGACAAAGAGATAGACAACAGACTCGCCAAGGCAAATAGCGCCTTTAGAAGACTACACAAAAGAGTCTGGAAAAACAAACACTTGAAGAAACACACAAAAATCAGCGTTTATAGAGCTGTCGTCATACCCACGCTCCTGTTCGGCTCCGAATCATGGGTCCTCTACCGGCATCACATACGGCTCCTAGAACACTTCCATCAGCGTTGTCTCCGCTACATCCTCAACATTCATTGGAATGACTTCATCACCATCATCGAAGTACTCGAGCTGGCAGAGTCCGCAAGCATTGAATCCATGCTGCTGAAGACCCAACTACGCTGGGTGGGTCACATCTCCAGAATGGAGGACCATCGTCTTCCCAAGATAGTGTTATATGGCGAGCTCTCCACTGGCCACCGAGACAGAGGTCCACCAAAGAAGAGATACAAGGACTGCTTAAAGAAATCTCTTGGTGCCTGCCACATTGACCACCGCCAGTGGTCTGATATCGCCTCCAACCGTGCATCTTGGCGCCTCACAGTTCAGCGGGCAGCAACCTCCTTTGAAGAAGACTGCAGAGCCCACCTCACTGACCCAAGGAGGAAAAACCCCAACACCCAACCCCAACTCCAACCAACCAATTTTCCCTTGCAACCACTGCAACCGTGCCTGCCTGTCCTGCATCGGACTTGTCAGTCACCAATGAACCTGCAGCAGACGTGGACATTCCCCTCCATAAATCTTCGTCCGCAAAGCCAAGCCAAGGAAAGGACAAGATTTGTGTAAATAAATCATTGTCATACTTTAACTCAGAATCAAAATGCTGTGGGTGGTCAAAATTTAAAATGTAAAGAGAAAATGCTGGGGGAATCATCCAGCATATTTGGTACCAAAAATGGAGAGAGTATCCAAGGTAATGGTTCAGCTTAATGAGCCCCCATCATAACCGGGGCGGGTGGGGGGGGGGGAGGAAATTATTAAAAGGTTAAAATGGAATTATTGTTGGTTCTTTTCACTGAATGTGAATGTATGTCCTTTTCAACATTTGCTGCTAGCACACAGTAACTACAAAGGGAAAGATCTCCAGCATGGAAATTCCAATACTTAAGGGGGTGGGGGGGGGGGGTGCGGGACAATCACTTGTGCTTATCAAAAGCACTTTTCATGTTAAGATTGACTCACATTCTTGGTGTTAATGGTGTCAATTTGAAAGAGGCAAGTATTTGAGCGAAACAAGTAAGTTTGAAGAGGCTGTGATTTTAGTTAATGCACAAAGTGATGGAGAAACTCAGCAAGTTTAAATAGCATATAAATATTTTTGTGTATAGACTTGCATACTTGAAATATTATTCATATTTGCATTGTGAAAGAATTATTTATTTAAGGATTTCCCCAATCTTTCAGCAAGTGAGTTTCTAAACCTATTTAATGTTGAGGTGATGAAGTTCCTTATCAATTCTCCAATAAAAAAAACTTTCACCAATACTTTATACCTCCTTGTTATTAATCTTTCCACCATGGGAAAATAAACTCTTAATGATGCACTTGTAGTTTTATTCAAACAATTAAAGCTTTCCTTCATGTGTTGCAAATAATGTGAGTCCAGCTAATTCCTTCACATCACTGACATCCTTCATCTCTGGAAACATCTTTGCAATCCTATATTGGTGAAGCTGGCACTTGCTGACTTCACATGTATGCACTTTGCTGGAAGATTTATGGCAGCAGGGCAAAAATGAAGCAAGAATAAAACTAGACTGGGGCCAAAGCTATTGTTTTTACACTCACTGAAAAGCAGATAGCTGGTAGCATTTTGGCTGGAGCAGATGGTGAGGCCTTTTGAGATAAATATTTTGAATGTTAATGGTTTGACAGCATCTCACATCCTCTCTGCAATAACAATGAAGTGGAATCTTTTTTTTTTCTGGATTAATCGACTTTTGAGCCTTTTCTCACACCACAGTATTAATGAAGCAGTGGGTATACATCATGATTTGGTGTGTAAAATTTCCCTTTAAGAGGTGTTGAGAAAGGAGTATTAATACTTATCGTCTTTCCTCTCTTTTTTTCCCCAGTCTTGATGCAGATTTTCAACCCAGAACTTTTTTTTTCCCCACCATCTGATCTGCTGGGTTTCTTCAGTAGTTTGTACATTACCTTTCAAATGCAACTGGTGTCAACCTCTAACTTACTCCATTTCAGTAACTGCTTAACTTTGTACAAGTCTTGCCAAGAGGTTTTCTCCACCTCCACAACTGCCTAATGACCTTAAATTACCTGACATCAATGACCCCAGTTATCAACCTCACTGGTCACTGCTAAGCCAAGTTTGTCCTTTGTTTTCACCACATTTTGGCCTCTGATAATTTTAGATCTTGTAATTAAATCTCTTCTCAATCTCTTTTGTAACAAAAAAAAAGCCCAACCCCAGCCAGCCAAAGGGGTTATAATCAATGAGGCAAATATTTCTAAATCAATTCCAGTTTTAGTGTATGCAAAGCAATTCCCTCATTAACAATGCTTCATTCCAAATTCATAGAAAATAAGATTTCCATCCAAATGAATTTTGTCTAGCCCCAAAAGGCAATGGAAATGCCATCCAATCCTTGATTTTCTTTGTGGTTCGAAATCCATTGATCGCACCCTTGACTGCACTCATTGCCTGAGCATCTGCAGCTCTCTGAAGATTTACAAATGACTCGAATCTCAGATTTCCCTTTTTTGTAATACTAAACCTTAAGAGAAAGCTTTAACCTATGAGATTTAGTTTGACTTTTTAACTGGGTCCCTCCAGTCCCTATTTAATCACCCCTTCTTTAATTGTAAATGGCTTTAATTGGAGAGGAAGGCATAGGAATCTAGTTTTTTTTTAAACTGACACAGCACCATCTGTTTTAAAGGAAAATTTGTTAGTTATTTATCATTTTCTGTGGATGTAAATATGTTCTTAGAATGACTGAATAAACACCATTTACATTAGCAGAATGCATTAAATGATCTGGTCTAAAATTCTGTTTGAATTAGTACAATACAGGAATCTGTGAAAAGAGCAGAAATAGATTCTTTTCCAGTGGAACTAATGCAGATAATAATAATCCAGATCATGATTGATGTAGCCAATGTGAATGAGTGCAGGGGTTTCTGATCCATCCAGAGTACTTCCTTTCTTGTTCAAGTCATGTCTCAGATAATTTGGGTTGGAGTACTTTTGTCTGTTATTTCAACAAGTCTTTTAGTCAAACAATTATGCTAAAATAGATAAATTTATTGGTGGAAGCATCATTCATAGCAGGATTTCAACTCAAAAGGCATTTGAAGTTTCACTATTAAGAGCCAAAATAGAAATAATGAATGTCTATTTATTCATGAAGTTGTGCACTGCAAAAGTGGGCAGCTTTGGCTTGGCTTCGCGGACGAAGATTTATGGAGGGGGTAAAAAGTCCACGTCAGCTGCAGGCTCGTTTGTGGCTGACCAGTCCGATGCGGGACAGGCAGACACGATTGCAGCGGTTGCAAGGGAAAATTGGTTGGTTGGGGTTGGGTGTTGGGTTTTTCCTCCTTTGCCTTTTGTCAGTGAGGTGGGCTCTGCGGTCTTCTTCAAAGGAGGCTGCTGCCCGCCAAACTGTGAGGCGCCAAGATGCACGGATTGAGGCGTTATCAGCCCACTGGCGGTGGTCAATGTGGCAGGCACCAAGAGATTTCTTTAGGCAGTCCTTGTACCTTTTCTTTGGTGCACCTCTGTCACGGTGGCCAGTGGAGAGCTCGCCATATAATACGATCTTGGGAAGGCGATGGTCCTCCATTCTGGAGACGTGACCTATCCAGCGCAGCTGGATCTTCAGCAGCGTGGACTCGATGCTGTCGACCTATGCCATCTCGAGTACCTCGACGTTAGGGGTGTGAGCGCTCCAATGGATGTTGAGGATGGAGCGGAGACAACGCTGGTGGAAGCGTTCTAGGAGCCGTAGGTGGTGCCGGTAGAGGACCCATGATTCGGAGCCGAACAGGAGTGTGGGTATGACAACGGCTCTGTATACGCTTATCTTTGTGAGGTTTTTCAGTTGGTTGTTTTTCCAGACTCTTTTGTGTAGTCTTCCAAAGGCGCTATTTGCCTTGGCGAGTCTGTTGTCTATCTCATTGTCGATCCTTGCATCTGATGAAATGGTGCAGCCGAGATAGGTAAACTGGTTGACCGTTTTGAGTTTTGTGTGCCCGATGGAGATGTGGTGGGGAGCTGGCTGATGGAGGACCTCAGTTTTCTTCAGGCTGACTTCCAGGCCAAACATTTTGGCAGTTTCCGCAAAGCAGGACGTCAAGCGCTGAAGAGCTGGCTCTGAATGGGCAACTAAAGCGGCATCATCTGCAAAGAGTAGTTCACGGACAAGTTTCTCTTGTGTCTTGGTGTGAGCTTGCAGGCGCCTCAGATTGAAGAGACTGCCATCCGTGCGGTACCGGATGTAAACAGCGTCTTCATTGTTGGGGTCTTTCATGGCTTGGTTCAGCATCATGCTGAAGAAGATTGAAAAGAGGGTTGGTGCGAGAACACAGCCTTGCTTCACGCCATTGTTAATGGAGAAGGGTTCAGAGAGCTCATTGCTGTATCTGACCCGACCTTGTTGGTTTTCGTGCAGTTGGATAATCATGTTGAGGAACTTTGGGGGACATCCGATGCGCTCTAGTATTTGCCAAAGCCCTTTCCTGCTCACGGTGTCGAAGGCTTTGGTGAGGTCAACAAAGGTGATGTAGAGTCCTTTGTTTTGTTCTCTGCACTTTTCTTGGAGCTGTCTGAGGGCAAAGACCATGTCAGTGGTTCCTCTGTTTGCGCGAAAGCCGCACTGTGATTCTGGGAGAATATTCTCAGCGACACTAGGTATTATTCTATTTAGTAGAATCCTAGCGAAGATTTTGCCTGCAATGGAGAGCAACGTGATTCCCCTGTAGTTTGAGCAGTCTGATTTCTCGCCTTTGTTTTTGTACAGGGTGATGATGGTGGCATCACGAAGATCCTGAGGCAGTTTACCTTGGTCCCAACAAAGCTTGAAAAACTCATGCAGTTTGGCATGCAGAGTTTTGCCGCCAGCCTTCCAGACTTCTGGGGGGATTCCATCCATACCTGCTGCTTTGCCACTTTTCAGTTGTTCGATTGCCTTATATGTCTCATCCAGGGTGGGAACCTCATCCAGCTCTAGCCTTAGGGGCTGTTGAGGGAGCTGGAGCAGGGCGGAATCTTGGACTGAGCGGTTGGTACTGAAAAGTGGGCAGCACATTGCAAGAAAAAAACAAGGTGGCCAATCATGAGTGTTCCTCAGTGACAAAATTGAGAAATAACTGAATTCCATTTCAGTTTCTGTCACCTGTAGCATATCCTTAATGAAGGCTAAGATAAAATGGCTCAGGATATTATTGCTGAACAAGATATTATATAGATGTCAATGCAAATGAAAATTTAGAATGGACAAGTAAATTTTATCAGGTTTTGTGATTTGGGAGGCCACGGTTGGGAGGCCACGGTCGGGAGGCCACGGTCGGGAGGCCACGGTCGGGAGGCCACGGTCGGGAGGCCACGGTCGGGAGGCCACGGTCGGGAGGCCACGGTCGGGAGGCCACGGTCTAAACTTGCTTTATTTCTGTCTGTCCTATTAGATTTTCCACTTTCATTGAACACCTCATCTAAAAGCAATCTTCATCAGTGACTGCACAGGACAGGGTGCAGAGGAGATGCTCCAGTTAGTTGCCTGTGATGGAATGTTTCATTTATGAGACTGGATAGGCTGTGCTTGATCTTATTGTATCAGACAATGCTCTGGGGAGACCTGATAGATGTACACAAAATTATGGGAAGTGTAAACAGGCTAAATCATTATAAATGTTTCCTCATGGTAGTGGTGTCTCAGATCAGAAGGCATAGATTTAAGGTTAGGAGCAAAGGGTTTAAGAGAGAATCGGAGATTTTCTTTTTCACCCAGAGAGTAGTTAGAATGAAGTCTCTGTGCAAGTGGGTAGTGGAGGTCAAGGCTCTTATAAAATGTAAAGATAAGCATTTAAATGCCAGAAATAGGTGGCAATGGACCAAGTGGTGGAAAATGGGATTGCTACAGTGATAATGAAGGAGAGTTTCTTGACAGATATTAACTGTAAGAATAATGTACAGATGCAATGAAAATCTTGCTTGCTGAACCTATGCAAGTACCTAAAATATATTAAATATTATGAACTAAATGACCAAACCAAAGAGAATAAAGATAATAAATATTTTTTTCTTTGGCTTGGCTTCGCGGACGAAGATTTATGGAGGGGGTAAAAAGTCCACGTCAGCTGCAGGCTCGTTTGTGGAAAGGTAGATAAATATTCATCGTGGTAAAGGGAAAAGATTCCCGATGCTGGAAAATTGAAACAACACACAAAATGCAGGAGAAAGTCCACAGGCTCAGGCTGCATCCATGGAATATACAGTTAATGCTTTGTCTCCCTGGCCCTTAATCCTGTAACAGCCCCAATTGCTGAAGCTGCATCAACAAATCCTCCCACACCAGAATTCAGGGCCCAGAACAGTCCTACCAAGTGAGGCAATACTACAGCTGCGAATCCGTAGGAGTCATTTACTGCATTCAGTTTTCCCAGTGTGGCCTTCTCTAGTTGGGGGAGACTGGATGCAGATTGAGGAAATTGCTCCATTGAACATCTTCACTCTATCTGTTGCAACAGACCGGATCTCCCAGGGATCAGCAACTTTAATTTCACTTCCTATTCCCATACTGACATCCACTGAGGCCTACTGTACAGCCAAGTTAGGGCCACAAGTTAAAAGAACAGCTTCTTGTATTCTGTTGTGGCTTCCAAACAGCTGTCATCAACCTTCAATTTCTAATAACCACCCCCTCCCTCTTTTATTAATTTCCCTCTTACTTTCCTTAATTTCTCAGCCTTAAATTTTAAATGTAGGCATACCGCAAGGTAACAGATGCTTCCAGCCACCAAGCCAATGCCACCCAAATATCCAAATTAACCTACAACCTACATATTCCCCACCCCACCCCAATGGTGGGAGGAAATGAACACCTGGAGGAAATGCATGCAGATACAGTGAGAATGTGGAAACTCCTTACAGACAGATTCAAACCCGGGTCGCTGGCTCTGTAATAGCGTTGAGCTAATCACTATGCCAATCATGGCCTAAAGCTTCTTACTTTGCTTTCCCAATCTCCTGCCCCTCTTCCCACCTGCATTCATCTATAACCAGCCTCTCCTTCCCTCTTTTATTCTGGCTTCTGCTCTCTTTCTTGATATTCCTGTTGAAAAATTGATGTCCAAATGTCAACTGTCTATTGTTTTCCATGGAATTTGCCAGAGTTCTTCCAGGATTTTGTGTTGCTTAAACATTCATGTTTACAGCTTGCGCTAAAACAAATTCACTCTGGTGCAGGCAGATTAATGGAGTCCAAGTGTGGTGTTCTTGTTGGGGTACTGTAGGAAGGATCAAGAGCCTAACGATTGTTGGGAAAAAAAAAGTTTTTAAACCTCAACAAGGTAGACTTCAAGCATCTGTACTCTCTGCCTCATGATAGCAGTGAGAATTGAGTATGACAAGGATGGTGGAGATCCTTTATGATGTTGATTCCCTTGTTGGGGCAGTGCCTCACATGCTGTGTGACTCTGGCTCCCTCTCCTCCAATCTGACGCTCACCATTGATAGGGACCCGATTCCCGCATTGAGTGACTCAAAGGTAAAAGTGAACCCACTGAGCCAGTGTTGTCTTGTAATTGTGCTCCTCTGCACAAAGGAAAGTGAATGGATAGATAGGTAAAAGGAACCAGATGTCACAGTTTTGATTTAAACATTCAAAAATTTGTTGCAACCCAGGGATGTTGTAACAATCTATTGACCAGTAATTGAGAATTAGATAAGAGTATTTCAAAACCAAGGTCACTTCTGTAACATGACAGGCAATCGACTACCAATTATAGTCTAAAAAGGAGATATTGCAGTCTGCATCAGAGGCATGGTTAAAATCTCCACCAATTATTTGAACAGAAGCAATTCAAGCACATCTCAGGCAATACAGTCTGTGATATCTGAGGTGAAAGATAATCAGAACAACGCAAAGTTGTTTTGTGCCACGGAAAACTCCTGGGAAGGAATTCTAAATTGAAAGATAAGGAATTTATAAGGAAATGAGAATGTCAGAAATTATAGAATCAACTGTCACTGCATTAAAGGTACAGAAAACAATTTGTTGAAATCTGGTTTTCATGAAACATTAAGGAATGGAAATGTAATTTCGCTTTGAACATTTTAATTCTGAGTGATATAAAGAGCACAATGGCTTTGGAAAAGGCATTACAGTCATAGATGCGGAATTTAAATTTTTAATCAGCCTGGGAACCCATACACAATGTCATGCCACCCCTAAAACAACAAGAACACCTTCCTGTCTGACACCACTGGGTCTCACTGTTGATCTCACATGACCTCCTGCATTGTACTTTCTAGAAGTTTGAAGTAAATTTACAGAAATTAGTATCTACCATCAACAGAGAGAGAGAAAGTTTGGGCCTAAATTTAAACAAAAAGAAAACTGAAGTAATGGTAATATTAAAGAAACCTGATATTCCAAATTGTAGGATCATATTGGGAAATGAAACAAGTTCACAACTTCAAGTACCTTGGATCATGGGCAACATCTGAGGGCAAATGTGAAATAGACATAAAAGCAAGAATAGCAATGGCAAGAAGAGCATTTATAGAAATAAGAAACAAGAAAATAGCCTTAGAAATCTTATTTGCTACATTCTTCCCATAATGATGTATGGCTGCAAGTCATGGACCATCACAAATGAAATGGAGAAAAAGAATCAATGCAGTAGAGATGTGGTTTCTCAGAAGAATGCTACGCATATCATATACAGACAGGATAACAACATTCTACAAAGAATGAAAACAGAAGGTACATTACTTAAAAGAATCAGAAAACAGCGATCAAAATTCTTTGGATACATCATGCAAAGAGAACATTTTTAGTTACTACTGGAAACCTAGAAGGAAAAAGCAGAGGCAGACGAGAATGAAAAAGGTAAATAGATTGACCAATTAAGAGGCGAAAATCTTAGACATTTAAAAGCAGATATTGTTTTTCTTTTGCCCAAGAAACCTCAATAAGGAATTCCAATGAGGATAGGTCAATATTTAAATGGAGAGAACAATATTTTCATTCAGACTCTGAGGCTAAAATCAGTTTCAATATTAATAAAACAAAATATTCCATTTATCTTTCATAACAGTATCTTAGAAAAACAAGGACATTTTGTTATTTTAACAGGCAAATTATATAAACTAATACTTCTGCCTAATGCTCATGCCCCTAATATAGATAATCCACATTTTTCTTTTTTTTCCCCAGTACTACAATGAAAGCAATTTTAAAGCAAATTATTTCATATATGGCCAACATCAAGAAAAAGACCAATGAGGAAAAGCTAGATTTAATTAATCAGATGAAGCAAATTAATCTACAATTCGCGCACAAAGCAAAAATCCTGATTTTTATAAGAGATGGACTTAAAACTAAATTTGATCTACTTTCTCCTTGTCCAATTGCACAGCAATTGTTAAGAAATAGAAGCCTTTTTTTGTAGTCATGGGGAAAAATCTAGTATGTCTAATGTAAATCAAATCTACTAGATTATAAATTAAAAGGAATAATTCCTAAACAAATAAACAAGATTCATATAAGTGATGGCAATGACATCAGACAATTCTAAAATTAATGAGACCTTTAGAGAATTTCATGCTATCCTTTGAAACATAATCGTTCTTAAATTCAGAGGTTTAATGTCAAATTTCTTGGATTAATTGAATTTTCCTATACTTTCTCAAGTGAAACAAGCTAGCATGGAGAAATATATGTTGCAGGAGGATATAGCAGTGGCTATTTCCTCACTACAGTCAGGTAAAGCACCTAGACCAGATGGATATCCTGCTTGTTCTTCACTTTTCCTCATTTAAATAAGATAAATTATTTTTATCATTTAATGAGGCTTATATTTCTTTTACTTTTTAAAAAAGGGAAAGAACCAAGAGAATGTACATCTTATAGTCCCGTATTGTTAGTTAATGTTGATATGAGATTTTAATCAAAGGTTTTAGCTCAAAGATTCGAAAATATGACCAACCATTATAGATTCAGACCAAACTGTTTCATAAAAAATGTTTTTCTTATTATACTGTGCATCGACTACTGAACATTTTATATGTGCCTTCTACTCCATTGTTCTATCATTTGATGCTGAAAAGCATTTGATTGACTTGAATGGGTGTACTTGAATGCTGCATTTGGGTAAATTTAATTTAAGTCCAGAAGTTATTAAATGGATTAAATTATATTAAAGTCCCAAAGCATCAGTGCCCACTAATTTACAGCAATCAGCAATGTTTAATTTCAAAAACAGAACAAATCAGGGTTGTCCATTAAGTCCTTTGATTTCTTTTTATATAGTATTGGAACCATTAGCTGTTGCTGTTTGACAGTGCCAGATAATTCAATGGGATAAACTGAACATTAATTATCGCTTTATGCTAATTATTTATTCCTCTATTTCAAATCCTGAAATTTCAATTAACTAATTTTGGCAAATTCAATCACTTTCCAGGATGTAAGTTAAATTTACATAATTTGCTCTCAAAAGGTGCTTTTGAAGGATATTCCAATTTTTTTTAAATTTAAAGTAGTGAAAAAAAATATTTCCAATATTTAGGAATTACAATTATGAAAAATTAAAAAAACTTACTGAAAGAGAATTTCTGGCTATTATTTGATAGGATTAAACAATCATTATTGGGTTAGTCTTCCTTGTCTATTACAATGACTGGGACATATTGATTCAAGTAAAGAGAATAATTTACCTATTGTTGTATCTTTTCTTGTATCTTTATCAAGTATTACCAATTTTTATCCTCAAATCAGTTTTCAGCTCGCTGGATTTAGTTATTTCTGCATATATTTGGCAAGGCAAAAAAATGCATATAAATAAAGCCTATCTACAAATAAAACTACATTAAATGGAGGATTATCACTCCAGATTTTAGGTTGCACCACTGGGCAATTAATATATGTAATTTATTTTTATTATTACGTTTGGATAAATCAGTGAATCACCCTTCCTGGACAGAAATAGCATTATAGTTTACACACAAGGAAAATCCTTGATGTTGGCAATTTTAGGATCCTTATTACCATTTACCTTTATCAAATTAACAAATAATCTAATGATGAAAAATAGGTTGAGAATTTGGGCTCAGTTTAGGAAATTTTTTTGGAATTAAAGGTTTTTCACTGGCTAGTCCAATTATAGATAACCATCTATTTCAACCATCTTTGATAGTTGCAGTTTTCAAGGAATGGCTTAGAAAAATATATTCAAAGTTTCAATGATCTTTTTATTCAAAATAATTTTGCTTCTTTTGAACAATTATCAGCCAAATTTAATCTTTCTAATAGGCATACTTTTTTAGATACAGTAAAACCTCGTTAGAACGTGATAGTTGGGGTCCAAGATTTCATACCGCATTACAGCCAAGTCGCGGAACAGATGCATATATGTCAGAGTGCCCATGGATAATCAACCCAAATATTACCAGTTTTTGAAGGATCCACTATCTATAACTACAAAGTCAATGAAAGAAAGCAAGCACATTCTTTTAATATTGGTATTCTGAATTTTAATCAATTTATTTTACAGAAAAATAGAGTTTTTCCCCAATATTTTCCTTCAAAATGACCACTTAAAAGGATCCGTCATTACTGATCAAAGCAATATATAACGTGGACCCTGATTGGCCTGGGGATGTTTTAACAAGGTCATTTCCATTTTTAATCGGCCAATCTAAAGCTCCATACTGTTGACTTCTTGGGCAAACTAACTGGATCAATTTCTTTTTTTTAAAGCTACAAATTTAGGTTCTACTTATGATATGGGAAATGGACATTTATAAGGAAGTGAGCTCAGTAATCTATGAATAACAATGTAAGAACTCAAGTTGAGACGAGAATCGTTTATTATATACACATGCATATAAAATCATATCTCTATAAAAAATCATTATAATCATAAAAGATATTTTATTAGGAAGTGTATTTTGTCACAAATGTTTACAGTTTTACATTATGAACTTCTATTTCAAAAATGTCATAATCATAGCATATTATTGGGAAGCGTATACAGACACAAATTTTTACAGTTTTACTTCATAAAAAAAGTCTTTAACTTTTTGCTCTTTCTTAGCTTTCTGCTGCTTGGATCTCGCAAACTAAAGCATGGCTCTCAGTTGTATGTTCGGTGTGGGGTTGACATCCTGTGTTTCCATCCATGCTTTAGCTCCCTCTAAGAAAGTCAATGCCTCACTGGTGGTAGGTGTTGGCTTGGATGGCTCTGGATCTGACTCTTCAGCCAGTACTGAATGGGCTTGGCTCACAAGTTCTTCATTCTGGTAGTGTTTTTGGGTAGGTAACAATGTTTCCATCACTGGTCTGGAGGGTGTTACCTGGTGGATGGGCAGGGCAGTTGTCTAGCAGCAAAACAGCCCTCTCTGAAAGACTCTTTGATCTCAGGTAATGGTGAATACTGGGCACAAATGACTTTAAAAACCTCTCCTTCAAGAGGTCACCTGTCATCCAGGCTTTCTTGTTGTTTCTGTAGATGATAGGTAAAGAGTTCATGTTAACATGATGAAAGTCCCTGGGTTGTCTGGACAGCCCAATCGCTACAGAGGTCAACTTGTGGTTACCAGTCTTGTTGCAGGTGAAGAGGAAAGTCACCCAGTTCTTCTGCTGTTTGAACCCCTCATTCTTGTGGGCATCATCCTTGGCTGCCAGAGTGGTTTCAGGTAACATCTTGCAGTAGACCCCAGATTCATCTGCATTGCAGACCTGTTCCTTGGAGAAACCCTCTTCTTCTAGGTAGGCCTAGAGTTGCTCTGGAAAGGTGTCAGCAGCTTCACAGTTACCAGATCTGATCTCCCCTGAGACCTCCACCTGGGAGATGCCATGCCTTCTTTTGAAGCACTGTAGCCAACTCTGACTATCATCAAAGTCTGTGGACTACCCATGCATCTACTGCTTGAATTTTCCTGCCTGGGCCTTGACTAAGGGCCCAGAGATGGGGGTTCCAGCTGACCTCTCCTATACAAACCAGTTGTAGACAGCTGTATCTAGGGGTGAATCTGCAGCTGTTCTGGCTCTCTTTCTGGCTAGTCCCTCACTGTCACTGACTGTATGGACAAATGACCTGAGTTTGTCCTCTTCTGTCAACCCCCCCACACAGTGTTGATTCAGGTATGCCAGTCTCCCTGCAGACTTTGGCCTGTGTCTCCTCATTTCTTATCCTGTCAACCAGATTTTGAGGGCAAAGCGCATATCAATAATCTGTCAAACTCATCCTTTATCCCTGGCGGTAGGTGTTGGCTTGGATGGCTCTGGTTCTGACTCCTCAGCCAGTACTGATTGGGCTTGGCTCACAAGTTCTTCCTTCTGGTGGTGTTTTTGGGTAGGTATAGGACACCAATGTTTCCATCACTGGTCTGGAGGGTGAATGTGCAAAGTTTGGGGTCCACAGACATCCACGCTATAAGTGATTCCACGGATTAATGAATTGCATTCTAACGAGGTTTCAGTGTATTTACAAATTGGGCATTTTGTTCAGTCCAAGCTTTTGGATTTTCTGCAAATTTCTAATATTAAGTCTCTTGATATGCTTTTTAGCATACAATTTTATTTTCATGATTAATAGCATGTATTTATGCTAATTTACTGGACATTGGGTGGGATCAAGAGAGATTGGGAAAGAGACTTGGATATCTTTTTCAAATGAAGATTGGTACTCTACTCTCAATGATTCCTCACTTTGTGCAAGACATTGCTTATTACAATTTAAGGTGGTGCACAGAATTCATACGTCCCAACTTAAATAATCCTGTTTCTATGCTGAGATTGATCCTTTTTCTGAGAAATGTAAAATTTTGAAGCATCTCTGATTCATATGTTCTGGGAATGCCAAATTTAGAGTGATTCTGGAAAGAGTTTTTTCAAACTCTATCAACAAGATTAATTTGGAACCCTTGAACATGAATTACTCAGTTTGGTTTTTCTCGTGACTCAGGTGAACCTCTATCAGCAGCTCCAGGAAAGGACTTAGCTTTTACTACATTGATAGCCAGACAAGCTATTTTATTGAAATGGAAAGGAAATTCATCCCCTTCTTGTTTCTTTGGCTTGGCTTCGCGGACGAAGATTTATGGAGGGGGTAAAAGTCCACGTCAGCTGCAGGCTCGTTTGTGGCTGACAAATCCGATGCGGGACAGGCAGACACGGTTGCAGCGGCTGCAGGGGAAAATTGGTTGGTTGGGGTTGGGTGTTGGGTTTTTCCTCCTTTGCCTTTTGTCAGTGAGGTGGGCTCTGTGGTCTTCTTCAAAGGAGGTTGCTGCCCGCCAAACTGTGAGGCGCCAAGATGCACGGTTTGAGGCGATATCAGCCCACTGGCGGTGGTCAATGTGGCAGGCACCAAGAGATTTCTTTAGGCAGTCCTTGTACCTCTTCTTTGGTGCACCTCTGTCACGGTGGCCAGTGGAGAGCTCGCCATATAACACGATCTTGGGAAGGCGATGGTCCTCCATTCTGGAGACGTGACCCACCCAGCGCAGCTGGATCTTCAGCAGTGTGGACTCGATGCTGTCGACCTCTGCCATCTCGAGTACTTCGACGTTAGGGATGAAAGCGCTCCAATGGATGTTGAGGATGGAGCGGAGACAATGCTGGTGGAAGCGTTCTAGGAGCCATAGGTGATGCCGGTAGAGGACCCATGATTCGGAGCCGAACAGGAGTGTGGGTATGACAACGGCTCTGTATACGCTTATTTTTGTGAGGTTTTTCAGTTGGTTGTTTTTCCAGACTCTTTTGTGTAGTCTTCCAAAGGCTCTATTTGCCTTGGCGAGTCTGTTGTCTATCTCATTGTCGATCCTTGCATCTGATGAAATGGTGCAGCCGAGATAGGTAAACTGGTTGACCGTTTTGAGTTTTGTGTGCCCGATGGAGATGTGGGGGGGCTGGTAGTCATGGTGGGGAGCTGGCTGATGGAGGACCTCAGTTTTCTTCAGGCTGACTTCCAGCCCAAACACTTTGGCAGTTTCCGCAAAGCAGGACGTCAAGCGCTGAAGAGCTGGCTCTGAATGGGCAACTAAAGCGGCATCGTCTGCAAAGAGTGGTTAACGGACAAGTTTCTCTTGTGTCTTGGTGTGAGCTTGCAGGCGCCTCAGATTGAAGAGACTGCCATCCGTGCGGTACCGGATGTAAACAGCGTCTTCATTGTTGGGGTCTTTCATGGCTTGGTTCAGCATCATGCTGAAGAAGATTGAAAAGAGGGTTGGTGCGAGAACACAGCCTTGCTTCACGCCATTGTTAATGGAGAAGGGTTCAGTGGTTATATGATGTAATGTCTTATTTAAGTTTAGAGAAAAATCAGATTTATAATATTAAAGATAACAGTTTCAATTTATGAAGCTATTGGGCCCATTATAATTTTTTTTTTATAATTGGAAGAGTCAATAAGTATTAAATGTTCCGGTAATTCTTTGTATTTTCTCCAAGAGTCACCATTGATTTCACATCATTATTGATTTCTTTTTCTTCTCAAAAATGAAACATTGATTAGAGGAAGGGGATTAGATTAGTTTAGTTCTTTAGTTTTTTTTATTTTTAAAAAAATCCTTATTATTTTAATTCTTTGGCTTGGCTTCGCGGACGAAGATTTATGGAGGGGGTAAAAAGTCCACGTCAGCTGCAGGCTCGTTTGTGGCTGACAAATCCGATGCGGGACAGGCAGACACGGTTGCAGCGGAAAATTGGTTGGTTGGGGTTGGGTGTTGGGTTTTTCCTCCTTTGCCTTTTGTCAGTGAGGTGCGCTCTGCGGTCTTCTTCAAAGGAGGTTGCTGCCCGCCAAACTGTGAGGCGCCAAGATGCACGGTTTGAGGCGTTATCAGCCCACGCCATTGTTAATGGAGAAGGGTTCTATGATGTAATGTCTTATTTAAGTTTAGAGAAAAATCAGATTTATAATATTAAAGATAACAGTTTCAATTTATGAAGCTATTGGGCCCATTATAATTTTTTTTTATAATTGGAAGAGTCAATAAGTATTAAATGTTCCGGTAATTCTTTGTATTTTCTCCAAGAGTCACCATTGATTTCACATCATTATTGATTTCTTTTTCTTCTCAAAAATGAAACATTGATTAGAGGAAGGGGATTAGATTAGTTTAGTTCTTTAGTTTTTTTTATTTTTAAAAAAATCCTTATTATTTTAATTCTTTGGCTTGGCTTCGCGGACGAAGATTTATGGAGGGGGTAAAAAGTCCACGTCAGCTGCAGGCTCGTTTGTGGCTGACAAATCCGATGCGGGACAGGCAGACACGGTTGCAGCGGAAAATTGGTTGGTTGGGGTTGGGTGTTGGGTTTTTCCTCCTTTGCCTTTTGTCAGTGAGGTGCGCTCTGCAGTCTTCTTCAAAGGAGGTTGCTGCCCGCCAAACTGTGAGGCGCCAAGATGCACGGTTTGAGGCGTTATCAGCCCACGCCATTGTTAATGGAGAAGGGTTCTATGATGTAATGTCTTATTTAAGTTTAGAGAAAAATCAGATTTATAATATTAAAGATAACAGTTTCAATTTATGAAGCTATTGGGCCCATTATAATTTTTTTTTATAATTGGAAGAGTCAATAAGTATTAAATGTTCCGGTAATTCTTTGTATTTTCTCCAAGAGTCACCATTGATTTCACATCATTATTGATTTCTTTTTCTTCTCAAAAATGAAACATTGATTAGAGGAAGGGGATTAGATTAGTTTAGTTCTTTAGTTTTTTTTTTATTTAAAAAAAAATCCTTATTATTTTAATATAGCAGTCTAATGATGGGTCTGACATGGTTGCATTCATTATGTTTATTACTAGATGGAGTTATTACAAATAACAATGTAGATATGCACATTTTATTACTTTTTTTTCTCTCCCTTTGGTATATATTCACTTGTATACAATTGATTTATAATGTAATCATCATTTATGGTTATGGTTATTATGTATGCTTATTACGTTAAACTTAAAAATATATTAAAAGAAATAACATTTAGTTACAACTGAAAAGCTGGAAGGAGAAAGAAGCAGAGGCAGACAAGAATGAAAATGGTAGTTGGATTAACATCATGATTAGAAACAGGGGAGGGAACCATGACAGATGGGGAGACATGATTGCCCGCAATGAATGGCAAAGCAGTTGAATGATAAGATGGAAGCCAACTAAAATTCATCTGATCATGTCTTCACTGGCATTAAGTCCTATTCTCCCATTAATCCAGGACCCTCTAACCAAAATTGGCTCTCTGTTAAGCAAGGTTTCCAATTAAAAAAAGTTAAGTGAGTGTTTCAAATTCTCCAAGGTCTCATCCCCGTCCTTTTTTCTGCAATACCTCAAGACCAATAACCCCTGAGAGATCTTCGCCCCTTTAATTCTGATCTTATAATCATCCCCGAGGTGGTAGGGACTTTGGATGGAAGACTCCAATTTTTGAATTCCCTCCCTAAACTTTTTCATTATCTCCTGCACTCTATTTCTCTTTCAGACTGTATTCAAATAACCAGCATTCAGTTAACAGCTGAAGTGCATTTCACTGTGGATTCGTTTCAATTTGATCTTATCTCATAAGGCTGAAGGTTCTATGATATCCATGTTAAATATACAACATTGCTAAAAAATGCTGCTGTTTTTCTCTCACAAGAAGGAAAACAAAGATAGAATAATAATAACAGAGGTGCTAACATATGTTGGAAGTTTGATAAATTTAGAGGGGTAGAAAAAGTTATCAATTACAAACCAGAATTTTTCACAGGGCAAGTCACCAGAAGGTCATCCCTGGATAGTAGAAGTACAATCATTTCAAAATATTTTATTCTGTCATTTAAATTCATTTCATTGAAATCAATAAAAATCATTTTAGTGACAGGTAACAATGCTGAGTCACAACTGGGATGAATTTCTAGGCAATGTTCTGAAAATGAAAACCTTTCACTGAACCATTTGAACAAATATATAATGACTGCTAAATCATTCTTAATCAGTGAAGAATTGCTGCTTTGCAAAGCAGGAAAATGAGGAGATTGGGCATATAAATTTATTTATTAAGCATTTGGGGAGCAATTGGAAAACAACATCAAGGTAGATCATTTATCATATCATTACCTAATAAACATGCAAGCAAGATAAACGTGCCCAATGCAATTACTTTAAAAATAAATATTGTGCTATGCATTATGCATTGAATTTGTAATGGGAAAATATAGCAGCATTTATATCACTGTTTATTTAATGCATTGGCTGATTTAAATAAATGCAAATATATTCTGGATGCAAGTTATTACAAATAGTCCCTGAAGTTCTGAGAACGTGAATGGCTGGTACTCTGGTTTTGAACATTTTCAATTTTATTTTATCTGTTTCAGAGTGTTAAGGCCTCTACTGTATCTACAGCAAACTAAAAAAGTCCACCAAAGACTATTTTGGAGAACCATTCACATTGTAGGCAATAACTATCTCCAACAAGAGAGAATCTTACCATCTACTCTTTACATTCAATGGTATTATCATCATTTAATCCCCAACCATCAACATCCTGAAGACACCATTCATCAGAAACGCAACTGATCCATCCCCTTAAATACAATAGCAAGAAGAGACAAGGGCTGGGTATTTAACAACAAGCAATTCACCTCCTCTTACCTCAAAGCATTTCCATTATTCATAAGGCACAATTCTGGAGTCCAACAGAATATTCTGCACAAGATTTTTTTTTAAGTAAACCATACAAAACTCTTAAGAAGTTCAAAAACAACAGGAAAGAAGCTTGAATGGTATCTCATACAACATCCTAATTTGTAGTGAGGAACCTGGTGGGAATGTGGATTGTAGAGGACCATGTGACCTCTCTGTCTGGAACCTAATCAGAATTCACCTTCCAATCAACGTCAAGCCTGGCCAACAGGTCAGTGTGCACCTGGTCATTGGCACCTTTAATTGTCTCATCAATACCTGGGCTGGACTCTCCAGTTGATGGCACTTTAAAGACCACCATATATGAGCTATTTGCTTCTTTCTCTTCTGGGATGATCCCAAGCTGGGTTAGAAACCATGGGCAATGCTGGAGAATCATTTGTAAGGTGTGTGCAGACAAAGGATTGGGAGTTGTAGCATTGTGTAACTGAAAATTATGTCCTTAGTTTAGTTTTGCTAGGATTGCACCTACTAGAGGTGTGTATTGAAAGTTGCAACTTGATTGTATAGTTTTTTTTTTATTTGTGAATGGTTGTGATTGTGTCATTTAATCCAGCAGTGTGTGATTGTATCTTTTACCCCTGTTGCAACTCCGCTACATGTAAATAATAACTATAGTTCAACTATAGTTCAAATTTGTTGCCCTTGGATACATTGAACTATTTTCACACACAGAGCACCAATGCAATACTCTGTACTAGTCTTTTTTTTAAGTTGACTAGAGTTAATTGTGTTAAAATGAACATATTTCCTAGAGTACAGTGTCTATTTCAAACATTGCCTATTCTGTTACCACAAAAGTATTTTTTTTTTAAGGATTAAATAAATATATGAACAAGTTTCTTTGGAAGGGTAAGATGTTAAAGGTTTCTTTAGATAAATCAGTGGTTTTCAACATTTTTCTTTCCACTCATATGTCATTTTAAGTATTCCCTATGCCACAGATGCTCTTTAATTAGTAAGGGATTGCTTAAGGTGGTCTGAGAGAGGTCAGACACTGATGGCATAGGGATTACTTAGTGATATATGAGTGGAAATTAAAAAGGTTAAGAACCACTGCTATAGATGATGTGTGATCTGTTGGAAAAGCATTTTTGTGTGTTACAATAAATTTCACTTAAGATCTTCATGCAATAAAGCCCAAAGTCCAACAGAACGAGGAAAAGGCTGAAGTTAATGAAGCGATGCTCTCTCCAATTCTGTTGGTTAATCTTCAGTGTAGCTTGTGTGAAGTTTTCCATTTCTCCTTGTGAACCATATAAGTTTCCTTCTGGTACTCCAATTTTCTCGCACATCCTAAAGATATGTCATTTGCTAGGTTAATTGGTCATTAGAACTCACCATAAGTGTGTAGGTGAGGAGTAGAACCTAAGCAGATTTGATGTGTACATGCAGAAAATAAAGTAAAATTATTGTTGATGCGTACTTGATTGTTTAGGTGGGCTGGGAGGTGTGTTTCTCTTTTGTGAAGCCAAAGTTCTATGGAAAAGTAAAAGAACGGTTATATTGAACTTGTATTAAATGTTTCTTTCCTTTTAAATTATTTTTACTTGTTTTAAAGAATACATGTTAAAAAATGCAATGAAAATCCATGATGAAATGTTATACACAGCTATTATCAAATTTTTGAAAGGCTTCTCAAAGATTTTCATCCGTTATACTGGTCGCCATATTATAGAACAGACTTAGAGTGCTTATTGAGAGCTCACTAAAGAATTTGGAGCATGTACATCAATATAATACATTGAACTAACTGTGGGACTCTTTACTATGCAGTGGCTTCCTATTGACCTTTAAGATTCTGAGGGTAGAGTTGATATTCAATCAATGGATGCTTGAAAATCTTCTGAATGTACAACAGAAAGATACCATTCAGTCCAAATGATTCATGCCAACCTCCTAACATAAGTGTCTGTGAACACAATTGAACTAAAAAAGATCACTACATCTCTGTAAAGCAGTTTGGACCAGGCAAATATAAATTAATACATCAAACATGGAATTCAGGAATTGCTGGGTTTTTTTCAAGACTTGGGGAATATTGATGTGAAATCAATGGACCTTAGCACTAGCATGAAGCCATCAAAAGATCTCTGTACTATTAAAATATCATGTTTTTTGCTCAAACTTGAATGATAAATATTCACGAATCTATAATTTTATATTCACTTTTTTCTGTTTCTTGGTCGATAGTGGTAATTGCTACTAGTGTATCTTAGTGTGGCTTTAACAAGGAAGAGTTTTGCTACATCTGGACATTGTACTTGTGTTGATGACAATAATCTTCCATACTTATGACTGGTTCCATTTTGGAACAGGAAACATTGAAAATATACTGTGTTTTGGTTTTCTTACTTGGACTCTATGGGCCGAACATCCTACTTCTGCTCTTGTAGCTTAAGGTTTCCAATTACAGATTGGAGAAATCTTGTGATGAGAGTACATTGTTCTGTGGATTAATAAATTTGCATTCGACTCCTGCTTAACAGCTGTTGATTCCAGGTAGATGTGAATGGTGTGAAAAGAGGCTTTGGTCATTAACACTTCAAAAGCATCAAACAGGCTGAAAAGAGTTTTGGAAATCAAACAAATGCATAACAGATAGCCACACAGGCAAGTCCACCTTTCTTCACTCTGCATCCACAGTACATTTTTGTGCAGAATTTGGTACGCTTACTCCTCAAGGTTGAACAATCTCTTTGGTTTTGATGGATCCATTTTCCTGATATGGATATATCTTCCACCATTACAAAGCACATTGTTCCAATTCTGCTTGGTTGAAGAATGTAACCCCTGTTTATCAGAAACAAAATATTTACTGCTAGATTACATTCCACAATTTTGACACAACTAGCAGGTGAAGCAGCCCGACACATCTATCTTTGAACATGGTGGAGATGCAGATATTCAGACTTCAGACAATTTCACATCTTTTCTGGTGACTTGAGTGCTCTGTATTGAACATAACCTGTGATGTACTCAACCACTGAGTCCTTACGTTATCCAGAGTTACAAGCATTGGCTGGAAGTTATTTGGTGCTCGGAAATAATTACACGTCACAAAAGAATAAAGAAAACAGAGGAAGGAAAATGTATGAGGATCCTGTCCCAATTCCTAAAACAAGAAAGTAGTTTGAATTAAATTGAACTTCAGATGCAGAAGCCTGATTCTTTCTGATCTGATTGATGCTCATCTGATTGGCCTTTAGTCGAGCAGCAGAGTACGTAATATATGTAAAGCTTGCATCATTGATTCCAGCTCCACGTATACAAAAGACATGTGGCTTCTATTCAGTTTTAAATAACTGCCTTGCAGGGTTCCCATTAGTAAGTTGATATTACATGCTGATGAAAATGAAGACATTTCTGAGATCCAAATTATTGACTAAGTCTCTATTTTCAGGACTGTCCCATCTGAGCTTTCTTGTGGTTGTTTATTACAGTAGGTTGAGTTCTAAAGAAGGCTTATTGATCTGAAGTGTTTAACCAATTTACATGCCCCCAGATGCTGCCCCACTTGCTATTTCAAGCACTCTGTTTTATTTCAGATTTCCAGTGTCTGCGATTAGTTTTCAAATATCAAAGAAATAATACATCATAAATATGCAGCTAATCCTTGAAAAATATTCCAACTTCCCATTTTTATTTTCAAGTAAATGCAGCAGTTTTTAGTTGTAATGTTCTCCTTTATTCCTTACTTTCAACTTATTGATAAAACAATGAGACTTCCAGTGTCTTGGAACTAAATTATCACGTGAGATGTTATGAATGTAACATTGTCTCCTGTCAGAATTTTGGGGTAGTCAAGCACAACAGGATACAAAACTTCAACTTGAGCCAAAGGTTATGGATTAATCTTCATCACATTTGAATGGCATGTAGAAGGTATGTTTATACTGGACTGCAACTTTTTTTCTCCCAAAAAGGTTTGCTTCCTGTAAAAAAAAAAATGGGGATTATGATAGAGCTTCAGGCTGAACACAAAGATCATTTCACACTAGCTGTATCATGTACAAAGTTGGAGAAACATTATATTAGCTTTCATTGATTTTAGCATGCTAACATGTGTTAGTTCAACTAACCTAAAAATGCTTTGCTGGCTATTTTCATCTGATGCCTCTCATATCAGTATCCAATAATAGTTGGCCAGCATTGATAGATTTCAGTTGCCCTGACACTGCTTTTCCATGGTCATAATTTTCTGCTGAAACCTTAAGCCATGTTATTAGTTTCAAGTTCCTTAGGGTTAAGGATAGGCCTGGTCATCAACTTGAGATTCTAAATTGTAGAAAGGCCAATTTTGTGGAAATGAGAAAGGATCTAGGAAGAGTGGATTGGGATAAGTTGTTTTCTGGCAAGGATGTGCTAGTAAGTGGAAGGCCTTCAAAAGCAAAATTTTGAGAATGCAGAGTTTGCAAGTTCCTGAAAGAATTAAAAGCAAAGTAAATAGGCATAGGGAACCTTAGTTTTCAAAGATATTGTCAATCTGGTTAATGGAGAGGTGTATAGCAGATATAGGCAACAAGGAACAAATAAGGTCCAGAAGTGAATAGAAAATGTAACAAATACTTAAAGAGGAAATCAGGAAGGTTAAAGAAGACATGAGGTTGCTTTGGCCGAAAATGTGATGGTAAACATGAAGGGTTTCTACGAGTATGTTAAGAGTAAATGGATTGTTAGGGAAAAATTGGTCCCCAAGAAGATCAGAGTGGTCATCCATTCATGGAGCCTCATGAGTTGGGGGGAGATCTTAAACAGTTTTTTTTATCTGTATTTATTCAGCAAATTGGCATAGTGCATAAGGAAGGAAGGGAAACAAGGAGTAGTGACATGGAACCTATAGAGATTATAGAAGTGGAGGTGTTTGCTGCCTTATAGCAAATAAAAGTAGATAAATTCCCTGGGCCTGACATAATATCCCCTTTGACCTTAAGGGAGATGAGTGTAGACATTGCAGGGGCCCTGTCAGAAATATTTAAAATGTCCTTAGCCACAGGTGAGGTGCCAGAGGATTGGAGGGTAGCTCATGTTCTGTTTTTTATAAAAGGCTCCAAAAGTAATCAAGGAAATTGCAGTCCAGTGAGCCTGATGTCAGTTGTGTTAATTATTGCAGGGTGTTCTGAGAAATTGGATTTACAAGTATTTGGACAGGATTAAGGATGGTTAGCATGGCTCTGTATAGGGTAGGTCATGTTTAGTGAATCTTGTAGCTTTTCAGAGGTTGCCAAAAAAGTAGATGAAGGAAAGACTGTGAATCTAGTCTATATGAATCTTTACAAGGCCTCACATGGGAGGTTAGTTCAGAAGGTTCCGACACTAGGCATCAAACTGGATTTGAAATTGGCTGAATGGGAGAAGACAAGGAGTGGTAGTGGATGATTACTTGGAGGCCTGTGATTAGTGGTGTGCTTCAGGGATCTGTGGTAGGGCTGTTGTTGTTTGTTGTCTATATCAATGATCTGGGTGGTAAATTAAATCAGTAAGTTTGCTGATGACATTCAAATTAGAGGTGTTGTGGACAGTGAGAAAGACGCTCAAAGCTTGAAGAGGGATCTGGAAAACTGGGCCAGAAAATGGCAGATGGAATTTAATGTAGACAAATGTGAGGTATGCATTTTGGAAGGACAACCAAGGTAGGACATGTGGAGTAAATGGTAGGGCTTCATTGAGTGCAGAGGATCTGGAAATACTAATACATAATTCACTGAAAGTGGAGCCAAAGGTAGACAGGGTTGTAAAGAATATTTTTGGCATCTTGGCCTTCATAAATCAGAGTATTGAATCTAGGAGTTGGGATGTTATCGTGAGGTTGTATAAGACGTTGGTGAGGTCAAATTTGGGGTATAGTTTGCAGTTCTATTTGCCAAACTACAAAAGGATGTCAATAAGATAGGAAGAGTGCAGAGAAGATTTACTTGGATGTTGCTGGGTCTTCTCGAGCTGAGATGCAGGGAAAGATTAAAGAGCTTAGGACTTTATCTTTCGAACATAGAAGAATGAGGGGAGGTTGGACAGGTTTACAAAGTTATGAGGGATGCAGACAGAGTAAATGCAAGAAGTCTCCTTCCACTTAGATTAGGAGAGAAATATGAAAGGACATGGCTTTAGAGTGAAAGGGAAAGATTTGAGGGAACTTTTTCACTCAGTGGTGGGAATATGGAAGGATCTGACATGGTAAATGTGGGCTCACTCAAGTTTTAAGAATAAATTAGATTGATACATGATGGGAGAGGTCTAGAGGGTTATGGAATGAGTGCTGGACAGTGGGACTAGAGGAATGATGCTTCAGCACAGACTTGAAGGTCCAAATGGCCTATTTCTGTGTTGTAGTGTTCTATGGTTCCATGTTCATCACTGCATTAACATCAGCATGGAAGAACTCCAATTGTGAATGCAGAAAATTAACATTCAATAAAAAGCTGCACTTCATGGTTTTATATGCTTGAAGTAGACAAAATATGACAGGAAATCAGAAAAAAATATATATTTTAAGGTGATTTTCGTGATTGACTGCCCAAAATCCATAAAATACACCCAAAAGCATTTAGGAAGCAAAATCTCCACTGTCCAATGTTAGAATCAGGATTTATTGTCATGAAATTTGGGATTTTTGGCAGCATTATAGTACTAACATGCATATTATAACCATGTGGCAGCATTATTATAAATTTTTAAAAGTGCACAAAAATTAAGCCAGTTTCTTTGATTCATTGACGATTCAGGAATCTGATGGCAGTGGGGGAGAAGCTGTTCTTGTGCTGCTGAGTGCACATCTTTAGGCTCCTGTACCTTTTTCCAAATAATAGCAGAGTGAAGAGGACCTGGCTGGGTGGTGGGGGTTTTTGAGGATCGAGGCTGCATTTTTAAAGCACTGCTTCATGTAGATGTCTTCGACAGAACGATGTCTGGTGCCTGTGATGTTGCAAGCTATATTAACAACCCTCTGGTTTTTTACTTGTTCTGAGTGATGGTGCCTCCATACCAGGCAGTGATGCAACCAGCTAGAATGTTCTTTACGGTACACCTGTAGAAGTTTTCAAGAGTCTTTGGTGACATACAAAATCTCCTCAAACACTTCATAAAGTGTAACCAATCGTAAGCCGCCTTCATGATTGCATCAACATAGAGGCTCCAGGACAGATCCTTGGAGATGCTGACATCCAGAAATTTGAAGTTCTTGACCTTCTCCACTCCTGAGGACTTGATGAGGACTGGGTTGTGTTCCCCTGACTTCCTTCTGTAGTCCACAATCATCTCCTTGGTTGAGCGTAAGGTTCTTGTTAAACCATTCAATAAGCTTGTCTTTGTCACAAACAGAATTAAAAGCTCCACCTTCTGTAAGTGCACTGAGGCTCAATTCTTCATCACACCCACCCATCATCACCTACAAAATATCCATCTAGGAAATCACCAGGATGTACATTGAGAGTGCAATAATTTCCAAAACTTTGGTGATATAGTTTTGTCAGTGGTTCTTTAAATGTTATGTAAGTATCTCACAACAATTTGGAAATATATATACATAGGAGTTAGAATGCTGAAGATTCAGTTTGCAATCCAATTAGCCCGAGTAGGCAATGCTGGATTTTAATAAGAGCCACATCCAGGTCTTTTTTTGGTTCCCTAATCCATATAATTTGCATGATGGAGTTATTTTCTACTCCCCACTCTCTACAAGAAAAATAAACATGTTTTTATTGGGTAACTTTACTGTAGTTTTATTTCTGCACACTGTTGTCATTTGCAGATATTCTTTTCACACACTAACTCACTGCCAGACCATTATGTTGGTCAAGAGACTGTGGGAATGTTGATGTGAAATCAATGGGCAGAAGGACCTTAACACTAGCATGGGATCATCAAAAGATCTGTCTGTACTATTGAAATATCATGTTTTCTGATCACTCAAATTGTAAATATTTGTTTATATTTTTGTATTCATTATTTGTTTTTGTCTCTTGTTCCATTGTGGTAATTTCTGCTAATATATCTTATGTGACCGCAGCGAGGAAGAATTTTGCTGCATTTGGACATTGTACTTGTGTTGATGACAATAATCTTGAATACTTTTGACCTGTTCCCACCATTCTGGAACAGGAAACATTGATAATATGCTGTGTTTTGGTTTTCTTACTAGGACTCTATGGGCCGAGCAGCCTACTTCTGCTCTTGTAGCTTAAGGTTTCCAATTATAGATTGGAGAAGTCTTGTGAAGAATTCTAGCTACGTAGGGCATCATTCTGTGGACAAACATTTGCATTGGACTCCCGCTTAACTCTGGACTGATGAACAGCTGTGATTCCAGGTAGATGTGAATGGGGTGACAGGAGGCTTGATCTGATCATGAGCACTTCAAAAGCACCAAACAGGCTGAAGAGTTTGGAATTCAAACAAATGTGTAAAAGAGAGCCCATCTTTCTTCACTCTGCACCCATGATACATTTTTGTGCAGAATTTGGCATGCTTACTCCTCAAGGTTGGACAATCTCTTTGGTTTTGACGGATTCATTTTCCTGATGCAGGCATATCTTCCACTATTACAAAACGTATTATTCCAATTCTGCTTGTTTCAGGAATGTAACCCCTGTTTATTTTTCCGTCTTTATCAGAAACAAAATGTTTACTGCCAGATTACGTCCAGCATTTGCAGCACAATCTGCAAGAGATGCAGCCCAAACATGGGGGAAAAGCAGATATTCAGCTTTCAGACCATTTCAGCATCTTTTCTGCTAATTTAAGTGCTCTTTGTTGAACATGACCTGTGCATACTCAACCACAGAACCACCCCCCCCCCCCCCCCATTATCTAGAGTTTCATGCATTTCTGGAAGTTTACGACCACTGTTGACATTCGCTGATATTCACTGCCAGACCATTATGTTGTGTACTTTCATTGTAATACAGCTTGTTTTCCATGATTTAAATTTTTACCCTTTTACTTTCTCTAATTATCTTAATTAGGGCCTTCGGTAATTGTCTTAATCAATCAACACCAAATTAACTTCCACACAGAAAGTTCAAATATACCCATTTGTATGTTGTGTTCTTATTAAACTATGTATATTGTTTAATGCATTACTAAGCTCTTTCCAATAGAATATGGATGACTTTGTCACTGCATGTGAGGACCTTGAACCCAACTCCTTTTGTTTTCCCTCTCTGAACTAGTTCCAGTTGAATAGCTATCTGATCCTTAGTCTACATTGTACAATGCTGACGGAGACTCTTGGAATGTTGCTGGTAGGTTTATACTAAAATGACAAGAGTAGTAAAAACAAAACAAAAAATTAAGCATTTAGAATTTAAGTTTATTTGTTGCATTAAATCTTATGCAGTGCAAAAGGTCATTCCATGAGCAGACTAACAGTCAACTCTAATATACATACAGCCATACAAAATAGAAGGGGAAGAGGATCGCTAGAGTACAGAATTATAATGGAACAAAATAAATTCATACAGGGTAAAGGCAGCATGCCACTACTGTTGTGGGACTTATTCGGGAGCTTGATGGCTGCAGGGATAAAATTGTCTTTAAACCTGTTGGTGCATGATTTCACACTCATGAGCCTGATGGAAGGACAGAGAAGAGAATGTGTCTGATGTGATGGATCCTTCAGCATATTGGCTGGCCTTCCTATGCAGCCAGAGATGTTGCAGGAATCCGTGCACATGATGGAAGTCTGTAATGTTTTGAGCTAATGTATTACTTTCTACAGCTGTAGATCTTGAGCAGAGCAGCTCCCATACCAACTCCTCTCTAAAGAAAGCAAGCAAGAAGGTGTGAAAGAACAAGCAGCAAGTGTCTGAACACATTGTGTTTTGAACTAATTTTTTTTTAAATCAATAGGTTAAGGAGAAATTTAGGTGTGCTGTATGAAAACTGATCAACAGAGATGAAGAATCCCATCGATAATTCAATGGTCAGGGAAAGATTCTGGGAAATGGCAGGTTATTGTCATTTTACAATGTATGGGACAAGAAGCTCATTATCATGGGTTGAGATTTTTAGCCTATGGGAGTTAATGAATGATCTCTGAGTTTAATTAATGTGTGGATTGATTCAGGGGGAAGAAAAAGTACAGGTTTGTGTTAAGCATTTAAAAGCTAGCACATCACTGACAAGATTTCAACGAGCAACAGTCATGTTCATTGTTCTGAAACATGTTAGATTTTGACCAGTAGCATTAATGTAGGCAAATGTGGTGGATCACATTACTGATGCTCTTTGAGCTGCAATTGATTATACTTAAAAAAAAAAATAATTTTAGAGTAAGTACTCAACCAGTCAGAGCTGTATTTTCCCCAAGATGATTTTCACCAAGAAAATCAGCATGTGACTCTGGTCAGGAAGGGAAGGAAAATTCAGAGAATCACTGCAAAGGCTGAGCACCTTGTGATATCTGTCTGTCCATGTCAGAACATAATTTAAGAGGGTATCATCAGACCATGACATCGTACCTGGCAGGGTACCAAAATCTGCGCCAAGCCACTAGCCAGTGCTCATGGACATTTTCAACCTCTCATTGCTGCAGTCAGAAGCTACAACCTGCTTAAAAAAGGGTATCATCCATAAGAATAGTGTGAACTGCCTCAATAACTATTGTCCAGTAGCAATAACATCTTCTTTGATGAAATTCTCTGAGAGGTTGGTCAAAATTAACACATCAAAACAAAGTTCTGAACCCATTTATAATTTTCCCATCATCACAAGCGCTCCATAGCAGTCACAATATAGCTGGCTCTCCACTCAACTCTGGATCACCTCGAAAACAGCAACTCGTGCATATGGCTGCTCTTCTTTGACTACAGCTCAACCTTCAACACCATTAATCCTTCCGTGCTGGTCAAGAAGCTCCAAACCTTGGTCCCTGCACCCCCCCTGCAACTGGATCCTTGACTTCCTCATTGAAAGACCACAGTCAGTACAAATTGGAAAAGTCTCCTCCTCATTGATGATCAACACAGATGGACCTCAAGAAAGTGTGCTTAGCCCATTGCTCTACTTAGTATAACACCCATGACTCTGGCCAGGCACAATTCCAATGGTATCTACAAATTTGCCGATGACGCCACATTTATCGGCAGAATTACAAACCATAATGAAGAAGCGTAGATCAGATGGACCATCTCATTGAGTGGTGTCATTGCTGACAACCTTGGACACAAAGTTAGCAAAACTAAGGAGATGATTGTGAACTTCAGAAAGAAGTGAGGGTAACACAAATCAGTCCCCATCAAGGTCTTAATAATAGAGGGTCAATAAATTCAAATTCCTGGGTGTCAACATCTCCGAGGAACTGTTCTGGAGCCTCAATGTTGGTGCAATCATAAAGGCTCACCATTGGCTATACTTTGTGAAGTGTTTGAGGAGATGTGGTATGTCATTGAAGCCTGAAAACTTCTACAGGTGTACTGTGGAGAGCATTCTGGCTGGTTGCATCACTTTGTTTACTCCAAAGGATTGTTAACTTGCCCTGCGACGTCAAGAGCACCAGACTTCACTCCATTGAGGACATTTACAAGAGGCAGTATCTTAAGAAAGCAGCCTCCATCCTCAAGGTCCCCATCACCCAGGCCATGCCCTCTTCACTCTGCTCCTATCAGAAAAAAACATACAGGAGTGTGAAGACGAGCATTCAGTGGCACAAGGACAGCTTCTTCCCTGCTGCCTTACTTTGGCTTTTCGTGCATTTTATTTATTTTTGTAAGGTGTTTTATATAAATGTTAGCACTGTAATGCTTCTGCAAAACAACATTTTGTGATTTGTTCATGACAAATTCTGATTAAGATTGAAGTGCATTAGGTTTTGTGGAATTCAATTAATTGAAATATCCCATCCAATCTATACAAAAAACCTTCCAATGCTTAAACATTCATAATATCTTGAACAAACCTCACCAAAGATGTGAGATGTGTAAGAGTTCAAAATTAGAGAGCTCTAACTGGGCCATGGACCAGAAAGGTAGATATTTGGGTATAAGAGAAGGGGATGAATGGGTGGATCCTAATTTTGGATGCTCATCAGCAAATGAGATTTGTCAATAAGACTATTTATTTACCTTTTTTAAAGTCAAGAAGACAGGAGTGTTAATATTCTGCATATTTCGATGAAATCACCACTCATTCTCGACATCCAATGATTACTGGCCAATTCAGCTTAATCTCTTCTTTGGCACAATAATTTCATTCCAGAAACCAACCTGGCAAGTTTATACTCCACAACTTCCAAGACCAGCAAATCCCTCTTTTGATACTGTAATTGGCATTTTCTTAAATTTTCTGTGAAAATCTGTTTTGTTATAAAATTAATAAAAGTGAGTAAAAAAAAATCAAATGAAAATTAATTGATGGAAATCTAAATTGAAAAAGTTAAATATTCAAAAGTTAAAGAATATCTGTGGAGAGACAGTGTTGGCATTTTAAGTCTAGCTATTCGTCAGAACATTTATCTTAGGTAATGAAGACTGGCTCAGGAAGGTGGGGTTCCTTTGAGAATGGACATGCAAGGTAACCAACTGAAGGGTTAAATTTTACATTTTAAATTTATACATGCAGCACATTAACAGACATTTCCGACCCACAATCTTGTGCCACCCAATTATACACAATTAACCCCATATGTTTTTTGAAAGCTGGGAGGAAACCGAAGCACCCAAAGGAAACCCATGCAGACACTAGGAGATGGTACATGCTCCTTACAACTCTTTGAGTGAGATAGAGGCAGAAGTTTACAAACAATACATGCAAAGGGTTGAAAAATACAATATGGTGGTCAATTGCCTCAAAGGTAAATATTGGCTCAACTTCTGCTTAATCATCAAATGAATGGATTATTGAATGGAACATGTATAACTGTAAACACAAGAAATTTTAAATGATATCGAGCCTTAGATGTATTCTCTTCATAAGCTTGAAATATTACAAAATACTTTCAGCTTTTTAAGTTCAAAATTCAAATTTATTGTCAGAGTGCATTCAAGATATCACATACAACCCTGAGATTCTTTATTCTGCAGGCCAAGTTCAATAATTACTATACTGGTAACTACACAGGAAGAAAGATCTGTTCAAATGCAGATGTAGGATTAGATAATACAGTAATAAATTGAAAAAATATGAGCCTTAAATTTGTTTTTGAATGAGTCTGTTGTAAAAGAGTCTGATACCTGCTGCTAAGTCCTGTGCCATTGGTTGATTCTCATTTAGGCGGGTTACCAAACTCTTCATGGTAACTGATTCAATTGAAGCCTGTTTGAAACAGATGGGCATCCCTCCCTGTTGGAGTGAGATTGAAGATAACCATGAATGCACCAGCCCTATGGTGCACAGCCAGATACTTCATATAGACCAGAGGCAGTCTCCTGAAGGCAGCCTTCAATCCTTCTTCAGATACTAACAGTAGAGGATCATCGAGGAAATGGGTTGCACAATGATTCTTCCTTGTTCTGGTAGTTAAATCGGGCAAAGAAGGCATTGAGCTCATCTGGGAGTGCTGTATCATATTGCACAGGATTTGGTTTTATCACAAGTTATGTAATTCCTACCCTGTCACAGTTTTCAGGTATCCCTTGTTGATTTCATTCCAGTTCAGGATCTCCACTTTGACCCTGAGATGATTTTTTGTTGGTTATATTTGTGCCTTTTGTAGTATTCTTGTCTTGGAACTTAGATGCCTCTGATCTGAGTCTCAGCAGGTTCCAGATGCCATTGTTCATCCAGGGTTTCTGAATGGTGAAGGCCCTGAATGACTTTGTGGGGACACACTCATCCAGAGCTGTTATGATAAAGTCTGTAATAGCTTTGGTGTAATCATTCAGATTTTCAAATGCATTCTTCAACACAGTTCAATCCACTGACTCGAGGCAATCTGGTAACTGTTCCTCAGCCCCCTGTGACCACCTGCTGGTTACCCTAATCTCTAGAGCAGGGGTGTCAAACTCAAATTCACGGAGGGCCAAAATTAAAAACTTGGACTAAGTCGAGGGCCGAACTAAATATTTATTAAAAATTTTCAACAACATCTGCATGTTTTCTCTTCTTTCAACATATGTAATGTTAAAGTTTTTCTTATTAAAATAAATGTTTTATAATAATATTTTTGATAAACTCTTTCCAGAAGCATTAACAAATGAGAAATAAAATATTCAATAAATAATATTTCTCTATAGAGGATTTGTCAAATGTTGCTAGTGTGCTGTCGAATAGTAAAATCTGAGGGCTATTGAGAATGTGGGAGAATAACATGATTCCTGAAACAATCAAATGGGTGACTGATTGTGGGCATGAACTCTAGCAGGGTTATTTGCCATGCCCTTTTTCCATTGGTACAGATATCCTTTGATTTACACACTTTTCAAGTTTTATGCCTAATGAGCTTGTATCCAGGTGCAGGACCATTTTTAACCAGGAATATATTTATCACTGTGACATGAAACTATTGGAAGATTATTTTATCCTGAGATTAAAGTTCATAATACTTACTCAGGCCTGTGTGCGGGAGGGTAGGGTTGGCGGGCGATCGGGTTGGACAAAGACAGTGTGAGGGCATCGGCTCTCGCAGCAGGCCGGCATCTCGGCGGATCAGCGGCCCCGTCACCATGAGTCGTGGGTCGGCCTGCGGCAGGGAGGGGGAGTGGGCAACGGTCCTGGCGAGGTCAGGCCCCCCCCTGAGTTTCTGCTGGACCCCCCTTGACCTGCTGAGTTTCTCCTGGACCCCCCTTGACCTGCTGAGTTTCTCCCGGACCCCCTCCCCTTGACCTGCTGAGTTTCTCCCGGACCCCCTCACCTTGTTTCTCCCGGACCCCTCCCCCTTGACCTGCTGAGTTTCTCTCGGACCCCCCTTTGACCTGCTGAGTTTCTCCCGGATCCCCCTTTGACCTGCTGAGTTTCTCCTGGACCCCCTTTGACCTGCTGAGTTTCTCCCTTCTGGTGTTTTTACGAGAACCACAGACTTTCGCTCATACATTGATGAGGGGGATCAAGGGCAAAACATTGTCAGGTACCTCTCTGCTGGATAAAGGATACGGTTTAACCCGCTGAGTTTCTCCAGTGTTGGGTTTTCACGAGGTAGAGTCAAAAGGCCGAAGGGCCTGTTTCTGATCTGTAATGTTCTACGGACCCTGCTCTTCTTTCTGTGCCGGTGTCCCAGGACCTTTCCAGGGCAGTCTCCGTGCTCAGGACCGCACTGGGATCCCGGTCAGCGGTGGAGGAGCAGGTGAGCGCGGCTAATCCCGATCCAGCCCACGCTACTCCCGAGATTGGCGGGGGGTTCCACCCTACCTGCCCGACCAGCCTCGCACTCCACGTGTACTCTGGGCACCCGCCGCTGGTCCGGTGGGAAGGCGCAGGGCGGCCGGCAGCCGGCGCCCCCATCGCCCGGCGGGGAGCCCCAATCTTCCCTCCGGCGTCCCGACTCCATCTGCAGCTCCAAGAAACGCTGTGCCACTGGGGTTCCGGGCGCTGGGAAGCGGCCTTGGCTTCCCCGACACCGGTCAGGCCGCGCTGCGGTGGGGGGGTGGGCGGGGAGACACGACAGCGTGTTTATAAAACCACCCACCACTACTTTTCAAGGACCAGGACTTTTCTCTCTCTCTCTCTCACCCTGGGACACAGCGGTTACTGTGCATGCGCTATACTGGCGCGGCGGCCAGCGGGCCACCTCTAACACATTTTTGATATGATCTTGCGGGCCAAATATAATTATATCGCGGGCCAAATTTGGCCCGCAGGCCAGAGTTTGACATGTATGCTCTAGAGCCTTGGTTTATAGGCTTTATATCAGGGGTGGTGAACCACATGTGGCTCTTTGACCTTTAATATGCGGCTCGCTGCCGGTCTCTCCCACTCGTCCACCCGACTTGCGCTGCAGGTCTCTCCCACCCTCGTCTACCCAACTTGCGTCTTTAATAGCGTCATATTTGTAGCATTGTATTTTAGTCATAAAATATGATTATGATAAGACTAATTTTGTAAGGTGGAAATCTGATTAAAATATCTTTTTTTTTGGTTGACCTTTTTTACATATTTGTCTTAGTGATTATGGAAACTAATACAAATTAACAGTTGAAAAACTGCATGCATGAATAAATATTACATTTAATATGCATTTCTTAAAATTTATATAAAATTTTTGTTACGCTTTTATTGTTACATATACATTTTGTATGTGTGAATTTTGTTCTTGTCCTGTGGCTCGCAAGAATCTGATCTTTATCGTTTGTGGCTCTTATATTAAGCAAGTTTGGCCAACCCTGGTCTATATCTGTGCAGGTAACAAGAACACTGCCAAATGATCTGTGTTGCCAAATTGCATCAATAGCTGTTCATTTTAATAGAGTGGCAGTCATCGAGTGTACTGGATTCTCTAGTACAGGAGTTTACATCTGGTAATAATTGGACACGGTTTTCTTCAGACAGCCCTGTATAATTTTTTTTTTAATTTCAACATACCCTTCCATTCTATGAGCCAGTGTCACCCAAATACCCCAATTAATCCACAACCCCCATAAGTTTTCAAGGGTGGGAGAAAAACCAGAGCATCCAGAGGAAACCCATGAGGACAAGGGATGATGTACAAATTTCTTACAGACAGCAACCTGGGTTCAAATCATGCGCTGACACTGCAATAGCATCACGCTAACTGCTATACTAACTCGTGCCTTCACCAACTATAATATTTAATGTGTCGAGATGGGTCATCTCTTGGTTGCAAAGAGCTGTGATGCTAACTTTGTTTCTCTTGCCACATATTCTGTCTGAATTGCTGATTTGTTTTTGAGTTTTAATTTAATTTTCTATATTTTTTAATTTTAATTCATGTTAAAATGTTAATTTATTTTCAAATTCAGAGATAGTTGGTGACAGGGCCTTCCAACCTATGTCCATTAATTAATGGACAAACCCCAAACATTTTTGGAATGTAGGTGGAAACCAGAGAACCTGAAAGAAACTCACACAGATTACGGGGAGAGCGCATAAACTCTTTACACACAGTGTCGGATTTGAACCAGTGTTGTCATTTTTTTTATTTTTATATCTTAACTAATGTTGGTTGAAGATGAAATATTTGGCAGAAATCTATTGATCTTGATCTTCATTTAAAAAAAATTCCCATAATTTCTTCAATCTCTGTCTGTTCATGCAACAGAGAACATCTCCAAAATACAGCTCTCCCTTATTTCCCCTCTATTTTCTCTTCTGCTGTCAGAGGTAAGGGTATTATTAATTAAGCCAGATTTTAAAAAGTGTTATGAGTAAGTACAGTTTAATAAGTCAAGATTTACCATCTTTCCTCTCTGATCTCTCATGACTTGAACTGCACTTCTGGAAGTTTTTTTTTAAACATATAGATTATAGAATGGGGTTTGTTAGGCTTTATCAATTGTTCTAGCAAGAATGGACATTAAAGTTTGTGGTTTTTAGTCTGAACTGTTCATATCACGTGGTCATGCATTAAAGGGAAAGATACTTGTATTCCATCTGATTCAGTGACTGTCACAGAAACAGTCTGGATCTTCCCCTTGAAGCCAATGCAGTTACCTTCCACCCACATTAGATAACAGCACATTCCAGAAACTGGCAGCTGTCTACACAGATCAATGTTATTTAATAGGGACATGAGAGACTGCAGATTCTGGAACATTCAGCAATAAGCAAACTCTAGAGGTGTTCAGCAAGTCGGTCAGCAAATGTGGATGATAAAGAAATTGTTGACGTTTCATCTGCAGATTCTGCATTGGCACCTAGGTTCAGATGGCTGGTAATAAAGAGAGTAGGGTGTGGGGGGGGGGGTGGTGGAGGGGAAATGTAAGCCAGTAGGTGATGTATGGACCAAGAAGGGTGAAGGATAAAAGATGGAAAAGGGGAGAAGGGTGTCCTCGGATACAGAGGCAAGTGAGTGATTGGTGGAAGTAGAGGAATGAAATATAATGGACAGATGAAGAGAATAATGGGGGCAGGTGGAGAATGGAACTGTGAAGATGGAAACAGGTGCTGAAGGGTGATAATCAGAATACAAAAGGATACTATTGGAGAAATCTGGTAAGTGATGCAAGGTATAATGAGAACCATTGGGTGAGAAGTGAAATGCAGATAGAACCAGGAGAGGGAGGGAAGATAGGGTGGAATAAAGCAGACAAATAGGAAAGGGAACTAAAATGGGAGAACCAAGTGGGGGGGGGGGGGGGGAGAGATTGGAAGGAGAGAGAGAGAAAAAAAAACATAGAGGTAGCAGTCACTGGAAAACTGCTTAATATCATCTTGTCACCTGCTCCTCTGTTATTTGCTCATCAATTATTTTACACAAGTGAACTTGTGTAAAATAAATGTTGACTTCCACCTGACCGGATAATGACCATTCAATGTACTGGAATCTTCCCATGCATCCACTACCCCAGTAATACTATATATGGGTAAACAATGAGCTGCAGGAGCATCTCAGCAGATTAGGTAGCATCCATGGAGACAAGTAGTAAGCCAATATTTTGGATCAAGATTCATAATCTCGATGACCATTTCCACCCATGGTTATTGCCTGACTCACAAAATTCCTCAATGCTCAGATTTCCAAGATTTTCACGAGGTCTGGGTATTTCACTTTGGGTTGAAGTGAGCAATATCACTGAATTAATATTTAGTACTGCTCCTTTGAAACAAAATAGAAGCAAGTTTCACATATTTAAGGCTCAATGTCAAGAATAATTTGTTTTCTCCATGGATTTATTTTTGGACAAATAAATTGCTCTCTTTAGCTTCCCCTGATGCTCAATGCAATTACCGTCCTATGGTTCACTCCACTGGTTTTGCATGTTTACTTTGCAAATTGTATTTGTCCTTGTATTTAATAATCTGTGAGTATGTTTTTAAGTCATGATCTCATCTCTTCAATATTGAAACAGGGCTGTGAGTTTCTGGTAACAAATGTTTGAACACATTTGTACAAGCTTCCTCTGGCTGCTGCTTTGAGGAAGTCATGATCCTATTTATTTGCAATAGATTAATCAAGCATTAAAATATTAAACAGGGATGTTCATATACACGAGCTAATGGAATTGTTGTAAATATCAAATGAGTGATTTCAACTATTCTGAGGCCTTCTCAGGCAAATCGCATCTCCCCTGTTACTTTGCACATCATAAAACGGAGTGTTTGGGCGGAGATACTTTTATAGCGCTATAGTACTTCTGCTGCCTCTCAGCTCCAGAGACGAGGTTCAAACCTGATCTCTTGGTGCTATCTGTGTGGAGTTTATTGTATAGCCGTCTGATTGTATCGCTTTCCTCTGGATGCTCCAGTCTCCAGGCACATCCCACAAACGTGTGATGGTGGGCTGATTGGTTGCTGTAAATTGCCTCTTGTGTGGTGAATGGTAGAGTCTGGAGAAGAATTGAAGGGAATGTGAGTAGAATAAAATTGGATTGATTTTGGATTAACGTAACTGGATATTTGATGGTCGGCATGGATTCTTCAGACAGAAGACCTGTATCTCCCTGTTACTCTATATCGCTCCTTTTAGCATTTATAAATGGGGGAAAAAAAGAAGAGAAAATATATAAAAGTAATGAAGGAAAGAAGAAACCACCTAACTCTTGAAAATGCTGATCTACTTATTTTCTTGCTTCTGTTTGCAAAATCCTGTGGTTTAAAAACCTAGAAATACTGGAGGAAATCAACAGGATTCGCAGCATGCACAGGAAGTAAAGATACAGTATATCCCAAGATTTCAGGCTTGAGCCTTTGTCAAGGTATCATACTTATACTTTTGGTCTTGGTTCAAATTTTATAGCAGTGACTAGACTTGAAAAGTACTCAATTGATTGCAAAGATTATGTCGTTGTGATAGGTGCCCTGTTATTCATATTTTATTTCTCATATCTCTCCTTGATTCATGCACATTGAAGTAGCTTTACTGTTATTAATCTGACAAATGTTAAATGCAAACAATTGAATCAGGTGACCATTCAGACGACCTCAATAGTGTGAGCTGTGAGACAAATGAAGTGGAAATATTGTGGAGAGGTTCCCTGTTTTCACCAGTTGACATAATGGAATCTTAGAGTTGAAGAGGGTGATTAGTCTTGGTTTATCATCTCATCTAAACAACAATGCACTCAATAATACACAAAGTGGCACAATTAGTCTTGTTCTTAACTTTCTCTCCATCTCTGCAGACTATTGAACATTACCTCTCTTGGCTTGCCAGGAACCAAGCAATCATGATTTTACACACAAATTCTGCTAAAAATTTCCATACCTATCTCCAGAATGGTTGTTTACACGGTGCTTTTCCTAAGCACTTTTTACACTACCTTCCTGTGTTGCAGTTTGTTGGATTGGAGGGTGAATGCGTATTTATGAGTCCAATTTCTTACAGAGCACCTGCGGTCAATATAGACTGTAGCCGCTCCATAAAAATGTGTAGGGGTCTTGGTGGAAAAATTACAGGATGGAATGTAGCAAATAAATTCTGTCACAACTTTATGGTTATCAGTGGCTGGGTAAGTGCCCAATAATTCATTTGAGGAATAGACTATTGAGTTCCACAATAGGAAGGAAGCAAGGCAAGACAATAATCTCCAATAACCTGTCCTGGTCTAACCAGTGCCTCTACTTCCTCAAACTCCATAGAGATTTGATGTTTTCTGTACCCCTCAGCAACTTCTACAGGTGCACCATCGAAATTAACTTGTCAGGTTGCATCTGTGCGTGGTGCAAGAACTGCTCCATCCAAGCCTGCATTAAACAGCAGAGAGTTGTGAACATAACTCAGACCATAATTCAAAAACCTTTCCCTTCCATCAACTTCATCTGCACTTTCTACTGCTTTGGACAAGTGGCCAATATATTAAGAAACCCACCCCAGCCACACTCTCCTCACTGCACTCCGATTGGGATGAAGATTCATGAAGCTAAGTCTGAATATCAGGTAGGTTAATTTTGGAATGAATGTACTAGTCACACTACAAATTGAATGCATTGTGCTTCATCTCTTCATTAGTCCTTCAAGCTTATCTTCAAAGATGTGATCAGAAAACTGAAAAATCATTAAAGGACCAGGGCAATACTGGGATTCTTCTTCTTTGGCTTGGCTTCACGGACGAAGATTAATGGAGGGGTAAATGTCCACGTCAGCTGCAGGCTCGTTGGTGGCTGACAAGTCCGATGTGGGACAGGCAGACACGGTTGCAGCAGTTGCAGGGGAAAATTGGTGGGTTGGGGTTGGGTATTGGGTTTGTCTTTTGTCAGTGAGGTGGGCTCTGCGGTCTTCTTCCAAGGAGGCTGCTGCCCGCCGAACTGTGAGGCGCCAAGATGCACGGTTTGAGGCGATATCAGCCCACTGGCGGTGGTCAATGTGGCAGGCACCAAGAGATTTCTTTAGGCAGTCCTTGTACCTCTTTTGGCATTGTAATAGTATTGCACTAACCACTCCACTAACCAGGTTGCCCATTAATTTACTATTTCCAAGCATCTTTTGAAGAAGGAATCAAATGGCTTAGCAACTTTCACTTACCATTAACTCTTTTTCTTTGGCTTGGCTTCGCGGACGAAGATTTATGGAGGGGGTAAATGTCCACGTCAGCTGCAGGCTCGTTTGTGGCTGACAAGTCCGATGCGGGACAGGCAGACACGGTTGTAGCGGTTGCAAGGGAAAATTGGTGGGTTGGGGTTGGGTGTTGGGTTTCTCCTCCTTTGTCTTTTGTCAGTGAGGTGGGCTCTGCGGTCTTCTTCCAAGGAGGTTGCTGCCCGCTGAACTGTGAGGCGCCAAGATGCACGGTTGGAGGCGATATCAGCCAACTGGTGGTGGTCAATGTGGCAGGCACCAAGAGATTTCTTTAGGCAGTCCTTGTACCTCTTTTGGCATTGTAATAGTATTGCACTAACCACTCCACTAACCAGGTTGCCCATTAATTTACTATTGCCAAGCATCTTTTGAAGAAGGAATCAAATGGCTTAGCAACTTTCACTTACCATTGACTCTTTTTCTTTGGCTTGGCTTCGCGGATGAAGATTTATGGAGGGGGTAAATGTCCACGTCAGCTGCAGGCTCGTTTGTGGCTGACAAGTCCGATGCGGGACACGCACTTGTCAAACAACACTGGTTCTTGGGATGTTTTGTGAGTGTCAAAAGCTTTCTCAGTTTTCTTCTTTGATGTTGGAAGCTACTATCTAATTAACCACCACTACCAAGATTTAGAGAAAACAAAGACGTTAATCAATGTTGTCACCTCATATATTTAACAACTGTTCTGAGCAACTTGGACTTGGAAGAGAGTTAACAAGATCATGACTCATTTCTGAGTACATTGGCTGCTAACTGGCAATGCTGGTAACTATATCCCCTCCAGGAATTTAACCAGAGCATTTTAAGCTGGTTCAATACAAATAAGTGCTGGAGAAACACATCATCCTTTATGAGTGTAACCAACATTTTGGGCTTGAGTCCTTCATCAAGCCCCTGATGAGGGGCTCAGACCCAAAACATTGATTAAATACATAGAGAAAGCTATGTGAACTGCTGAGTTTCTCCAGCACTTTTGTGCATTGAACTATAATCATAGCATCTGCAGACTTCTTATTTAACTCCATTTTTAACTGGTCTTTTGTTGCAGTACTGGAGGAGTGCTGCACTTTTGGAAGAAGTTTCCAGTTTTAAGATTCAAGATTCATTCATTGTTGTGGAATGAGGAGTGCCCCTCTGCAGAAGATACCTTTGATTCAAAATCAACTTATTCCATTTTCAATGGATAATCAATTTTTGAAATTTGGCCTTAGAAAGGAATTAGATGTATAGTAGATTGTTATGAAGGAAGGAATTTAATGTAATTCGAACAACTAAAAAAAATAAATGTGATACAAAATAATACTTCTTTGTTATTATCAAATGCAGGTTGAATTAAGAAATAAATTGGATCCAACAATGCTATTACCGAAATATGATGATGTGGAAATGTTGATATGTAATAGATACATTAAGAGTTTTATTTCAGCCATGTATACTTTATTGCAGAAGGGGACTTTTAAACAGGGGATGCACAAGTCCAGACCACAGTGGGAAACAGACCTAAATACTAATATTGATGAATCAAATTGTCAGATTTGTGCTGGGATAGTATGACAAATGGTATAAATGTTATATATAGATTAGTTTAATATAACTTTTTACACCAATTATACCTTGCACCACAAAAGATAAATAGATTAAACTCAGATTTATCAGACCAGTTTTTTAGAAGTGATCAGGAGATAGACACTTTTTTTTAAACATTCACCTTTGTCTTATCCGAAAGTAAAACCTTTTTGGTTAAATTTTTCGAGTTATTTAGAACAAGTTCGAGAAATAATGTTTCCATAAAATCCAATGTTATTTTTATTATGGGATAAGGGATAAAACCCAAATTGATAAATCTATATATCAAAAAGAGATTTTAAAAATTGCTTTAGCAGTAGAAAGAAAATGTATAGCAGCAACATGAAAATGAGATACTGACCTAGGTATGGAGCAGTGGAACATAGAGATGCATAGATGCATTCCTTTGGAGAAGATTCTTACAATTTAAGAAATATGATGAATTCTTGAAAATTTGGTTCCTGTATCTACAAATTGAGGGAATTAGTTTATAAATCTGTCCTTTAAGTTTTGATCCTTGTTAACCTCCTTTTTCTTTGGCTTGACTTCGCGGACGAAGATTTATGGAGGGGGTAAAGAGTCCACGTCAGCTGCAGGCTCGTTTGTGGCTGACAAGTCCAATGCGGGACAGGCAGACACGATTGCAGCGGTTGCAGGGGAAAATTGGTTGGTTGGGGTTGGGTGTTGGGTTTTTCCTCCTTTGCCTTTTGTCAGTGAGGTGGGCTCTGCGGTCTTCTTCAAAGGAGGTTGCTGCCCGCCAAACTGTGAGGCGCCAAGATGCACGGTTTGAGGCGTTATCAGCCCACTGGCGGTGGTCAATGTGGCAGGCACCAAGAGATTTCTTTAGGCAGTCCTTGTACCTTTTCTTTGGTGCACCTCTGTCACGGTGGCCAGTGGAGAGCTCGCCATATAACACGATCTTGGGAAGGCGATGGTCCTCCATTCTGGAGACGTGACCCATCCAGCGCAGCTGGATCTTCAGCAGCGTGGACTCGATGCTGTCGACCTCTGCCATCTCGAGTACTTCGACGTTAGGGATGTAAGCGCTCCAATGGATGTTGAGGATGGAGCGGAGACAACGCTGGTGGAAGCGTTCTAGGAGCCGTAGGTGGTGCCGGTAGAGGACCCATGATTCGGAGCCGAACAGGAGTGTGGGTATGACAACAGCTCTGTATATGCTTATCTTTGTGAGGTTTTTCAGTTGGTTGTTTTTCCAGACTCTTTTGTGTAGTCTTCCAAAGGCGCTATTTGCCTTGGCGAGTCTGTTGTCTATCTCATTGTCGATCCTTGCATCTGATGAAATGGTGCAGCCGAGATAGGTAAACTGGTTGACCGTTTTGAGTTTTGTGTGCCCGATGGAGATGTGGGGGGGCTGGTAATCATGGTGGGGAGCTGGCTGATGGAGGACCTCAGTTTTCTTCAGGCTGACTTCCAGGCCAAACATTTTGGCAGTTTCCGCAAAGCAGGATGTCAAGCGCTGAAGAGCTGGCTCTGAATGGGCAACTAAAGCGGCATCATCTGCAAAGAGTAGTTCACGGACAAGTTTCTCTTGTGTCTTGGTGTGAGCTTGCAGGCGCCTCAGATTGAAGAGACTGCCATCCGTGCGGTACCGGATATAAACAGCGTCTTCATTGTTGGGGTCTTTCATGGCTTGGTTCAGCATCATGCTGAAGAAGATTGAAAAGAGGGTTGGTGCGAGAACACAGCCTTGCTTCACGCCATTGTTAATGGAGAAGGGTTCAGAGAGCTCATTGCTGTATCTGACCCGACCTTGTTGGTTTTCGTGCAGTTGGATAATCATGTTGAGGAACTTTGGGGGACATCCGATGCGCTCTAATATTTGCCAAAGCCCTTTCCTGCTCACGGTGTCGAAGGCTTTGGTGAGGTCAACAAAGGTGATGTAGAGTCCTTTGTTTTGTTCTCTGCACTTTTCTTGGAGCTGTCTGAGGGCAAAGACCATGTCAGTAGTTCCTCTGTTTGCGCGAAAGCCGCACTGTGATTCTGGGAGAATATTCTCGGCGACACTAGGTATTATTCTATTTAGTAGAATCCTAGCGAAGATTTTGCCTGCAATGGAGAGCAACGTGATTCCCCTGTAGTTTGAGCAGTCTGATTTCTCGCCTTTGTTTTTGTACAGGGTGATGATGGTGGCATCACGAAGATCCTGAGGCAGTTTACCTTGGTCCCAACAAAGCTTGAAAAACTCATGCAGTTTGGCATGCAGAGTTTTGCCGCCAGCCTTCCAGACTTCTGGGGGGATTCCATCCATACCTGCTGCTTTGCCACTTTTCAGTTGTTCGATTGCCTTATATGTCTCATCCAGGGTGGGAACCTCATCCAGCTCTAGCCTTAGGGGCTGTTGAGGGAGCTGGAGCAGGGCGGAATCTTGGACTGAGCGGTTGGCACTGAAAAGAGATTGGAAGTGTTCTGACCATCGGTTGAGGGTGGAGATCTTGTCGCTGAGGAGGGCTTTGGACTTGGGGTGAGGGGCCGTACACAGCCTTTAGAGCCTCGTAGAAACCCCTGAAGTTGCCAATGTCCGCGCTGAGCTGGGTTCGTTTGGCGAGGCTAGTCCACCACTCATTTTGGATCTCCCGGAGTTTGCGCTGAAGATGGCCACATGCGCGACGGAAGGCTTGTTTCTTCTCTGGACAGGACGGCTTTGTAAGGTGAACCTGGTGGGCAGCTCGCTTCTTTGCCAGCAGCACCTGGATTTCCTGGCTGTTTTCGTCAAACCAGTCCTTGTTTTTCCTGGAGGAGAAGCCCAGTACCTCTTCAGTGGATTGCAGTATGGTAGTCTTCAACTGATCCCAGAGGGTTTCAGGGGACGGGTCCGTGAGGCGGGTTGCATCATCGAGCTTTGCTTTGAGGTTTGCCTGGAAGTTTCCTCTCACTTCGTCTGACTGCAGGTTTCCAACATTGAACCTCTTTCTGGGGGCTTTATTGTTCCTGGCTTTGGCTTGAAGTGAAGGTTGAGCTTGCAGCGAACCAGCCGGTGGTCAGTGTGGCATTCCGCGCTAGGCATGACCCTGGTGTGGAGCACATCTCGTTTGTCACTTTCTCGCACCAGGATGTAGTCCAGGAGGTGCCAGTGTTTGGATCGGGGATGCATCCAGGTGGTCTTAAGGCTGTCCCTCTGCTGAAAAAGGGTGTTTGTAATGACAAGCCGCTGTTCTGCGCAGAGCTCCAACAGGAGGCGCCCATTGTCATTGCACTTGCCGACGCCATGCTTGCCCAGGATTCCTGGCCAGGTTTCTGAGTCTTTGCCGACACGAGCATTGAAGTCGCCCAGGATGACAACCTTGTCGGCTGTAGGGGTGCATTGGATGAGGTTGCGCAGGTCGGTGTAGAACTTGTCCTTTTCTGCTGGTTCCGCCTGGAGGGTTGGAGCATAGACACTGATGAGGGTGATATGACGCTTGTTTTGAAGGGGGAGTCGCATGGACATGATTCGGTCCGAGAGGCCTGTCGGAAGGTTTTCGAGTTTGGAGGCAATGAAGCTCTTGACCATGAAGCCTACACCAGATAGGCGTCGTTCATCCGAAGGCTTGCCAGACCAGTAGAGTGTGTAGCCCGCGCCGCGTACTTGGAGGCTGCCTACATCTGCCAGGCGGACTTCACTGAGAGCGGCTATGTCGATGTCAAGTCTGAGGAGTTCATGTGCAATGAGGGCAGACCGACGTTCAGGTCGGTGGCTGTCAGCCTTGTCTAGCATGGTTCTGATGTTCCAGCATGCTAGCTTGAGTTTGTGAGCATCTTTTGAGGGGGAGGACGTGGAGGGGGAGGACGTGGAGGGGAGGACGTGGAGGGGGAGGACGTGGAGGGGGAGGACGTGGAGGGGGAGGACGTGGAGGGGGAGGACGTGGAGGGGGAGGACGTGGAGGGGGAGGACGTGGAGGGGGAGGACGTGGAGGGGGAGGACGTGGAGGGGGAGGACGTGGAGGGGGAGGACGTGGAGGGGGAGGACGTGGAGGGGGAGGACGTGGAGGGGGAGGACGTGGAGGGGGAGGACGTGGAGGGGGAGGACGTGGAGGGGGAGGACGTGGAGGGGGAGGACGTGGAGGGGGAGGACGTGGAGGGGGAGGACGTGGAGGGGGAGGACGTGGAGGGGGAGGACGTGGAGGGGGAGGACGTGGAGGGGGAGGACGTGGAGGGGGAGGACGTGGAGGGGGAGGACGTGGACCTGTCCTCGGGCCTGCGCAAAGGAGCTTTTAGGTGGAGTGCAGTGCGCGCAGTACTGGCCCCACCCTTTACACCCATGGTTCGTGTGCCGTGGCCAAGCAAGCTGGGACGTGGCAGCGAGGTCCTTGGGTCGTAGGTTTTATATCGGAGTGGCCTTCTCCTTTAGGCATATTCAAAGATGTAAATAATTGGTGCCATGTGATGAAAAGGGTCCTGTAGCAGCCTGGTTTCAATTCTATTTCTTACTTTACTTTCTTTCTATGCTATTTCAATTTCCTTTATTTATTTATTATTGTTTTTTTTTGCTATTGGGGTTTATTTAGGGAGTGGGGTTTGGGGTTTATACCTTCATGAAATGGATTTGATATTGATTTCTCATTATTATGTATTTTGTGTCTGGCTATGATTACATGCATGGAAACTTAAATATTTTTAAGATTCATTTTATTGTTCTATTATTAAACAGATGTAATATTACACATTACATTTATTCTGCCATAAGGCAAAGATTAGCCATCAGCAAAAATTGCCTGGCACCTCTAACAAAAGGAGAGAGTCATTGCATGTCTATGGCTTTACTCACAGCTCTTTTGCAGCCTCTGCAGCCACACAGACTTCAGTTAAACCATCGTCAACCTGAGCTCCAGATCCAAACCTCCAACATGATGAGGAAGACCAGCACTCAAGCCCTCTCGGGAACACCCCTCATCCTTGGCACCTTCCCACATCCCAGTTCTCATACCTGGTACCCCTTCAGCTAGTCTCAAGCCAGTCTCCAGCAATTTGCAGCCTGCTGTGTGTCTCTTGACAGCATGCTATGAGTTCCTCACTTTGACTCGTAAGGACTTTTCCATATTTCTAAAGGATTGTGCAATTGTTCCTGTGAATTTGAGGGTGGAAAATGTAAGCAAGGAAAGTACAAGGATCCACATACCTGCTTTCTCATATGGTAGGATCTATCATGAAGGGTGTCATACTATTCCAGAAACAAAAGACGTTTAACACCCATGCCATTTCTATATTCCCTTGCTAGACTTTTCCTCGAGTCTCCAAAAGCTCACCACCTGTGCACTCTTCAGCTGCAGAATCCCTCTCTATTCTGCTAACATGGTCAGCATCCTATAGGGTCGTCTCCTCTGCTTCCCTTCTCAATAGGGGGGTATTCTCCCCTGTATCTGGTGTCCTGAGCTTGTCCACTGCTCCCCCAGAGACTGCAACCCCTCGGCTGCTGGTGAATACAGGCATCACCATCTTGGGCCCTGACCCTGTGGTCAAAGGATTTTAAAATAAAACACTGATGTTTAAAACCAGTACAGAACCATCGGCCTTAGGATCAGGTGGTGGGACCCTGCTGAGCAGTGGTGTTTCCACTCTGCTGCTGGTGCAGACCTGGGGAGGGCAGTGCTGCCATTACATTAGCTCAGACAGCACTGCCTTTATTTTGTTTGCAACATTTTATGTTATGAGACCCAACAGTGCCAAATATTTACAGAAATAAAATTTGATTTGCAAATGTATACTGTACACCCATTTCAAATATAAAATTCAGCAGGCATTATATAAAATTCTACAGCACTCAGAAAAAAATAGAGTCTGATATAATTGCAAGAAATAATTGAAGACTGAGAACAGGGAGCAAATTAGAAGTCAATAAAAGAGGACCAAGAAATCAATATAGAATGGGACGACAAATTATGAGAATAAAATGACAAGAAATAAAGGTTTTGCAGGTAAGTAAGAGGGAGTAGACTAGCAAGGGCAAACATTAGTCCTGCAGAAAGGATGAGAGAATTTATAACAGAGAATGTAGAAATGGCAGGGGTGTTAATCAAGTCCTTGTGTCTGCCTTTACAAATAACATTTAAAAAAAAACTTCCAGCAATACTAGGGAATAAAAGGTTTAGCAAGAATGAGAAACTTTAATTTATAACCTTTCTATAATGGTTCAACAACCAACATTTATGATGTGTTGTTGGGAATAAGAGAGACTCCCTCGGATAAAATTTAAAAAGCCTTGGAACAGGACCTACAGCTTTTAATTCCTGAATAAACTTAGAATATAATTTTTAAGTTGGTTAATACCTCTTTATGTGCCCCCCCCCCCCCCACTTTCTCCTACAATTTAAAATAATTCATAGGGGTCACATGTCTAAAGTCAAACTATCTAATGTTTGTGTGGCTGTATCTCCACGTAATAATAAATGCAACAATGGAAATAATTCACTAATTCATATGTTTTGGACATGCCAGAGTCTTGAGAAATACAGAATAAAAGTATTTCACACTTTCCCTGCACTGTTTAAAGTTCATTTTAAACTGAATCCCTTAACTGTTCTATTTGGTATTGTTGGAGAGAGTGACATAACATAAATGACATATGAGCTACATGTATTATCTTTCATTTCTCATGGCTAGGTGGGTGGTTCCTCAGATGGAGGGACATTACCCTGCCTCATCATGCTCAATGGTCACGTGATATATCATGTTTAAACTTGGAGAAGATTAGATGCTCAATTTCCAATTTGAATTCAAATGTTCAAACACTGTGGTGATCCTTTTTGAATTACTTTTATAATCCTTGTTATGAAAGTAGAACTATTGACTAATTAGGTAATTTATCATTTTGATAAGAATTCTGTCCTTTATTTGGCCAGACAGCTTTCTTCTTGGTAGTAGGTTTAGATTTTCCTTTTTTCAAATTATAAAATAATATAATTATCAATATAATATAATCTGTATGATTAAAATGTGGAGTACCTTGGATATAATGATATAATTTATGTGTAATGTTTCCTTTTGAATTTTAACATATTTTCATATGTACTTATATTTTTGGATGTTAAATTTCAATGTTAATAAAAATATTGAAAAAGAGAGAATAATGAGGAACTAAAGGAAATTAGTTTGTGAAAATCAGAACAGAGACTGAAAAGTGATAAATCTCAAAGAATGGATAATCTAGATATTAGAGTTTTGAAAGTCGAAGCTTTAGAGGAATTGGAGGCTTGAAATTTTCCAAATTTCTAAAGATTTGTGTAATTGTTCTTGTGGATTGGATCTTGCTGATTCAGAAAGTAAGCAAAGAAACTACAAGGATCCAGGTATCTGCTCTCTCACATGGTAGGATCTATGAAGGGTGTAATAATACTCTAGAATAGAATAGGATTGAGCAAAGGCAGCACAGATATACTTTCAAAGAAGTCTGAAAATTTGGCAAGTTGTCAAATCCTCTATCCAACATCTGCACGTGCACTATGGAAGTATAATGACAGGTTGCATCACAGCCTGTCTTGGTAATGAAAGTGCACAGAAATGCAGGAGGCAGCAGAAAGCATCCATTGTAGCCAAGTCCATCACAGATTCATACCTCCCATCCATTGAAGACATCTATGTGAGGCCTGCCTCAACAAGGCCGTCAACATGCACTCTTATCCCTTTTATAGTAAATAACTCATTTTTTGATATTTAGTATAACTGTGGAATAAAAAGGATAAAGGTTTTTTTGGGGGTTCTGTTTTTTTTTAAATTTTGAGCAATTGAAAGACGAGTACAATTTTCAAATAATACTTTTTTCTTATCAACTTAAATTATATTTTAAAAGAAAGTTAGGCTTGAATTTTAGATTACCTGAACAAAGTCAATTTGAATATTTAATAACTTATACATTTATTAAAAGATTTATTAATAACATATATAAAATTGCAAGATTCTATGCAGGAAAAAGACCTATTTAAATCCAAATTAAGATGGGAAAGAGATTTAAATATATAAATTCACCGAAAAGAATGGTCAAAATTATGTCATGAGTCTAACTAATGCAATTAATGTCAGATATCAAATGGTACAATACAATTTTTTTACATCAATTATAAGTTACATGGGCTTAATTCAAACTTCTGATCAATGTTTTAGACGTAATAAAGAGGTAGGAACTTTCTTACATGCAGTGTGGCAGTGTGGAAAAAGTTGGAAAATTTTGGGAAGATATTAGTACCTTACTGGGACAAATCATGAAGATACAAGAACTGAAATATCCAAGAATAATTTTGTTAGATGATGTATATAATTTGAAGTTAGATTCTCACCAGGGGAAATTTCTAAGTGTAGCAATAGCAAATAAATATATGGTGGTAACGTGGAAATTGGACAATACTGTGGGGTTGAATAGATGGCAAGTGGAAATAGAAAATTGTATACCTTTAGAGAAAATAATGTATAATTTACAGAATCAACCAATTTTTTTCTTTTAAGGTTTGGAAGCCATATATCGATTTCATTGGTAAAAGTTCATCCGCAGCATTCGCTACCCTGCTCCAATTCACCCTAGCTAACTAAGAGGTTCAGGATAATATTTGTAAATTTGAAATTTAATGAATGAATGATATATGATAAATTCAGGTAGTGTTTTTCCTACTTTTTTTGGGAGGGAGGGGAGGGGGAGAAAATATAAAATTATGTATCATTTTATTTCTTTGTATGATTATGGATAAGTATGCTATGTTTGTCATTGATGTAAATGAAAAAATAAAATATAAAAAAAAGTTGAAAGTAAACATAATAAATGTCCCCTTTACCCCAGTCAGAATTTTTTTTTTTTTTTTGCTGCTGTCGTCATGAAGATATAAAATCCTGATGTCCAGCACTTCTAGGCTCAAGAACATATTTTATCCAATGGCGATCAGGATCTCGCACCTTATCATAGCCTTATCATAAACTACACAGGAACCATAAATAGACCAGTCTGAATGATTGAAATGCCACTTTTTTTTTCTTGAACAAACTATAAATGGGAATATTTATTTATCAAGCTATTTTTATCTATTCCTGTACTTGGGTAATTTCATGTATACTATTGTAGTCAGGATATCTTGCATGTTTGACTGTGTGCTAGTAAGAATATCAATGCATATAAACATGCTCATTTCCACTTATGAAAGGAAAATCAAGTTTGAATATTTTTCTGGATCTCTTCAATTTGTGACAAGTAGAAGGGATATTAAAATATCAGTGGGTGTGATGTGTTTAAAACTTCAAAAAAATTCAATAAATTTCCACATAGGAGAATGATCAACACAATTAGAGGGCATGGAGTCGGGGAATCATATTTTGGCATGGATTAAGAATAGTAAACAAACTATTGGGATAGATAGGCCTTTCTCAAGTTGGTAAACTGACTACACAAAAGAGTCTGGAAAAACAACCAACTGAAAAACCTCACAAAGATTAGCATATACAGAGCCGTTGTCATACCCACACTCCTGTTCGGCTCCGAATCATGGATCCTTTACCGGCATCACCTACGGCTCCTAGAACTCTTCCACCAGCGTTGTCTCCGCTCCATCCTCAACATTCATTGGAGCTACTTCATCTCCAACATCGAAGTACTCGAGATGGCAGAGGCCAACAGCATCGAATCCACGCTGCTGAAGATCAAACTGCGCTGGGTAGGTCACGTCTCCAGAATGGAGGACCATCGCCTTCCCAAGATTGTGTTATATGGCGAGCTCTTCATTGGCCACCAAGACAGGTGCACCAAAGAAGAGGTACAAGGACTGCCTAAAGAAAGCTCTTTGTGCCTGCCACATTGACCATCGCCAGTGGGCTGATATCGCCTCAAACCGTGTATCTTGGCACCTCACAGTTCGGCGGGCAGCAACCTCCTTTGAAGAAGACCACAGAGCCCACCTCACTGATAAAAGACAAAGGAGGAAAAACCCAACACCCAACCCCAACCAACCAATTTTCCCTTGCAACCGCTGCAACCGTGTCTGCCTGTCCCGCATCGGACTTGTCAGCCACAAACGAGCCTGCAGCTGACGTGGACATTACCCCTCCATAAATCTTTGTCTATGAAACCAAGCCAAAGAAAAGAAACTGTGACTAATGAGGTACCAGAGGGATTAATACTTGTCACCTAATTCACAACCCATATCAACAATTTGATTGAAAAACTTAATGCCATATTTCCAAGTGTCCTAATGATACAAAAACTGAGTGGAATTGTGAGTAATCATGGATGTAAAGAGGTTTCAAGGAGGTGCAGTACAGACAAACTAAATGAATGGGCGAGTACATGGCTGATAGAATATAAGATAGAAAATGTGCGATTACCCACCTCAGACAAAAAAAAAAACAATTTTTTTAGTTGTGACTGATTGGAAAATGTTGATGTTTAAAAGAATGTAAATGCCTTTTTATGCAAATGACGGAAAGCTACCCACAGATGCAGCAAAATAAATGTTACGTTGGTCTTAGAATAAAATGTGAATGCAGGAGCATAATGTCTTAATGTATTTATATAAGACTTTACAAGGGATATTTACAAGTCCCTTGTAAGACTGCACCTTTAGGATTGTGCACTCTTTGGTCTTAACTCAGATGGGGTTATACCTATGATACCAAGAGTGCAGTGAAGATTCACTGGACTGTTTCTAGGGATAATGGTTTGTTACTTGAGGAGATGAAGATGATATTGACCAGAGTTTAAAAAATGACAAGTGACAGCATTGGAACAAAGATTTCATAGAGTTGGTGACAGATGCAGGGTGGCATTTTCACTGGCTGAAGAGTCAAGAATCAGGGCTCACAGACTCAGAGTAAAGGTTAAGTTATTAAGAACAAAGATGAGAGGAAATTTTTTCATGCAGAGAGCAGCAAAATGTGAAAATCTCTGTGGAAGTTCTCACATTAAACACACTCATATTGGGGTTGGCATAGCGGTTAGCACAATGTCTTTACAGTGCCAGCAATTAAGACCAGGGTTCGAATCCTGCACTGTTTGTGAAGAGTTTGTACATGTTCCCCAAGCCTGCATAGGTTTTCCTCGAGGCTCTGGTTTCCTCCCATCATTTGAAATATAGCAGGTGTGTAGTGTTACGAGCCCAGAGGCCCCCAAAACCCTGCAGCAATATACTGCAAGACAAATGGTTACTTAAACAAAAGTTGCTTGAAAATAGAATCACACTTTAACTAATCATTGTTGACTTATTATTGACTAATCATTATTGACTTAGTTATCCTAACTTAAACCCCTTCTAATTCTAATGTAGTGTGTATAAGTTTAGAAAAGTTCTTTGATTCACAGTCCAATCTCACTTCTCACTCCTCTAAGTTCACTGGTTGCAGGCAATTCTTATACTGTGCATAGAATTTAACATTTATAAAGTTCATCAGGCTTTGGTGCTTGAAAGGTAAATGTCAGTTTCAGAGAGAGATTTGTTGTCTGATGGACACCCAGCCACCTCAGTATCTTGCTGACAAAACTTGCCGCCTCAGGGTTCTCCAGATGATAACTTCTTTCTTTCAGGTCATCAGAGTTCCTTCTTGTTTCTTTTATTTCAAATGAAACATTAGACAGCCAGTCCTCTCTTCTTGCATGAACCACAAGGGCTTTGACCAGGCTGAATGAAGAATTCACAACCCATCTTCCAAATGGGGTTTTACACAAGCTTGCCAGCTTGTCCTGTTCCACTTCCAGCTGCTGTTGCTGACTGTAACACTGTAGATCTGATCTGTGTGTATGTGTGTGTCTCTCTTTCTCTCTGAGAGAAAGCCTGTTTTACTCTCTCTGCTTGCAAAACCACATGCCTGTCTTAGAACCGCAAGTTCCCTTCCAGTTAATGTAGCTCCAACAAGCTCTTTCATCAACAATCGTTAGTGATGTCTCTTGGGCACTCTCCAAAGCTTTTGCAAAGGCTCTGAGGCCCCGAGATGTCTAACATTAGCAAAGCTCCAGTATTTTAAATAAGATATATTTTAAAGTGTTTGTATGTGACCTACACTAACAAACCTTTCCAATTTATCTTCCAAAAGGATATCTATGTACTCTGTCACAGTAGGTTAATTGGGTGGCACAGACATGAGGGCCAGAATAGCCTGTTACTGTGCTGTATGTCTATTTAAAAAAAAATTAAATATATAACAAATATCTGAAAATTTCCAGACATTTGGGGTGAGGGTCCATCCCTCCCTTTCCACTACCACACACTTCCCCAACCATACCCCTTGGAATCCCCAGCTGAAACGCGGCAAGATCCTAGTGGGACATAGCTGAACTCAAAGTTCATGTGGTGGTCATTGGTAGGCTATGGCAGTATAATGATGAATACTGGGATGACATCTGAATGTCTGGACTTGGAGATATAAATTCAGACCTCAACAAAAAAAATTGGGATATTCAAATTTAATTGATTGAATAAAATATCGAGCCAAGATCTTCATGTCAGTAAAGAACTAATATAAATCTATCCAAATGAGAACATTTACTGGTTTTTAAATATTCGAACTTCATGGATGTGCAAGAACAGAAAAGAAATAATAATGTCAAAACTTCTTTTTACTTTGGTAAAATTTACTTTGGGAATTGCCTCAAAGTCCGTGATAAATTAATCTGTGATATCACAACAGCAGCTTAGCTCAAGGAACAGTTTATAAAATTTGATATTGAGCCCTAGAAAATGATAACACAACTGGTACCACCATGTTTAGTTAAGGAGTTGGGTAGCGAGGAAGGTCTTGGAGAAATATAAATGTAGAGAGAGGAAATTTCTAGAAGAAACCCTCAGCAACTGAATGCCTAGGTTAGGAAAATCAGGAATAGGTGAATATGGTGGTTCTGGAGGAGTGTTGAGAAGTCTTGGCAGGGAGAGGGGAGGTGGAGGAAGTGAGGCTGGAGGGCATGGAAGGATTTGAAAGCAAGAGTGAGATCTTTAAAATCAAAATATTGAAAGTCCAAGGAACAAATCAGACCATTGTTCACGGAGATAATAGTGAAAGGGGACATAGTGCAAATTGGAATTCATCCAGCTGGGTTTGGGCTGCCCTTGAAGTAACAAAGGATCATATGTCAATCAGGCAATGAAAACACCCCTGCTGACATTCCCTTGGTGCTACGAATGATGGGAGGTTCCTGTGTTGAAGGCATTACTATTGTTGAGTTGAACAAGATGTCCCAGTATTTGTAGCAAGGGACAAAGAAACAGTAGTAACATATTTGAGATGCTAGATGTGACATTGGCTTTGTCCTTCCAATCGGTAGCATGGTGGTGGGGGTTGGAGATGTTATAGTGCAGAACACTTTTTTTTCCTCAGTTTAGACATCCAGCACAGTAACATTTAATTGCCCATTAATTCTTGGGACAAGCCAATGGAAAAAGGGCTTTTGTGAAGAAGTTCCCCCTAAACTTTTTCCCTTTCACTCTTAACCCATGGCCTCTGGTTTGTATCTCACTTGCCCTCATTGGAAAAATTTACTGTTTATCCCCCTCATAATTTTAAATACCTCTATCAAATTTCCCCTTATTCTTCTATGCTCCAGGGAATAAAGTTCTAACCTGTTTAACCTTTCCCTCTAACTCAGTTCCTGAAGTCTAGGCAAAATACTGGTAAAACTTCTTTGCACTCTTTCTATCTTATTAATATCTTTCCTGTGGTTAGATGACCAAAACTGCACACAATACTCCAAATTTGGCTTCACCTATGTTTTATACAATTTTAACATAACATCCCAACTTCTATACTCAATATTTCAATTTTTGAAGGGTAATATGCCAAAAGATCTCTTTACAGCTCTATCCACCTGTGAGGCCACTTTCAGGGAATTATGTATCTGTATTCCCAGATCCTTCTGTTCTACTGCATTCCTCAGTCACTAACCATTTACCATGTATGTCCTTTCTTGGTTTGTCTACCAAAATGCAACACCTCACACTTGTCTGCACTAAATTCCATTTGCCATTTATCATCCCATTTTTCCAGCTGGTCCAGATACCTATGCAAGCTTTAAAAACCTTCTTTGTTGTTCACAACACCTCCAATCTTAGTGTCACATGAAAATTTGCAGATTCAATTTCCCACATTATTATCCAGATCATTGATGTAGATGACAAACAACAATGGTCCCAGCACCGATATTTGAAGCACACCATTAGTCACAGGCCTCCAGTCTGAGGAGCAATCATCCACCACAACTCTCTGGCTTCACCCATTCAGCCATTGTCAAATTCAGTTCACTACAGCATGAATACCTAGCGCCTGAAGCTTCATGACTAACCTTCCTTGTGGGACCTTGTCAAAGGCCTTGCTAAAGTCTATATAGACAACACCCACAACAATTTCTTCATCAACCTTCCTGGTAACTGCCTCAAAAACTATAAAAGATTAGTTAAACATGACCAACCATGCACAGAGCCATGTTGACTATCCATAATCAGTCCATGGCTATCCAAATAATTGTATATCCGATCTCTTAGAACGCCTTCCAATAATTTGCCTACAACTGACATCGGGCACACTAGCCTACAAGTTCCAGGGTTACTTTTGGAGCCTTTTTTTAAACAATGAAAAAATGTGAGCTACCCTCCAATCCTCTGGAACCATAGCTGTGGCTAAGGACATATTAAATATTTTTGCCAGGGCCCCTGCAATTTCTACACTGGACTTCCTCAAGGTCCAAAAGAATATCTTGTTAAGCCCTGAGGATTTATCCACCCTTACTTGCTTTGTCAGTAAGCACTCTCTCCTCTTTAATCTCTATAAGTTCCATTACCTCACTGCTTGTTTTTCTTACTTCTTATTGACTCTTATCTTTTCCTGAGTGAATACTGATGAAAAGAAAAACATTTAAGACCTCTCATCTCTTTTAGCTCCATGCAAAGCCAACCACTCTGATCTTCAAGGGGATCAATTTTGTCCCTTACTATCCTTTTGCTCTTAATATACCTGTAGAAACCCATAAGAATTTCCTTCACATTATCTGCCAAAGCAACCTCATTTCATCTTTTAGCTTTCCTGATTTCTTGAGGTTTTTCTTGCATATTTTATACTCCTCAAGTACCTCATTTGCACCATGATGTCTCTATCTATTACATCTCTCTTTTTTTGAACCAGATCCCCAATATCCATTGAAAACCAAGGTTTCTTATGCCTTTTAACCTTCCATTTGATCCCTACAGGAACACACAAACTCTGTACTCTCAAAATTTTACCTTTGAAGGTCCTCCACATACCTCACACATTGTTACCCAAAAACAATATATCCCAATCCATTATCCTAGATCCTTTATCATTTCCTCAAAATTGGCTTTTCTCCAAATTAGAAACTCAAGGAACAGATCTATCCTTCTCCATAATTAATTTGAAATTAATAACATTATAATCACTGGACCCAAAATGTACCTCTACACATATTTCTATCAACTTTTCTGTCTTGTTTCCTAATAGGAGATATAATATTGCACTCTCTAGTTAGTACCTCTATATGTTAGAAAAATTCCCTGAACACATTTGACAAACTCCAAGCCATCCAGCCCTTTTACAGTATGGGAGACCCAGTCAATATGTGGAAAGTTAAAATCTCCTACTATCACAACTTTGTGTTTCCTGCAGTTGTCTGCTATCTCCCTATAGATTTGCTTCTCAAATTCTTGCAGACTATTGGAACCCCATGAGTTTGGTCATACCTTTCCTTCTCCTCAGCTCCAGCATCAGTAGATGAGCCCTCTGGTCTCTCCTGCCTGAGCACAACTGCGATATTTTCCCTGATGAGCAATGTCTCTCCTTCCCCTTCCATCTTCTCTTCACACCCCCCCAGTTCTATCACATCAAAAGCAACAGAAACCCAGAACAATGAGCTGCAAGTCCTGCCCCTCCTGCAACTAAATTTAATTAATGGCTGCAATGTCATAATTCCATGTGCCAATCCACACTTTAAGCTCATTTGCCTTTCCTAAAATACTTCTTGCATTTGAACCAGTCGCACTGGAGAATATTTCTCCACTTTGAACTCATTGACTAATGGTTAATGCAATTTTAACATCATAATTTCCCTCCTTCACTCCTTTATCTCTGGCACTGATTCCCCCCCTCCTGCAAATCTAGTTCAATCCCACCAGAGCAGCACTAGCAAACCTTCCTGCAAGGATATTGGTCCTCTTCCAGTTCATAAATAAGCTACAATAAAACATTCTCAAAAGTGAAGCTTCTAATACTCTAATTCTCTCCAATTTCTAAAACTAAATTTTATCCAATTATTGCCCAACCTAATAAAGTTTATCTTTGGAAATTTTGCCTTGTGAAGACAAATAGATTTTAATGTTCATATTAACAAATATTTTATTTATTTTTAAAATCCCACAATACATTCAATCAATAAAGAATTATAGATACAAAATACATGTGACATGTCCATCCTTCCCTCCCCTACCCACATCCCTGCCAAACACCGGAAAGAAAGAAAGAAGAAAAGAGAATATAAATGAATATATAAATTCTAATTAACTGCCATGGAACCAAGAGCCACAATCAGGATAAGCTATTGAGTATTTAAATTTTCAAACCTACTTGTTGTAAACATGGGGTCCATTTTTTTTTTTCAAAAGAGAATGATATTTATCACATAAATTGTTATTTTCTTGAGGAATACAAGATCTCATTTCAATTTGCCATCTTTGCATTCCTAAATCCATATCAGACTTCCAAAAGTACTGGCTACATATTTCCTTGAAACGACTTAAGCCAATCATAACAATTCATTTTGATACATAGTTAATGTTAGTTTTAAACTATACATTTTAATATTTCCTCGTAAAAATAACATTGGATCTAACCTTTAACACTGCCTTTAAAAATAATCTAATTTGTTTCCAAAAAGACAATTTTTATACACTGTCAAGTCAAATGAAAAAAAAGAACCTATTTCTTTATGACATCTAACACATAATTTTGAAGAAATTAAATCTTTTTTTTAATTTTTGAGGTGTTAAATATAGTTGATGCAAAAAATTATATTGTACCAATCTATATCTTAAATTAATAATGTTAGTCATATTATCTTTGCATAACTTTCTCCAATCATGATCTATTGTTCTACCTAAATCATTTTCTCATTTTAATATTGATTTATGAATATCCAATTTCGGCATTTTCCTTTGAAGTAGTTTATACATTATGGAAATAAATTTATTACTACCCACTTTTGTAAGCAAAATTTCTAACTCTGATGGTTTAGGTGATCTTAAACTTTGACCTAATTTATCAATTAAAAAAACTTTAATTTGATAATAACAAAAAAGTATTATTCAAAACATTTTTCTTTAATTCATTGAAAAGAAATAAAATATCCAGCTTCAAAACAATCTTCTATCATTCTAATCCCCATTTGACTCTATATCTTTAAAAATTGATTATTAATACTAAAAGGAAAAAATATTTTGATATAATGTTGTTTTACAGGATATCTTACCTTTTCCACATATCTCATAATCTATTTTATTCCACAATTCAAGTAAACGTTTCAATATAGGTGGATCATTATAGTCAATTAATAATTTGGTATTCCACTTATAAATAAATTCTAATATAGATTTTTTCATTTATTTTAGCTACTTCTATATTACTCCATGTTAAAGATTTATCTAAATCAAACATTCCATTAATAAATTTCAACTTAGCAGCTTATAATAATTTTGAAAATGTGGAAGCTGCAAACCTCCTAATTCAAATTTTGAAGTTAATTTCTCTTAAGATACTCTTACCTTTCCACAAAAAAACTTCTTAATTATTAAATTTAAATCCTTAAAAATTGAGGTATATTACAAGGAATTGATTGAAAAAGATATTGAATCCTCAGAAAAATATTCATCTTGATACAATTCACTCTTCTTATTAAAGTTATAGGCAAATAATTCAATTTATTCAAATCCTCTTTAATTTTATTAAATAATGGTAAGTAATTCAACTTATATAAATTATTTAATTTTTTATCAGTTTTAATACCCAAATATTTAATTCCATTATCTGAACATTTGAATTGATGTATTTTTTTACATTGAGTATAATTTCCTTCAACCAAAGGCATAATTTCACTTTTAATCCAATTAATCATAGCCTGATATTTCACCATTTTCTTTTAATCTCAATGCAATGACACAAAGAATTTTCATGATCTGTCAAATAAGTCTAAACATAATCATCAAACATATTAATCTTAAATCTGTCAGAATTAACCTTAATTCCTTTAATAGTAATATTTTGTCATCTTAATTGTGCTAAAAGTACAATAACTAAAATAAAGCTAGAGACAAAGGACATCCTTGTCTAGTTAATGAAAAACATAGATATTTGTTCATTTGCCACCACTTTAGCATAGGTATTTTTATGTAAAGTTTTAATCCATTTAATAAATTCTGATCCAAATCCAAATTTTTCTAACACCTTAAATAAACAAAAAAATCCACTCTAACCTATCAAACACCTTTTCAGAATCTAATGATAAACCATTGCTAAATCAGATTTCATCTGAGAAGCATGAATTAAACTAGTCAACTTAGCAATATTATCTGCAGAATATAATTTTTTGATCTAAATCAATCAAATTTTGTAAATATTTAGGCAATCTAAATGCTAAAAAAATATCCACAATCTTATAATCAACAATTAATAATGAGATTGGTCTATAGGATTCAGTCTTTAACAGATCTCTATCTATCTTGGGTATTACATTGGAAAAAGACTCTGGTAAAGAATAAGCTTCCTTTGCCTGTTTCAATACCTCCATTAATGGAGGCATTAACAAATCTTTAAATTTCTTGTATATAAAAAAAAGCAGATGAAAAACATCTTTACCTGGAGACTTGCCATTCTGCAGAGAATTAAGTGCATTAATAGCCTCTTTAACTGTAAATGCAGAATCCAAATCTTTACAATCTTGACAGTTTTAAGAAAGAAAATTAACTTGAGATTTAAAAAAAATTAACATTTATTAGATTGAGATGTATATCAAAATCTCTAAAAGAATCATTTATAAGTTAAGGTTTATAAGTAATTATTGAATGTCTTTTAATAGCATTAATGGTTCCAGAAGCCTGTTCCATTTTCAATAGCCAAGCAAACTCCCAATATGAGCCCTCTCCCCAATTCAAAATATTTCTGTTTGCTCTCTGAATTAATTTCTCTGCTCTGTAAGCCTGTATCAAATTATAATATATTTTGTTATTTATTAAATCTATTTTTTTTCTTTTCAGATGAATCTTTCTGCAGATCTTTCTCTAAATTCTTTTTCTTTCTCCAATTTATCTAATTCTTTAAGATAATATTTCTTAATTTTACTAGAAAAACTTTATTTGACCTCTCAAAAAAGCTTGAAAAGCATCCCATAAATTTATTATCCATTTATTATCAATTTATTATTATTCATTTATTATTTATTATTCATTTATTATCAATGAATTTATTATTAATATCAAAATATTCCTGAATTTGGATTCTCATATAATTGTAAAAATCAACATTACTTAACAACGAAGAATTAAATCTCCTTCTATAAACGGGGGTACTGTCTTCAGATCCTAAACATGAAATCAATAAAGGTGAATGATCTAATAAAATCCTAGCTTCATAATTTGCAAGAATTTATTATCCTTGTAATTGAGCCAAACTAAAAAGAAATCTATTCTAGAATAAGAAATCTAAAAGAATGAAATAAATAATCCTTTTCCTTAAGATTCAACCTTCTCCAAATATTGACTAAATTTGAATATTTCAAAGTTAAAATTCTTCTTGCAGTTTTTATTGATTTTTGCGATTTATCTATTAATGTATCTAAACAACAATTAAAATCACGACCAACTATCACATTTTCAGATGCTTCTGCAAGATTAAGAAAGGAATCCTAAATAATTTTTTTTCATCATCTGCATTAGGAGTATGAACATTCATGAGTCCAAAATTCTGAATAAATTTGACAATTAAGTAAAGCAAACCTTCCCGCAGAATCAATAACAGTAAATAACAATTTGAAAGATAATTTCTCATTAACTAAAATAGCAACACCTTTTACTTTAGAATTAAATGCTGAAGCTATAACTTGATCAACCCATTCCTTTTTTAACTTTTGATGTCCTTTTTCAGTTAAATGAGTCTCCTGCAAAAAAAGCAATATTAACTCAAGTTTTAAATATAAGCCAAAACTTGTTTTCTCTTAATTGGATTATTGAGCCCTTTCACATTATAAGTTACAAAATTTAAATTATTCACCACCATATATAACTAAAATACACAACCCTCGTCACTCATCCTGGTAGGTCCCAGCTCCACAGCACTCTTTAAAAGTAATAACATCTGTTAATAGGAAAAGAAAATAATAAAACCCCTAAAAAAATACTGAAAAAAAGATACTACTTCCTTCTACTATACAGGAAGTGGCCTTCACAACACTTGACTTTGGAAGGAGAAGACAATAATTCTGCCCGACCCCCAGCTCTGACAGAATTTTAAAAAAATGATCAGTCCATAAAATATGATAAGCTTCTTCAAGGTCTTTATTCGCTTGATTATCATCAGTCTTAACTTCAATCGATTCTTGACGTTCAAACATCTGAATCCATCTCGTGACTTATCTTGACTCATTTTCGGTTGCTGAAAAGAATAACATTGATTGCCATTTTGTTTATTGCCAGGCAATGAATTAGCAAACATCAATGCTTCATCTTCATCAGTGAAAAATAGTGACTGAAATTCTCCATAGAAAACTTTAAGTAGAGCTGGATATTGAAAGGCAATTTTTTATCCTTTTTTCCACAAAATGATTTTGCTGGATTAAATTCTTTCCTTCTTTTAACAATAGTTTGACTCAAATCTGCATAAAAAATTCTTATGTCCCCAATCATCAATGAAGCTTGTTGTTTTATAACCTCTATTAGAAAGAAACAATTTCATCACACTCTTTCTAATAGCTCTATGACCTCTATCTAATTCCAAACCATTAGGAAAAAATTCAGAACCTAAAATTTCAGGTATTCATCTTTTGGGGCAAAAAAAACTGTACTGGATTAGAACCTTCGAAATCTTCAGGCAATCCATCAATTTTAACATTATTCCTGTGACTTTGATTCTCCAATTCTTCAATTTTCTGTTAGAGATCTTTTCTTTGAACTATCCAAGCTGTAAAGGAATTGTCCATTTTATTAACTGTATCTTTACATTGTTCCACATCAAGATGACAGTCTTGAAAGTCTTCAATTTTTTGAACTTTAATTTTGTCCACAGCTTTGGCATATTTTGCCATACCAGTTTTAATAGTAGTCATTTCATTTTTAATGGATTCAAATTAGGCCTTAACAGATGTAAACTCCTGATTCATTTGATTACACATTGATTGAATTTTTGCAAAATCAAACTAAATTGACTTGAAGGATCAACAGAATATGGAAAAAAATTGAGAGGTTTCAATTTTACCTTCTTGAATATTCTGTTGAAGTTGGGGCCTGTATCCATGATGTACCAATTGCTCTCCCTCTAATTATTGTGAAGGCTCTTCTGTTCTTATTTCTTCCTCTTCTTCTGTAGATGTAATAATTGGTATAACTTGCCTTTTGTTTTGCCCTTGTCTGACTAGCAACTCCTAGTTGACAAAGGCTCTATAGGCTCTGTAGCTTGATATAACACAGCTGCTTCAGTAGCATGCATGCGCAGAACCCCGCGCAAGCTCAGTTATTCTTGTGACATCACTTTGGGAATTCTCTTCCTCACTCTCTTCTATTTTCATCAGCTCCCCAGAGAAATGGCACTGGAGTAACATGAACTTTAGCCAATATCTGTTGTATCATCTGCTGTGGGAGAGGAATCAAGTTGGCAGACTCTGTCACCAAGGTAGGCCCCGTTTCTTCAATCATACCAATCTCTTTAATATTTTTTTTTCACAATTTAAGCTTTAGATTTCTTCATAGCCATTGTTAGTAAGGTTTAAGATAAGTTTTAATACCACTAAATTTTAAAAAAATCTATTTGGGTTTTAATTAATTCTGCGTGTTTTTTCACGTCTCTAACCTGCGCCTTCATGCCACGCCCCCCTTTAACATTCATTTTAATAAACCAGTACATTGGCTACACTCAGAGAAAGCAAAATTAGTGTCATGGTAGTGGTATTTGTGATTGATCTGACAATGCACGTAGTCTCCAAATTACAACCAGAATAGGGATGGATGGATTGTAACCCGGGTTTGGTCATATGTCAGGGAGTAAGGTTCTTGGGTTGCTGCAGGGAACGGGGACCTCAGGTTGCCATGGGTAATGGGGATTTCTGGCTGCTGGTGGAGGGGTGGGAGGAAATGGGGATCTCGGGCTCCAGTGGGGAATGGGATGTTGGGACTTTGGGCTGCCACCAGGAGCAGGTACCACCGTGTGCAGTAATTTTAATACAAAATATGGACGTAGTTTTAATAAAGAATTTTTTTAAATGTTGGTTCTATATACGGGTGGACGTAACTCTTGTAGGTTGAAGTTGAGGACTACCTGTACTAACATAGTCTTCCAGCTATTCAGTCATTACTGACTCGAGCGATATTCCATGGGAAAGCAAACAATATGAACTAATCATTGAGAATTTGAAGAAATGAGCTTGAATGCTGTGAAAATTGGATTGTGTGTATGTAAAGGATCATTGCAACAAAAAAAAAAGATTTCACTCAGAAGAATTTGAAAGATGGGCCTAGCTATAGGTTTGAATCCAATGCAATCAAGGCCAGGATTTTTTTTTAATGAACATTGCAGGGAATTGTTTAATAGAATAGCTGCAATGGAATTTGTTTTAGGTATCAGCTCAATGGCTCACCAGTCATCAGTGAGATTGAAACCATAGATCCAAAGTAGTGCAAGAACTGCTGATGTTAGAATCTTGAGTAAATAGAGGAGCTCAGTAGATCTGGTAGCATCCATGGAGAGAAATGGTCTGTAAACATTTTGGGTCTGAACCCTTTATCGAGGCTAAAATGTGGAGGGGAAATACTAACTGGTGAAAAAGGGGAGGGGCCAATAAGTGATGAGGTACTAGATAGAAGAAAGTTGAGGAGACAAGTAAGAATGTTTGGGGAGGAAGGATGGTTAGAAAGCAAAATGGGAACAGGAACAGATAATTTTCCCTTTAACTGCTGCCTTTCCCACTTTTCCCCACTAGTGGGTTTCCATTCGCTGGTACCCACATCTCCTCATGTGGCTCAGTTCCAAGGTGTATATGTTCACCTTCCTGTAAAATACCTCGGAATGTTTTCTTCCATTAGAGGTGCTGGAAAAATAAAGCTGTCATTATTGAGAAATTGTAGTGCAATTCCCCCCCCCCCCTGTCTGTTGTAAGCAATGGGATGTGAGCTATAGCCTATCATGTTCCATGCCACACATCCTGCAATGTATTACACATTGTAATTGAAAATCCTGTACAATAATATCTAATATATAAAAACTAACTGTATATCATTATAGACTGACTGCCCTTCACTGCTGTTAGATTAAAGTATTCAGAAGATCGATTTATTGTGCATTTCTTCAACAATTCCTTCAGATCACAAGAACTGTGAAACGATACAGGGAGGGAAGACACATTGCTGCCGAGCCCCAGGATAATTCAGGAGATTTGTTTTTAAATTCTGGCACATGGTTAATAAACATATTACCATCACCTCTTACTTCTGCACACAGGCCAAAGATGAATTGAATTGTGTTGTTTATGTTGTCACGTGCACTGAAAAACAGTGAAAAGCTTACTTTTGCATGCTATCCTGACAGCTGGCAAAATGTTGCCACATTCCACCGCTGTTTAGGATTTACAAAAAAAAAATTCTCAGAAAACCACAGCAGATATCAGGTTAATTTTAACAATGGAAGCATTTTACTGGCAAATCAAATTTAAAATCTCAATCAAAATAACAGTTGCTCCAGTCGTCTCCAGGTCAGAGCAACCTCCATAGCTTCCAAAATGATCCTGTCTCCACTCTCACATTCTTCCTGATTACACTAGCCTTCCCCTGCTGTTCTTCTCACTCTGCTTCTGCCACGGCTGTTAAATTGGCATTAGCAGTAGCAAGAAAACGTATTGCAGTTACTTGGAAATTGGATACATTGTTAACTGTGCCAAGGTGGCATGCTGAATTTCAAAGTTGCAATCCTTTAGAAAAAAATATTTATAATTTCAGAAATAAATATTGTTTTTACAAATTTGATTCCCATGCACTCAAATAATGGGATTGAATTTGTAGTGATAGCCTTCTTATCTAGCCCTGCGAGATTCTCCTCTGTATGTTTAGGTTAGCATAGATGACTTGTACTGGACGATATCTCTTTCAGCAATCGAAAGTTCTTTTCTTTCCTTATATACCAAATGATCCTTCATGAGGTTTTCAACTGAGCTCCAAATAAAAAGTTGAATAATACTTACTCAGTGAGAAATAACGAATGATATTTAAACACAAGATGAATGTTTCTATAGCTGTCCAAGGTAACCTCTGGATATGATTGGGTGACTAATTTTTTTAAAGCACAGCTTAGAGATGCCATAAAGTGTTTGAAAATGAACCCTTCCTGGTAAAACAGCAGCTCCATTCACAGCAAGCCCCAACGTGACAATATTAACCCTCCTACTCAGGAGCCAATGCTTCACTTCAGAGAGAAGACACGCTTCAGTTTGTCATCACAGAAAAAATCAAACCCATTGTAATAGTCTGACTGGGGGAGTGGTGGAAGCAGACACTAGAATAGCTTTTAATATGCTTCTTGACCAACACATAAATATGCACGTGTAGGTTTTCCTCCATTGTATAGCCCTTACCAGTTACTGTATTTGATGCTGGCCCACCCACTAATGACTCATCTCTTAAATCTCCTCCCCTTTTGCCCTGGCCATAAAGGTCGTATGCCTTCCCCTTTCCGGCAGTCCTGTACCTGGATCCACGCCAGCCAAAGTCTTGTGTGCATTAAAGCCTATTGTTCCTGCAGCCTATGACTCTGTGGTTATTGATAGAGCCTATCAGAAGGGAATAGAGGGATATGGATCATGAGATCAGGTGCCAACAGCAGAGTTTTATTTTGATTTGGATGTCATGTTCAGCACAGATATGTGGGCTAAAGGGCCTATTTCTGTGCTGTATTGTTCCACACAAAAGTGCTCTTTTAACACAGCAGTAGTTCCTCAATGCACATGGAGGCCTCTTCTTTAACCACTGTGCATAAGCTTCTTGATAGAGCCTCAGAGCTATAGATTTATATACAATTGAACTGGGTCCTTCAGCCCAGTCACTATCAAACACCCACTTACACGAATCTTATACCATTCTAGTTCTATTCTCCCCACAATTCAGTTGGATCCCCTAGATTCCATAATTCACCTTGACCAGGGCTAAAAATCTGCCAACTCACTGTCCTTTTTGGGAAACTTCATGTGTTTGTGGGGGAGAACTTGCAAACTCGACATGGGCAGAACTGAAAGTCAATACAGAACTTGTGGTACTGTACCTGTGAGACAGCAGCTCAACTTGCCATGTATGATTTTTTTTTTCTAATCATCAAACAGAATGAATTTAAGACCCATTTCTCTGCAAAGTTTTGATCTGAAATTCTGAGTGGCTGTATTTGTAAGGAAATAGGAAAAATATTCTTTAATGAAGCAGAAACCTATCTCTACACATTATATGGAAAAGTAATGTATGAAATCTTCCCCTGAAACTAGTATTGATTTAATGTTGGATCTCTTCTCACTCACCATCTGCATAATTCATCGACTAAACGTTAATTTAGTAGCTACATTTTTTCTGGGATGCCTGGGAGCAGAGAATATTTGCATGGTATTACAGAAAAACATTGGCTGCACCCAATCTTGTCAAAAGTCAACTTAAGAGTGTATATCCTTTGATCAATTGAAGTAAAAATTCATAGAAGCAAGAGGAAAAAGAACTATTTAAACCAATTTGCCTGTGCCAGCTCTGATAAAGTTGTCCAGCTTTCCATTTTCCCCCAATGTTTTTTTATTAAGCATTAATTCAACTGCAATTCTAAAGAACTTGGATCCCAGCGAATAGGGAGAGAGCACAGGAACTGGAGTCATGGTGAGTGGGCAGGAGTGCAGTGGACCTGGAACCTTGGTGAGTAGGTGCTGAGCTCTGGTCAAGGCTCCAAGCAAATAGGTGGAGGGCATAGGAGCTAGAGCCCTGGTGAGTAGGTGGCAAGCTTAGAACCATGGTCTCAGTGGGATGGTGGGTGAGGGAGCTCGAGCCCTGGTGAGTGGGTAGGGAGCACAGGACTAGAGTCCCAGCAAGTGGGTGGCAGAGGACAAAAGAACTGGGGTCACTGGTGAGTGGGTGAGAAGTACAGAAACGGGGGCCCTAGCGAGTAGGCAGGAAGGATAGAAACAGGGTCCCAGTGAGTGGATGGGGAGCACAGACCCAGGATCCCAGTGAGTGAGTGGGGAATGCAGGATGTGTCCTAGTGAGTGAACGGGGAGCTTTGGATGTTCCAACCAGTGAGTGGGTGGGGAGTGCAGGACTTGTGTTGTAGTGAGTTGGGAATTGTGACAAACATCACCTGATGGATCAGATGCTAAACCATCGTCAGACAGCAGATTATTGGAGATCTAATTCACATCTGCATTAAGCTAATTATCTGAATGGGACTTCGCAATTGCAACAAATTGGTGCAATGAAAGAAGTACCTAATATGCCCTCAGCTGAAGAAAGTGTAGTTGTGGGTTTTGGTGGAAATATAAAATAATACAGCGTAGTAGCCCCTTCGGCCCTCCATTTTGCCAACCTATACAAACCTACTCAACAAACGAAACCTTCCTGATCTCGCACCCATTATCTTGTATTTTTCTCGCATCCATGTGCCTGTTTAAGAGTCTTTTAAACATTTCTATTGTACCAACCTCTGCCAACACCACTGGCAATTCATTCCAGGCACCCACTAGCCCTTATGTAAAACACTTATGCTTGATGTCTCACCTTTTTCAGACCTCATCTGGTGTTTGTTGGTCTCACCCCAGGAAAAACATATGGCCTGTCCATCCTATCTATGCTTTTCATAATCTTGTAGATCTCTGTTAGATCGCCTCTCCTCCTTTTTTGTTCCAAAGAGAAAAGTCCTAGCTCTGCTAACCTTGCCTCCTAAAACATATTTTCCAATCCAGGCAACATCTTGGCAAATCGCTTGCACACCCTCTCCATGGCTTCCATGTCCTTCCTGTAATAAGGTGACAAGAAATGAACACAATATTCTAAGTGTGGTCTCACCATAGATTTATAGAGCTGTGACATCACCTCATAACTTCTGAACTCAATCCCCTGAATAATGAAGTGCAGCCTTCTTAACTCTCCTTTCAATCTGTGCTGCACCCTTGAAAGATCTATGGATTTAGACCCCCAAGTTCCCTCTGTTCTTCTATGCTGTTAAGAATCCTGCCATTAAGCATGTACTTGTCAAATTTGACCTTTCAAAATGCATGACTTCACACATTGAAGGAGGACTCAGGCATGAATCATCAGTTAGAGATCTTTACCTCCTACGTCCGCTGCAAGACTTGCTGAGTTCCTCCAGCATTTCTAGGTTATTATCACTTCACACTTATCTGGATTGAACTCCATCTGATACTTTTCCACCCAACTCTCCATGTCTACATCCTGTTGTAACCTACAACAACTTTTAACTCTAAACACAACACCTCAAAACTTCATACCATCTGAAAAATTACTGACCCATCTCTCTACCTCTTAGTCCAGGTCATTTATGAAAATCACAAAGAGCAGCTTTCCCAGAACAGGAGCTCCACTAGTCACTAACCTCCAGGCAGAATATTTTTCATCCACTACTACTCTGCTTTCTGCAGCCAACTTCCTGAATGATTATTTCATGGGGAACCTTGGCAAATGCCTTACTAAAATTCATATACACGACATCTATCACCCTACCTTTATCAATTTATTTTGTTACTTCCTCAAAACAAAAGAAATAGTGCAGGAAATTGTACTACACCAGCATGTATCTAGCAATAATCCTGTCATTGCTGCTTAGACACAAGTCTTCCCATCAATTTTCTTGAACCATTGTACCCAAGTCTGATTTCTATCCCTCCCCTGACCAGTGTAATCCTGGTTTTGGGCCTTCACTTTGAAGTATGAAATATATTCTAGAAATGTTTTTTTATTAGAAATATATTAGAAATATATTTATTTAAAAATTAGTTGTACCTCACACCACAAACTTTATATAAATCAAAGTCAGAAATTTCGGATATGTGTTTCAGATGCAGTATAGAGGTTGGAACCTTTATCCACTCCACCTGCCATGTACGAAGGTGAGATCCTTCTGGATAGACCTGGGGAACATCTTAAAAAAAAAATTACAAACGTGGAGTTTCCACAAGACACAGATTTGTTCCTTCTGGGACATATTAGTGAAGTACAGTTTAGCCCAACACTGAATTCAATTTGTGAAGATCACTTTGTCAGTAGCCAGGAAGTGTATAGCAGTTGCATGAAGTCTTACTCTCAATTTAGTATTACACGATGGAGTACAGAAATGTAGAGTTACATTCCCCTGTAGAAAATTACTTATAACTTGAGAAAGAAGTATGACACGTTCATTGAAATATGGCAGCCGTACCTGAGGCACATAGGTACACAGATATGACCTACCCCCCACTTAAGAAATAAGTTAGATATAAACCATCCTGACAGATAAATAAAGAAGAGACTGAATTAAGGTTGTGGTACTGATGATAAGCTTTAATTTTTAGTTTTTTTTTTAACTTTGCCTTTTATGGTTTATTTAATATCTGCAGAATGGGTGAAAAATACTTTATTTTTATTCTCTCTCTCTGAGATGGATATTATATTGTGTGATAAGAAAATGGCTTTTATTGTTTGTATATATTTGCTCGAGTCCTATAAAATATTTTTAAAAATGTAATTAGGCTCATGAAACATGACCTATCCCTCACTAAGCCATGTTATCTATCCTTAAGAAGACTGCCTTCTCTAAATGTGGGCAGATTTTGTCACAAGGAATCCTCTCCAATAGTTTTGTCATGACTGACGTAAGACTCACTGGTCTATAATTCCCAGGATTCTCTCCATTATCTTTCAGTTTGCTTTCTGTTCTAAATTCTATCATCTACTATGTTCTAACCCTTTCCCAACCAGCCATTCTTGTACAGTTTACATTCAACAATTCCAGATATTCCTGAAAGTTTGAATTTGAGGCCAACATTGGTCGTCAAGGTGAAGGATCAGTGTTATGAATTTGTGGTTGGATATTCATCCCAAATCAGGACTGATCTGAATGTTTGACCCTCTCTGATCTCATTTCCATTATACCCTCTTTCTGGATTTGACTTAAGTCATGTATTAATTAATTGTAGTATTGCACAGCTCTCTAGTTATTGAATTTATTGCATTGAACATACGCCAAGATATTTTATTCCCAGGAGATCCTCTTCAGCTGGGTTTGGCAATCCAATGTGTTTTTTTTTAACTATTAACAGCGCCAAGGAATATTGAAGTGATTTGCAGGGAAGCAGACTGGTGCAGAGTTCATAACAATTCCAATTGTAATACAGTTAACCACTGAGCGCCAATTTGCAAAAGAACAGCTAAGTTTATTGAAAGGCAAATTTGACATGGCATGGTTACAACTGTAGACAAGAATCAGGATTCAGCAAAAACTTCTAAGACTGAAGTAACTGATGACTGATTAATTATGTGTCTTGCCAATAGATTGACTTGGAAAGTTTAGTTGTCTGGAAATTATCCATGTTCAGCACCGCTAAATGTTATTGTACAATGCAAGAGCATCTTTTACTCTGCCTTTGAAGGTCATTCCATTTGGAATAATTTTGAAGAGACATTGCACTGTGCTGATGCTTCCATATGGAGGATTTAGCACTACCAACTGGATGAATTTACTGGCAATGGTCCCCTCTTCAAACAAAGCACTCAGAAGTATTTTCAATCACATTCCATCTTCTTTGAATGATGGTTTGATCACTTAGTGAGTCATTTGTTTAATTTGAAATGTTGGTCAAACTAGGTTTTCTATGTGATAGCCAATTCTCAATCCATGCTCATACGCTTCCTCCAAAGGGTGGGCCTCTTAATTAATGCACCAACCTCTCTGGGAGACTATCAAATCAAGTTTATTATCATTTGATTGCACAAATACAATCCAACAAAACAGTATTTTCCGGTCCTCAATGCAAAACATGTAGACACACAAGTAGACATTACACATATGCAGACAAATAATATATTTGCAGGACAATAATTCATCTATATAAATAAATATTGTTTCATTCAGCATTCTCACTGCCTGTGGGAAGAAGCTGTTCCTCAGCCTGGCATTGATACTCCTGCATCTCTTTCCTAACAGGAGCAGTCAAAATATGCTGTGTGTGGGGTGGAAGGGGTGTGCAATGATTTTGCACATCCACTTTAGACACCAAATATGATAAATCATGGTGATGGTGGGGGGAGGGGGGAATTTGAGGGAGTCACCAGTCATCCTCTCTGCCACTCTTATGGTCCTGTGGAATCACCTCAACAGCCATACCACACTGTGATGTAGATGGCCAGAACATTCTTGATAGATCTCCTGAAGAAGGTTGCATTTTGGAAATCTAAATGCTCTAGTCTTCTCTATCAACTCTTCCCATCCCATCCTCAAATAATTCAACCAAATTTGTCAAGAAGTCAAGTCAACTCAAGTTTATTGTCATCTGATAACACAAGTACAACTTGACGGAAAAGTGTTTTCCGGTCCTTGATGCAAAACATACAAACACATAGCCAGTCATAACACATATACAGACAAACAATACATATGCAGGACAAGAAGCCATTCAAATAAATAGATAAGATTTTCTCAATAAGAGAGTCTCAGGTGGTTAGTGTAAGCAATTTCTTTGTTCATTCAGCATTCTCACTACCCATGGGAAGAAGTTCTTTCTCAGCCTGGTGGTGTTGGCCCTGATACTCTTGTATCTCTTTCCCAATGTGAACAGCTAAAACATGCTGACTGTGTGGTGGATTTAATGATTTTGCACACTTCCTTCAGATAACGATCCTGCTAGATTACGTTGATTGGGGGTGGGGGAGAAAGACCCCAGTGATTCTCTCTGCCACTCTTATGGTCCTGTTGATTGACCTCCAATCTATTTCTTTGCGGTAACTATACCACACTGATGTAGCCAGCTAGAACGCTGTTCATAGAGCTCCTAAAGAAGTTTAACATGATGGCAGCTAGTAGCCTTGCCCGCTTAAGTTTTCTCAGGAAATGTAGTCGCTGTTGTGCCTTCCTTACAAGTGAGTAGATGTGTGCCCATGATAGGTCACTAGTTAAGTGAACTCCAAGGATGTGCAGTGGAGGGTGGTCATTCCTGATCTTCCTGAACTCCTCGATCATCTCCTTCATCTTGTCCATGTTGAGACTTAGATTGTTAATCTCACACCATATCACAAGATTTTCCACCTCTTCTTTGTAGTGCAACACATCACTCTTGTTTAGGAAACCAACTACTATTGTGTCATCTGCAAATTTGATGGAGCTGGATCTGGTGATACCATCATGGGCAAGTAGCATGAACAGGAGCGGGCCAAGCACACAGCCCTGAGATGCGTCAGTGCTCTGTAATGTTGCTCAACATTTTGCTACTGATCTGGACAGACTGTTATGTTGATGAGGTTGGATTATACTCATCTTTCCTAAAGGTTATTTATTTCTCTTAGTTTATGGATTATTGTATCTTTCTAAGATATCCAGAAGTTTTTAAAACATTACTATTGTATCTGCTTCCAATACTACACTTGGAAGTCTGTTCCAGGCACAAACCACACTCTGCAAAATATTTGCCCTGCAAATCTCTCTCGAAATTTTACCTCCTGAAACATGTGATGCTTTCACCCAGGGGGAAAAATATGGATCAGCTGTAAGTGTTCTCTAGTTTGACTCAATCATTGCTTTATGTGTTGGAAATAACAAATATCAATATTTTCTTTATTGTCAAACCTAAATTCCCATTTTCTTCAAATTGCTGAGAATATGTGTTACAATAAAGCTGTCTTCAAAGCAGTTGTACAATGTATTGGCTCAACCAAATGATCACTAGAAAAGTTCAAGGATTTTCATGGGTTGGTCAACATGAACTTTAAAAACTAAAACTTAAAGTTTTTTGTCATGCTTTTTGGTTTTAAAAAAAAAAGCTTCAATAACAAAATTGTTCCAAAATTTCTCATCCAAGTTGTTGCAAAAAAAAAAATCAGTTGGTATGAGGCTTGTGCTTAGACAGGAATTTATTAAGTTTAAACCCATCTGCTCATTAGTATCATAAACACCAGATGATATATTTGTTCTTTAACTGCAGCTACATTCAACATTGGATTCATGAAAACATTATTCTCTTTTGATGGTGTCAAAAGTACTGGTATGTTAATGCCTGAATGCTTAAGACGTCCACTGCCAGCTGTTATACAGTCAGTTGGAGACGTTCACTTGGTTAAGAACCTTGGCCAGAACCTCAAAATGAGTCTTGTCCAGTTGGCAATTGCCTCAGGGAAAATGGATCAAACATTCCTGTCTCTGACCACATTTTCTCATGGACAGAAGTAGACACTAATATTATTGGTAAGAGACGACTGAGAGTAATAGTAAAATTTCACTTTGTCCCTTTCAGTGATAAACACTTTGAAAGACAGTCACAGATAACAATGTCTTGACCTTCGGTAGATTACTGTCACTCTCTAGCCTCCAGTGCATTAATTTGCCAAGTGCATTAAAAATAGCATTCATCATATCAGAGACAAAAACAGTTTGATTCAAAACAGAGGACTAGAGAGATATCACAACTGTCTTAGCCTTCCATATACTAATTGTGGTGGAGCAGACTGACTCATGTATAACCTTAGCTACAGATGGTGTCTTGGCATTTGAACAATCAAGACTTTGAGAATACAAAGAGAATGCTCTCTGGTCTACAAATAGCAAAGAAAAAGTCACTCTAAATATTTTAAAATCTTGAACATCTCTTTACAAAATTAGGAGTTCTATGAAATAGTTTCATTTCTTGAGAAGCAAGAAAATCAATGTCTCTGCTATTCAATGAAGTCAAAATGCAGCAGGATCACACAAATGAATGCACAGATGTAGAAGCAAACAGCGTTCCATGCTTAAAGGTAAGCTATAAAATGAAAGCAGTTGATGGTTGCGTGGAGAATAAAGCAACGGTGTTTAAGGTTGAAAACCTGATAGGTTGAAATTGCAAACTCTGAGGGGAAAATCACTTGATCACCAGCAACACAGAGACCATAAACACTTCCATGAGCTAATGCTGTGGTGAAATCCCTCTTTCTGTTTCTGAGCAATATTTTCTGCAACCTCTCGAAGACTTTCCCATGCATGTTCCCTTAACTAACTTACTCCCCATTCTCTTTTCCTTCTTGGCCCATCCTGTTTTCTCTTTCATACATCATAAATATCCCTTGAATATGGTGAATGAGATTTCCTCCCTTTCAGAAGTATTTCTTCTAAATTCCACATTAGATTACTTATAAACATGTTATCGCAAGAGTTTTAGTTTTGCCATTTCTCTCAAGAACATCTCTCTCTCTCTCATTCTCCTTACATTCTATGAAATATCCAATTTTTATAGATATCTGTTCATCCTGTGTTGATTGATTACAACATTGCATTTCTGGTATTGTCATTGTGTCTCGGGTCCCTTTACACCCCATTACAATAAAACAGCCACAAATCTGCATGGGTAATGTGTTTAAACCAATGCTCAGTTTAAAAAAAAATGCTATTTACTCTATTATAAGTGAATCCCAGGCTTATTTAAATGTGTATTATTTATTTGCATATTATCCACATAGAAGCCAAGTCTCCTGATTTACTATTTCATCCAGGATCCAACTCCTAAGTCCTTTAACAAATAATTATTGGAGGTATGCATCAAGCCATTCAGCGTATGTAGGTAGAAATGGTCAGTCAATGTGTCGAGTCTGAACTTGAAATGATGACTGACCATTTCTACCAATGGATGCTGTCTGACCTGAGTTCCTTCAGCAATTCTTTGTCTGCCCAAGATTCCATCATCAGCAGGTTTTGTGCTTTTTCATAAATCCTCTAAACCTGCATTTCCTTACAATGCGCTGTTCATCTGCCAGATGTCCTTGAAGTGGTAATTTGAATTGATGTACGAACAGCTGTCTGTTGATTGGAGGATAACATGAGATTTTGTTAAGTCTCCTTCATCTTCACTCTTCAAACCAAAGCAAATATCTATTCTCAGTAGATTTGATAGCAAGACAAAAGATTCCAAATCCTACATAAACATAGACTCAAATTAAATCTAGTGTAAACTTTTGTCATGCATAGTTGGACTGCAATTGCTGTTATGGATTGAATATCTATTGCAAGCACTCCCAAAACATAAATTATGTAGGTGTCCTGAATTTCAGTTCTTGTAAGCTTATATTTGCTGTCAAGAATAAAAGCAGAAATACTCAGGAGGCAAGGCAGTATTTGAGGAGAGAGAAAAACACAATTAATTTTTCAGGTTGATGACCAAACCTAATGAAAGATTATGACGCCAACATATTGCCTTGATTCTTTCTCTACTGATATACAACCTTCTGAATATTTCAGTTTTTAAATCTTTTTTTTTACAATTTCTAGCATCTACATTTTTATTACCTTTTGCCAAATTTTATTTGGAAAATTGGGAAGCTGCAATTCTTTCAGTTGTAACTCAAGCAAAGTAGAACATTTGAATGTTCGATATTCTTGATGAGAATTTCCTTGATCGAATCAAGCTTTTAAAAGCAATAACATTTAAACATATTGCTTAACAGAGATACTCTAACATTATTTCAAGAGCCAAATTCAAACATTGTTCACGTAAAACTGCAAAGGGGGTGTGAAATATAGGCTCAAAGGTAGACATTAATGAACATCAATGATGGAAAAAGGATGAGAGAGAGATTATGAAAATTGAAGAAGTATTTGAAGAACTTGATAGTAAGAATCAGACTTTATTGTCATGAACAAGTCATGAAATTTGGTGTTTTGCAGCAGCATCTTAGTGTAAACATTCATATTATAATCATCTTATGACATTATTTTTTTAAAAAGTGCACAGAAAGTAAGGCAGTGTCTTTGGTTCATTTCATAGAAAGCATGTTTTCCATGGTAGGCAATAAAATTATAATTTCACAAGAGACCAGAATCAAAGGTATGGAAGGGCTGTGGAACGGATGAAGGTTACAAAGAAAAGATGAGATTGTGGAAATTATTTACCATAACATTGCTTGCCAGTACGTGATTTAATTCAACAGGCAAAGAAATTATGGATGAATGGAACTTGAGGTAAAATGGAAATCATAGTTTTGGATTGGCTCATTTTTATGAAGGACAACAGGATGGGAAAGTTGCAATAATCTGCTTCAATGATGAGATTGGGGCTTAGTTTCAAGATCCTTTAATAATATTGCTTTTCAGTGTCTTTCGGAGATAGCTACCAGTACTAAAGCTGCAGTCTCACCAGCTAAATGTACTAATTGAGAACCCAGCAACAAGAACTCCAGAATTTCATTGATGTGCCATTGAATAATCAACTTACAATTATTTTTAATTCATGAACATCTGACAGCAATAAAGGCCTTTTAGAGAGTAAAACAATGCAACTGTAGAGGTGTAGATTCTCCCGCCCTCACATCACTGACCCTGCCCTCATAAATGCTCCTGGAGTCTCTCAAAGACATCGATTCTGATCCTTTAGGCTGGTGACAGAAATGTACTGCCGCTTCAAGTGGCTGGCTAGGGGTGGGCTGACAATATCATGATGAAGCTGTCAGCTGCAACAGACTCTTTCATTCTTTTGGATCCACCCTGCATTCAAACATTTCAGAAATCACCGTGCTTCCTTTAGTTACACCCTATGTTTAATATTTTATACAATCAGAAATAAAACAACATATCTATATCTTCACTGTATGAATCAAATAGCCAGCCTGCCATTTTTCCTTTACCACAATCATATTTTGTTTTTTTTTTTCCTGCGGCGTGTTCCAGCAGTACTTGCCCAAATTATTTAAGGTTGATGAATGATTTGCAACCAGTTATGATAAACCTTCTTGAGACAGAACAGACAGAAAATCTACCATGAGATTGAAACAGTGAGGGATTGTGAAAAGAGACAAGTTAATCGAACTTACTGCTTGTGGTGCTGTCCAGTCATGGAATATAAGTGTGCATGGTTGGACAGTGGTCATTTTAGTGCTCATTTAGAGCTATGAGTTCAAATCCCACAACAGGCTGGCATGGTTAGCATAACAGAGAGGTTAACACCATAACAGCAGGTCAGAATCCCATGCTGTCTGGAAGGAGTTAGTACATTCTCTCCGTGTCTGCATCAGTTTCCTCCGGGTGCTCTGGTTTCCTCCCATCCTTCAAAAATATATAAGGGTTGTTGGTTGATTGATGTATTTGGGGGCATGGGCTTGTAGAGGGCCCATTATCAACATTTTAAAAATAAAGCAGGTGAAGAAACACATCTGGAATATGACGGAATCGGTAAGAGCAGAAACTCCATTGTTATGGGAAAGCTATGTTCCTTAGGGAAGGAAATCTGGTGTTACCTTGTCTGATTTGGCCACAGCAACCTGATTGACTCTTAGCCTTCCTCAAACATATTGCCTTAGAAGCCCATCAGTGGCCCAGAGACATTATAAGAGATGCTCCACCAAAAACAACACAACTTTGACTGCAAGACCATGTCAGAGATCAGGGAATCCACACTGGATGACTCATCTCAACTCCCCAAAGTCTTTTCAAGGGAAAATTGAAAAGGAGACTCCCCAAAGTGCAAAGCATGTGAAATATCCACTTCGCTCCTTCATCCATCGAAGCATTACAACTTTCTGAGGCTTCAGAGAAAACATGTTCTAAACCTGGAATTTAGAACAAAAAGGACATAAGGAGGTCATCTCCAAATTCCTCTCCGAGTCACACAAATACATTGATAGAGAGATGCCGTGTCTCTAGGTCAACATCCTGGATGACCCTGCCAGACTGCATCTTGGGAATACTCTCAACACAATATCTAAATTAAATTAAATGAAAATTAAAGGCTGCAGCTGTACTTGAAGAGGGTGCTCCACCATCTCTTTCAGCGAAACATGGAGCAGTTAAGTAATTTGCACAGCCACACCAGAAACCGAGGAATGAATACAAACATTTAATGAGTTGCAAGTATGTTATCTGTGAATTGATCATGTTTATCTCAAACATTTATGAATATGGTTCTGTCGTTGTTTTTTGTATCGTGTTTCTATTTGGCTTCAGAAAAAAAGTGACGGGTTTACTTTTACTCATGTTGAATTTCACTAAATTGCTAGCAATTTTATACACAAACAGGTTTGATGTAAAATTGTCAAAATCTAAGAGAGCAATAATCCATCCATAATGGAGGGTAATCATTTTGGGTTCCAAGAAATCAGTTTGGAGCCAGAAAGCACAATGAAGCAATGCTAACCTGAAATCCATTCATTAATTATTGGCTCATACCATTCAACCACTACAATATTCATATTGTTTAATATTGTTCCTCCCTCATCCGGGGGTTGTTATAATAACATGAATCAGGATTTTTCTTGTTATTGGTTTCCACGTAACGGAATGTGTCGGCAAGCAGGATGTTATTGACGTCTTTAACACCCCCCCCCCCCGCCCCATTTTATATGCTAACATGAACTAACGAGTTGTCGAGTGTAAATCACTTCTGTGAATAGAAATGGGAGTTATAAATATTTATGTATCTATGTAAAGATAAATAGCTTTCTCCAGTGTTCGACCCTGAGCTAATGACATGAAAGCATAACTGCACTTTCCTTCCAGACTGTCTATCCACCTATTGTCCACTTCCACAACAATTAGCTACCTTGAATTTTCAGGCTTTTGATATTTTGATTACAGTTCCAAATTTCGATTGGGCATACAGATAGAAAATGTTAAATATTCAAACACATTTATAAATAACTCAATTGGGGCAACCATTAAACATCAATATTTTATACATACCGGAGGTTTAAAAAAAAATCAGCCAGATATGCGTCTTCTTTCACTGGTTGAGTTTGGTGGTTGCAGATGGCGGCTGTACAAATTGAACCACTGTTTGGCCCATTGAAATCACTTGACAACTTGAAGATCGACCTTATTGGACAATGCCGTTGCAATGTATCGTTCCAAAATTTGCAGTGATGGCAAAAGTATAGATGTGGTGAGAAAATAACTAAATAATGAAAACATTTTAACTTAAGGGCTCCAAGCAAATCAGAATCAGAAACTTATCTATTGCTGGTTTTCACTGGCCAATAAATAGGCAGGTTAAATGAACATTAAAAAGAGATGCTAATACATCAGAAAGTAGACCAAGATTCCCTGACAGTGTTATGGGTCATTCAGACACCCTGAGTGGAAACAGAACATTCAATCCACTCGGGATTGATAGAGAGGAAGATGCTGGTTTACAGAAATGCAGAGAGTGAAAGCCGCACGTTTAGCTGCTTGACAGTGCAGATAAGATATTATCACCTTCTCTGTGGTCACCATTCTGTTATATGGCTCTATCCAACTCGGCACGTGAGTATGATGTCATGTTGGCGGACAACGCTGTGGCAGCATTCACCCCACCTCCATCGGCTCCAGTGGACATCACGAGGCACCGCTCTTTATATAAGTGGTGCAGGAGTAGCCATTTTAGTGCTGCTCTATCAAAAGATAAGTTCAGATTTTTCTCCGCAGATGGAGCCGACCTCGAAGGGAAGGCCCTCCATAAAAACCCTATAGATTCATGCAGCACAGGAAGAGGCCACTCAGCCCATAAAATCAGTGCTGACCATCCAAAACCAATTTACACTCATCCCATTTTGTTCCTCCTACAATCCTATCAACATTCTCAAGATTCTACTGCTCAACTATGCAATAAAGAAAAGAGGAACAATTAACCTTCCAACTCGTTCAGCTTTTCCTCATGAGAGCAAACCTGCATGCCCACAGACAGAAAAGGTAAACTCCCAACTGATGTCAAGATTGAACTCCAGTTGCTAGAGTTGTAAGGCAGCCGTGCTTTCAATGTTGCTGAACGTTTACATACAAAAAATGGTTTAGACTCATTGCACTTCAGAATAATGAGAGATACTTTTTATTGAGTTTAAGTTTTAGGGGCTGTGGTTCTTAAAGAGAGGGTATGAAAGGGACCACTGTTCCCTCTAAGCTGTGCGCGTGTGTGCGTGCACACGTTTTGCAACCAGTGCACAAAGGAAATTAATGAGCACACAAAAGGTTAGTGACCTAAAATAAAGTAATTCAAAGCGTAGAATGAAATCTTAACTAAATAAGTTCCTTTGTGGAACGCAATCAAACTTGTATTATATTAAAATAAGCCAAGACAGTTTTATTAGCTGAGAGATAGATAGGCTGTGCCAAAATTGTCTAAAAACAATTTCAAGTTTATATTTGCACAAGCATTCAATGTGCAACTACTATTGTCACAGGGAAAAAAAAATTGACAAGCTAAGATTTTAGAGCACAATGATAACTAAAGATTAGAGAGAGCATTGGAATGGATATCTCTCTTTCTGAGCCTATCTATAAGTGGGGCAAATAATTTCAAAAGAAGAAGTCACCCATTTAAGATGAGGATAATCAGGAATTCATTCTCTTTGATGATATTGAATTTTTGTAATTCTCTTCACTGGAATCCTGTGGGGGCAACATGGATGAATCTATTTAAGGCCTAAGTGTTTGTGATCCATAACGGAGCAGAGAGTTTGACGAATTAGACAAGAAAGTAAGGCTAAAGCAAAAAAAAAGAATGAAATTGAATGGAAGTATGTTATTTTCACATGTACTAACAGACAGCAATTAATTTGTTTTTATGTTATCGAGGCAAGTCCATCTTAGGAATAAGCGATACTGCAAAAGAAAACAGAAACGTAGTGATGCAGAATGTTTCAGAGTGAAAGTCTGGGCTGAGGTAGTTTTGTGAAGATGAGATTCATTCAAGTATCTGACAACAGGTGGGCAAAGTTGTGCTCATATCTAGTGGTGTTTGTTTTCAAACTCGGGTACCTTCTACACTATGGGAGAGGGGAAGAGAGAATATGACTAAGGTAGAATGGGTCATTTTCTCAATTAGCTATGAACTTATTAATTAGAAGAGTAGATTCAAGGGATAGTTTTTGTTTTTGCTTCACCTGCCCTATTTCATTCAGTCTGCTCAGTGGGAAATAATGTATTCTAAAGAAATACAATTTTATAGAAGGCAATGCCAATGGGGAGGAATTCTTAACTCAAGGATCAGGAATCTGTGCAATTCTCTTTGACGTGCATCATTGAATATATTTAAGGCTAAAGTAGATATGTAGGGGAATCTCATTGTCGTTTGTTTCAGGCCTGAAAGAACATTTATTGATAAGACTTCACAATGCTAAACATTTCTAGCCCATTTTGTGGTCTAGTGACCAGGTTTAATGCAATGCTGTCTCCCTCCATGCCCTAGGTGTTGCAGGTCAAATGAGCACAGTGAATTGCCTCTCGTGTGTAGGTCAGTAATAGAATCTAAGAAGGGAGTGATGGGAACATAGGGAGAATAAAATTATTTAAGGTGTCATTGGTTTAACAATGCAGTTCAATAGCCTATTTTTGTGTAATAGCTTTCTAAGTTTCTTTGACTAAGATTACCAGCAGAAAAAATGGCAAAATGGCTCTTTGCGAACAGCTCTGACAGAAATAAACAAAATTCCCATTCACAACTTCTAAAAATCAAACAAAAGCCGTGAAACACAAAATCAAACTTACCCCACAACATGGGTGTCCTAAGATTGCTGGTAGACCTTGGAATCAGTCTCCATCAGGCCGTGGGACCTTTTAAATAGCTCATGAAAATACAACAACACCACAGGAGTTTTAAACAGAAAGCAATCAGTTCATCTAACCATCGCAGACAGCAGACGCTCAGCACATTTAAACATCTTAGAAGATTTAAAGAGACAGCGCATGGTCCATTTAAGCACCACAGGAACTACCAGAAGTGGGCCCATGGGCCAGGTAAAGAAGACCCAATAATGTGGGTCAAACTGAGATTGCGGGACATTAAGCTTCCATTCCCTACCGTCCTCCTGGCCAACATACAGTCCTTGGAGAACAAACTTGATGAACTCCAAGCCAGACTTCAACATCAGAGAGACATCAAGGAGTGTTGCATGATGTTCTTTACAGAAACATGGCTAAACGTGAACATTCCAGTCATGACACTGCAGCTGAAGTGCTGCACCCTCTACTGCATTGACCGAACACCGGCGTCTGGAAAAACCAGGGGAGGCAACATTTATGTCATCATCAATTTATCATGGTGCACAGATGTGACTGTCATGTCCCAGTCCTGCTCCCCCAACCTGGAACATCTGGCAATCAAATGTCGTCTATTCAATCTGCTGAGGGAATTCATTGCCATCATCTTGGTTACAGTGTAAATTCAACCCAAGGTTAGTGACAGATGAGCACTGGAGAGAGTGAGAACTTTGATAAACAGCCATGAGACTGTACATCTTGATGCCTTCCTGATCATTGTGGGAGTCTTCAATCAAGACAACCTGAAGAAGTCTCTGACAAACTACCAGCAACACGTCCCATGCAAAACCAGGGGAAGCAATACACTCGACCAGTGCTACACCATCATATCGAGCCATAGCATGACTACACTTCAGTAAATCTGATCACCTGGCTGTACTTCTACTCCCGGCATAGAAGAAGACCAAAGCAACATTGGTGAAGATGGTAAAAGTATATTCAAGGGAGGCGGAGGAGCATCTGCAAGACTGCTTTGAATCGATGGACTGGAGCATATTTAAGAACCCACCCATAGACTAATGAATATGCAACAAATGTCACCAACTTCATCAAGACCTGCATGGATGGGTGTGTTAACACGCACACATACTGACTGTTTCCCAACCAGAAGCCCTGAATAAATCAGAGAATTCTCAACCTGATGAGGGCAAGAACAAATGCTTTTAAGGCCAGGGATCAGGGTCTTTAAAAAAAGTTCAGGTACGATCTATGGAAGGCCATCTCTGAAGCAAAGTGGCAATTCTGGAGGAAGGTAGAGATAGAGACAGATACATGCCAGCTATGGGAGGGAGTGCAGGCCATTACAACCCACAAAGTGAGGGCGAACACTATAGATGGCTGTGATGGTTCACTACCCAATGAGCTGAGGACCTTCTATGTCCACTTTGAGAAGATGAACCAAACTGTGCCCAGTAGAATCCCTGAAAAGGCTGATGTCCCTGTGATTTCTTTGATGGTGACATCAGAACATCATTCAAGAGGGTGAACCCTCGCAAGGGATCAGATCCCGATGGCATACCTGGCAGGTAACAAAAATCTGCACCAACCAACTAGCTGGAGTGTTCACGGACACTTTCAACCTCTCATTGCTGCAGTCAGAGATTCCCACCTGCTTCAAAAAGGCATCAATCATCCTGGTACCCAAAAATAGTAGAGTGAGCTGCCTCAACAACTACCACCCAGTAGCACTAACTTCTACTGTGATTAAATGCTTTGAGAAGCTGGTAATGGCCAGAATTAACATGTACCTAAGCAAAGATTGGGGCCCACTGTAAATGACCCATCATCACAATTGCTCCACAGCATATGCAATATTGCTGGCTCCACACTCTGCATTGGATCACCTCGACAATAGCAATTCATACATATGGCTGCTCGTCATCAACTACAGCTCAACCTTCAATACCATTATTCCCTCAGTACTGGTCAAGAAACTACAAACTCTAGGCCTCTGTACCTCCTCTGCAACTGAATCCTTGACTTTTACATCAGAAGACCACAGTCAGTACCAATTGGGAACAACATCTCCTCCTTACTGATCATCAACACAGGTACACCCCCAGGATGCGTGCTTAGCCCACTGCTCTTCTCATTATACACACATGACTGTGTGGCCAGGTACCATTCCAATGCCAAGTTTGCCGATGACACCACAGTTGTCGGCAGAATCATAGACAGCAATGAGGAAGAGTACAGGAGGGAGATAAATCAGCTCATTGAATAGTGTAACAAAAACAACGTGCTCATATCAGCAAAACTAAGGAGATTATTGTGGACTGCAAGAGGAAGTCAGGGGAACACAACGCTGTCCTCATCAAGAGCTCAGTAATAGACAGGGTGAAGAACTTCAAATTCTCAGCTGTCAAAATTTCTGAGGATCTGTTCTGGAGCCTTCACTTTGATGCAACACAAAGAAGGCTCGCCAGTGGCTATACTTTGTGACGTGTCTGAGGTGATTCTGTATGACACTGAGGACTCTACAGTTGTACCGTGGAAAGCATTCTGGTTGGTTGCATCACTGCTGATATGGAGGCACCAACTCTCAGGATAAGAGAAACTTTCAGGACAAGAATAAACTCTTGAAGGCTGTTAACTCGCCCTGCAACATCATAGGCATGACTCCATCAAGGACATCTACATGAGGCGGTGTCTTAAATAAAAGCAGCCTCTATGCTCAAAGACTCCCATCACCCAGGCCATGCCCTCTTCACTCTACTGCCATTGGGAAGGAGGTTCAGGAGAACTCAGCGGCACAAGAACAGCGTCTTCCACCATCAGATTCCTGAAAGATCAATGAACCAAAGACACTGCTTTACTATTTGTGCACTGTAGTTTTTATTTTTATAGTAATGTTGTAAGATGGTTATAATAGGAATATTTGCACCATGATGCTACTGAAAAACGTCGAATTTCATGACTAGTTCATGACAATAAGTTTTGATGTGACTCTGATCTTGATTCAGATATCATGCACCTGCATATGCCAGAGAATTATCTGCCAATTATTGCATGGTCTGACATTTCTGTGTTACACTTGATCCCTTTGACCAACTTGAAGAGTTTGCACAATGTTACTGGAACACATGGCTTTCTATCAAGCTAGTCATCTAGACATTGATTTCTTGTTGGATATTTTCCGTCACAAACAGTTAATAGCCAAGGAGATGGTTGCAAGGCTGCTCAGGCGGCCATTATGATCAATTTCTCTATTTGATCTTCATTTTGCTGTGATTAATAAAGTTGAAATGAAACACATTAAATACTTTCCTTCTCATGCACAATGGACATTTTATATCTCATCATTTTCTCAAGATAATCCTTCTCATTTCAATCGCACACCATTTGTGATACATGCATTGAAAAACCCATTATTCAATGCCTTTAATACATAAAATATAACTCAATTTCCAGTTCATTTATGTGCCTAGATATAGTAGAGGGTGAGGAAAAGGATAAAGCTGAAGGAAGAAGGGCAGAAGAGAAGGGTAAAGAGGTGGTGAAGGCATCAATGAATAACATAGGCTAGTCTAAGGTAAATGCGCACAGCAGAAATCAGTGAAATATCTGGTCATTATCATAAAAGGGGAAAAGAACCATGAATACTGAAAATCTAAAAGGAAATGCTGGAACTGCTGATCATGCTGTCAATGACATTGGAGATGACCAATCAGCAAGAAAAGAATGGGGAAATGCAAAGACTGCAAATACTGGAATCATGTGTAAACAATGACTAACTGGAGAGACTCCAGGAGTCAGGCACCATTCATGGCTAGAAATGGTCAATCAATGATTCTAGTCAGGACCCTTGGGAGACATTCCACATGGCAATACATAGAAATTAAAGCATTCACTCAAAATTAAGACTAAAACAGGACAAAACACAAAATCATTTATATTGAATGTTTATGTGACAGAATTACAGAGAGCATATATAAAGCTTAGTGTTTATTTTAGAATTAGAAGCATTGAAAAGCAAGTACAGGTTAGTAAAGCAATAAAAATTCACATAGACCATATTAAAAAAAATATTTTCAGCTTAGTTCAGTTTTTAAATACCCAAAGTTTGGATAAATTCAACCAACTTTTTATTGTAGCAGAGATATCTTCCTTTAAAATGAGGTTAGGCCACTGACGATAACCAACATTCGAATAGTTTATTATTTCCCTGCAGAAATTCCATTGTTGCTCTTAGTTTCATGGAGTAATGATAATGTTTTTTTTCCTTCATTGCAGCCATAACTCAGGCCAACAGTTACAGTACATCTCCAATTATCTGAAATCAGATTATCCAAAATCCTCATTTATCCATTTTTTTTGTCACAGAAATGATGTCTGTTCACCTCTGAAAAAATATGGATAAATGAGGATATCCGAAATAATTAGAAATTCTCAGTTATCCAAATTTTTTTTCAGAGCCCAAATGGCCTTACAGGGTTGAAAATAAAATTCACCCAACTTGAAACTAGTACGACGATTATCCTAGTTTCTTTCCATCTCTTCTTTACTTTCCTCTATTGACCTTTCTCTCCAGCTCTCCCTCTCAAACTGCATTGTATTCTCTCCCAGTCACAAGCAGTTGGAAGAATACTCTGTCCCAGCGTTATCAAGGACAGTGGCCTCCCAGGCAGGAGTAGGACAGGCTATTTGCATTTTCCTGGCACTGGCAGAGCATTTCCAGCTGTTGGGGTGGGGGGGGGGGGATAGGGGTACTGAAGACAGCCATTGATCCCACATTGAGCCACCTCCATTGCCCTGAGCATGCCCGTGAGGTGCTGGAGAGGCCCCAAAGCTGCCCAATGAGATGCCGGAGAAGCGGATGTGAAGCTGGAGAAGCCCCTGGCAGAATGAGCTCACAAGGAGATAAGAGGACACTACCTTGCCAGTGAGTGTTCAACCGGCCCAGGAAGCCTCCTCGAGGATTGGTGGCAGCATTGGGGACGTGTTGGAGATTGGAGGTGGCCAGCATTTCTTTGGTGAGAATTAAACATTATTTCAATGTTTAAAAAACCTTCCTTTAATTTTAAATTAGCTTGTTTGCAGATTACATTATAGTATATTTAACATACCCAAATAAATCAATTAAAAGGCTATATATAAAATTGAAAGAATATGGAGAAATATCAGGATACAAGGTTAACATAAATTAAAGTGAAGTGATACCAATGAACAATCTTGATTATATAAAATATAAAAAAAAGAATTCCCTTTTAAATGGCAATCACAGTTACCTTGGTATCAGGATAGATAACAATTTAAATCATTTGTATAAATTAAACTACCAACTATTAATTAAAAAAAGAAGATTCAGAAAAATGGGAAGATTTACCATTAACTTTAATAGGAAGAGTAAACTGTATCAAGATGAATATATTGCCACAGATAAAATATCTATTTCAAACATTAGATATGAAACAGAACAAATTAATAAAAATGTATACATGAAAGGATAAAACATCAAGAGTGGCTTTAGGAAAATTAGCATGGATGTATAAACAAGGAGGACTACAATGACCAAATTTCAAAAATTATTATAGAGCAGCACAACTCAGATACCTATCAGAATTTTATCAGACCAGAGAAAAACCAGACTGGCTCAAGATAAAATTATACAAATTAGGGGAAAAAGACAAATACGGAATATCACATAGGACAATATTTTCATACTATCAGTTAAAAGAAAAAATGGAAACGTTTAAGATTACCTGAGAGTCGCTTCCATGAATACTTAATTACAGACACAGTGATAGTAAAAAAAAATATTACAAATATGTATAGAAAATTACAATACAAGGAAAATGATGAAACAATGTACAAACCTAAACAAGGTTGGGAAAAAGATTTAAAAAGGTGAATAAAGAACGAATCATGGGTGGAACTATGCACAGGAACCATGAGTAATACAATAAATACTCGGTTTCATATGATACAATATAATTGAGTACATAGATTATACGTGACACCACAAAAGTTAAAAGAATGGAATCCAACAATGTCAGACAGATATTTCCATTGTAAACAAGAAATTGGAACAATATTACACACAATTTGGACATGTACAAAAATGACAAACTTTTTGAGAAGATTTAAACTCAATATTAAATAAAATTCCACAAAAAATAAGATACCAAAAGATCCAGAAATCTTCCTGTTAAACAACATAAAAGACAAAGAATTAGGTCTAAAATTAGACAGGACTCAAAAAAGAATTATTATGATTACACTTGCAGCAGCAAAAAAATGTATAATGACAACTTGGAAAACGGAGACAACCTTAAAAATACAACAATGGTACATAGAAATGAACAAGTGTATTCCATTAGAAAAACTTACCTATAATCTAGAAGACAAGTATACCAGGGATGGCCAAACCGCGTCTCACGAGCCACGTGCGGCTCTTTGACATGTAATGTGCAGCTCACGGGGAGGGTAGCTGTCGCCAGCGGGGAGGGTAGGTGTCTGCAGCAGGGAGGATAGGTGTCAGCAGTGGGGAGGGTAGGTGTCACCAGCGGGGAGGGTAAGTGCAACCAGTGGGGAGGGTAGGTGTCACCAGCGGGGAGGGTAGGTGCAACCAGTGGGGAGGGTAGGTGTCACCAGCGGGGAGGGTAGCTGTCTCCAGCAGGGAGGGTGGCTGTCAGCGGGTCGCCAGGTGACTGTCAACAACCTGCCCGCTGCTAGGCAACTGAAAGATGCTAGCCACTGCTTTCAGGTACCTAGAGGGAGCGCTCCTGCTCCGATGTCCCACACTGGCCACCCCAGGCTTAGGAGCCAGCCTTTGCTCTACGGCACCTCTCCCCGCTATAGACATTTCAGGTGGTGGCGCTGAAGGCGCTGTTCTGGCACCTGAAAGGTCCACACCCACAAGGCTCCAGAGCTGCATTTCCCAGGCAAAACCACTTGAAGCGGGCTCTACAGGTACATTATCTGCGTCCGAGTACCTGAAAGCGTCTCCCTGCTATAGACATTTCAGGTGGTGGCGCTGAAGGCGCTGTTCTGGCACCTGAAAGGTCCACACCCACAAGGCTCCAGAGCTGCATTTCCCAGGCAAAACCACTTGAAGCGGGCTCTACAGGTACATTATCTGCGTCCGAGTACCTGAAAGCGTCTCCCCGCTATAGACATTTCAGGTGGTGGCGCTGAAGGCGCTGTTCTGGCACCTGAAAGGTCCACACCCACAAGGCTCCAGAGCTGCATTTCCCAGGCAAAACCACTTGAAGCGGGCTCTACAGGTACATTATCTGCATCCGAGTACCTGAAAGCATCTAAAGGGGCAAGAGAAAATAAATTAACATTTGATGTGTAGACTTGATTAGAAAAAAATCTTTTGCAAAATTGCTCCCTTTGAAACAGAGCTTCTTCATTCTCTGCAGTGTATCAGTATTTTGCAAATAGATGATTTGCCAGACAAGGATTGGAAAATACTTTCCCCAACAAAACTGTAGTAGGGTGGGCAACCTCCCCCGCCAGATGCCCCAGCCCCTTAGTCCCATGCCAGCTGCCCCAGCCCTGATGTCCCGCGCTGGTGGGCTGTCAGGCAGCAGGGAGTTGGGTCACCGGGTAGCGGGGAGGAGTGCTGTCTGGCACAGGGAGTTGGGTCGCCAGCTGATTGTCATCAGCCCGCCCCCTACTAGGCACCTGAAAGCTGCTAGCTACTTTCAGGCTGCTGCTATTGAGGTGCCTAGGGGGAGCTCTCAGAAGCGGAGAATACACCTCCCCAAGATGGGTTTAGTAAGTACACCTCAGGGAAGGCTTCTCCACTTTCAGATGGCCTCCCGACAGCCACATTCAGGTATTTTAGGTGGCTTTACATTCGGGTATTATGGCCACCTGATAAGGGCTAATGATAGTGTTAGTGTGTGTGGCTTATGATCGCATGATTGCTACGGCTCTCAAACATCTGAAATTTATGGAATGTAGCTCTTATGTTAAGCAAGTTTGGCCACCCCTGAAATATACTTTATTTGAACAAATTTGGAAACAATACATAGAGTACACTAGAAACCGCCAATTTCAGACCTCGACCACTTAAAATGATAAACGACAAATACAAAAATATTTAAATATAGAATTTATGATGACACAACTATTTTTTTTATTTTTCTTTTGCATTCTTTTATTATTTCTTTAGTTTTCTTATTTTTCTTTTTTCTTTTACTTTTGCTTTATATTATAGGAGTGGGGAGGGTGTGGGGGAATGGAAAAAATGTCACTGGGTATATTTTAATGATGAATGATTATATATATTGTTATTGTAGTAGTTCACAGCGAAATATTAAATAAACATTTTTTTTTAAAAGCCTTCCTTTGCTGTTTGTTGTCGTTTAAACATTTGATACAAGTAATTTTCTGTTGCTACTGGGCTTTTTTTTTAGATGACCAGTTCTCTGAAAAATTGCATCATCCGAAATAGGCCCGATCCTGACCATTTTGGATAAATAGTGTTGCACTGTACCTTGGAAATAGCTCTAAATGTTCACATCTGCTTGACTGAGTGGCTTGTGTCTGCATTCTTCTGGGATTACTACAAGTCTTGAGAAAGCAATACAGGGTATTTACATCATTGCAGAATTTAATGTAATAAAGTGACTAAAATGTAATGAAATAAGGTTATTTTCTTGCAAGATTGTATCTGCCAATAAATGGTGTCTCCTCTCTGATAAGATTTCATGTCTTTAATTCCAGTGCACAATTATCAGCTAAGCCATTTATTGCCTAAAACACTTCTCTCCAATTGATCTTATGGCTCAGAGCAATTTTATGGCAGTAAAATATTTCTCAGTAAAATTGTAAAGGGTTAAAATGAATCTGCTTTCTAGTAGAAGAGAGCAAGAGGATTGCCTATCTGACATCAACAGATACTATTTCAGTCAGAAGTCAAATCAGTGAGGTTTCAGTGATAATTTTAACGATCTGTGCCAAAACAGACATTGGTCTTCATTAAAACCTTTGCCACTGACATAAAATCAAAGCATTCCTAACCATTATCCTGTTGGAAGACTCTTAATCCTGGCACTGGATTTCATCTAGTTGGGATACAAAGCAATAATAAAAAAATAATAATTGACGAAAGCATGATGAAATGGTGATGATTGAGGAGATGTGTTCATATGTGAACCTAATGCAGTGACTATCGGACCACTTATTCAGAAAGGTAGGTTAAATTCAATATGAAGTAAGTGGGAAGAACAGAGCAAGTTATACAGCATCTATGGGAGGTGTGAGGGGCTGGGGGGAGGAATTCAGTTTAAGATCTTTCATCAGGATTTAGTCTTTGGCAAGAAAATTGACTGCTGTAAGTTGCCTGCAGTATGTGGATGAATGGCAGAATCAAGGGGGAGTTGATGGGAATGTGAAGAGAATAAAATGGGATGAGTGTAAGGGATTGATGGTTGACAGGTGTCATAGGACTTGTTTCCATGCTTTATCTCTATGACTTGATTTCCTGGGCCAGAATCATATCCTAATCACAAGTGACAACAAGAACAAGCACATTTGATATCTAAATTATCTTTGTTTGAGGATTTATACAGCAGTGGACATTTGCTTCAGGTTGAGCTGGTTTTATCAATGAAACTGGCACATGAGATGAGGGAATTTTTAGGGTGAGTCATGTTCAGTGTAATTTGATTTTCTGCCATCTGTGATACTGTTTTAAAATTCACTTTGCTTAAATCTCACCCTATCAGTGTTCCAAATCAAAATGACAAGAGATCTTTGGAAGATATTTTAAACCATGTTCATTTCTTTACACAGGAATCAGCGATACATTGAAGTTATTTAGGTTACTTAGGATTTGGTTCAGTACTGACAGTTATGGTATCACAAACCACTTAATCTGCAGGTTCGAATCAGATTTTCTAACACTTTTATTCTACAAAAGCACATTTCCAATTGGATCAATCAGCCTGCTTCAGATGTCCACTCTTAAAAGCTTCACAAATTATTCCTTAATTCAAAGGCAAAGCAGAAAACAACTTCACCTGAATACATTACCAATTGCATTGGCTCATCAAGGAATTGAGGCTTGTAGTTACTTGAAGCACCATTTATTCAAGCATGATTTGCCCTCTGTTTTCATACTCTATCCAAAATCACTACCATGTGACTTGCAGAGCTAAGTCATTCACTTACCACATGGTTGTTAATATATTTATCTACTTAAGGTAGCACAGGAGGGATCTCACTGTGCTAAATGTTCAGGATAGATGTAACCCCTTATTCCTATTTGCAACCCCACAATGTGTATGCCTTCTATCAGAAGGGATATCAGGCAGATGAGAGAAATGGACAAGTCTCTGACTACAGCGGCACCTAGATCAGCATTGAGGTAAGGTCCATGTCAATGCTCCTTTCTCCCACCACAAATTAAACAAATTCATGTTCATGAGGGAAGAAATTCCTCCTCATTGGCATTTCTGTCCAGTAATTACATTTCTCCAGGAAACACATTGTAGTTGGGAGGTGATTGAGCCTATGGCAGAGGGACAAGCCAGAGAGGTTTCTTGTAACCACAGGAAAAATGGCAGTTATTGGGAGAATAAGCTCTGAATGTCAACTGCAGGACACCATTAGGAATGACAAAACCATCTCAGTCAAAGGGATAGTACCCCATGGTTGGACTATAAATTGGTAAACTTTTTTAATTTTTTTTTTATTTTTCACACTATAAACCATATTGACCAAGATACATACAGACATTTTTTTTCTTGAATATATACAGTGTCATTTTCTCCCCCTTTCCCCCCCTCCCTTCCCTCCCTCCCTCACCCCTTTCCCATTTATTTGAAGTTCAATCTATAAGATACATTAAACCCGTTAAACAATGTTGTCACTTAATAAAAATAAACAAGAAATTTTACTGAGTCAGTTCTTTTCGTTGTCTTCTCCTTCTGTCATTTTAGGTGGTGGAAGTCCATGGTAGGATTTCTTTATTGTATTTTATGTATGGCTCCCATATTTGTTCGAATATTGTGATGTTATTTCTTAAATTATATGTTATTTTTTCTAATGGAATACATTTATTCATTTCTATGTACCATTGTTGTATTCTCAAGTTGTCTTCTAATTTCCAGGTTGACATAATACATTTTTTTTGCAACAGCTAGGGCTATCATAACAAATCTTTTTGTGCTCCATCCAAATCGAGTCCAAATTCTTTATTTCTTATATTACTTAGGAGGAAGATCTCTGGGTTTTTTGGTATATTGCTTTTTGTAATTTTATTTAATATCTGGTTTAGATCTTCCCAAAATTTTTCCACTTTCTCACATGTCCAAATTGCATGAATTGTTGTTCCCGTTTCCTTTTTACAGTGAAAACATCTGTCTGATACTGTTGGGTCCCATTTATTTAACTTTTGAGGTGTGATGTATAGCCTGTGTATCCATTTATATTGTATCATGCATAACCTCGTGTTTATTGTATTTCTCATAGTTCTGGAGCATAGCTTTTCCCATGTTTCATTCTTTATCTTTATGTTTATATCTTGTTCCCATTTTTGTTTAGGTTTACTGTTTGTTTCCTCATTCTCCTTTTCTTGCAGTTTGATGTACATGTTTGTTACAAATTTTTTAATTATTGTGTCTGTAATCAAATATTCAAAATTTCTTCCTTCTGGTAACTTCAGACTGTTTCCCAATTTATCCTTCAAGTAGGTTTTCAGTTCGTGGTATGCAAACATAGTATCGTGAGTTATATTATATTTATCCTTCATTTGTTCAAAGGATAATAATTTATTTCCCAAAAAACAATTTTCTATTCTTTTGATCCCTTTCCTCTCCCATTCTCTAAAGGAAAGGTCATCTATTGTGAAAGGGATTAGTTGATTTTGTGTCAATATTAGTTTTGGTAGTTATTCCTTTCTACATGAATCTTCTTCCAAATGTTGAGCAGATGATGCAATACCGGTGAATTCCTACGTTGCACCAATTTTTCATCCCATTTATATAGTATATGTTCAGGTATCTTCTCCCCTATTTTATCTAGTTCTAATCTGGTCCAATCTGGTTTTTCCCTTGTTTGATAAAAATCTGATAGGTATCTTAATTGTGCGGCTCTATAATAATTCTTAAAGTTTTGTAGTTGTAAGCCTCCTCGTTTGTACCATTCTGTTAATTTATCTAGTGCTATCCTCAGTTTCCCCCCTTTCCATAAGAATTTTCTTATTATTTTCTTTAACTCCTTGAAGAATTTCTCTGTTAGGTGAATTGTAATGACTGAAATCGGTATTGTATCCTTGGGAAAATGTTCATTTTAATACAGTTTATCCTTCCTATCAGTGTTAGTGGTAAGTCTTTCCAATGTTCTAAAGTCATCTTGTCATTTTTTCATTAATGGATGATAATTTAGTTTATATAGATGGCCGAGATTTTTATTTAGTTGTATACCTAGGTATCGCATTGATTGTGATTGCCATCTAAATGGTGATTCTTTCTTGAACTTTGTGAAATCCGTATTATTTATTGGCATTGCTTCACTTTTATTTGCATTGATCTTGTACCCTGATACTTCTCCATATTCCTTCAATTTCCTATGTAATTCTTTTATTGATATTTCTGGTTCTGTTAAGTATATTATAACTTCATCTGCAAATACACTGATTTTATATTCCTTCTCTTTTATTTTTATCCCTCTTATTTTATTTTCTGTTCTTATCAGTTCTGCTAGTGTTTTCTATAGCTAACGCGAATAGTGAGGGAGATAGTGGACATCCCTGCCTTGTTGATCTGCTTAAGTTAAATTGTTTTGATATATATCCATTTACTGTCACTTTCGCCAATGGCCCCTTATATAATGCTTTAATCCAATTAATATGTTTCTCTGGTAGGCTGAATTTTTGTAATACTTTGAATAAATAATTCCATTCTACTCTGTCAAAGGCCTTCTCTGCGTCTAAAGCAACCGCTACTGTTGGAGTTTTATTTCCTTCTACTACATGAATTAAGTTAATAAATTTACAGATATTGTCCGTTGTTCATCTTTTTTAAATAAATCCAGTTTGGTCTAGATTTACTATTTTTGGTACTTAGTCAGCCAATCTGTTTGCTAATAGTTTAGCTATTATCTTATAATCTGTGTTAAGTAGAGATATTGGTCTATATGACGCTGGTGCTAGTGGATCTTTCCCTGTCTTTGGTATTACTGTAATTATTGCTGTTTTGCATGAATCTGGTATGTTTTGTGTTTTATCAATCTGGTTGATTACTTCCAGGAGGGGAGGAATTAATAAGTCTTTAAATGTTTTATAGAATTCTATTGGGAATCCATCCTCTCCTGGTGTTTTATTGTTTGGTAGTTTTTTTAATATCTCCTGTAATTCTTCTATTTCAAATTGTTTTATTAATTTATTTTGCTCCTCTGTTTGTAATTTCGGTAGTTCAATTTTAGTTAGAAATTCATCTATTTTGTCTTCATTCCCTTCGTTTTCAGTTTGATATAGTTGCTCGTAGAATTTCCTGAAGTTTTCATTGATCTCCGTTGGATTATATGTAATTTGTTTGTCCTTTTTCCTTAATGCCAATACCATTCTTTTAGTTTGTTCTGTCTTAAGCTGCCACGCTAGAATTTTGTGCGTTTTTTCTCCTAGCTCATAATATTTCTGTTTTGTCTTCATTATGTTCTTCTCCACCTTATATGTTTGTAGTGTTTCATATTTTATTTTTTTTGTCTGCCAATTCTCTTCTTTTAGCTGTATCTTACTTTATTGCTAATTCTTTCTTCTATATTTGTTATTTCCCTTTCCAACTGTTCAGTTTCCTGATTGTAGTCCTTCTTCTTAGTTACATAACTTATTATTTGCCCTCTGATGAACGCTTTCATTGCGTCCCATAGTATAAACTTATCTTTCACTGATTCCGTATTTATTTCAAAGTACATTTTAATTTGTGGTTCAATGAATTCTCTAAAATCCTGTCTTTTAAGTAGTATGGAGTTTAATCTCCATCTATACATTCTTGGTGGGATGTCCTCTAGCTCTATTGCGAATAACAGGGGTGAGTGGTCCGATAATAGTCTAGCTTTATATTCCGTTTTCCTAACTCTCCCTTGAATGTGGGCTGATAACAGGAATAGGTCTATCCTTGAGTATGTTTTGTGTCTACCTGAATAATATGAATATTCCTTTTCTTTTGGGTGTTGTTTCCTCCATATATCCAAAAGTTGAATTTCTTGCATCAATTTAATTATAAATTTGGTTACTTTGTTCTTTCTGTTAGTTTTTTTCCAGTTTTATCCATGTTTGAGTCCAAATTAAGGTTAAAATCCCCTCCTATTAGTATGTTCCATTGCGTATCTGTGATATCTCCAAAAAGATATCTTGCATAAATTTTTGATCTTCTTCATTAGGTGAGTATACATTGAGTAAATTCCAAAATTCTGAATATATCTGACATTTTATCATTACATATCTCCCTGCTGGATCTATTATTTCCTCTTTTATTTTGATTGGTACATTTTTATTGATTAATATAGCTACTCCTCTGGCTTTTGAATTATATGATGCTGCTGTTACATGTCCTATCCAATATCTCTTTAATTTCTTGTGTTCCCCTTCAGTTAGATGTGTTTCTTGTACGAATGCTATATCAATTTTTTTTTCTTTCTTCAGTAAATTTAACAGTTTCTTCCTTTTGATTTGGTCATGTATTCCATTAATATTTAAAGTCATATAGTTCAACATAGTAATTTCATACCTTATTTATCTTTCCTTTCTGTTTCCTCACCACCACCTTCCCTTCTTATCCATTTCTGCTTTCTTTTTTTGAACACATTATAAGACAACATTTCTAAAACATAAAATATTTCCACTATTCTCATATCTAAAATTCCTTTAACCCCAATAGTACCTCCCCTTTCTGAGTTGCCCTTTGTCCCTTGTTGGGCAACCACATCTCCCGTCTCCATTTAGATTTGCGAATACGCTCGCAAGCGTCAACCGATTTCGCAGTGACTGTTATTCTTCCCCACCCAGCCCCCCCAGAAAAGATTTTAATCTTCATATATAACAAAGGTCACTCTCTTAATTCCCTCCTTACTTCCTTTCTTCCCTTTCTTTCCCTTCTTAGTTCTTACATATACTGCCTGTCCCGCATCGGACTTGACAGCCACAAATGAGCCTGCAGCTGATGTGGACTTTTACCCCCTCCATAAATCTTCGTCCGCGAAGCCAAGCCAAAGAAAAAAAAGAAGACATCTCTTCATCTCTCTGTCTGTATTGTAGTTGTTCTGCAAATTTTTGTGCTTCTTCCGGATTTGAGAATAGTTTGCTTTGCTGCCCTGGGATAACTATTTTAAGTACCACTGGGTATTTTAACATAAATTCATAACCTTTTTTCCATAGGGTCATTCTTGCTGCATTGAACTCCTTCCTCTACTTCAGGAGTTCAAAACTTATATCTGGATAGAAAAAAAAATTTTGACCCTTGTATTCCAGTGGTTTTTTGTCTTTTCTTATTTATTTCATTGCCTTCTCCAATATATTTTCTCTTGTTGTATATCTTAGGAATTTTACTAGAATGGATCTTGTTTTTTGTTGTGGTTGTGGTTTAGGGGCTAATGTCCTGTGTGCCCTTTCTATTTCCATTTCTTCCTGTAATTCTGGTCTTCCTAGGACCCTGGGGATCCATTCTTTTATAAATTCTTTCATATTTTTGCCTTCTTCATCTTCCTTAAGGCCCACTATCTTTATATTGTTTCTTCTATTATAATTTTCCATTATATCTATCTTCTGAGCTAACAGCTCCTGTGTTTCTTTAACTTTTTTATCAGATTCTTCTAATTTCTTTTTTTAAGTCATCTACCTCCATTTCTTTGGCTATTTCTCATTCTTCCACCTTGTCTACTCTTTTTCCTATATCTGTCATGATCATCTCTAATCTATTCACTTTTTCTTCTGTACTTTTTATTCTTCTTTTTATTTCACTGAATTCTTGTGACTGCATTCTTTTACTGTTTCCATATATTCTTTATAAAAAAAATATATCCATGTACTGTCCCTTCCCTTCATCTTCCATTACTCTATGTAGAGTTTGATGTTCTCCCTCCTCTTCTTCTGTCTCCACTCCAGGATCTGTGTCCTTTACCTCTGTCTCTTCTGGTTTTCTTGTTGGGTTGTTTATTTTAGTTTGTTGGGTATTTTTGTTTTTTATTATTTTTATTAAAGGTGTCTTGGTGTTGGTTTTCTTCCTCTGGGTTGGTCATCTGTTGTTTCTTTGATTTCCTATTTTTATTCTCTTCCTTCTTGTTCTCGTTATTTTCTATGTTTTCCTGTTAAGAGTCTTGCTGTTGTGTTGTACTTGTCTGTTTCAGCTGTGGAGATTTACTCCTCAGCTGGTCCCCCCTCCCGTCAGTGTTATTTTTGTCTTGCACATCGCACATGCGTGAGGATTCGCGCATGCGCAGTTGCGCACTTTTGTTTGGCTCCATGAGCCATTTTTGTAGACCTGAGTTTGGGGTTTCAACTGACCTCAGGGAGCGGGCTTCTCTCTCCACGGCGGGCCTCCTCGTACCGGTAAGGCCTTCACCTTCCTCCTCCGACGTCCTTCCTTCTTCTTTTCTTCTCGGTGTTTTTGATTTTTCTTTCTTTGCTGCCATTTTCTCCACACTTTCACATTCAATTTGTTATGGTTTCTGTGTTAGTGCCTTTGTTTTTTCTCTACCTTTTTTTACTTTTCTGGAGAGGGCTGGAGTTTCCCTACCGGCCATTACTCCATCACGTGACTCCTCCCATAAATTGGTAAACTTGAGGTGACTTTGGCACAGGGAGGTCAGTAAATCTTTGGACAAGGCACTTGAGCTTTGGTGACAGAAATGGTTGAGGACACAAGGGCCATGGATCTTTACAAAAAAAAACAAGTGATTACACAGATGGCAGAAAGTGATAGCTGTTGAGGTCAATGGCAGAAGAGTGCCTCCTGGGATCATAAATGTATTGTGTGAACCATTGATGCAGAACATCTCACATGCAATAAATGTCATTTTTTAAAGTATGCACCTGCACCAAAAGAAGAGTCCTTCTGCCATTTTTTGTGCATCAATACCCATTTTGTTATTTAAAATGAAATTATGTAGAATTATAGTTGTGGTGAACTGCTGTGCACACATTCATCTGGCTCTGCCCCACTCTGTGACTGTACCCATGATTCATGTATAAAGGCTCCAAAACCATAAACCCTCTCCAGAAAGCCTGGAACACAGTGTAGGATGACCTTCAAGTTTATTGTAAATAAAAGCCTATTTTTCTCTAATTCCAGTCTTTCGAGTTATTGATATTGTATCAATAATAACTAGTATTTTGAAATGAATAACAGCATAGGTCATAAAACATACAGCATAGTCTCCAACCTTCAAGCTGACCTTCCAAAATGCATCTCTTCACACATGCCAATAATCAGTCGAGAATACCATGTGTGGACCTTTGTTTTAACTTCTGCCTTGCACAATCTTATTTCTCCCATTTCTTGATGTTCAAGAGTTCTGCAATATGTATGAATTCTGGTAGGGGCTATCCCAGTGCTGGTGAGTTAATTTTTATTTCACTGTAAAAATTTTGTCTCAAAAGATATCTGCATTTGACTTTTGAGCATTTCTCATTTAGGTAATAATTTAGGTAATATGAGTGATCTTTTCACTACCGCCCTTATTTTGCACATCTGTTTCTAACTTGTCAGACTGTTGGTCTCATATTCAGTGGAACAGGAGCAGAAATATCCTATGGAAATAAAAATGGAAAGACTCAAATTATCATCTTCATTTGTCATTTATTCCCAATCCCCAGATGCATTTCTCTCCATTGCAACAATCTGAATGTAAGCCAGACTTTGCAGAGCCTTAGCATGTCATTTGACCCTTAAGTGAAATTCTTAGAACATCCTCACTCTATAATCTACCCCCACCTCTGTACCATCACAAACTCCTCCCATGCCTCTGTTCATCTACTGATGTAAGCCTCATTTATTTCACCTCACTTCAGACTGGCCTCCCTTCTTTCACTCTGCCCCCTCCTGTTCACTAAGTCTACACTGGCATCTGGTTAAGCAATTTCAAAATACCATATGCATCTTCATCTTCATCTTCATCTTCCAGTGTGGCATCACCTTCTCTATGGCAGAGCACTGGAAACTTGACAGAAGTTTATAAGAGGCACAAATAGGATTCATAACCTTTTTTGCCCCAGGGTCAAAATTTCAAATACTAGAGGGTATGTGCTTAAGGTGGATGCATTCAGTGAAGAGATTAAAGGAGGTGGGTCCCTGAAATGCATTGCTGGGGCTGGTGGTTGAGTAGGGGACAAAAGAGACATTTAGAACACTCTTAGATAGGTTCATAGATGTCAGAAAAATAGAGGGCTATGACTGTGAGGGAGGGAAGAATTAGATTGTTAAGGAGTAACTTTACATCCGTCTGCTCAAATTATGGTTCGAAGGGCTTGTTCCGAGCTGCAATATTCTTTGTTATATTGTGTGGGAGATTTTTTACATAGTGATAGATGCCTGGGCTAGGTTGCTGGAGCAGTGATGAAAGCAGATTTGACAGTCACGTTTGACACATGAATGGACACATGAATATGGAAGGAGCAGAGGGATATATATTATGTGCAAGCTGCAGAGGTCTGGTTTAATTTGGGCATCATGTTCAGCTATACTAACTGTTCCACCCCAATATATTTCTTCCACACAAATTTTGGCCAGCACTAAGTCACTAAAACAATGGTGATAATTATTCACAGCTGTGGGACAAAGCAGACTGAAACATTTGCTAATTTTTCATGCAAGGGAAAAATGTACAAGCAAGAAGCACTCAGCCTCAGCAGGGCTGTTAGTAATACTATTTACATCCAGAAATGGTGCATTCTGAGAGGTCCTATGGGAGCCAAGCAGCCTGTACCACAGGGTAAGATAATCCCAACAACATGACTGATCTCATCAAGATTGTCACAGTCACGGGTCAAGTCTAATTTATTCTACATTGACGCTAACTCTAATTCAAAGATCTGAAAATCAAGATGTCACAGCTCACATTTTGAATGTAACAAGAAGTGGAAAATACAACAATGAAATTGCTTGACAAAGGGAAATAGAAGTTATAATTTTATATAAATACATACTTACAACTGTGAATATTTGTTTATCTATCAATTCTTTTATATTTATTATCTCTTTTTCTATCTCATAGTGTACTGTGGTAACTTAATTGATATTGATGTGGTTGATGTATCTTATGTACCTGTGTGGCTGCAGCAAGTAAGAATTTTGTTGCATCTGCACGTACTTGATCATGTACATGATCATAAACCCTCGGCATCATATCATGACAAAACAGCACTTTTGAGCTCATGGTGCAATGTGTGGAGTGGAATTGCTTAAATTGTCTTTGTAATCTTGCACTTGACAGCCGCACTCTCAGAAAATGAAGCCAAGACTGATTTCCAGCAATAGACTTGTTCATTTAAAGTGCCAAGTGAGTCTTCATGTGGGGCAATCATGCGGCAAAGTATATATTGGCAGTCAGTATTGGAATAAGACTGTTAATGTTCACTAGTGTTGATCATTTATATCCACAAGCTGGAATATATAGTGTACAAAAGCTGTGTTCTTTCCTCACATGAAAGGTGATGATTTAGCCCATGAATTCCTGAACACATTGCAGATCACATCAAACATAAACAACATTTTGTTCCATTTAAGATGAATGGATCCTATAGCTTTTTCTAAATTGATATGATGTGGTGTTGGTTACACTTTAAACATCTTAAGTAACCTAGTCAGGTGTATGTATATTAAGTAGATGATCTGATCCACATACATAAGTCCTTGAAGGTGTCAAGACAAGCTGATAGATGTGTTAAAAAGATGCACAGAAGCCTTGGCTTTATAACTAGAGATGCAGAATGCAAAAGTAACTCTGATGTTTAATCATTACAAATCAGTAGCTGGGCTCCATCTGGCATTTTGAGTACAATTCTAGATCTTCCATCTTAGGAGCGATGTCACACCTTAGAGAGAGTGTGGGGCAGACTTAAACAAAAACTATTGTTTATGTCGCACTTTTCACATCCCTTACATCTATTGCATTGCAACATAAGGGTGGCTCAATGAGGCTGTAGTTAGTGCTCCAACAGTCCTGACCTCAGGTGATATGTATGGAGTTTGCACCTTCTCCCTGTAAATATATGGGTTTCCCTGGGGATGCTCTAGTTTTCTCCCACGTTGCAAAGATGTGCTGGCAGGTTAATAGGCTGCTGTAAATTGTACCTCGTGAAGGTGGGTGGTGGAAGAATTTAGGTGGAGTTGATTGAAATGTGATTAGGAAGAAGTAATAACAGCAATGTGATTGATAGATTCCTTTGAGAATTAGCATTGACTTGTCTACTATATTGTAGAAAAATATTTTGGTGATGGCCACTGATAATACTTTGAAATGTAGACTGCTGTAATGTAGGAAATGTGATTTTGGGCTATTCCAGTTTTCAGTGATGGTGTGAGGGCGATGAGGGTCAATGCTGGGGTGAGATTAAGGCAGTCCAAATCACTTCAATAATTGGCCAACACAACAAGTACAAATGGGCCACATCAATTATGTAATTAGCGGCAGAAAATTTAAGTTACTTTTATTGCTGGGCAAATTCTTTGATCTTCTTCAAATGAGTGTATTGATTCTAAATTGAATTGAACTGATCTGAATGGAATCAAAATGTTCATTGTCCGATGTACTAAAATACAGTGAGCAGGTTTGTTTTGCATGCTATCCAGGCATGTCATCTCAGACTTAAGTACACCAGGTGGCACAGCAGTGCTGAGTACAATATGACAAAGGGAAGTACTGTGCAAACTCTATGATGAAGTAAGATTAGTGAGATCAAGAGATCATATGATGCTTATTTGTCACAAAATATGTAGTTCTGTGAGAAGGGCTCTTCCATGAACAGGCCATAGGTTATTTCTAACATTATATACAGCCATTATGTAGAGTACAATTTACAGAGTATAGGGTTATAGTGACAGGGAAGATCAATGTGCATCAAGCAAGGGCAGCATAAGAGTTCTGCAATCGGGTTTATTCATGGCTGCAGGGAAGAAACTATCTCTAAGCCTGTTCACTCTCCAAAACATTTTCTCCAATGGAAGGAGGGAAAGGAGAGCATGTCCGGGGTATGTTGGCTACCATTTCTAGGCAGTGGGAGATATAGATGGAGTTCACGAGGGGGAGGGAAGGTTTCATTATGATCTGTATGCTTTCACTACCTTCTGGAGTTTCTTCCGATCTTGTTGAGAGCAGATCCCATACTGTGCTGAGATACATCCAGTAAGTATGGTTTCAATGGTGTATGTGTAGGAATTGTTGAGGGATGGAGGGTAGGGGCACAGCTTTGAACAAATGAAAGGTCTGTGGAAGAGTCTGACAACATATGAAAGAAACTGTCTTTGAATCTGATGCAGGTGATAATAGAATGTCCTGCAACAGTTCAGGAAAGAGATAAATTGATATCTGACGCTACACAAAAGAAGAAGTCCATGCAAATTGATCGAACATTGTTAACTTCCATGGCCTGTAAATGTTAACCTGCTCTGCAAATGTTCTCCTTCTCTTACATTGCATCTTCATTCCATTTTTTCTGCTCCATAGAATTCGCTAATAACTCACTAGCTGTGTAACTTCAAGGAAATAGGAAATCATTTTTTTCATCTTTATCAATTCATACCACATGAAGTGGCAACTTGGTTTGAATAACAAAAGCAAATGCATATCACCCAAAACCTTTTAATAGCCTTCAGGTGTGCTCTGTAATCAAATATTATAACAGATTCACTCTGTGTGTTCCCATCTGTCCTTGTCATCTGTCAATGGCCATTGCCTCGTTAGATCATTCTCAGTGGAGTCACTTGAAACAGCCAGGTTTCTAAGCAGCAACTGATGCTGGAGATAGAACTGGAATATTTCCTGCCTGCCATTTTGAAAGAATGCTCCTCGACTGATCCACTCCCTACTATTCATGCCAAGAACAGTAGGCAGGCACCCATTCACTTTATGGTCACTGATCGGTTTCTGCTGAGGCAGTGCGAACACCCCTGGTGAAGGGAAAGATTATCCTTACTTGGAATTATAGAAATAGGTTGAGGGAATAGGTAATAGTAGGATGTTTGTAGGGATGTGAAGAAATAGGCAAAGTTCAAAAGGGTGCGGATAAGAAGAAAGAACAGAGGAATTGTGTGATGTGCTTCCATATACTGCCATGAATTTACCCCTCTCAAGCTCTGAGATATACTCAACTATAAATAAAGAAAATTTAGAGAGAAGCAACATGGAAGCAACCCTTCAGCTCACTGAGCCTGCACTGACCATTTGCCACTCATTACATCAATCAAATATTCATCATATTGTTTTGTTATCCTCACCACCTCAATATTCTACCACTCTCCTAAACATCGAGGGCACTTTCATTTATCAATCTGCACTTGGTAGAAACCTACATGGTTGCATGCAAACTCCACGCAGAGAGCACCAGAGCTCAGAATTGAACCTGGGTCTCTGCTGCAGAGAGGCAGCAGCTTCACCAGCCATGTCACTGTTCCACTCAAGAACCTTACAACCCAATCAAAGTTTCTGCAGTCCTCTAATTTTACCCAATTAATCATTGCTAAACTTAGCTGCTCTTTCATCAGTGGTTATACCATCAATTAATTGGGACCTCAGCTCTGGAATTTCTTCCCTAGACCCCTCCACTTCCTCTCTTTCTTCTTTCAAGGTGTTTCTCACCGCTTTCTTTTCCTGACTGAGATTTTGGTCACTTGTCCTAAATCTTCTCCATTAGTTCAGCATTAGTTTTCATTTGAGAATGCTCAAGTGAAGTACCTTGGATTGTTTACTTCCATTATTGACTCCAAAATTGTTACTGTTGTTGATTCTTGAAGCATCTTCAGCGCAAATGCTCGGGTATGCAGTAGGAAGGTCGGTATCAAAAACAAACAACTGGAGATGTTGGCAATATAAAGTAAGAATTCTGGAAGTATCAGGGATTAGCTCCAGAAACAGAAACAGGGTCAATGTTTCAGGTGAACAACCTTTCATCATAGTGTGAGTGTTTTCCAATTCTGTACATTAATCATTTTTTTAAATGTAACAAGACTGCAAAATTGGATTTCAAAACTGCAATCTGTTGCGATGAAATTTTATAAAATGTCATATTTCTCTGAAGTAGCTATTTTAGGTGATATGCTATTGACATTGCATTGAAGCTCAGTTTCTGAGTCCAATTAGATTTCAGATTTATTGCCAGAGTACATGCATGACATCACATACATCCCTGAGATTCTTTTTCTTTCCTGTGGGTAAGTCAGCATTACCCTTTTTTGGTAGTACAAAAAAAACTTAATCAAACAAAGAAATGTAAACAAACTGATTGTGCAAATCAGAGAACCAAAAAAAAACAATAAAGTGAAAAAGTAAAAGTCCTTAAATGAATCCCTGATTGAGTTATTGTTGAGGAGGTGAAAGAGTAAAGCTGTTCCTGAATGTGGTGGTGCAAGTCTTGTGCCACCTATATCTCTTTCCTGATGGTGGCAGTGAGAACTGAGCATGTGCTGGGTGGTGTGGATCCTTGATGATTACTCCAAATGCAGCATTCTCCGCAGATGTTCTCAGTGATGGGGAGAGTTTTACCTGTGATGTCATGATCTATTTCCACTGCCTTTTGCAGGCCTTTACACTCAAGGGTATTGGTGTCCCTGTGATGCAGCCAGTCAGCACATTTTCCACCACACTTCTGCAGAAATTTGCCAGGGTTTCTGGTGTCATTACGAGCCTCTGCAAATTCCTGAGGAAGTAGAGGCGCTGATGTGCTTTTTTCATGATGCCATTTGCATATTGAGCCAAAAAATATCCTTTGAGATAATGACTCCCAAGAACTTATATTTGCTCACTCACTTCACCTCTGATCCCCCAATGATCACTGAATCGTACAACTCTGGTTTTCCTTTCCTGAAGTTGACAATCAGCTCCTTGGTTTTGATGACATCGAGTACAAGGTTGTTGTTGATGCACCATGGAGCCAAGTTTTCAATTTTCCTCCTGTAGGCTGACTCATCACCCTTTTTTTATATAACCCTTGGTATCATCAGCAAATTTGCATATGTTGTTGTCGTACTGAGACGAACAGTCATAGGTATAAAGAGGTAGAGTTGGGTGTTAAGAACACAGCCCTGTGGTGCTTCAATGCTGATGGAGATTGTGGAGGAAATGTTTTTACCAATCCTCACTGATCGTGATCTGGAGGTGAAGAAATCAAGGATCCAATTGCACAGTGCGATGTTGAGCCCAAGGTCTTGGAGTTTGCTAATCAATTTTGAGGGGATGATGGTGTTAAATGTTGAACTGTGGTCAATAAAGAACATCATGATCTATGCATCTTTGCTATCTAGCTATTTCAGAGCTTTATGTCGGACTAGTGAGATGGCATTGCCTGTAGATCTGTTGCTACGATAGGCAAATTGGAATGGGCCCATATCACCAGTCAGACAGGAGATGATATGCTTCAACATCTGCTTGATAGTCATTAAGGCAGGTTACCGCACTCTTCCTGGGCACTGGTATGATTGACGCCTGTTTGAAATAGGTCGATATCACACCCTGCCAAAGTGAGATGTTGAATATTTCCATGAATACATTGGTAGATTGGTCATCTTAGATTTTTAATACCTGGCTGTCCAGACCAGATGCTTTCCTTGGATTCATTTTCCTGGAGGCATCCTGCATGTCATCCTTAGATACCAACAGGAGAGGAGCATCAAGTAACATGGGCGTGTGGAAGAGTTGTGGTTGAATTGGGCATAGAAGGCATTGAGTTTATTTTGGAGTGAAGCTTTGCTGTCTTCTACTACACTAAACTTGTTTTTTTTTAGCAGGTAACTGGTCAAATTGCAAAAATAAGGAAATAAATCTAAGTCATAGAGTCTGCTAGCATTAAGCCCAGTGTAAATTTTGATTCTTTGTTTGGATTAGAAACCTTCACAGAAATCCAAATGTAATTTCAAGACTTAAATATTCTTCCACACGCACAACTGTAATCAACTATTTAAATATTAATGGATATACCTCCAGTGGAGAAAGGGGATAAATATTAGACCATTTATTATAATAGTGAAAATATTTAGCTGTGACAGAACATCTCTAAAATTTGATGAGTTTCTGTTGAAACATCATAAACTTGATATAAGTGCTTTGTTTTTCTTTCTCTCCACCAACCCTTCCTGAGCTATTGTGTATTTCAAATATCTTTCATTCGTATTTGAGCGTTTCAATCTTGGTTCTTCCTACTCTGTCTCTAATTTCAGATTCCTCTGCTTTACATTCATTGCTGGGCTTGGTCACCTACAACATGGGATGGGTCTTATACTAATAATACTAATATGCTAATTTGGCAAAAACCTCCAGATGGAAGTGAAATTCAGGGTCAGTTGCTCTTCACTTCCATAATTGAAGGCACTTTATCAAGACTAAATGCTGCATTTGCTTCATTCGCTTATGGGATATCAACTTTGCTGAAAGGTCAGCATTTATTCCTCAAACCTAATTACCCTCGAGAGGGTGGTGATTAGACATCTCTTGAACTGTTGTTAATGCTCTGTTTAAAATGCTGTTGGGGGCAAGACTCTCAGATTTAGTGAGGGTGGAGGTCTGTCGATAGACACCCAAGAACATGAACAAGAAGAAGAGATTGAGATTAGTTGCTTTGCTCCTTCAAGGACCAGGCACAGCTATGAATTATCAAATGGTCCCCATTGAATGAAACATGATTCATGCACAGCACAGGTTTGCCAGCTTGGAAGAGAGTTTGAGGCAGCAACGTTTACAGGCACTTGCTGCCATTGACCTTAGAATAGAGCTGTGGGCTTTTGAGTAGCTTAGTAACTGCAGGGTGTTTATACACTGCTACACCAGTGTTGCAAGGAATGATATTTCAGGGTACAGGCCAGTGTGCAAATAAATTTGGCTGCTTTGACCTCAAAGATGTTTAAAAATGATCAAGAACAACTTCAATAATATATCACACTTTGCAGAGTAAAAATGTTCTCTAATATTTAATGGAGTTTTACTTACGTATATGAGAATAAATTATTGTATTTGGCAACACAGTTGGCGTGGCGGGTAGTTTAACACCTTTACAAATCCAGTGATTGGATAAAGACTGGGGTTTGAATTCTGTGTTGTCTGTGAGGAGTTTTTACGTTCTCCCCATGTCTATGTGGTTTTCTCCGGCATCTCCGTTTTCCTCCCACTGTTCAAAATGTACCGAGGTGTGGGTTAATGGGGTGTAAATTGGGTAGCACAGAGTCATAGGCTGAAATGGCCTGTTACCGTGCTGTTTGTCTAAATGTAAATTTCCAATTTCAATAATTGAGTGCAAGAACATTCCTCCAGCTATAAAAGAGACATTTATTTGAGCTCTTCTTTCTATGAGACATTCAGTTTTCAAATCACACTTCCTCCAAATCATTGTTATTTTTTTTGCCTCAGCCTCATATGTGGCACCTTATCAATTTTCTGTTGCAGAGTCCAAACATCCACTTCACAACATACCACCTGCTAATATTATCTGCACGTTTGGATACATTACACTCTACCCACACCTCCAGATCAGTAATACAAAGTGCACAGTGTGAGTGGAACTTGGCTTGTGATGGAACACAAGCACCAATGTTTCAGATGACCTTAAGGTTACTGAGATCAAATCAAGGGACGCTATCCAGAAATACAGCGGAATAGTCATGTCAGGTGCATGATTGTTTGTTGCATTATTCAGACCTTTTTCTCTCCCAGAGTGATATTCCCAATAACAGTTGTATCTACCAATTGTCACATACAATGATCCCCATGCTCTTTCTACTTACCTGAAGGTCACGTGTATTTCAGAATGACCCTTTCTGGCTGTGCACATATCTAATATAAATGATCAAAAATGGCATTGCTATTCTGGAATGGAAAGTGGCAACTCAGAAGGGTATTTCATCTCTAACTTCATCAATTATTTCAGTGCCTAAAAGCTCTGCCTTTCTAAAGTCACTGACATAATCTACCACAGTTATCAGTCTTTTCAAAAGTCTGTGGTTCCTATCAATTCCCATGTGTCACTTGATAAATTTTACATGAGCTATCCATTGAAAGAATCTCTTGTGATGTAGTGAGATCACCAAATATTTTTTTTCTACAACAATAACTGTTGTTGTCTTTTGATGTAATTTTACCCACATTTTGAGCACCCAAAAGGTCAACAAATTATAATTTACTTTGTTCATAAGGTCATTCTGCAGACAGGTTCCAGAAAGTGTCAAACCAAGCCAAGCCCATCACTGGCACCCAACTTCCATTCTTTGAAGACATCTATATAAGATGCTACCTTAAGAAGGCAGTCGACATCTAAAGGATTCCCGTCAGCCTGGTCACAATCTCTTCACACTACTACCTTCAAGCAGATTGTACAGATCTCTGAAATCCAGCATCTCTAGGCTGAGAACATTTTTTATCCAACAGCTATTGGCCTCTCCAGCCTCCCCAAGCTATCCTTACTGTAAACTGTTCTAGAACTACCATCACTGAAACTTCACTATGTTTGCACCAAATACAATAGTAAATAATTACTTATCTGTCTTTTTATATTTATTATCTCTTTTTCTGTCTCATGGTCATTTATGGTAATTCAATGTATCCTATTGTTGTTGGAGTACCTTATGAGCCTGTGTAGTAGCAGCAAGCATGAATTTTGGTGCATCTGTTCATTGCACTCATCTATACAACAATAAATTCTCATTTCATAGTGCATCATCCTGAAAAGTCAACTTCTCAAAAGACACTCAATGAGAAGAAATAAAAGAAATAATGTAGATTATTTTCTCTCAATTAAAAATTAATAAAAAATGAGTGCACATAAAATCTCCCCAGTCTGACAAATTAAAATCCATAAATAAAAGCAAAAACTGTTGCAAACACTCAACAGGTCCAGCAACATCAGAGTCCCTAAAATAATTCTCTCTCCATAGATGTTGCACGACGTCTAATTGTTTCCAGATGCATTTTTCTGATTTTACTTCAGATTTCCAGCATTTGCAATTTCTTTTCATATTTTTTGATTGAATCCCTCCATTTATTAAGTTGCATCATGGAAATAGGTCATTTACACCACAATGACTACCAAATATACATTCACGTGAATCTACACTTTTCCCATTTATTTTCCCTAATTCCCATCAACTCCTCCTAGATTCTATCACTCACTTAGACACCAGAGACAATTTAAAATGTCCAAATAATCTACCAATACATGTGTGCTTGGGATATGAGTGGAGCAGCTGGGGTAATCCCACATGGTCGGGGGTGGGGGGTGGGGGGGAGTGCAAACTCCAGAGAAACATGAATGAAGGTCAGATTGAAGCTAGGTCTTTGGAGTTACGAGACAGCCACTCCACCAACTGCCATATTCTCTCAAGGCAGAAGAGTAAGAGATTGCCTTCTTGAATCACATTCAAATTCAAGTTTATTCCCATCTGATGCTACAAGACAAAACAGCATTTATCCAGACCATGGTGCATACATACTCACATACAGCACATAACAATCACATATGTACATAATATAAAATAAAAATGTATAAATCTTCTGGATTAATTTAAACTATCTCATTAATATGAGACCCAAGATTACAGAAGTTCATCAATCTTATAGCCTGTAGGAAGAAGCTATTTCCCAGCCTGGTGTACTCATTTTGATGGTAGCAGGTCAAAGATACAATGTGATGGATGGTAGGGATCCTCAGTTCTCTGAGCTGTCTTTAATTAACATTTCTGCTGAATGTCATCAGTAGAGGAAAGGGAGATCCCAGCGATCTCGGCTGTTCTAATGATCCACTGTATTGAACTTCTGGTCCAATGTTTTCTAGCTGCTGCACTGCCCAAAAAAAAGTTGATCAAGCTGGAGGCTGAAAGGACTTGATAGAATAAATGTTGTGAGATTGAGAGTCTAGAATAAATAATTGAGCACTGCAGATAAGGAATCACCTGGTTAAGTTGGATCTGACGCAGAATCCCCTCTCTCAGAGGGTCATGAATCTTTGGAATTCTCTACGACAGAGTGCTGTGGAAGCTATGTTATTGAATATACCATCTCACAAACAACCCATAATTACAATAGAAGGCTCTGCGGTTCCCATATTGATCTCTTCAGCCACCTCAGAACACACAAAGCAGATACGGAAAGAAGGAATCCCAATCACAAGGGATTGACCAAGGAAAATGGAATAGTGTATATCTAAATTCAAGAAGGATTTTTGGACCACAAAGGAAATGTATCAAGTAGGGCAGAAACAATGAACAGCAATCAAATCACCTATTGAGAGTGTCCTGGCTGACTGCATCACAGTGTGGGATGAATGCTGTAAAGCATTGGATTCTAGGTCAATCTACAGGACCATAAGAGTGACAGAGAGAATCACAGAGCTCTCCCTCCCCTCCATTAATGTGATCTACCAGGATGGTTGTCTGAAGATGGCTCAAGATCCCTACCACTCTGCACATTGCATCTTCCACCTTCTACCATCTGGAAAGGGATTTTTTTAAAAATCACAGCGAGAACCACCAGGCTGAGGAACAGCTCTTTCCCACAGCCAGTGGGAATGCTGAATGACTGATCACACAAATTCTTCGGAGACTGCTATTATTTAACAACGCTTATTTATTTTTATATATGTACTGCATATACTGTAAATTGTTTGTAAATATGTGTTCTACCTATTTGTCTCAATATGTGTTGCACATTTTTTTTTACACTGAGCATTGAAGAAAGCCATTTCATTCAGTTGTACAAACTTCAACTTGATTATCAATGGAACAATTATTTCAAGGAACCATGTGTTTCCATGTTTTTTTTTTAATGCTCTTTGTTCTCTTTAAGTAGCTCCAGTGATTTATCCTCCACATTTCAATGAGATAGAGAATTGCAGGGTGAAACTTTTCCCCATGCCATGTCAATTTCATGTTCAACTCTGGTTCTTTCTTTTTATTACTTTAAGTAGCTTTATCTTGAGTTATCCGTCCTCCTATGAACAGAATCTTGTGGAATTAAACAGGAATAAGAACACATTTTCCTGAAGATCTGCTGGATATTTGGATGCCCAGAGAGTGATTGATGCCATCAGAAGCATAATGCATAAATGGATAAGGACTGAAGATCATTAGCTTCCAGCTGGTGAATGATTAACAACCCCCTTTTACACAGGTTAATGTACACAGCAGTTGAAATGCTTTCACTTTGCACCAGACATCTGTGCAAGTTTCCATTGAAAGCAAAGCTTGTAATGGGTATCCTGCAGATCAAGGCCACTCTGTTCAACTTACATTAATGACACAAATTAAGTTAATGTGGCATGGGCAGTATAGTTCACAAATACAATTGTACGCATGCAGACATTAGAATCATTACTGAGAATGCTACTGGCATTTTCAAATAGTGCTTAGAATGAATTTGGAGGATATGGGCAGAATTGGGAATGGGTATAGCTGTCCTACCCTAATTACAGCAGGGAGAAATCTTTCACTTCCTTAAACAGCAGAAGAACAAGGTGAGAAACAAACAGGGAATTATGGTAAATAGAAGAAACATAAATAGTGATGTGCTCAAAGCCTTTTGAAGAGGAGTCTGGAGTAACACCCATTACATTAATGAAAAATATCCAAACTCACTGATATGATTTATTTAAGAGCAGGGGACAGATATTCCTCAGCAAGTAGTGCTCCTATGAAAACCAATCCATGGAAGTGAATGACATTTATCCCAGGGCACTGAGAGATTAACATAAGTTTTGTTGAAAATCGTTATGAAGGGATGTTTGCAAATGGAAAATACCTGATGATAAGAAGCAATTTAATATTGTGCCGTGACAAATGTATATTTGTTTTACCTCAAGAGCCACATTTACCAAGTTTCGAATTCTGTTGAAAGTACAAATCAAGCATCTATAAAGGTCATTCTTATAGTTTCTTGGGCATGAAATGGAAAACATACAACATAGCCCTGTGGTTGTAATAAAGCAAAATAGGAGTCAGGAAAACAACTGAAACCATTGCCAATACCCTCCAGGGTACCTACACCACTTTTTCCTATTATTTCCTACACCTCTACAGCCCTTTTCTTCTAGACCTGATCGATCTGGATATCTATTTCTCCATAACTGGCTGTCCTGCCTTCAGCCTCTTAGCCCCTTACCTGAAAACTCCATTCTGAGATTAGGATAGAGGGACAAATGTGTGGTCTAGAAACTTATCAAGGATATCATCAGTCCATATTGAGCTTGGTTTCTAATTTTGGTAGTTGGATAAGTTGGAGTCAGTTATGGAGATGACTGTCAGGAGCTGTGCTTTGTTCCAGGAGAGTTTAAATTGAAGCAGAGTATGTACCTCAGTGATTGGCTGGAGTCTGTTGATATAGATAGAACAAGCAGCAAATAAAAAGAAGGGAAGCTCAAGTGGACTGGTCCAGTGTGAGACGGCCCAGTGTTGGAGGCTTTGGTTCCTGAGGCTTCAGGGAACAGAGGCTGAGGATGTCTTATATGTAATGTCAGGTAATAGTCAATGCACAATACTGGGGAAATTCAGCAGGTCAAACCATGTCCTTTATAAAGCAAAGATAAAAATACATAACCAATGTTTCAGGCTTGAGGCCTTCACAAGATATGGAACAAAAGTCAGGTAAGAGGGAGATGTAGTCAAAAGGGCAGTAAGTAATAGGTGGAGAAGGGAGGGAGGGCAGAGCAGTAGGCAAGTGGAGGAGGATGGCTAGGTGAATAGGGAGGCTTAAAGCAGGAGAAGAGGTCTTGGGTGGGGGAGGGTGGGAGTCACGGTCATGGGAGAAGGCCCAGAGAATTTTTTTTTATATATGATATCCAAGAGTAGGACAGTGGTACGCTCCAATTGAAGGATGTGGGAACTAGTATCCTGATGATTACACCAACAAGAAGTGCATCAAGCACTTGCAACTGGAGCTGGATGAACTCTAGATTATTTGGGAGGAAGATGGGATGTCAGAGAGGAGCCATAGGAAGACAGGCACACCCTAGAAGCAAGATGCAGGTAACTGGGTAACTGTTTAGGAGGGAAGGAGAATGGGCAGTCCACGCAGGGCACCCCTGTGGCCATTCCACTCAACAATACACATACTGTTTTGGATACTGTTGAGCAGGACAATCTACCAGAGACAAGCAGTAGTGGCACGGAAGGGAAAGAGGGAGAAGAGGAGAGCTGTAGTCATTGCAAATGTGATAATTAGGGGAATGGATAAGAGGTTCTGTAGACAAGATTGAGACTCCTAGATGACATGATATCACATACAACCCTGAGATTCCTTTTTCCTGTGGGCCTGGTAGAATTATCACTAATTGGTAGTGCAAAGAATAAACTGTACAGTGTGAACATATAAATAAATAAGAGAACTGTAAACAGACAACGAATGTAAACAAATTGTGCAGTACAGAGAAAACAAAAAGAAAACCAATAAATGCACAATTAAGAGTTCTTAAATGAGTCCCTGATGGTGGAGGGGTAGAAGCTGCTCCTGAACCTGATGGTGCAAGTCTTCTGGCACCTAGACCTCTTTCCTTGATGGCAGCAGCGAGAACAGAGTGAGTGCCGGGTCAGGGAAATCTCAGATTGAGTCCACAGCATTCTCAAGCAGCAGTGTGAGCAATCAGATGTCATAGTCTACATTTCTTCCAATGAAAAAGGGTTGAGGTTCTAAAGAGTGAAAATAGGGAGTTAGAAAAGAAGCTAAAAAGAAGAAAAATCAGGACCTCAAGGGTGGTACTCTCTGGATTGCTATTAGTGTCACATGCCAGTGAGGGCAGGAACAGCAAGATAGGGCAGATGAATGTGTGGCTGGTGTGGGGTACAGAAGTTCAGACTTGTGGATGATTGGGGTCTCATCTGCAGAACATATGACCTATACAAAAAGGATATTTGCTGCTGATCTGGAAGAGAATCAATATCCTGATGGACAAGTTTGCTGGATCTATTGGGGAGGGTTTAAGCTAATTTAGTAGCAGAATCTGAACCAAAATGAGAGAGCAACGAATAGGGCATGTGAGGCGCTATATACTGTGTAGTAAGATTGTGAGAAAGGATAAGCCGTTGATAGGGCAAAATTGCAAGCGTAGCATTAAGGATTTAACTTGTGATACTTTGGAAGCAAAATTGAAAAGGGTCTTGTACTTAAATGCTAACAGTATAAGAAATAAGGTTTATGATCCTGAGAGTGCCTGGAAGTTGGCAGGTATGAAATTGTGGGCATCATTGAGTCATAGCTGAAATAGTATCACAGCCAGGAACTAAACTTCCAATAATACACAGTATATTGGAAGGACAGACATGTAGACAGGGGCAGGGATGGGGAAGGTGTGGTGGGGTGGAATCAAATCTTTGGAAAGAGGAGAAATTAGATCGGAGGATAGAAAATCCCTGAATTAAGAAACTGTCATCTCACTGGCTCTACACAAAGATCTGGGACACCTGAACAGCAAAGATACATACAACAGGATGCTCTTTATCGACTACAATTTGGCAATTAATGCCATCATCTCCTCAAAACTGATCAGCAAACTCCAAGTTAACTCCTCACTCTGTAATTGCATTATGGATTTCTTCACCTCCAGACCACAATCAGTGAGAATTGGTAAGAGTATCTCCTCGACAAACTCCGACAATACTGGAGTACCACAGGGCTGTGTTCTTGGCCCCTGCTCTACTCACTTTGCATTATGACTGTATAGCTCAGAACGTCAATAACACCATCTACAAATTTACAGATGATACCACAGTAGTGGGTTGTAAAAAGGAAAGGTGATTGAGTCAGCATATAGGAGGAAGATTGAAAACTTGGCTGAATGGTACATCAGCAACAACCCTGCACTCAATGTCATCAAAACTAAGGAGCTGATTGTTGACTTCAGGAAAGGAAACCCATGGGAGATCAGAGGTAGAAAGAGTGAGCATATTTAGGTTCTTGGGAGTCACTACCTCGGAGGATCTTTCCTAGACCCAAAACACCAATGGGATCAAGACAAAAGCATGTTAACACCTCTACATCCTCAGGAGTTTGCAGAGATTTGGTATGACATGAGAAACTCTGGCAAATTTCTTTAGAGGTGTGTTGGAAAGTGTGCTGACTGGCTGCATCATGGTCTGGTATGGGTACACCAATACCCCTGAGCATAAAGCCCTCCAAAATATAACAGAGACAGCTCAGGACATAACAGGCAAAACCTTCCCCACTATTGAGTACATCTACAAGGAACACTGTCGTCGGAGGGCAGCAGCAATTATCAAGGATCCACACCACCCGGCACACGCTCTGTTCTCACTGCTGCCATCAAGGAAAGAGGTCTCGGTGCCACAAGACTAGCACCACCATGTTCAGGATCAGCTTATACTCCTCCACCATCAGACTCCTTAATGACAAACTCAATCAGGGACTCATTTAATGACTCTTAATTGTGCACTTTATTGATTTTCTTTATGTTCTATCTGTACTGCACAGTCAATTTGTTTACATTCGATGTCTGTTTATAGTTCTTTTATTTGTTTGCACTGTGTACAGTTTATACTTTGCATTTCCAATCAGTGGTAATTCTATCATGCCCACAGGCATAAGGAATCTTAGGGTTGTATGTGATATCAGGTATGTACTCTGACAATAACTCTAAAATCAAAGTTGTATAGAAGCCTCCAAACAACAGCCAGGTTGTGCCATATAAATTACATTGGGAGATAGAAAAGGCATGCAAAACGAGCAAAGCCACAATTGTCATGGGGATATCAACAACCAGGTTGATTGGGAAAAAAAAAACAAGTTGGTGCTGGATCCCAAGAGAAGGTATTTATAAATTGCCTTTGGAATGGTTTTTTTTTTAGAATGGCTTGTGGCTCAGCTGACCAGGGAAATGGCAATTCTGAATTGGGTGTTTTGTCATGAACGAGAATTGATAAGGAACTCCAAGGAATCAATGATCATAATATGATTCAAAGTTCAAATTTATTGTCAGAGTATCTACATGACATCACATGCAACCCTAAGATTATTTTTCCTGCGGGCGAGGCAGAATTTCTACTTATCTGTAATTATAAACTGTACTCAAGATGAAAGATACGTATAGAATAGAAAGAAGTGTAAACTGAGTGCAAGCTGACTGCAAATACACAACAAAATATGTATTCAGTCATAAATAATTTGCAAAACAAGAGTCCTTAAACAGGTCTCGGATTCAGTCGGTTGTTTAGGAGTCTGATGGTGGAGGGATATCAATTATTCCCAAACCTGGTGGTACTCATTCTCTGGCACCCATATCCCTTTCCAGATGGCAGCAGTGGGAACAGAGCAGGTTCTACATTGTGCGTGTGCTTAATAATTGTGGCTGCTCCCTGACGACATTGTTCCGTGACAATGTTCTCAATGGTGGGGACAGTTTTTGCCTGTAATATACTGGGCAGTGTCCATTACCTTATGCAAGGCTCTCTGTTCAGAGGTGTTGTTATCCCCATACTAGGCTGTGATGCACTTGGTCAGTACACTTCCCACTACACATCTGTAGATGCTTGCCAAGGTTTCTAATGTCATGCCAGACCTCTCTAAACTTCTGAGGAAATAAAAGCACTAATGTGGTTTCTTCAAAGTGACATTCGAGTGTTGGGTCCTGGAAAGGTCCTCTGAGACAATGGCTCCCAGAAATTTAAATTTGCTCACCCTGTCCACCTCTGATCCCCAAAGGATACCTCTGGCTTCCCTTTCCTAAAGTCTACAATTAGCTTTTTGGTAATGTTATCATTGAGTAAAAGGTTGCATTAACTCATCAATCAGCTGAGTTTTCAATCTTCTTCCTCTATGCCGACTCATTGCCCCTTTTTATGCCACTCAGTGCAGTCAGCAAATTTTGAAAATGGTGTTGTTGTTGTGTTGTACCAAGCCATGCAGACATTGGTATAAAGTGAATGGAGGAAGGGGCTAAGTATGCATCACTGCAGTGCATTAGTGCTGATGGAGATTGTGGAGGAGATGTTCTTGTCAATCACCACTGATTGGGGTTTGAAGGTGAGGAAATCCAGGATTCACTTGCACAGTGGGGTTTTGAGGTCCAGGCTTTGGAGTTTGCTGATTAGGTTTGAGGCAATAATAGTGTTGAATTCCAAACTGTAGTCATTAAAGAGCATCTTGATGTGTGCATCTCTGCTATCCACGAGTTCCAGGATTTCATGTAGAGGCAGTGAGATTATATTTGCCTGTTATGAAATAGGCAAATTGGAATGGATCAAAGTTGGCGCTCATTCAGGAACTGATATGGTTCAGCACAAGTCTTTAAAAACACTGGGGATGTGAGTGTCACTGGTCAGTAGTCATTTACCATTCTAATTGAGGCCTGATGGGTACTACACCCTGTTGGAGTGAGATGTTGAAGATATCTGTGAATACATTGACCAGTTGGTCAGCACAAGATTTCAATATTTGGCTGGTTACTCTCAGATGTTTTCCTTGGATTCACTCTCTTGAAAGCAACCGCACATGATCTTCTGTTACAGACAGATGTCATTGAGGACGTGAAGGAGTGCAGTTTTCTACTGGTCAAATCAGGCATAGAATTCACCCTACAGTTAGAGAGAAAGAAACTGAATGAGAAATGTCAGCATATACCAATGGAATAAAGGGACTACAGAGGGGTAAAAGAGGAGCTGGCCCAAGTTGATTGGAAGTAGACAAGAGCAGGGATGATGGAGCAGCAGCAATGGCTAAAGTTTCTGAGATTAACTCGGAAGGCACATGACAAATTAATCAGAAGTCCAGGTCATGTAGTCTGCTAATTAGTTTTGCAGGGATGAAGAAGTAATCTAAAGGGAGAATGATGCAACTGTGGCTGACGAAGGAGGTCTGTAATGGAAGATTCTAACCTGTTTTTTTAAACTTGCAGCTCTGGGTTCCGGAAGGCTGAGAACCTGCTTGTGTTTTAGAATCAGCAGACATAAGCTAAATTCCACCAAAGGGCCAGAGATGCTGTTATCTGACGAAAGGACATCTGTGTACCAAGAACATTTAATCTTCCTGCTTGTTTTGGTCACAGACTGTCAGAGGCCTAGCCTTGATGCAAAATAAACCATTGTATTCAAAGTGATAAGCTGAAAATTATGTTATTCGTTAGAAGCCTAGCATGCTAGCTTGCTTGCTTATCTTTCTTGCTGCGCTGGGAATAGGTGCTTGGGTAAGCAGTTTTTGGATAATATAAGCCATGGTCCCGCTGCTGAAGTTTGAGACTCTCCGAGAGGTGGCAACATCTCTCAGCAAGAAGAAGAACTTCTGGAGTCCAGCCAACGTCCCGGTCAGGGGAGGTGGAGAAGCTGATACCGGCGCCCTGACAATCTACTACAAGTGTGCAGTCGTTGCCTCGCTTCGGCAGTTGGGACCAGTCCAAGCGTTGATAAGTATAGTTGGGAAGGGTTTGCATATTGTGGTGTGAATTCAGCTTTAGATTTAGTAATAAAGCTTTGTATAAACTGAACTGCTCTCGGAGTGTGTGTCTATTTTCTTTCGGTAGCTCAAATACTGTGACCAATCTAAAACGAACAAAATGAGAGGTATAAGTTTACCCAAGACAAGGTCAAAGGCATTGTAAATCAAAAGAATCAGCATATGCCATAGCAAAAATTAGAGGGAAGAGAGAGATTTTTTTTTTTTATAGAGCCAATAGAAGGCAACCTTAAAAGAAATAAGGAAAAAAATAAGGGGATGGCATGGTTAGCGGAACAGTTACAGAGTGCCACGCTGTTCCAGAGTGCAATGCTGTAACAGAACCAGTGACGCTGGTTTGAGTCTGACCCTGTCTTTAAGGAATTTGTAATGCTTCCCCCGTGTCTGCGTGGGTTTCCTCTTGGTGCTCCAGTTTTATTCCACCCTTCAAAACATTCGGGAGTTGTAGGTCAATTGGGTGTGATTGGGTGGCACAGGGTTGTGGGTGGGAAGGGCCTGTTATTACTGCTGTTCCCTCTAAGCTGTGCGCACACCTCCTTTTTGCACAGCGCACAAAGGAAAGTAATATGTGCACAAAGGTTAGTTGTCTCAAATAATGCAGTAATTAATAATTAGACTTATTGAAAAAATCTCTGAGCTAACTATTGTATTATATTAAAACATGCAAATACGGTTTTATTAGCCATGAGAGATCGGCTGTGCACAAAATCATCTTGAAACAATTTCAAGTATCCATTTGTCCAAGCATGCAGCATGCACATACTTTTGTCACAGGAAAAAAAAATGCACAACATAAGATTTTTGTGCATATTGATGACTAAAGATTAGAGGAAACATTGCCTGCTCCCATGCTGTAGGTCTAAATTTAAATTTAGAAAAGATGGAATATGAAGGTAAGTTAGCCAGTAGAATGTGAAAATTTTCTTCAGGTATATAAAGAGCAAAAGTGGGGCAAGGGTGGACATTCAACTGCTGGGAAATGACACAGGAGAGATTGTAATGGGGGAAAAGAAATGGCAAACAAACTTTACAAGTATTTTGTGTCATCCTTCCTTGTGGCAGACAGCAGCAGTGTGGCAGAAATTTGAGTCTGTCAAGGGGCAGAAGTCTGTGTACTTGGTATTACAAAGGAGAAGGTGCCGGGGAAGTTGAAAAATCTAAAGGTGCATAAATCACATTGATCAGATGAACTGCACCCCAGGATTTTGAAAGAGGTCGCTGAATAAATTGCGGAGACATTGGTTGTGATCTTTTAGGAATCGCTAGGTTTAGGAATGTTTCTGGAGTATTAGAAAATTCCGAACGTCACTACACTCTATAGGAAAGGAGGGAAGCAAAAGACAAGAAATAATAAGGCTGGTAACCTGACTTTGGTGGTTGGTAAGATTTTAGAATCTAGTATTAAGGATGAGGTTTCAGTATACTTGGAGGCATGTGGTAAAATACAGTGCCTTCCATAATGTTTGGAACAAAGACACTTTTTTTTTCCTTTATTTTCCCCTGTGTTCCAGTTTTAAATTTGTAATCAAACAATTCATATAATTAAAGTACACATTCCAGATTTTATTAAACGGTACGTGTACATTTTGGTTTGACCATATGGAAATTGCAGCATATTCCCCTCATTGCAGGGCACCATAATATTTAGGACATAGCAATTGTAAGTATACAGGTACTCCCTGACATGCATCCATAATCTATTCTGGCCGATCAGTCGTATCTCAGAATGGACATATGTCGGATTACTCTGTATCTCTGTTATAGTTTGTCAAGTAAAACATGGTGGCCACCAAGGCCAGCTCTCGCGAGAGGTTGGCAGTGGTGGCCATTCTCTTATGAGAGGCATTATTTTCCATTGATAGGCCCGACTTTTACTGTAAGCATGTAATTTTTATATATATTTTTAAAATTATTTTCCCCTCCTGAATCAGGTCCAAGTGCCTGAGATCTCTCAGCATGATGGCGCCTTGGAGTTGAAGTTGCCGATTTCTCCATTGGCGTGATGCGGGTGAGGGGACGGCGGGGGTGGGGGGAACATCAGGCTCGTCAGCCGAACCCACTGAGGAAGGACATCCATGGCTCAGTAGAAAGCAAGCCGCCAGCCTGAGTGATACTGCCAGAAGTTTGGATTGCATTTGCAGTTTGCATGCAGCAGGAGAGAGGCAGATGGGTGTTGGGAAAGGAAAGGAAGGGGAAGGGAGGAGGTGGAGGAAAATGAGTGAAAATTGACCGGGGCACACTGTACCCAGGCGCCGAGCTTCGGATACACGACCATGGCTGCAAGTGGCTGTTGTGGAATGGTCGTTGCATGAAGAACAGAACAGCAGCTTTTGCAAAAATTTGCAAGTTGAACCGTGGGTGACAATCCTTGGCGGAAGAGAAGGATGGGATCTAGCTGATTATCATTGGGGGGAAAAAAAATTGCTTGTATGTGTGGATGGATGGAATCGCATTGGTCGTAAGTCAGGGAGTTCTTGTATTAAAGTAGTCACGTTTAGTACTTTGTTGCATATAAGAACATAGGAACATAGGAAGTAGGAACAGGAGTAGGCCAAAAATGGCCCAGCGAGCCTGCTCCGCCATTCAATAAGATCATGGCTGATCTAATCCCATGCATGCAATGACTGCTTGAAGTCTGTGATTCATAGACACCACCAGATGCTGAGTATCTTCTCTGATGATGCTCTGCCAGGCCTCTACTGCAGTAATCTTCAGCTCCTGTTTGTTTTGGGGGATTGTCCCCTAAAGTTTTCTCTTCAGCATGTTAATTGCATGCTCAATTGGATTTAGATCAGGTGATTGACTTTACCATTGAAAGATTTTCTACTTTTGAGCTTTGAAAATCTCCTTTGTTGCTTAAACAAAATGTTTTGGGATCATTGTCTAGCTGTAGGATGAGGTGCCATCCAATGAGTTTGGAGGCAATTTTTTAATAGATATACAGCATGGTAAAAGGCCTTTTGGCCCATGAGCCTTGTCGCCAACTGCACCCAATTGACCTACAATGGAACCCCTTCAACGGTGGGATGAAACCGGAGCACCTAGAGGAAACCTATGCAGACATGGGGAAATGTACAAACTCCTTACTGACAGTGTGGATTTCGAACACTGACACTGTAAATTCATCACACTAATTGCTTTGCTAACCATGCCTCTAACCATTTGTTCGATCTTGAGCAAATAAGATGTTTAATACACCTCAGAATTAATTGTACTGCTGCCATCAGCAGTTACATTATCAATGAAGATTTGTGCATCATTGCCTATGGTAGCCATACATGTCCAGGTCATAACACTCCCACCACCATGTTTCACAGATGCTTTGCCTCCACACTTTGCTCCTGCCATCACTATGATACAAATTAATTGTCTCATCTGCCCACAAGTCCTTTTTCCAAAATTCTGCAGGATCTTTTAAATACTTCTTGGCAAACTATAATCTGGTCATCCTGTTTCTGTGGCTATCTAGTAATTTACATCCTGCAGTGTAGCCTCTATATTTCTGTTCATGAAATCTTCTGCAAACAATAGTCATTAGCCCTTTTTTCCCTGGCATCCCAGTTAATTGGTTATGCAGTGTCTGGGTTAAAGAAGCCATTTTTGCTGTTTCTACTGGGCAATTTTTAACCAGGACATTATCTGCTTTCACACTGACAAAACCCCGGGTTGTCTACCTTCAACCAGAAATGTCCTGTGTGATTTAGCATGCTATAGCAGGAAGTGACATCAGCTTCTTCTTCAGAACAATGGCGGATATCAGACAGGTCATTGTGGACGTCATGGAATTGTGTGAATCTGAAACCAAACAGTCAGGTTTTTTCAGCCTCCTTATCTGAAAGCTGGCGCAAACAATTTGGGAGCTTAATTTATCCTATTAACCTGCTCTTAGGTAGAAGGATCTTATTGATATATTGCGGATAACCTGGGAGGGATTTGAGGAGGGGAATCAGGCTGTGCTGAGAAGCTGCCAGAGAAGATGTCTGGTTATAATGCTGTAATTTGAAGTGGTGAATAGTAGCAGAAGAATGGGGAAGATGGAAAGACCTCAGGGACCCGTGTTCTGGAACAAAGTCATGGATAAATACAATGATGAGCAGTGGTGTGAGCATCTTCAAATGTGTCTTGGAACCTTTGATTTTATGTGGGGATCCTTGAGCCATATCTGCGGTATAAGATCACCAACAGCCAGAAGCATCTGGAGCCTCGTTTCAGATTTGCAATAGCTTTGTGGTGGTATGCCACCCCTTGTGAATATCATTCCATCAGTGTTCTGTTCAGTATGGGTATCACCACTGCATTCACAGTGGTGATGCAAGTGACATTCGTGGTGAAAAAACTCCCCATGAAATGATTCACTGAGCTATCTAGTGGAGATCTTCTTCAGGAGACAATTGTTGCATTTGAAAAAAAAGGGGTGGATATCCAATGTGTGCAGGTGATGGCACACATATACCCATCATTTCCCCACATGAAGATTCATCTTCCTACTAAAATAGCAAAGGTTGGCACTCAATTATTCTGCAAGCTGTTGTCGACTACAACTACCAATAAGGATGATGAATCCATTAATATTGGTTGTCGTCACTGAATAATTTAAGCTTTATGCCACTACCTGCATTTGGCCTTTTGTGTTTCCAGCTTTACAGATATGTAAGTGGGTTGGCCTGGTTGCACCCATGATGCTCGAGTTCTAATCAACTATCCCCTATACAGAATAGCGGAGAATGCAGATGGTTATCTATTCCCCCTTGATGTAGGTAAATATTACAGTGTAAGATGAAGCTTTGAACATGTACATGTAATTATCTGCAGTGGCAGATAAAGGCCTCCAGTATTTTCTTCTGTGCCTTGTACGATGAGTGACCCCATGACTTCTCATTGCTCTGCTCACATGTTTCCAAAAATGTTGATGGAGTGGAAATCCCTGCACATTTGATTGGGGACCCAGCCTACCCACTCAGAAAATGGCTGATGAAGGGGTTCATGCAGCATCGTATCATCGATCACCACAAGCGCAGGTTCAACTACAACCTGAGCTCCACGTGAATAGTTGTGGAAAGTGCATTTGGACATCTCAAAGGCCGTTGGAAGTGTCTGTCCAAACAAACGAATATTAATACCACCCCCATGTCAGAGGTTGTTGTTGTCTGCTGTGCCTTACATAACATTTGTGAGATTAACAAAGAACACTTTCTGGAAGAGTGGAAAACAGTTGAAATGGTTCTCCTTCTGCCAGAAAGGGTTCCCTTCACGGGTCCAACGGGCCAGGGTCACCAGGCTGTAAGTGAGGCAATTATGACCATCTTGAGTGGATGTGAGGAAGAAAACTGAGGCATGTCACCTAAATGTCAATAAAATTTATTGTGCACCTTAGAATGTAGTGCAACAACAACTTCTTGAAGTCTAACAATAAAGTTCTGATTGATAATAGGAAAGTCATTTGTAAACATCAACATAAAATATCATTAAAAGTAGTGCATCTATAATTTCTGGAATTAACATTTAACATGGGGCATGGCACATGATGCCGTAGAGTCAGGTTGGACAACCTAGCTCTCCTGAAAAAAAGTTTTTAAAAAAGTGTTAAAAAATAGGATAGAAAGAAAAGAAGAAATAACAATATTTAAAGTAACAGAGAATACCCTTGAGATGTCTCAAAAGAAAGATAAAGCTGTCACTGGCTCAAAAGAAAAGCAACAGAAATCACAACGAGATTAAAAAGCGAGGCCTATGTTGAAGATGGACCCGGAAGCTGGTCCAGAGGTGATGACCTGTTGGAAGAAGCACATGATGGAAGTGACTCAGGATGTCTCAATGTCAGGCTGCTTCCAACAACGGCCGGAGGATCCTGAAGAAGAAACATTTCTGCGTATGGGTGACTCCTCACGTATGCACAGAGCACATAAAATGGGAGCAATGGCAGAAGAAAGAAGCAGACATGAACTGCATCCACAGCAAGAAGAAATAGAAGAAGAATTTAATTCTAGCGATCATGAAGAGCTTCTACAGACAGAAGTAGTAGAAATGGAAGAAGAAGAGGAAGAATTAGAAAGAGCCAGTTAAGAAAGGTAAAACTGATATATCTTTGAGTATACAGAATTTAAATAAGCAAATTATAGTAATCATGAAGGAAGTAAAGCATTTTAAGTATATTAGAGTCTTAATGGAAAAAATCAGACATGTAGAAGAAATAGTGGTGAACATGCAAAAAGATTTGAAGAGATGGAAGGAAGGGTTAAAGGAGCAGAATTTGAAAATGAATCAATTAAAAATCAGATGCAGAATATTCAAAATAATTTTACAACTGTTCAAGATCAAATGCGACAAAAATTGGATGTCTTAGAAATTTTAGTAATATAAAAATTGTGGGACTTAAAGAAGAGGATAATGGTGATTATATCAGACAACTTTTGCCACAAGTCCTGGAGTCAAACAATTTCAGGGAGATGTTGAGATGGAAAGAGCACATCAAGCTTTTAGACCTCGACCACAAGCAGATCAAAAGCCATGACCAATACTGATTAAGTTCCTTCATTATCAAGTAAGAAAGAAGATTCTACAATTAGCAGCCAAACCAGCAAAGGAGTGACAAAGACCTTTACAATATAATAAAAATTAGGTCTTTTCCTCTCCAGATATATTTTGAATTGTTGAAGAAAAGAAAGGAATTTAATCCAATTAAAAAATGTACTGTGGAAAGAAGGTTACACGTTTGTTTTAAGATATCTAGCCACTCTGAAAGTTTTTGTTCCAGGAAGTCAAAACAATTTTTTTGTGGAACCAAAGAAGGCTGAGCGATATGTTGACTCATTGCCAGATATTCGTCATGAAGAAGAGATGAGAGCTGAATGGCAGAGAGCTATCTGAAATTGATAAAGGGTGATCCATTTTTAATTTTTTTTTTTCATTTTTCACACTATGAACCATACTAACCAAGATATACACAAACCTTTCCCCCTTGAATATACACAGTGTCATTTTCTCCCCTTTTTCCCCCCTCCCTTCCCTCCCTCCCACTCAACGTTCAATCTATATGATACATTAATCCCATTAAACAATGTCATCACACAATGAAAATAAACAAGAAATTTGTGTCTTCTACTTTTACATACTGGGTCAGTTCATTTCGTGTTCTTCTCCTTGTCATTTTAGGCGGTGGAGGTCCAGGGTAGGACTTATCTGTTGTGTTCCATGTACGGTTCCCAAATTTGTTCGAATACTATGATGTTATTTCTTAAATTATATGTTATTTTTTCCAATGGAATACATTTATTCATTTCTATGTACCATTGCTGTATTCTCAGGCTATCTTCTAATTTCCAGGTTGGCATAATACATTTTCTTTGCTACAGCTAAGGCTATCATAATAAATCTTTTTTGTGCTCCATCCAAATTGAGGCCAAGTTCTTTACCTCTTATATTACATCGAAGAAAGATCTCTGGATTTTTTGGTGTGTTGCTTTTTGTGATTTTATTTAATACCTGGTTTAGATCTTCCCAAAACTTTTCCACTTTCTCTTATGTTTAAGTAAATGAAATGTGATATTTCAGGAGAGCTGGGAGGGAGGGGATGATGGCTGCTAATTCATGTGTGGATTTGTGGTATGGAGGGGAGTAATATTGTTTCTCTGTGAAACAACATTAGAAGTGGTTTCTCTTTTTTTTAAGTGATAAGAATAGTGTTATATACGATAATGTAGTAGAATTAGGAGTTGGAAGTGATGAATTATGGGTGAGAGATGCTTTTATTATCATAATAATCAATAGGTGAAATGGCAAATTTTATAAGTATTGATTAAAAAAGCAATAAGGGACAGATGAAATTCAATTCTTGCCAGCCTCCGGGTGCAGCAGCAGTTGAGGTCCCTCTTTTCTGAGCAGTTGCAGTCTCCCAGGTGTCTGAGGGACTGGCAGTGGATGTGGTAGAGGGAGAGGTTGTGGAACATGGTGGGGGTGAAAGGCAACTGAGGCAGATGAGGGACCTGAGGTGGTTGGGAGAACTGGGGCAGACGAGGTACAAGGGGCATCCATGTCCTCCACCTCCACCTCTTCTTCTTCCTCCGGTGACAAAATGTTTCAAGAGATTGTGCAGAAGTCCTCTCACAAGGCTGCAGGTTGAATACCAGGTAGAGGGCTCAGCTTGCTTGTTGGTAACCCCCCCACCCCCCGATAATATATGCTTGGTTGAAATAAGGCCAGTCCAAACGGTCCTTCCCACTCTTCACATTGTGGTCCATAACCTGATGAAACCTCTTCCAAAGTACCTTCAGCTTATTTATGACCTGGGACTTGTTCCTATTAAACTCAATTTCCCTGAGCTTTGATGCTATCCTCTCATAAAACCAGCCATCTTTAATAGTGCCCATCAAACAGCGTCTTCCAATCTCAGTGAGAGGAACTCTTACACCTCCCTATCCCCACAGTTTGCAGCCAAAATCGAAAGTAATTTCTGAATCTAAACTTTATATATTGCATACCAAATTTTTATACTACTCACTTTCTATACTGCACACTGAAATTTTAAACTAGAATATTTTTAATTGCACTTCTAATTGAGAAGAGGAAGAGCCTCCATCAGCCTTACCTCAGGACTCCAGCAGACTACCTCAACATGCTTCAACATGCAGTTGAACGTGCTCACGTAAAAATGCACATCATTTTTGTCCAAGGATGCAACTTGTCCTTTTTTTCATTGGTTTAATCGGCACACTGGTGTCAGCTGATGCTGGCAATATGAGTAGAGGTCAAGGCTCTCAATCCCCGGTGTGATTTTTCTAACTTTGATGTGACACCAGCTGTACACTTCTTCATTGACTTCTATGGTTTTGCTGACATTGATTATTCAGTGCAAGATGCAACAAAGGCACACCAGATATCTAATGTAGATGTTGATCCACATTGCTCAGTGGATTTCAGTGAGGGCTGTTATGACCATATACAATCAAAAGAAGATGAGAGATTTGTGTCTGAGAGCAGCACCTCTAAACCAGTGCCCAGTGTTTCACTTCCTTGGAAAGATATGAGTCCAGGGGCATCAGAAGGATGGGGAGTAGAGGGAATCTTACACCTGATTTCCACTACATGTCTGCCTGTACTGATAGTGGCTGAACAAAGGCTCAGTACATCTATGGCTCTGGTCTCTGAGCAGATTTTTAAACCACAACCTTTGTATTTTTATTTAATCATTTATTTTGTAACCACAAATTGCCATTTAGAAGGAAATATTCTGCAGGAGTGTGCTGCTGGTGGGATTAGACATAGCCACCAGTAGTGTCTGTCAGATCAATTTTGTTTCATGGACAAGGTGCTTGAAGTGTACTTTGGGATTTTTGCCAGGTAGCGTGTTATTTTTATCATTTCATGTTTTCCTTCAGTTCCTAGGCAAATAATTCCTGTGGACAAGAGTGGGACAGGCAGTATTAGCTAACACATTCGACTTACAAACATTGGAATACACAATGGGTGAAATATGAGTTAAATATTCCAGTAGAAACAGAAGATAGTTATTTGTATAGTTGAATAATACATCTCACACTCACATTGCTGATGGTCTCAGCCAGCTTGACAGAATATTATACTCTTTTCTGTTGTACTGAGACTGAAGGTATGTGAAAACAGTGCTTCTAACAATTTGGATGTCTCCACACTTAACATTTCAATATAACCTACATTTGCAATACTTCATAATATGAGCATTTTATGTTGTGGTAAGGGAAAAAGTACATTTTAGTGAGAATGTGTACTAATTAGCACTGAGTCCATGAACTGAAGGAAAAATAAGTTTTCAATTCTGCCTTTCAACAATTTATCTCTTGAAAAAAAAACAAACGTTGCTTACACATGCGGACATTGCTAGCAAACAGCAGACTATTTTCCATCCATGATGTTGAGGCAGTTAAAATTTGCTAGGCCACTGGATCTGGGGACACATAGAGGCCAGAGCAAATCAAGTCAGGAGATTTCCTTCCCTGAAGAATATTATTGAACTTCAATTTCTTAGCCCTGTAGAGTTAAGATGTTCTGAAAATAAACTTAGTCTTATGCCTTGGACTACATGATGCAAAATGCTTATGGAGTGAGCAGGATGAAAGAATGGATATTGGGTCATGTTGTCTTGAACCTGTGCTCCACTTGCACTAACTTGTTGTGGTGGAACTACTGAGTTGAATTATCATTCTACCCACAGAGAAGGAGAAGGTCCAAACAGGTATGAGGAGGTTGTACTGGAACTCCCCATAGCCTTTGGAAGCTCAGATCTTTTGGGATATCTTTAAAATGGATCATATGATTAAAAAATTCAAATAGATTTAAGTGGCTAAAGCAAAAATAGTTCTTTTTAACATTAAACACACTTTAACATGCCAGATCATAACTAAAATAATTAAAATAGAAAAGAAAATTCAGAGAAATAATGTGAATGCCTTCTTTGGAATTACCTTTGTCAAGAGTCATTGCCTCCATTCAAATGAATTGGACTGATGTTCAAAAAGCAGCCAGCCTTGTTTTAAGGCTGAGAGATTGAATACAACGTGCATTGTCACCCTCCAGCAAATCAGTCTCCGTGAGGCTTCGAATGGCCAGCCAGCAAAGCAAGGCTTGGATTTTTTATGTTCAACCGAGCATTATTCAGTTTTATCATTGTGAACCTTCATACCAGTGTAACTTTTCTGCACTAGTCTCATTTCTTTTGATAAATGATGTACAAATATCTATCAATAACATTCATAATTCTAATCATCTTCTCTGTGATTGCTAACCCATTCAGTGTTATCATACCAACTGAACATATAGATGATAGCAAGACTTGGGGATGCAGGTACATATTTCCATGAATGTGGTAATACAGATAGACAGGATGGTGAAGAATGTGTATGGCATGCTTGCCTTCATCTTCAGGGCATTGAGTGAAGAATTAAGGATGTCATGCTACAACAGTAAGACCATATCTGGAGAATTATACATAGTGCTGTGTCTTGGGTAAACTTGTACCTCTCATTTTGTTCGTTTTAGATTGGTCACAGTGTTTGAGCTACCGAAAGAAAATAGACACACACACCGAGAGCAGTTCAGTTTATACAAATGTTTATTACAAATTCAAAAGTTGATTTCAAACTACAATACGCAAGTCCATCCCAACTATACTTATCAACGCTTGGACTGGTCCCAACTGCCGAAGCGAGGCAACAACTGCACACTTGTAATAGGTTGTCAGGGCACTGGTAGCAGCTTCTCCACCTCCCCCGACCAGGACGTTGGCTGGACTCTAGAAGTTCTTCTTCTTGCTGAGAGATGTTGCCCACTTCAGCAGCGGGACCATGGCTTATATTACCCAAAAATTGCTTACTCATACCTTATCACTTTGAATAAATGGTTTATTTTGCATCAAGGCTAGGCCTCTGACAGTCTGTGTCCAAAACAGGAAATGTTCTTGGTACACAGATGTCCTTTTCTCAGATAACTGCATCTCTGGGCCCCAGAGATTTAGCTTATGTCTGCTGATTCTAAAACACAAGCAGGTTCTCAGCCTGGCAGAAGCAAAGGCTGCAAAAGTAAGAAACACAGTTAGAATCTTCCATTACATGCTGGTCACCCAGTTATAGGAAAACTATCAATAAGCTGAAAAGGGTAGAAAATATTTACGGGCATGTTACCAGGACTTGAGGGCTTGAGTTTTAAGGAGGGTCCAGATAGGCTGTAAGTGTTCTCTCCAGAGCATAGGAGATTGAGGTGAGATCTTATAGAGGTTTATAAAAATCATGAGGGGCGTGATAAGGTAAGTTGTGTTAATCTTTTCACCAGAATAGTGGAGTCTAAAACTAAAGGGCTTAGATTTAAGGTAAGAGGGAAAATATTGAAAAGAGGTCTGAGGGGCACCTTTTTCCATATAAAAGGCAGTGAGTACATGGAATGAGTAGCCAGAGAAAGTTGCTGAGGTGTTATTGAATCATTTAAAAATTAGTTTGACAGGTTAATTGATATGAAATGTTTAGATATGGGCCAGATGCAGGGAAATAGGAGCAAATACTGAGGTGGGCCAGGCAGCATCTGTGGATGTTTTAGGTTTGGACCCTTTATTGAGATTAACAGAGTGATAGCATGAATATCAAAAGGGAGAAAGAGCATAAGAGCAGAGAGGATAAAAAGTGGCAGGGTATTGGACAGAAGGGACAAATAAGACTTGCTTAGGTAAGCAACTTGTTCAGTGTGGAGAAGATAGGTCAAAGTGCCTGTTTCCATGTTGTAGATCTTTACAATTCTATTGCTCCATGGCCGCTATTTCAACATTTGTAAGAGTTATATGAGCAGGACCTGCGAGATCTTATGGACTCTAAAGAAGCTCCAGATAAATGGTATTGACTGTAAATATAGCATTTACAACCAATTCTATTGGTTTTAAATGCTGTAATTACGCTCTGTGATAGAGTCAAATGTGGTGATGCAATGAATCCAGTTGGAGGTCATTGGATGCCGACACATTACAGCAAGCTTTCTAAAGATTGCTTTCAAATGACCAAAGCAGCTTATTTTATGGCAATATACCAGGTTTGAAATAACCAAGCATTACACTTAATTTCCAACAACCAAACTAGCCTTTTGGGGACTCGAAACTCTTTCTTCAGAAGGCCAACACCGAGACTGATATTCAATTTCCCCAATCAAGAGAATGGCTTGACAGAGCATGGATCATTAAGTTCTCATTAATTTATTTATTTGTTCAAAGAATCCAGATGGTTCCTGGCAATGCCAGCATTTCTTCTACAACCCTAATTGCCTGCAACATGACAAGGCTTGGAGACAGTAACCAGCAGGACTGAGTCAGAACTGTAGATTTTATGTTGTGATGGTCATGAGTGCACAAGATAAGGTTGCCCAATAATCCAGTAGTTTCATGGAGACAGAATTTTTGTTCCCTGTTCCATATTTTAATTACATGGATTTAAAGTCTCCAGATGTCATGGTGGGGTTTGAACTCATGTGGCAGGATCATGATGAGGCTTCTGGTGACGTCAAGTAATTTAGCCACAATGCCACTGTTTTTTTAATGACTATGCAGTCACCCAGGCTAAAATAGAATTTCAACAGATGTCAGTACAAAGGATTGTCATGGGTAATTTCCTTTTCTTAAACAGCATCTGTTCAAGGGGCTTCCAAGGTACACAGCAGAATTTTCAGAAGTTTTGGGATTGTATTGTGTACCTGTTACATAGACATATTCCTGTGCTTTTGAACTCAATTTTTTTGAGCAAGCCTTCAGAAAATGTAAATGAAGTGGGATTGCAAATTTTGGCATCTCTTCTGTGGCAAGTGGCACAGACTTCATAGAACACTTGAGAAGCTCAGCTTCAGCCAAGACAAAACAGCCCACCTAATCAAAACCCAGCCCACCGTGTTTAATTCTTCCACAACTGGTGCACAATGGTTGCATTTATCCACTAAGACTACACTGAACATGTGCTCCTAACCATACTTTGATGAAGGGCTCAATTCTGAAATGTCAGTTATGTATCTCTGCCTTTGCTACACAAAAGACATCACTGTTTGACTCGCTGAGTCTCTCCAGCATTGTGTGTTTTTACTCCTAACCTGTGATCTCTGCCATCAAGATAGACAAAGGTAGCAGGTGCTTTGGAACACAACCACTTGCAGGTTTACATAAGAAATAGAACATAAGAAATAGAAGCAAGAGGTGGTCATCTGGGCCATTGAGCCTGCTCTGCCATTCAATAAGGTCATGGCTGATCTGGCTATGGGCTCAGCTCCACTTTCCTGCCTGCTCCCCATAACCTTTAATTCCTTTATTTTTCAAAGAAAATCTGTCTATATCTTAAATACATTTAATGAGATAGCCTCTACTGTTTCCTTGGACAGAGAATGCCATAGATTCACTACTCTCTAGGATACACTCCCCATCTTTTTTTTATATAAATCTACTCCTGAATCTTGAGGCCACATCATCTATTTCCAGTCTCACCTGATGGTGGAAGCAACTTTCCTGATTTTAATTTTTTGTAATTTTATAAACCACAGTAATTATATTCCCAAGCTACTCAATCACTCCTCAAATGCTAACTCTCTCATTTCTGGTTCCCTTTAAAGTAGTACCCCATCCCAACATAGGAATATGTTCGCTGCTGCTTGGACTAAATGCTGGAACTCCTTGTTCAGTAGCACCATGGGACCACCTTCACCCGAATGACTCTAGTGTCTCAAGAAAGTACTCATCACAACCTTATAACAAATAATTATGTAAATCTCTTTGAATTGAATTTAGCATGTTTAATTGCATTACGATGCTGAGTCAAGCTCTCAGACTGACTGTACATGTTGCATAACAAATGTGAGGAGCCCATGGGTTGTCTTCGCCACTTATTTTACAATTGAGGTAGAGTTCATAGGCTTTCTTAATAAGTCCAGTCATGCTGCATCTTTGAGCCTAAATGTAACAGAATGCATTGCATCTGTTGCAACATTGACAAGACATTTCTACTGTCTTGAATCTTCCTGAAGACAATAAATACTATTGTTAAGTACACTCACTATGCTAGTCCCTGAAGAACATATGCTTTAACGTGTGTTTAATCTATATCAATGTAATGCACAGCATCTGTATATGTGAGCTACTTTTATAGCCTGTCTGCATCTAATCCTGACAAAGCATGCCCAGGCCTAAGACAGTATTAACATAGCACCTCCACTGCATGCATGCCCAAGCTTGTTTGGATGGACCAAAACAGCTTACTTTATGGGTAATATATCAGTAGACTTAATATATGATAGGAAATCACAAAAATAGGTTATATCTGAAAAGAGGTACATGATAGGAAATTTTTAACGCAATTTTCACGATCAGTAGCCCAAAATCCATAAAATACTCCCAAAAATGTTCAGTAAGCAAAATCTTTGTTGTGCAGTGTAATTATGAATGGGGAATAATTACAGGCCCTGCCAGCAGGCACAGTATTCAAGAAAATAAATTTCAGAATGTCAACCATCTTCATCCACTTGTCTCCTATTTTGCAATCATTGATATGACCTTCACAGAAATGCACCCTTCCAGTATGTATAACTAAATTGATGCAACATCTGCTGCATCCAATAGTGGCATCAATAGACAGTTTGGTTAGAAGCTTGATGCAAAGTTCCTGTCACATGCCTTTGAAGTGCAAGCAATTACTTGGAATCAAAGATTTCCCTGTCTTTCAATTCTTCTGCAAATAGGACACTTTGAACTTGAGCATAATTGGCAATGTTGATGCTTTTTGTAGCAAATTATTCATCAAGCTTCCTATTTCAGCTTGAGAGGAAACAGTTTGTCTGATTTAATGTTCATATAAAGGATACAAGGATGTGAAAATTATGGAAGCCCATCATGGAATTAGATTTTTGCTTCTAGATTTTTATATAAATAACTTGTTAACGTTGCAGTATGCTGCGCGCAGCAGTTAGCGCATTGCTAGTTCTGCGCCAGTGACCCGGGTTAGAATCTACTGCTGTCTATGAGAAATTTATACTCTCCCTAACTATGTGGGTTTCCTTCAGGTCCTCTGCTTTCTTCCACCCTCTAAAAACATGCAGTATCTGTAGATTAATTGGTGAATTTATAGACAATGGACAATAGACGATAGGTGCCGGAGTAGGCCAATTGGCCCGCCGAGCCAACCCTGCTATTTATCGGATCATGGCTGATCTTTCTCTTTCAATAACTAATCCCAGCCTTATTCTCATAACCCTTAACTCCTCTGCCCACAAAAGCTTTATCCAACTCTCTCTTAAATCTATCCAATGAATCTTCCCCCAATACCCTCTGTGGCAATGCATTCCACAGATCCACAACTCTCTTGGGTAAAAAAAATTCTCCTAATTTCTGTCTTAAATGACCTTCCCTGTATTCTTAAGCTATGCCCACTAGTCCCTCTAGCATGAGCTCGTTGTCCAGAAAGTTTTGTATAAAGAAAGGGGGAAGGAAGGAAGGAAGACTAATACTAACATTAGTAAGGAACACCATACTTTCAGTATTACTCCCACCCCTCAGTTTGTACATTATTCCTCTCTCAAGCTTCCAAAGCTCTGAAAAGTTAGACTTCTGCTTTAGGCACAAGGACAAGGAATCTCCAAAAACATGAATTCCTTGAGTCAACAACACAATTCCCAAAAAAAGTTTCTCTATTGTATCTATCAGCACAAAACTAGATCATGGTTTACCTCCTCACTCTAATCCTAGAGAGAACTGCATGCAGAACTGTAACTTCTGCAGTGAACAGCATGCGCAGCCCTGACCCCTGGAGAGAACTGCATGCACAACTGTAACTTCTGGAGTGAACAGCATGCGCAGCCCTGACCCCTGGAGAGAACTACATGCACCATTGTAACCCCTGGAGAGAACTGCATGCATCACTGTAATTTTTGTGGTATTATATGCAGTATTGTAACTCTTGGAGAGAACTGCTTGCAGCACTGCAGCAACTAGAAGCATTGGAGCCAGAAGTTTTCAGGGAGGTGACAACACAGTCAAATGTCCCCATATATTCACAAAGATTCAACACAAATTAATACACACACACACACACACACACACACACACACACACACACACACACACACACACACACACACACACACACACACACACACACACACACACACACACACACACACACTCAAAAATACATACTTAAATATTCCTATGCATATAGACACACACCAAATCCTGCAATGCATGGACACACACTGATCAGTCACCTGATGGAGCCTAATGAACCCACTGTGTATAAAATATTACACATCAATATCTGAATTGTGACATTTTATTTCAAGAGAAAATCTTTGCATTGAACAGAATCCAGCACTATTGAGCATCTCTATTTATATGCTTGACACTCTCATATTGATTTAGGTCTTCAAAACTCAAAAGGGCCACTAAAAATCTTTGTAATATCACTGTAGAGTCTCTGCACAGCAACATTTTCTTTTGTGTGCTGGTGTGAATTCCCGAAATAGTATTTCTCTGGTTAATAAACAGTGATGTTTCCTTTAGTGCACAGTGCCTCAAACCCTGCATATTTTCAAATAATAATCTGCAAAAAATAATAACTGTGTCCAAAGAATTGGTTACGACTGCAGAAAGCTCTAATTGGATTACCTATCTGGATGGCTATCGACAGAAGCTTCTCTCAGTTCCCTTTGGTGTACTGTGATTGGTGGTCAAAGAATATGTGAAAATTTTAAACCTTTAAGCAACAATGATTTGTAGAGGGCAGATTGAATTAGAGAACACTGGTGAACTATTTTCTCAGTTGCATCATCCATCATTATCACAATCGGGTGACAGTTTTAAATAACAAAAGAGTGACGATCAATATAAGCCATTTTACTGGAGGAAACCTTTGCCCTTGTGTAGTTCCAATAAACCTTCAGTGTCCACACAAATATTCAAACAACTGCTCCAATAAAAATAAACAAAATATTGCAGATTCAAAAAATATGAAATAAAAGTAAATGGCTACAAACACTCAGTGGGTCAAGAAGCATCACCGAGATAGAAGCTGAGTTAATATTTCAGATTTCATCAGAGCTGCTCCAATAAATGTGTTCAAGAATACAAGAAGACATCGAGTAATCTATAATTTAAACAATGCACTTCCAAACACACCATCAGGATTGGTTGTAACTCAGTCTACATTTTAATTCAATTGTTTAATATCAAATACCCTGAGATTCAATATAAAGCTTTGTTTAGTGTGTTATCCAAGCAAATACAACAGATAGAACAAGAATAAAAACATGCTATTACAATGAAACAAAATTGAAGAACAAGGTCCCATAAGACAACAATTCTGGGTAGAGTACTAATGAGAAAAGTATAGTTGGACTTTGCAAGGTGTCATATTTTACTAATGGGAGGCCCATTCAAAAGGCTGATAACAGAAGAAAAGAAACTGTCCTTGAATCTGGAGGTGTGTATTTTCAAACTCATCCAGCATCTGGCCAAAGAGAAAGGAGAGAAGAAAGGGTGACCAGAATGGGATATCTAGCTGAAAATGTTACCTGCTTTCCAGAGACAGTAGGTTTGCATGATGGCTTGGGCTGTATTCACAAAGTTCAGCAGTTTCTAGGGGTCTTAGGCAGAGCAGTTGTCAAGCGAAGCTGTGGTGCACCCATAAAAAAAAATGGTAAGAGTTTTGAGGACAAGTTGAATTTCATCAGGCTTCTGCATCTGCAGCCAAGTAATGACATGGTTGGACCAAGACATATAATTGGTGATATTTACCTTGAAGAACTCAACACTATTTCCTCTTCAGTGCCATTAACATAGAGAGCGGACTGTGCCTTCTGAAGCTGATGTTCCTTCACTTTCCTGAAATTGAGGGAGAGGTTTTTGACCTGACACTATCCCACTAGAATCTTGGTTTCCTTCCACTCCTCCCTTTTGATTTGAGATCCTTCATGGAGGAAGTCATGAGTGTAAAAGGATAATGAGTATGCAGTCTTGATTGACATCAGTGTTAAGAATGATTGTGGTCTGAAAGTCAGGAAGGGGAGATTCCATTTTGGAGTGTGGAGGAATTTGGGGGTGGGGTTGCTGAGGCTTAGATCAGATTTCATATTTATTGTCAGATTAAAAGGTAAAGGTAAATGTTCCATTATTGTTACATAATACAACATTTAGAATGTAACATATATGAAATTCTTTAACTTTTGTCTACTGTAAGGCAGTCAGAGAGTTGCCACTTTGTCCAGCACCCCTCACAGTACATAGATGATATCACATACAACCCTGAGATTCCTTTTTCCTGTGGGCGAGGTAGAATTACCACAAATTGGTAGTGCAAAAAAAAACTGGACAGAGGGTATACATGTAAATAAATAAAGAACTGAAACAAGCAATGAAAGTAAACAAACTGACTGTGCAATGCAAAGAGAATAAAAAAAGAAAATCAATAAAGGGCACAAGTAAGGGTCCTTAAATGAGTATCTAATTGAGTTTGTTGTTGAGGAGTCTGATGGTGGAGGGGTAGCAGCTGTTCCTGACCCTGGTGGTGCAAGTCTTGTGACACCTAGACCTCTTTCCTGATGGCAGCAGCGAGAACAGAATGTGTGCTGGGTGCTGTAGATCTTTAATGATTACTGCTGCTCTCCAACGGCAGCCTTCTCTGTAGATGTTCTCAATAGTGGGGAACACAGCCTAGTGGTGCTCTGGTACTTATGGAGATTGTTTTACCTGTGATGCTCTGGGGTGGGTCCACTACCTTTTGGAGGGCTTTACACTCAGGAGTATTGGGGTCCCCATACCAGACCGTGATGCAGCCGGTCAGCACACTTTCCACCACGCCTCTGTATAAATTTGCCAGGGTTTCTGATGTCATAACAAACCCTCGCAAACTCCTGAGAAATTATGGGTGCTGATGTGCTTTCTTCACTATGCCGTTAGTGCATTGGGCCCAGGAAAGATCTTCTGAGATAGTGACTCCCAAGTTCTTAAATTTTCTCACCCTCTCCACCCTCACTGATCTTTGGATTGTATACCTCTGGCTTTCCTTTCCTGAAGTCAATAATCTGTGAGTGCAGGGTTGTTAATGATGTACCATTTAGCCAAGTTTTCAATTTCCATCCTGTATGCTGGCTCATCCCCTTCCTTTATACAACCCACTACCATGGTATCATAGGAAAATTTCAAGATGGTGTTATTGTTGTACCGAGTTACACAGCCATAGGTGTAAAGTGAGTAGAGCAGGGGCTAAGAACCCAGCCCAGTGGTGCTCTGGTGCTGATGGAGATTGTGGTGGAGATGCTCTACCAATCTTCACTGATTGTGGTCTGGAAGTGAGGAAAGCCATGATCCATTTAAAGAGTGGGGTGTTAACTCCCAGGTCTTAGAGTTTGCTGATCAGTTTTGAGGGGATGATGGTGTTAAATGCCGAACTATTGACTATAACAAGCATCCTGCTATATGTATCTTTGGTGACCAGATATTCCACGGCTTTGTGTAGATCCAGTGAGATGTCATCCACCATAGACCTGTTCCTACAATAAGTGAATGGAACGTCACCACTTATACATGCTTCATCATCACCACTTCATCACTGTTAATGTAAGTGCTTCTGGTTGATTGTCATTTAGGCAGGTTACTGCACTCTTCTTGGGGACCAGTATGATTAACCCATGTTTGAAACAGTCCAAGAGTTTATTTGGGTCAATTATGTTGGAAACGTCCGGGTTAGAATATCATCAACTCGTATCCACTGGAGGCGGACCTGTCCTGAGATGACACAGTTGAGCAGCCAGTAGAGCTGCTACCCCACTGCTCCAGTGATCCTAACCCCCAACAATCTCTGCTTGGAGCTTTCATCTTCTCCCTGTGACCATATGGGTTTTCAACAGATGGTCAGATCAGATATCAGATTTATTATTAGCGTACATACATGACCACAAACAACTCTGAGATTCTTTTTCCTGAGGGTGAGGCAGAATTGCCACATAATTAGCACTGTACACAACGTACACATGTAAGCAAATATAAAAATGTAAGTAAACTCACTGTGTAATGCACAGAAGTAAAAAAAATAATAAAGTGCAGACTCCTGTTTCTACCTACACCCCAATAGGGTTAATTGGCCATGTAAATTGGTTTTAGCATGTATGTGAGTGGTAGAACAGGGGGGAATGTGAGAATACATTTGAATTAATGTAGGATTAGAGTGAACAGGTGGCTGCTGCGTGACACCATGTCTTTGTGACACCAATGTGGAATGTTTTGGCATCTGAAACAATAATGAATTGTCACATGACCAAGACAATCTCCCCACCTCAGGCAGTTATCTCAAAGGGTAAGCAGGGTTGGATTGTTAAAGCTGGAAGGTCTGACCCATTTTAATCTGATCATTTCCTTCACATCTGCCAGACTAGGTCCAGGCAGCAGATTTCTTTTATCCCCCGAATCAACTGTCCTTAAATTTCACAGCTGTTATAATGGGATCTGAACATCTGTCATCAGATTATTGGACCAGATTTTGCATTACTAGACTGGTGACATTCCCCCACCCCATCGCATCCAAAAAATAAGTCCCAATTGATTGCAATTACAATGCCCATGTAAATACGAGTATTTTTTTATCCTCCTATTTTTTTCCTGGCATACAGGATCATTGTGGGGAAGGATAGTTTGATGTGCATCTCACCTCAACAATCAAAGTCAACAAAAAGCTTACTTCAGATCCACAGACGGGAATTCAAAACATTTAGTTCAACTACGAAAAATTGGCAGCACCACCAAAGTGACATTTAAGTGCACTTGGACAGGCACATGAATGTAAGAAAAATAGAGGGCTATTGGTGTGATCTAGGGAAGATTATAGGTTTATATAGGTTAGCATAACATTGTGGGATGGATGGCCTGTACAGTAATGTTCTATATTCTATGTTTTATGTGCTTTATAAAATTTTTTAAAAGTCAAAGCTTTTTCCAATGGACATGTAATTTCCAACTTATCAAATACTGTTCCATTTTTGGACACTCTTGCATGAGATTTCAAACAGTACAGTTACAGTTCAATTCGAGATTTGGTTGGTCTGCAAACCCCCCTCAGCATGGCTGTCACAAAGCTATAAAGTCAATACCAAACAAGTGAGATAAAGTAAGTACGATTAGTTACAATTACTCCCAGGGAATAATCTGAGTGGATTTTACATGACAAATATTGACTACAATATATAAGGCAAAATGTCTGTTGGAGTTTTTCATTTTAAGAAACTAAACTTCATGTTACTACAGCAAATATCTGGAAATGAGATAAAGAGCATGTGATTATCCAAGAGAGAAGACAGAGGATATTCACCGGGTTGTTGCCTAGATCGTAGGACCATGTTCCTCTTGGAATGAAGGAGGTATGTGTATGGAGAAGAAAGTCAGAATCTTTTAAAAAACCAAAGGAATTTTGCACTTCAGCAAGTCTGATCACCTAGCTGTGAAAGCTGAGTCTGAGGACCACAGTACTAGTAGTAAAGACGGCAGAATTATGATTGAGGGAGGTGGAGGACTGCCTTCAGGACTGCTTTGAATCGGTGAACTGGAATATATCCAATAGCTCCTCCACAGACTTGAAGGGATATGCAACAGGTGTCATCAAGACCTGTGTGGATGAGTGTGTGCCCATGCACACATACCGGGTGTTTCCTAACCAGAAGCCTTGGATGAATCAGAGGATTCACAACCAGCTGAGGACAAAATCAAGTGGATTTAAAGCCGGGGATCTAGATCTCTACAAGAAGTCCTGCGGAAGACCATCTCTGAAGTGAAGTTGCATTTCCGGAGGAAGCTAAATATAGAGACAGATGCACGCCAGGGATCGCAGGCTATTACAGCCTACAAAGCAAGGGTGAACACCACAGATAAATTCTGGGCCTCTGCACACCCTCTACAACTGGATCTTTGACTTCCTCATTGGAAGACCGCAGTCAGTACGAATTAGAAACAAGGTCTCCTCCCCAAGGATACGTGCTTAGCCCACTGCTCTACTCATTTTACACCCATGACTGTGTGGCCAGGTACAAAAGTCTAATGCTAGTTAAAAATTTGCCGATGCCACCAGAATTGTCAGCAGAATCATAAATGGCAATGAGGAAACATAAAGGAGGGAGATTGAATGGTGTTATGGCAACAACCTTGTGCTCATCATCAGCAAATCCAAAAGATGATCGTGGACTTCAGGAGGAAGTCAGGAGAATATAATCCAGTTCTCATTGAAGGCCCAGTAGTGGAGATGGTAAAGGACATCAAATTCCTGGGTGTCAACATCTCCAAGGATCTTTCCTAGAGCCTCCGTGTCGATCCAATCACAAAGAACAAGATGGATCAAGATGGCACCTTGCAGTGGCGACTCTTTGTGTGAAGCTATTACTTGAATTATCAAATATTCCCATTCAGAACTTATTAAAATATGACCATAGAACCATAAAATCAAACTTACTGGTAAATAAGAATATCCTAAGATCGCTGGCGGACATCGGAATTGGAAGATTTGGCAGTTCATGTCTGATTGCGGGACCATTAAACAGCCTGTGCTCAGGCAAGTTTAACATGGTAGGAGTTTTAAACAGCAAGCAATTGGGCTATTTAAACTCCACAGGAGTCACAAACAGCAGACGCTCAGTACATTTAAACATTGCGGGTGATTTAAAGGGATAATGCACTAGCCATTTAAACACCACGGAAATTGCCAGCAGCGGACTGACAGAGACAGATGCACACCAGCTTTGGCAGCGAGGGCTGGCCATTACAACCTACAAAGTGAGGGCAAGATGGATGTGATGCTTCATAACCCGATGAGCTGAACCCTTTCTATGCCCTCTTTCAGAAGGAGAACCAAACAGTGCCTTCTAGAATCCCTGCCAATGTGGAGGACTCTGTGATATCTGTCTCTGAGGATGACGTCAGAACATCATTCAAGAGGCTGAATCCTCACAAGGCACCAGGCCCTAAAGGTGTATCTGGCAGGGTACAGAGAGTCTGCGCCAACCAACTAGCTGGAGTGTTCATGGATATTTTCAACCTCTCATTGCTGCAGTCAAGAGGTTCTCATCTGTTTCAAAACAGCACCAGTCACCCCGGTGCCCAAGAAGAGTAGAGTGGGCGGCCTCAATTACTGTTGCCCAGTGGCACTAATGTCCACTGTGATGAAATGCTTTGAGAGGCTGGTCATGGCCAGAATTAACATGTACATAAGCAAAGATCAGGAACACTGCAATTCGTCTGTCATCATAATTGCTCCACAGCAGAAGCAATATTACTGGATCTTCACTCACCTCTGGATCACCTCGAAAAAGGCAATCATACGTATGGCTGCTCTTCATTGACAACAGCTCAGCCTTCAGCACTATTTCTTCTGTGCTGGTCAAGAAGATTCAAACTCTGGGTCTCTACACACCCAACCCCCACCCCACAACTGGATCCTTGACTTTCTCATCGGAAGACCACAGTCAGTGCAAATTAGAAAGAACGACTCTTCCTCACTGTTCATCAACACAGGCTCATCCCAAGGATGTATGCTTAGCCCACTGCTCTACCCATTATACTCCCATGACTGTGTGGCCAGGCACAATTCCAATGCTATCTAGAAATTTGCTGATGACACCACAGTTGTCACCAGAATCACAAACAGCAATGAGGAAGCGTACAGGAGGGAAAGAGATCAGCTCGTTGAATGGTGTAACAACAACAATCTTTAACTCAACACTAGCAAAACCAAAGAGATGATTGTGGACTTCAGGAGGAAGTCAAGGAAACACAACCCAGTCCTCATCAAGGGTTCAGTATTAGAGAGGGTCAAGAACTTCAAATTCCTGGGTGTCAACATCTCCAAGATCTGTCAAGGAGCCTCCATGTCAATGCAATCACAAAGAAGGCTCGCCAGCGGCTATATCTTCTGAGATGCTTGAAGAGATTCAGTATGTCATCAAAGACTTAGGAAAACTTCTACAGGTGTACCATGGAGAGCATTCTGGCTGATTGCATCACCACCTGGTATGGAGGTGCTAACTCTCAGGACAAGAAAACACTCCAGAGGATTGTTAACTCGGCCTGTGACATCACAGGCATCTGACTTCACTCCATCAAGGACATCTACAAGTGGCAGAGTCTTAATAAAGTAGTCTCTATCCTCAAAGACCCCAATCACACAGGCCATGCCTGCTTCACTCTGCTACCATTGGGAAAAGGGTACAGGAGCTTAAAGACAAGCACTAAATGGCACAAGGACAGCTTCTTCCCCACTGCTATCATATTCCTGAATAATCAATAAAACCAGACACTGCTTTACTTTATGTGCACGATAATTTTTATTTATTGTTGTATATGAATTTTTCACTGTGATGCTGATGCAAAACATTGAATTTCATGACTTGTTCATGACGATAAATTCTGATTATAATTCTGACAATGTATCAGGGGTTCAGTGCTCATTAGAGCTCATCAAAAATTATGACAAGGGGGTCTCGTGAGACCTGGCCTTGGTGGTCACCACCTTGTATTTGGCATTGTATAATTGAGAGCATCTGGAGCGGCCCCATGAGGTGCTGGAGTGGCCCTGGAGAAGCCCAATGAAATGACCTCCAGCACCACTGTACTCTTGTGTATATTTAAGGCAAAAGATGGGAGATTTAAAAGGCATCTAAGGCACATGTTTTTTGCACAGAGTGTTTGATAACTTTAAAATATTGTGAGAGGAGGTGGTGAAGTCGGATAAAATTACTATGTTTAAAAGCCATTGAGACAAATACTTAAATGGGAAAGGCTTGCACAGGCCCAATACAAGAAAATGGGATCAATATTGGTATCCTGCTGTGTGGGTGATAAAATTCCATGCTCAATTCCATAATTCCTCGGTGTCAGCATCTCTGAAATTCTAACCGAGGGCCTCCACATCAATGCAATCATGAAGAAGGCTCACTAGCAGCTATATTTCTTGAGGAGTTTAAAGGGATTTGGTACGTCACCAATGACTTGGAACTTTCAACAGGTGTACTGTTGAGAGCATTCACCATCTGGTATGGAGGTGCCAATGCACATCGCAGAAAAAGATTGCAGAGAGTTGTGAACTCGGCCAGTGCTACCATCACCATCAGTCTTCAATCCATTAAAGACATCTCAAAAAAAGCAGCTTCTATCCTCAATAATCCTCACCACCTAGGCCATGCCCTTTTCTCACTGCTACCAAGGACGTACAGGAGCCTGAATGAGAAGCAAACCCAATAGATCAGAATCCATTCTGTGCCTATTAATTTTATGTGGGCACATCTCCTGCCACCTTTATATTAAAGTACAAATGCAGAAACCGAGTCCATATTTCCATGCACTAAACACGCAAAGAAGTGTAGATGAGTAAAAGAAACCATCATGTGGTTGTAGAACTCTGTGACTCTGTGAACTCTCACTCCTTTCTTTCAGGTACCTTTGCAGAAAAGATCAGGGGGAGAATTCAAGCCTCACCTGAATAATACAGATAGAAAATATTATATATTCTGGGCTATCAGGAAGCATCTGTTGAAGGACAAGCAGTTAACACTTTAGACCCAAGATGCTTGGTCCACCCAGTTATCATCTCGAACACTAGCACCTAGCTGTCAAAGGAACAATGTTCAAAGACCAAGACTATAAAATTGACATCAAACTCGTGGTCTACTGAGAACAACAGGAAAGTTAAATGGTATTTCTAATTCTACTGGAATACTACAGCAATATGAATGAACATCAACAGAAATGAAGAAATCTTAATACTTCCACTAACTTTATTTGTCTGTGCCATTTATAGTTATTACTCCCATGTACATTTTTGTACATTCTCTATCTGGGAATGGGGGAAGAAAGCCAAGGAAAAATGAAGCCCCAAAGACTTTTACTGAATAATTCTGCACACAGCCTACTTAATGTTTACGGCTCTGTGGCTTATTAGCAACGTAAACGCCACAAAAAGTGCACTGAAGTCAAAGTCTCTGGGCACTCATTGCCCGGTTCCAGGTTTTTCCAGATTTAACAATGGACTGTGACTGTAAAATACACTTCAATTTTCTAATGCTCACAATTCCAAAAACCCAGAGGAAGGAATCTAAATGAGACCTTGTGCAAGATGTTGCTGTGAAATATTATCTGACTGCAGTATTTGTGGGACTGAGGGAGTTGCACGAAATAGCCATTTCAGCTCTTGTACCCATATAAATTCTTAACAAATGAGGCAGTATTGGATGGGATATCGCTTCTGCTTGCAAAACAAAGATAATAATTAGTAAATAAATAAAAGACAGAATGTTACATATGAATCAAGTTCTATTTTCTTAACAGCTGTTCATAACACTTATGCCACATCTCTATGCAAAGCTAATATTGCGACTAGGATTAGAACAGTCATGATCCTATTGAAGAGGAAAGCTCCAACAGGCTAACTCTTTGTTCTATTTTTCTTAACTTACATATTTGTGGATTTACAGCAATAATAAATTGGAAGGAAAAATGTTCAGCATCACACCTACTGTGTGCAGTAGCTGATGAAACAAAAGGAATAGTTGTAAAGCTCTACGATGGAGAGAAACATGGCATGCTGCAGTTCAATATATACAGATGGACAAGCCCTGTGGGGTGTAACTGTTGTGAGGGGGGACAGCATCTGGGGTCATTATTAAACAATTGCAGACTTACCAAGTGTCCATTTTGGAATGATGTGTATCTGGTAGTAAAGGCAATGGGTCTTGATAACAATTAACATATGTTCTTTGAAAATTCACGGACATGTCAAAAACAATTTGCCTCTTAGTCCTGTGATTAAGATTGCAGTTTCAGCTAACAGTAGTTAAACTATTTGAAATGTTAATGAATCCAGGATAACCAAAACAAATTTAATTGTTTTAAATATGAGCTACAAAAGGGAAGAATTTGCTGGAAAGCAGAAATGTTTGGACATTAATCATTTGCCAGGTTTCAAAGCTGATTTCAAGCACTGTTGGCATTGCTGGTAAACTATGTTCATAGGTGCGCAGTGAACTGAAATTTGTCTTCCAGCTCCATCCCCAGCTATGATATATAACCCTGGTTTCCTGCCTAAACCCAGAGCCCTTCTGAAGACCACTTTAAGATCCTACCCTAAGTTATAAGCTAATAAAAGTGCATGTTCTCCCACCAGCCATGAGAGCTTTTATTCATGCTACAAGGTGCCAGTTGGTCATGAGTTTGATTCTGACTACTGAGTTATGAGTGTAGGGTACAGTGAAGAAAATTAGAGGAGGGCATGGGACTGATGGGATTATTCCACTGAGAACAAAAATGGAGCCAATAGACCAAAAAGCCTCCCTTTGATTTGTCAGGACATTTAACTGGGGCTTGCTGGGGCTTACACGTCTGAGTCAGGAGCCTGGTGTTCAACTCATATTGAAATCTGAATGCCCAGACTATCAATATAGTGCTGCCCTGCGCTTTAATTGAAGTGTGAATCTTGAGTCCTTACATCTCTCTTTGATTTGCATAAATGATTCTTGTACAATTTTGAAACACATTATGGCTATTAATGGTGCTCTAACACAAAGGCGAGAAATCAGACTGCTCAAACTACAGGGGAATCACGTTGCTCTCCATTGCAGGCAAAATCTTCGCTAGGATTCTACTAAATAGAATAATACCTAGTGTCGCCGAGAATATTCTCCCAGAATCACAGTGCGGCTTTTGCGCAAACAGAGGAACCACTGACATGGTCTTTGCCCTCAGACAGCTCCAAGAAAAGTGCAGAGAACAAAACAAAGGACTCTACATCACCTTTGTTGACCTCACCAAAGCCTTCGACACCGTGAGCAGGAAAGGGCTTTGGCAAATACTAGAGCGCATCGGATGTTCCCCAAAGTTCCTCAACATGATTATCCAACTGCACGAAAACCAACAAGGTCGGGTCAGATACAGCAATGAGCTCTCTGAACCCTTCTCCATTAACAATGGCGTGAAGCAAGGCTGTGTTCTCGCACCAACCCTCTTTTCAATCTTCTTCAGCATGATGCTGAACCAAGCCATGAAAGACCCCAACAATGAAGACGCTGTTTACATCCGGTACCGCACGGATGGCAGTCTCTTCAATCTGAGGCATCTGCAAGCTCACACCAAGACACAAGAGAAACTTGTCCGTGAACTACTCTTTGCAGATGATGCCGCTTTAGTTGCCCATTCAGAGCCAGCTCTTCAGCGCTTGACGTCCTGCTTTGCGGAAACTGCCAAAATGTTTGGCCTGGAAGTCAGCCTGAAGAAAACTGAGGTCCTCCATCAGCCAGCTCCCCACCATGACTACCAGCCCCCCGACATCTCCATCGGGCACACAAAACTCAAAACGGTCAACCAGTTTACCTATCTCGGCTGCACCATTTCATCAGATGCAAGGATCGACAATGAGATAGACAACAGACTCGCCAAGGCAAATAGCGCCTTTGGAAGACTACACAAAAGAGTCTGGAAAAACAACCAACTGGAAAACCTGACAAAGATAAGCGTATACAGAGCCGTTGTCATACCCACACTCCTGTTCGGCTCCGAATCATGGGTCCTCTACCGGCACCACCTACGGCTCCTAGAACGCTTCCACCAGCGTTGTCTCCGCTCCATCCTCAACATCCATTGGAGCGCTTACACCCCTAACGTCGAAGTACTCGAGATGGCAGAGGTCGACAGCATCGAGTCCACGCTGCTGAAGATCCAGCTGCGCTGGATGGGTCACGTCTCCAGAATGGAGGACCATCGCCTTCCCAAGATCGTGTTATATGGCGAGCTCTCCACTGGCCACCGTGACAGAGGTGCACCAAAGAAAAGGTACAAGGACTGCCTAAAGAAATCTCTTGGTGCCTGCCACATTGACCACCGCCAGTGGGCTGATAACGCCTCAAACCGTGCATCTTGGCGCCTCACAGTTTGGCGGGCAGCAACCTCCTTTGAAGAAGACCGCAGAGCCCACCTCACTGACAAAAGGCAAAGGAGGAAAAACCCAACACCCAACCCCAACCAACCAATTTTCCCTTGCAACCGCTGCAATCGTGTCTGCCTGTCCCGCATCGGACTTGTCAGCCACAAACGAGCCTGCAGCTGACGTGGACTTTTTACCCCCTCCATAAATCTTCGTCCGCGAAGCCAAGCCAAAGAAAAGAACACATAATTCTTCCAACATTAACCTTACAAAAAAAAGGATAGTTGATCAGTGATGCATTAAGGTTGCTCATTCTTTAAAAGTCCTGAAGTTCCACACAAAATTAGGCAAACCAAGCCTTGGTGTAGTAAAACAGTTTTTAATTTTAATTTTTAATTTAAGCATACAGCATGGTAACAGGCCATTTCGGCTCACGAGTTCATGCGCCCAATTTACACCTAATTAACTTACACATTTTAAATGGTGGGAGGAAACTGAAGGCCCTGGGGAAAACCCATGCAGATATGGGGAAAACGTACAAACTCATTATAGACAGCGAGGGATTTGAACCCTGGTCCTGATTGCTGGCACTATAAAGGCTTTGCACTAACCACTACGCCAACCATTCCATCTTACTACACCAACTGTGCTGCCCTAGTGTGGAGGATCATGTGACTTCTCCGGCAGAATCCTGATCGAAGTCAAGGGTCAAGACCATCCATGTTGAGCACTCACTTTGTAATTGGCCTTTTCAAAACAACATAAATGTCATCACTGGCTCTGTTAATCACCTGCCTTATTTTGAGCAGACCTGGGCTAGAAACATTGATCAGCAGGAAGACATAAAGTCTAACACGTGCTCCCCTCAAAGGTGGTCAGAACCACCAATATCAGGTATCTAGGGGAGCCTTGGAGATCAAGGAGACCATTGCCGCTTTTATACAGGAGGGGATCATGCAGCCCATCCTGTCATGGCCTGTGTAAAAGAAGAGTGGCAAATGACGCGTGACAAACATGCACTGTCCCTCACAGAGGCAGTCCCTGACATAGTTACCTGAGTTAAAGGTATAGGAGAACAAGAGGGAAGCATTGGTATGCAATCATAGACCTGGCAAACACCTTTTCTCCATCCTGTTGTATGCAAGGTAGCTGAATGGAGCCTCTGGCAAGCACCACAAAGCTGCCAAGTCACCCTTGGCCTTTGGACCTGTGCCCTACCAGAAGTAGTCACCCAGCTCGAGAGGCAGCTACTGGTGTGCTGCTGGACAGTCCTTGTCACAGAGCAACAGTCTGTCATCCTCCAGCCACATCTCCCCTTCAGGCACTGGGTCAAGTCCACAGATTCCACCCTTAAGGAGGGTCGTGACCAGCAGTGCTCCATTGTGAAGTGGAAATGGCATACAGAAGGAATGGAGGGGGTGAGCTTTCTCCACAAGAATTTCATGGCTCTGCTCGACGGTGACAGCCCCAACCCCAAAGTCCCCACCTTCCATCCCTCATCTGCCACATGGGGTAAGCCCTTTGATTACCTGACCCCTGAAGAGAAAGGCCCGGCTTGGTTTACTGACAGCTCCGGCCACTGGAAAAAATGAGAAGCACCACTGGAAAGCCACAGGTCTTCACCACACCATGGGCAAGACCCTTACATGAGAAGTGGGTGGAGGGATTCAGTCAGCTTACAGAACTGGCAGCAGTAGCTCTTTTGCTTAAGGAAACTACCAGGCCCATTCAGATCTACACCAACTTGTGGGCCATTACCAACAGATTGGCCCTCTGGATGTCCCAGTGGGATGAGACAGAATGGGAAATCCATGGTTGCTCAATTTGGGGTCAGTCCCATTGGGAACTCATCTAGGAGGAGGCACCACACTGGGTAATCACCATACACCATGTGGACGCCCAGATCTCCTCAGATACTGAGGAGGCTGCCCACAACACAGCTGTTGATGGGGCTACATAGATGTGGTCCACAGTAGACCAATCGTGGCCCAACATTGACACTTGTGGCCTTGGCACACCACAAAAGTCGGCACCTTTGGGCAGATGGGACTTGGCAATGGCCAGAGAGCTGAAAAGTTCCTTTAACCCATAATGAGGCCAGACCTGCAGTCTCCACAAATCCTCCAGGGCAAATTTGTAAGGGCACAGGAGCAGGCTAGATCTGGCAGATTAACTACATTGGGCCGCTTCCACACCAAAATAATAAGAAAACAATAAACCCTTATCATGGTGGATACATACTCGAAAGTCCTGGTGGTGGTGCTTCTGTGGCTATGATGACCAGGACAAAAAACATGAAGGGGCTACAATACCTTGCTTCAATGTATGGGGTGCCCTGACAAATCCATTCGGATCAGGGCTCCCATATCACAGGAACAAAAGTCTAGGACTGGAATCTCGTGGCTGTTGCATATACAGGTGCTCCTCTACTTACAATAGTCCGACTTGTGATTTTTTTTTAAGTTATGACGGTTCAAATCTGTACTTTCAATTTCAACTCCGAGCTGTTCCCGTGCTTGTGGTAAGCGGTATACTACTCTCAGTATCCTCACCATCCAACAATTAAATTTACTTCAATGCTTCAAACATTCTTCATGCCCAGTGTGCTTTCAGTTGTGTATATTAATGGTTTTCTCAGTGTGGAATAAAGGTATTCAAAATTTAATTATAAAAATGGTAGGTGCGGTATTCTTATTTGACTTGATTTTTTCAAATTATGATGGAGCCGACAGAACACAACCCCATGGTAAGTTAAGGAGCACCTGTCCCCTATCAGCTGCAGGAAGCAGGTCTGATTGAGCACAAGAACAACCTTTTAAAGCAGCAAAACTGCACACTGACACCCGCACAACTTTGCAGGATGGCTCAGGCTGCTTCAGCAGCTAAAGACCACCTGAACTCCAGGCAAAACAGTCACCATTGACTTGCCAACTGATGGTATTCGACCCACAGAAGTCAGAAGGGATGGAGACTGAGTCTACTGAAGACCTGGGTAGGATATGGGTGCACAGTCACAGGGGCCCTCAAGGAAAGGGAAAATTATAGCATGCGGATTGAAGGACACATGCATTCCCGGAAGAGTAGAACATAACCTGCATACAGAAGCAATGACTACCCCGACGAGAGTGAGATTCCCCCCACTCCCTCCCCCTGCAATATGATAGCACCGTGGATGCTGGCAGTGACAATGACCATAACCATAGAACCATCAAAAACTACAGCACAGAAAACAGGGCATTCGGACCTTCCAGTCTGAGCAAAAATATTATTCCTCTGTCCCACTGACTTGCTTCATTCTATAACCATCTAGACCTCTCCCATTCATGTATACATCCAATTTATTCTTGAAACTTGAGTGAGCCCAAATTTACTAAGTCAGATGGCCGCTCGTTCCAAATTCCCACCCCTCTCTGAGTTCCCCCTAATCTTTCCCCTAAACCTTTCCCCCTTCACCCTAAAGTCATGTCCTCTCATATTTATCCCTCCCAATCTAAATGGAAAGAGCGTACTTGCATTTACTCTGTCCATACCCCTCATAATTTTGTAAACCTGTATCAAATCTCCACTCATTCTTCTGCACTCTAAGGAATAACATCCCAACCAGTTCAATATTTCTCTGTAACTCAACTCCTGAAGACCTGGCAACATCCTAGTAAATCTTCTCTGTACTCTTTTAAACTTACTGGTATCCTTCCTGTAGTTTGGTGAACAGAACTGGACATAATACTTCAAATTTGGCCTCACCAATGACTTATACAATCTCACCATAACATTCCAATTCCTAAACTCAATACTTTGATTTTTGAAGGCCAAGATTCCAAAAGCTTTTTTTCCAACCCTGTCTACCTGTATTGACAGTTTCAGGGAATTATGAATCTGTACTCCGAGATCCCTTTGATCCTCCGCACACCTCAGTGTCCTATCATTTACTATGTATATCCTACCTTGGTTTATCCTTCCAAAATGCCACACCTCACATTTGTCTACATTAAATTCCATCTGCTATTTTCTGGCCCATTTTACCATTTGGTCCAGATCATTCTGCAAGCTTTGAAAGCCTTCCTTGCTATCCACAGTGCCTCCAATTTTAGTGTTATCAGCAAACTTGCTGATCCAATTTCCCACATTATCATCCAGATCATTGTCAACAGACAACAATGTTCCCAGCACCAATCCCTGAGGCACACCACTGAGAAGCAATCATCCACTACCACTATCTGTCTTCCATTCAGTTCAACTTCTCCATGGATATTTAGTGTCTGAACTTTCTGAATTAAACTCTCATGTGTGACCTTATCAAAGGCCTTGCTAAAGTCCATGTAGACAACATCCACAGTCTTTCCTTCATCTGCTTTCTTTGTAACCTCCTCAAAAGTCTCTATAAGATTTGTTAAAACTGATCTACCATGCACAAAGTCATGCAACAGGATGAAATGAATTGCCTTAATGAAATTGCCAGCTCCACAAACTCTGGCGTCTTGTATTATGGTGGGGGTGGTGAGTGGGGGTGTTAGAGGGGAGTGGCACTCTCTTAGACACAAATTGGTTGTAACAAAAGTCTTTCTTTACTCCTGAGGGACATTTGCCACAGAGAATCACACTCTCACCATACAGCTGAGTACATGCAACAGCTACATTGGACAGAACTAAACAGGTAATAATTATAAACTGTGCAAAATATAGTGTAGAGGGAAGACGCAACAACAGTACCCACCACCCCTTGACAGATGCAGGGTGGGCACTAGTATTACAACCTCACTTCCTGAAACCCCTCAATGGAGTACAAGCATTGAAAGCTGGTTCCCTCCCTTCAATTCAATCAATCTCAAAGTCCCAATTCTCAGAATGATCGCACAACTCGTGAGCATGGCCAAGGAATGTTGGGTCAGATGGTGGGAAAAGCATTGGTCCAATCATTCGGTGGGCCTCAGTGATTATGAGCAGCAGTGTAACCAATTGAATAACAAAGGCGGGTACCCACCCCCCCACCCCCCCACCACCGCCACCATTGAACATTGAACAGCACACACTGGATATGCAGCCCCTGTTCCTACTCCTGGCTTCAATGAGATGGCATGAATGCTGTTTTACAGAGTTTGTTGCACCTAATATCCACCATCTCAATGATCACTGAGGCAGAAAGGTTTTGGATGATTGCTTTCTCCTTGTATGACACTGCCCAGTCTTCCCAGGAAGTAAGATGCGTGACCTGTGTGCTGGAGACACTGACTAAGGAAACGCCTGTGGCACTGCTACATATAGAAGATGGTCTGGTTCAAATGGCAACAGAGTTGTTGGCCATCCAAATGGTATCCCTACAAAAGAAGATGTCCCTGGACCACCTGCCATCGTCAAGAGTGGTACCTGAACTGTGGTTGGTGAGGAGCACTGCATCTACATTCCTGATGAGTCAGGGACATCACGCTCCTGGCCAATCACTTAAGAAAGTTGGTGAGCAAAATTCAGAAATCAACGGACCAGTACATTCAGCATAACACCTCTTGGGGGAACTCATAACTGCGGCAGTGGAATATTGATGGGCCACTATCAACCACTGTCACTCTCAGTATCTGTCTAGTCTGTTGCGTTTGTCAGTTCTGGACAGTACTTGGCCTGAATGATGGAAGGTCATGACTTCCGAGGAGTGGAATGTTGCATGGAGGGTCATGTGACTTCTTTAGTGTGAGCCCTATCCGGTAACCATCACATCCGTCAATCAAGTTCAAGATCATCCATGCTAAGCACTCATCTTGTAATCGGCCTGTTCAAAAATCCACACAAGTCGCCTTTAGCTCTGTTAATCACCTGCCCATTTTGGGCGTACCTGGGCTGACCCCACTGCCCAGCAAATGGAGCAGCTGGGTGTCTTTTCCCTGAGAAATGAAACTGAGCTCCACTCCAGGACATAGGCCAGAGCCAATACTGAAGAATCAATATCAAGGTGTGTGCCAGTAATGGGTGCGGTGCTTTTGTGGTGCACACTAATGAACCATTGTTATACTGTGTTTCTTTTTCTTAATTAATCCTAGTGCCCACCTTGCACCTGTCAGGGGGTGGTGGGTACTGTTGTTGTGTCTTCCCTCTACATTATATTTATATATTTACCACGGTTTATAATTATTACATTTAGTTATGTCCAATGTAGCTGCTGCATGTACTCAGCAGTATGCTGAGTGTGTGACTGAATGTGATTCTCTGTGGCAAGTTTCCCTCAGGAGTAAAGAAAGACTTTTGTAACAATCAATCTGTGTCTAGACTCAGTGTTTTTCAGACCTGTTGAACTTGTTCCTTACATAAAAAGTAAAGTCAGGGTAAAACATGGCCGTAACAAGTGCCAGGTAATCACCTCCTCCAAACAGAAAAGTTAAACTATCTAGACTCTTTGAGAGACACATGGATGTAAGAAAAATAAAGGGTTATAGGAGTGAAATAAGGGAAAATAAATTGTTGTGATTATATAGGTTAGAACAACATTATGGGTGAGGGCCTGTGCTGTGTTGTAATGTCCAATGTTCTATCCACCTTTCACACTCATTCTAAATCTTCATCCAATACAGCCCAAGATTCACCACTTACAAAAAACTAAACTGGAGCAGCCACTTAAAAAGTGTGACCACAAGAGCAGGTCAAAGGGCAGATATCCTCCCCTTTCCATAAAGCCTTCCACCAGCTGCATGTTATCCAAGCATCTGGCATGGAAGGAGTACCTGGCTGCATTATCCAAACACCTGGCCCAGACAAAATCCCGAGCCTCATATTAAAAATCTGTACTGACCAACTTACCAATGTATTCATGGATATCTTCAATATCTCACTCCAGCAGGGTGTGGTACCCATTTGTTTCAAACAGGCATCAATCATTCCAGTGCCCAATAAGAGTACAGTAACTTGCCTTTATGACTATTGACCAGTAACATTTACATCGACAGTAATAAAGTGGTTTGAAAGGCAGGTATTGAAGTATATCAGCTCCTGTCTGAGCTGCAACATGGATATGTTCCATTTCACCTATCGGCAGATGCCATTTCACTGGCTCTACATAGAGCTCTGGAACACCTGGACAGTAAAGATACATTCATCAGAATGCTCTTTATCGTCTAAAGTTCGGCATTTAACACCATCGACCCTTCAAAACTGATCATCATACTCCAAGACCTGGGAATCAACCCCCTACTGTGTCATTGAATCATGGATTTCCTCACCTCCAGACCACAATTAGCGAGGACTGGTGAGAACATCTCCTCCACAATCTCCATCAGTACCTGAGCACCACAAGGCTGCATTTTTATCTACCTGCTCTACTCACTTTATAACTAAGGCTCTGCGGCTCAGTACAACAATAACACCATCTACAAATTTGCTGATGAGACCGCATTAGTGGGTTGTATAAAGAAAGGCATTGAGTTAGAATACAGGGGGTAGATTGAAAACTTGGCTGAATGGAGCACCAACAACAAACGCACTCAATGTCACCAAAACTAAGGAGCTGATTATTGACCAGGAAGGGAAAGCAAGAGGCATACAATGTAGTGATCAGTGAGGGATCAGAGGTGGACAGTGTGAGTAAATCTTAGTTCTTAGGAGTCACTATCTTGGAGGATCTTTCCTGGACCCAATTCACTAATCACATAGTGAAGAAAGCATATCAGTGCCTCTACTTTCTCGGGTGTTGGTGGAGGTTTGGTATGACATGGAAAATGTTCACAAACTTCTACAGAGGTGTGGTGAGAATTGTACTGATTGGCTATATCATGGTCTGGTATGGGGACACCAATACCTCTGAGTGTAAATCCCTCTAAAAGGTAGTGGGCCCAACCCAGGACATCACAGGCAAAACCATCCCCACTATCGAGGATTTCTAGAGGGAATGCTGATGTTGGAGAGAAGCAGCTATCATCAAGGATCCACACCATTCAGCACACATGCTATTCCTGCTACTGCTATCAGGAAAGTGGTATAGGGTCCACAAGGCTCACACCACCAGTTTCAGGAACAACTGCTACACTTCTACCATCTCCTCAATGACAAACTCAATCAGGGACAAACTTCAGGACTCTTACTTGTGCATTTTATTGACTTTTTAAATTCTTCCTCCGTTTGTTTACATTCATTATCTATTTACAGTTCTTTATTTGTTTACATGTGTACACTGTGTACAGTTGTTCTTTAAACTACCAATAAGTGGTTATTCTGCCTTGCCCGCAGATAAAAAGAATCTCAGGGTTGTATGCAATGTCATGTTTGTACTTTGACAGTAAATCTAAAATATGAAATCTAAATCTGAAATCTATATCAGGAGTGCAATGGTTGAGTATAGCTTCAACAACACACAGGATTCTCAATATTACTCAAGATAAAGCTGTGCGTTTGATTGGCAACCCATCAACCTGCTTGCATGGACAGTCCCTTCACTTCTTGCATAATATCTCTAGTGTTCCCTACCTATAATAGGTACTGTGGTTGTATGTTCAGGATACTCAAACAATAGTTCACAATTTTGAAACTGCCATCACCAAGAAGGACAAGGGAAGGAGGTGATTGAGAACTCCACCATCTTCAGGTTCCTCATGCAGTCATGCATCAACTAGTTATGGAAATATATCATTGGAATATATCACCAGAATTCATTTTCCATGCAATTCATTGATGCCCGTCAGGAAAGGAAACCATGCTGTTTTTGCCTAATCTTCTGTGTGACCCATACATGTGGATGATCCTGAAATGTTCCAGTAAACATTAAAGGACAGTTTGAAACAGCCTAAAAAATTAATACATTTTACAAAAACTTCCTCCTCAACAACATTGGGAGTACCTTCACCACAAGTTTTGCAGTTGTTGAACAAGATGGCTCACACCACTTTTCTATGGGTAATATGAATTGGCAATAAATGTTGGCCAATCAAAAAATGATTTTTTGTAAAAGTGGCTCCTATAGTATTTATGTTGTAAAAAAAAACATCTTCAGAAAGCTTCTCTGTTGTTTGAAAAAGAATAACGGGTGACTTGATATTGGGAAAGACACCACAATAATCTGCAAAAATTTTAAAAAAGCAACACAGATACTGGAAATCTGAAATGAAAACAGGAATTGCTGAAAAATGGCGACAAATCAGGCAGGATCTGTAGGGTGGAAGGGGCAGGAGAAGCACATTTTACAATTTAGGTTAGAGGCCTGTTAAAAATTTCCACTCATTTTTTATAATATAGTATCTGGCTGTTTTTATGGGTGATCATTGCAGAAAATATACAACTTGCATTTTGTGTAAATAGGACAGCTTGTCAGATCAGGGGAATATTTCTCTTTAGAATCACTTTGCTTAAATATCATGTATACTGTTACTGGAACAATCCTTGTAGACTGTCCCAGTGATCCCCGAGCAATCAAAACTGAACTGTGTTACCATCCTGTTCAAAAACTTTGCAGAATATGTTTGGTCCAGTGGCATTAATAGAGGAGTCATCTAATTTTTCTCATTTAATCCCTATAATTGCATACAGGACACAGCTAACCGCAAATAGAAATTGGATGTGTTACACCAGTGAGGCTCTTACAATTTTCTTCACACAGTTATATATGACTGAAATCTCTGTAAACAGAGTGGTATGTACACTGTAAGCAGGGATCATTTCAGTTCTAGCCCTGGGGCTGCTACAAACCTTTGTATCACCCCAAGACGTATCATTATGTTTGATTGCTTCTCATACTGGAGAGAGGTATTTTAATGAGAACTCTAGTGGGTAAAGATACAATTTTACTGCCTTCTTTCAGCTGCCTGTGTGGTGTTCTAATTAAAATCCAGTTATTAAAATAATCACCTGCTATTAATTGGAAGTCATTACATTAGTTAATTGTGCTCTGCCCACTTGCAATTGGTTTCTATCAAATTATTTGTGCCTCCATACATTCCTCAGCCCCTCAAATATAGTTGTTGATCTGTGAATCATGAAGTAGTCCATTCACATCCTCGGCAATTGCTTTCAGGTGATTAGTTAGTGGAGTACAAATGAGCCCTGAGGTAACAGACTATACTCTGTGGCAAGTTTTCAATTCAATAAATGTTTTTCTTTCGTTTGCTTCTCCTTTTCTCAAACTGAGTGATGGAATCTCTGGACCCGTCTCAACCAATTTTTTTTTAACATGACATAAAAACAGGAAACAAAACTAGATTAGACCTGATGGGGCTCGTGCCACAGTTTTCGAGCTGGGGAACTGTTCCCTTCAGTTGAAAGGTTAGGTAAGGGGAAAATTTTCCTTTGAAGGATAAATTATTGCTTAAAGGTGCAGTATGCATTTCTGTTTTTTTTTTAAACACATTGTAAGACAACATTTCTAAAACATAAAATATTTCCACTATTCCCATATCTAAAATTCCTTTAACCCCAATAGTCCCTCCCCTTTCTGAGTTGCCCTTTGTCCCTTGTCGGGCAACCACATCTCCCTTCTTCATTTGGATTTGCGAACCCGCTCGCAAGCGTCACCTACCATGAACCTTCACCATCTAAAATGACAGAAGGGGAAGACAACAAAATGAACTGACTCAGTATATAAAAGTAAAAGATAAAAATTTCTTGTTTATTTTATTAAGTGACAACGTTGTTTAACGGATTTAATGTATCTTATAGATTGAACTTTGAATAAATGGGAAGGGGAGAGAGGGAGGGAGGGAAGGGAAGGGGAAAAAGGGGAGAAAATGACACTATATATTCAAGAGAAAAATGTCTGTATGTATTTTGGTCAATATGGTTTATTGTGTAAAAAATAAAAAAAATAAAAAAGGTGCAGTATGCATGTAAGAGAGTTCCCAGAAAACTATTGGAAGTATCATCCTGGAGAGCAGGAAGTTTCCAGGAATACCGAGATCCCCTTAGCCACAGCAAATGAGAGATATGAGGAGATGGTCCAAGAGTTTGGTATCGACTCTCAGTAAATTAGAGGCCAATTGAAATACACCATTTGATAGCATTCACTTGGTAGAAAATGCAAGAACCTGGTGCCTCCCAATTCCAAAATTAGCCTTTAGACACCATCCCCTCCCTTCAATTTCAGATCCAATTTGCCAGTTGCCCTGGATCCCATGGGCTCTTACTTGGTGACCAGTCAACCACGTGAATGTTAAAAATAAATTTAGACATACAGCACGGTAACAGGCAATTCGTGTCCCCTAATTGAAACCCAATTAACCTACACCCCAGATGTTTTTGAATGGTGGGAGGAAACCAGAGCCCCTGGAGAAAGCCCACGCAGACATGGGGAAAACATACAAACTCCTTAGAGACAGTGAGGGATTCGAACCCCACTCCCAATTGTAGGCACTGTAAAGGCATTGTGCTAACTGCTACTCCAATTATGCCATCAAAAACCTTGAAATCCACATTGACAACAATTACCAGATGACCCTTATCAATCTACTGGTGACCTCTTCAAAAATTTAACAACACCATTCTTAATTCATCTCTACCTCTCCAACTGTACTTTTTCCAATAATTTCCCTATTACTGAAGTTACACTCCTTTAGATTGCAGGCTCTTTCAAATAAGGAAAATACCCATCTGTAAAGGCCAAGGTTCTTTGCCCTTATGCCTAAAGACTTATCTCTCTGAATGTGCCATAGCCGGCTCCGAGTCACCTATTCCAACCCTTCTCAGGGAAGTATAATCGGTGGAGCATAGCACTCCACCGCCTGACCTGAATGTACAGCCGCTGCAAGCTGATGATGCTGCCAGCCCGCGACCCAACTCCCTGCTCACCCCTCTCCCTCCATGTCCTCCAGGGCGGCAGCAGGAGCCGTTGGGGCAGTGGGGGCTGGCGGGAACTGTCAGGGAGAGGACAATGCAGGTTGTGAGAGCCTCACCAGGCTGCTTTAGCCTTCGGGGCCGCTCTCTGCGGCTTAAAACGCGGCAGAGCAATGGCTGTCTTCCTACCCATAATCCCCCCCGCAGCTGGAATTGTTCTAGGAAACACAGAGCAATTCCAGCTGTGTGGGGGATTATAGGGCAGGAAGACGACCATTGCTCTGCCACATATTTATGATGGGTGGCGCTACAGCAGCAAGTTCCCCACCTCCATCGGTTCCGGAGGGCGCCATGAGGCATCGCTCAAAATGAATGTAGCGCTGGAGCAGCCTTTTAGGGTTGCCGCCCGAAAGGTAAGTTTAAAGTTTTCAATCCACTCTTGTAGCCGGTCTCCAGGGGGAGGCCTGACATGAAATGGCCTTGAAATTGCCTGACTTATTACTGCTGCCCCGCTTGAGCAAAGGTACTGCATGCACTGCCCTCCAATCACCTCTTCTGTGGCCAACAAAGATTTGAAGATTTCTGTCAGAACTCTAGCAATCTCCTCCCTCACCTTGCAATGCAGCTTGCAAGACATCTTATTAGGCCCTGGGGACATCCATCTTCAAACCAGCTAAAACATCAAATACTTTTTTACTTTTCAATGGAAATTTATTCTGAAATTCCACTATCACCCTCCCTGAATTCTCTAACCACAGATACCTTCTTCACAATGAATACTAATGAGTTGTATTAATTTGAAACCTTACCAACATCCGCTGGCGTAGTTATTGTACATTGGATTTTTGGTCTTTAAAAGGTATTGTTTTTGTTTTCTTTTTTTAAACTTTCTCCCTTAAAGTATTTAAAATATTTTGAGATTTTCTTAATTTTGCCCATCAGATGTGCTCCTTCTTCTCCTCCAAATGATCTTTTCTAGTACCTCCCAACATCATAAGAACAGAAGAAATAGGAGCAGGAGTAGATTATCTGGCCCATTGGGCCTGTCCTAATATTTCTATACTCTTCTATATCTTGAAGTTAAGAGGAGAGGCCATTCATCCCCTCTTGAGTCTATCATTTACTGAGATCATGGCTCATCTGATCTTGGTCTCAGCTCCATTTTCCTGTCTCTTTTCCATTGCCCTTTGCCTCACATTTTCTGCGTAACCAGATATCTTTGAAGGAGTTACAAGGGAAAGTCTCACAGGACTGAGCTGTGACGATGTGGCTTATACATGGAGAGGATTTCAATTAATGTTTGTGCTCCAGGGCATGAGTTCTAAAGGATCATGTGGTGCAGTTAGTAGTGCTGCAGCTTTCAAGCCACAAGCTTGATTCTGTTTTCCGGTGCTGGTGAGGCCCAAGCCACAAGCTTGATTCTGATTTCCGGTGCTGCCGGTGCGGTTTACACATTCTTCCTCACACCATGTGGGCTTTCCTACTAATGACTGTTTCTTCTACATCCCAAAGATCGACAGGTGGGTAGGCCACTGTAAATTGCTCCCAATGAGTAAGTAAAGGGTAGAATCCAGAAGAAAATGACAGGAAAGTTGGAAAAAATAAATATGATCAACCTAAATGGTGGTTGATGAATAACATAGACTTGACGGGGCTGCAGGGTCTGTTTTCGTGCTGTGTGGTTCCGTGACCCCACTTTTATTACCCTGCCAGCTTGACTTGCTCCGAACACAGTCTCTATAGCCCTATTCACATGGTGCTGATGCAGGGGTCTGATCACTCTGAACTTCCTAATCCTAGACAACAATTGTGAGGCAATAGTAGCCCCCTGGGACACACTGACAAAACTTGACAGACTGGGGTTGAAAAAGGGAGGAGGTGGCAGGAAAGGATTCATAGAGTTTAACCTTCTATCAAAGTGATTGTGGCTTTGTAAAAATTGTTAAGTTGTAATATTCAAAGAGATTTGCAAATAATAAAATAACAAGTATTTAAAAATAATAATAATATTTTTAAAGTTAAAATAACAAAAAATAAATAAAATATTAAAATTAAAGAATAACTAAACTTACCTTCATCTCCCTAATTTATGGAATTCTCTATCCCGCAGTTATGTCGAGGTTCCCTGGTTGAGATGGATGAAGTGCTTCTGAAATACTGGTGTAATTAGTAAACAGCCCTCTGAACAATCCCAGCAAGTAACCAGAATCTGCAAAGTCATGGTGCTTAGACCATCTGTTTTTGTAATGTTGCTTGAGTGATGAATATCAGCCTGGCCTCCCTTGTTCTTCTATGAAAGAGTGCCACTGGATTTATCACCTCCATCTGAGAGAGTAGACAGACTTTGGTTATAGCTCCACACTGAAGAAAGAAGCTTCCAACGGTGCAAAAAACCCTCAGAAATGCATGTTAGGGTGAGCTGAGTTGTGTGTGCTTAAATCATGGCAATGGGGAAGGCTTATTAAAGTGTTCAAAATTGAAAGGAGCATTGAAGGAGTGGATTAGTTTCCTTGTTAGACAGACAAGAGAACATGGAGATGATGTTGGAGGGACCTGTGGATGAAAGCAGGAATCCTGTGTTCTGAAATGAACCAACAAGACTTCCAAAATCTTTTTTTTTTCTTAAAGGGTCCATTTCCTGATGCAAGAATGGTGTGACTTAAACTCATTAGAAAAGGTCAGGCTAAATCCTACCATTGCATTTTATAATTCAATTATTTCAAAGTTCAAATTTATTTTGTCAGAGTATATACATGATCTCGCATGTAATCCTATAATTCTGTTTTCTCTGGACCATGGTTAAATAGTAGTAGTGTAAACGGAACTCTTCAGGAACTGTCAACAAACTGCAACAAATGCAGATATAAATATAAATATGCAGTAATAAACAATGAGAATATTAGTCCTTAAATGAGAATAGTTGTCCCCTACTGTTTACAAGTCTGAGAGTTGAAGGTTTTTAACTACTCTTGAACCTGGTGGCATGAGTCTTGTGGCACCCGTCCCTACTTTCTGATGGCTTCCATGAGAACAGAGCATGGCCTGGGTGGTGGGGAACCATGATAATTGATGCTGCTCCCCAATAGCAACATTCTATATATATATATATGTTTATATATATATTTAGCTCAATGGTGGAGAGAGTCTTGCCTTCGAAGTACTGGGCTGAATCCACCACCTATTGCAGGATTTTTCACTCAGAGCTATTGGTGCTCCCATTCAACTTTTTTTATAAACAAAATAGCCATCTCCTTACTAAAGCTGGAGTTTTAAATGAAAAAGAGCAAAATTTCAACAAAGAAAGGCAAAACCGATTTGTAATGGAAACAGAGAATAGAGGATTTTTATGCAGATCAGATTGTTTCTGTGGAGGGAAAGGGTTAATGCCTTAGTTCTGATGAAAAGATATCTTCCTGATGCTTTAAGTCTTTACCTCTCTACAGCTGCTGCCTGACCCCTCAAGAAATTCTACCATGTTCTGTTTTTATTTCAGATTTGTAGCATCTGTACTTTATGCTTTTGCCAATATTTAATACTTCAGCATCAGAGCTTTCCATTCAAAACTCAAAAAATAAAACAAATTACAATAACCACTTGTGTAGCTGTCCAGTTGGTGAATGATTTGGGAATGGGGAGAAACGTTAGTTGACTTGTGCAATGATGTGATATGTGTCAACATTTAATTAAACTGGTTGATAGCATTTGTTGTTTATTGTTCAAAAAAATTGCTTGTTGGAGTTCCTATTTCGCATATGTTCATGGTTTGCTGAACTCTAATTGAAGCAATAAAACTACAGAGAACACAAAGCACAGTAATTAAGTAGCTAAGGTTTCCAATCTTGAATTTATATTTTTGTAATTTAAAGTTTACAAGGGGAAAGCAAAATGTATTTTCAACCCAAGAAAGGTGCTTTAGTCAAAATTAAGCTCCAATGAAGGGGAAAGTGACCCATACCTATACACTTAATATTGCAGAAATGTCAAAGCACATGGAGCGCTTTGAATTACATTTTCTTCATGATGGTAAACACTTGCACAAACTGTGCCGCCCCCCCCCCCCCCCCTCCCCACCATGATCAGTGCAACCTAATTTCAGGTGGAGATTACCACAGGCAGTCTCTACACTGCATCAATTATTCCAGGTAGGCAGCAAAAACTTGTCTACTCTCAGCATTATTACACACATCCACCAATCTATGATCCTTCCAGAAATTGCAAAGCTTTCCATTCAAAACTCAAAAAATAAACATTGTTTGTCAAGACATGAATAACTTTTTTTTGAATGCATCTCTCATTTGCTAAAGATGCATATTACCCACTTCATGTTCCAAAACATTCTTTTTTGTAATAATTTATTATTTAGTGCTCTGAACAAAGAAATCCTGTCTAAACATTTATAATGGATTTTTTATATAATTATTTCACATTCATGATTCATTGATGACTTAACTCATAGCACATTGAAAATAGTTTGCTTTTATATATTACTTCAAATGATTAATATCCAAAGTAAGGGTTTGCATAAAATAATGTATTCAACAAGATATATATGTTATGACAAGATAATTGAATTTTTCTACTGAACTTGACTTTGTATCTTTCCATGCATTTGTAAAAAATGTTATTTAATAATTTAACATGGCTCAAAACACTAGACTTTTTCCAAAGAACATTAAATTAAGGCTAGTCATTTCTCCCTGTATTATGAGAGGATCGATTGTGTACCTCAGGAGGCCATGCAAATCATGAGAAAAAAAAACTAGATATGCTGCTTTTGATTTCCTCGGAGCAAAAGAGTTTAAGGTATCCCAAATTATGTGGAATATTGATAGGGTTGGTTGCAGGTAACCATTCTACATAGCAGACGTATCTAGAATGGGAAGAAACATGTTTTTCTGCACAGAGCAAGTGATTCAAAGGGGATTTGAGGAAAAACTTTTTCATCTAGAGGATGGTTAGAATCTGGAATGAACAGCCTGAGGGGGTGGTGGAGGCAGTAACACACAACATTTATGAAGTGTAGTGGACATGCACTTGAGTTCTGAGAAATAAGATTATTATGGAAAGAAATGTTATGGTAATTATGGACATTGCAGGCTGAAGGGCCATTGACTCTAAAATCTCATGGCATTGTTTTTTTAAATGTCAAGGGAGCCATCTCCAGCGGCCTGGTAGTTATCTCTCTCAACATCAGTCAGCAAAACATCACAGACTAATCACATTCATACTGTGACTTTTAAAATTCATTCTGTGGGTAAACTTAATCATAGGACATTACAGCACAGAAACAAGCCCTTCGGCCCTTCTAGTCTGTTCCAAACTATTATTCTGCTTAATCCCACTGATCTGTACTCAGTCTATAGTCATCCATACCCCTCCTACCCATGCACCTGTCGAATTTCTTCTTAAATGTTAAAATTGAGCCTACATTTACTAGTTCAACTGGCAGTTTTGTTTTCTCCATTACAACATTGATTGCATCCCAAAATGCTGTCTAATATGGGAAATCTTTCTGGGACACGATCTAATGAAAAGCCTTTTTGACATGAAGATACATTCTATTTTCCAGATTTTTAAATAACGCCATGCACCAAAGCAAACCATTCAGCCCATTATGTTTGCTTCATATTATTGAAAGAACTATACAATTCATTCCTCTTTCTGGCTTGTCTCTCACAAGTCAGTAATTCGTTATAAAATTTTCCCATTATTGATTCCGATTTCATGCCATCAATTCAAGAAAGCCAGGCAATTGGATTGTTGTCAAAGTTCAAAGTTCAGATTTATTGTCAGAGTCCATCAATGATATCACATACAACCCCTGGCATTCTTTTTTCCTGTGAGTGAGGCAGAATAACCACTTATTGGCAGTGCATGTAAACAAATATAGAAATGTAAGCAAACTATCAGTAAAATACAGAGGAAAAAAACAATAAAGTTCAAAAGTAAGAGTCCTTAAATGAGTCCCTGATTCAGTTTATTGTTGAGGAGTCTGATGGTGGAGGGGCAGCAGCTATTCCCAAAGCTGGTGGTGCTCCAGTATTGATGGAGATTGTGAATGAGATGTACTTACCAATTCTCACTGATTGTGGTCTTGAGATGAGGAAATCTTGGATCCTAGTGCACAGTGGGGTTGAAACCTGAATCTTGGAATTTGTTGAGGGGATGATGTTGTTGAGTGCTGCACTGTAGACATTAAAGGACACCTTTGCTGTCTGGGAGTTCCAAGACTTGGTGTAGAGTCAGTGAGATGGCATCTGCTCTAAACCTGTTGCTGCTGTAGGCAATTTGGTGCAGATTCATGGTACCACTCAGACAGGAGGTGATATACTTCAATACAAGACTCTCAAATCACTTCATCACTATGGATGTGAATGCCACTGGTTGGTGATCATTCAGGTAGATTACCACACTCTTCTTTGGCACAGGTATGATTAAGGCCTGTTTGAAACAAGTGGCCATCTTGACCTATTACCAAAATCTGTCTATTACAAGAAACAGAAAGTTTTGATTTCTAATCTTATACTTACCATATTTACTTTTTGTATCTGTAATAGTAATTATCATATATTATTCATTAATATCTATTACCTGATTAATAATTAGGGGCCGCAATGTAAAGGTTAAAACCTTGCGTTTTTACTTCTTAGTTAATTTTATGACTATCGGTTTAAGAAAAATTGTTGTTTGTAGTGTTATTATAATTAATATGGCATCAGTTGCCCATTCAGAGCCAGCTCTTCAGCGCTTGACGTCCTGCTTTGCGGAAACTGCCAAAATGTTTGGCCTGGAAGTCAGCCTGAAGAAAACTGAGGTCCTCCATCAGCCAGCTCCCCACCATGACTACCAACCCCCCCACATCTCCATCGGGCACACAAAACTCAAAACGGTCAACCAGTTTACCTATCTCGGCTGCACCATTTCATCAGATGCAAGGATCGACAATGAGATAGACAACAGACTCGCCAAGGCAAATAGCGCCTTTGGAAGACTACACAAAAGAGTCTGGAAAAACAACCAACTGAAAAACCTCACAAAGATAAGCGTATACAGAGCCGTTGTCATACCCACACTCCTGTTCGGCTCCGAATCATGGGTCCTCTACCGGCACCACCTACGGCTCCTAGAACGCTTCCACCAGCGTTGTCTCCGCTCCATCCTCAACATCCATTGGAGCGCTTACACCCCTAACGTCGAAGTACTCGAGATGGCAGAGGTCGACAGCATCGAGTCCACGCTGCTGAAGATCCAGCTGCGCTGGATGGGTCACGTCTCCAGAATGGAGGACCATCGCCTTCCCAAGATCGTGTTATAAGGTGAGCTCTCCACTGGCCACCGTGACAGAGGTGCACCAAAGAAAAGGTACAAGGACTGCCTAAAGAAATCTCTTGGTGCCTGCCACATTGACCACCGCCAGTGGGCTGATATCGCCTCAAACCGTGCATCTTGGCGCCTCACAGTTTGGCGGGCAGCAACCTCCTTTGAAGAAGACCGCAGAGCCCACCTCACTGACAAAAGGCAAAGGAGGAAAAACCCAACACCCAACCCCAACCAACCAATTTTCCCTTGCAACCGCTGCAATCGTGTCTGCCTGTCCCGCATCGGACTTGTCAGCCACAAACGAGCCTGCAGCTGACGTGAACTTTTTACCCCCTCCATAAATCTTCGTCCGCGAAGCCAAGCCAAAGAAAAGATGTCATAATATCTTGGTGTACGGGGAGCTTTCATTCATTATTCGAAGAACCATGAGGAGGTGTAAGCATTAAAATACTTTTCTTTGAATTCATCTTATTTCATTGTAATCATCTTAATTTTGGTTTAACTCTTTAAAGAAGAATATCATTATCATCATTGAGTATCCTTTATTTATTCAAGTTATCAAAATCTCTAAGTGAAGTTATGTGTTATCAACCAATTAAAGCTACTTACAGCTGCAAATACGAAGTTTGATTTGTTGGAAATAAGATAGTAATTCGGGATATCGTCACTTACGCTTCTGTGAAGATGACATGCTTTTAAACTGAGAAATATGAGAACTTGGAAAGTGTCATCTAAACACACCACCCCCCCCCTCCACCCCCCCCACCCCCCCACCCCCCATCCCCAGGGCCTTGAGGGAGACTAGTGTAGAAATTGCAGGGCCCTGGCAGAAATATTTAAAATATCCTTAGCTCTTATTGCCCTGTTGTTTAAAAAAGGCTCAGAAAGTAAACTGGGAAATTACAGGCTAGTGAGCCTGACATCAGTAGCACGTAAGTTATTGGAGGGTGTTCTGAGAGATCGGATTTACAACTATTTGGACAGCCAAGGGATGATTAAGGATAGTCGGCATGGCTTTTTGCATGGTAGATTGTGTTTAACATATCTTATAGAGTTTTTTTCAAAGAGGTTATCAAGAAAGTAGATGAAGGAGAAAGAGGCTGTGGATATTGTCCATGTGGACTTTAGTAAGGCCTTTGAAAAGGTCCCACATGGGAGGTTAATTCACAATGTTCGGACACTAGGTATCAATGGAGAAGTTATAACTTGGGTTTAAAATTGGCTGAATGGGAAAAGACAGAGAGTGGTAGTAGATGGATTGCTTTTCAGACTAGAAGCCTGTGATTAGTGGTGTGCCCAAGGAATCAGTGTTAAGACCATTCTTGTTCAATGATCTGGATGAGAATGTGGGAAATTGGATAAGTTTGTTGATGACACTAAAATTGGAGGTTTTGAGGATGGCAAGGAAGGCTTTTAAAGATTGGAGAGGGATCTGGGCTAACTGGAAAAATATACCAGAAAATGATAGATGAAATTTAATGCAGACAAGTGTGACGTGTTGCATTTTGGAAGGACTAGTAAATGTTAGGGCACTGAAAAGTGTGGAGGAATGAAGGGATCTGGCAATACAGATACATAATTCCCTGAAAGTGGTGTCATAGGTAGACAGGGTTATATAAAAAAAAGATTTTGGCATCTTGGCCTTCATAAATCAAACAAGAGTTGGGATGTTATGGTGAGGTTGTATAAGACATTGGTGAGGTCAAATTTGGAGTATGGTGTGCAGTTCTGGTCACGAAGCTACAGGAAGGATATCAGTAAGATTGAAAGAGTGCAGAGAAGATTTACTCGGATGGGTTGCCATGTCGTCTGGATTTGAGTTACTGGGGAAGATTAAACAGGTTAGGACTTTATTCCCTGGAGTGTACAAGAATGAGGGAAGATTTGATGGAGGTTTACAAAATTATGAGAGGTATAGATAATAAATGCAGATAGTCTCTTTCCACAGATTAGGGGAGATAAATACGAGAGGACGTAACTTTAGGGTGAAAGAGGAAAGGTTCAGGGGAACATGAGGAGGAATCCCTTTGCTCAGAGTGGTGGGAGTGTAGAACAAGATGGTAAATGCAGGCTCATTCTTGAGTTTTAAGGATAAATTGGATAGATACATGGATAGATGTTGGTGCTGTGGAATTGCTCAAGGAAAGGAGGTATAAGGCACTCCTTCTGTGCGATAGCCTACAGGACAGACTTGAACAAGGTGTGGTAACTGTTTAGCCTCCCAATCAGTCATGTGAAGCCACAGACTGCACATGGTGAAGGGCTTTACAAGCAGATCCTACAAATTGGTATTTATGCTTGTAAATCTAAAAATGCTGGCAAGGTGAATCTGCTGATCAATGACCAGTGATTCCCGTCCAATATGGACACTGAAGAATGCAAAAGGAAACACTTCAGCATTTTTCCCTTGTATAATTATGAACTCACCATCGACTATGGTCTCAGCTCAAAGATGGAGTCTTCACCAAAGGAGAACAGGGGAAGCAACAACTACAATTCGGAGGGCCAGAGTTCATGTTGGATGGAGTAACATGATTGCCCACACCGAACAGCAGGGCACCAGAATGATGATAACCTGAATGGGAGAGGTCTGGAGGGTTATAGAATGGGTGCAGGTCAGTGGGACTAGCAGAATGATATTTTGCCACAGACTGGAAGTCGGATGGCCTGTTTTCTGTGCTGTAGTGTTCATTGGTTCTAAGTAAAGGACACTGTTTGACCTGCTGATTTTCTCCAGCACTGGGTGTTTTTTTACTTCATCCACACTTTCTGCAGACTTTCGTGTTTTACCTCATTAAAATATCAACAGATTTAAACAATTATTGCACTAATTACAAACTTTGAATATTGTAATATATGGGAGATGACTGTTTCTTGGTAATCTGAGTAAAAATATTTGAAAAGACCAGAAACTATTTTAACTTGAGCAATTTGAAGCATTTGCATATGAAAGATGAAACATTAATAAATTTACATATCTGCCAATCCAGAAAAATGTTGAGTTGATATATTTGCATACCAGTGTTCAATGGATTATTCTATAATTTTTATGATTTTTTTTGAGCATAATCAGCCCCAAACTGCACCTACATTTTTGTTTACAATGCAGTGGGCTGTCAGAATGCTTTTGAATGTCATGTGTGATTATTCAAAATTCTCATGAATTTCATTTGAGTAGACTGCATAAAGAATCTCATTTTGGGAACTGTGTGCCTTATGTTACTGCTGACTTCAAGCAGTGAATGTTTCAGTAGGTTCTTTTGTCATTTAAAATAATACACCTCATATACGACACCATCCAATATTGACTTGAGAGATCTTGTCTCCAAGCTGAGCTGAATAGACATTCACGAGGCAGACAGTTATTGATTTACCTGCCTTCTATGAGCCTGGAGGGGACACCAAATATATACTAATTGACTGTAAAGGAATAGAATGGTGGTTGGTTTTCAACAGGGCTGCCAGGATATTTTGTTACCATCAGAATTTATTGTTGTGAAATTCACTGTTCTTTGGCAGCATCATAGAGCAAATGTTCATATTATATAACTATTTTACGACAATTACTATATGAAAAAATGCATGAAAAGTAAGGCAGTGTCTTTGGTTCATTGATTATTCAGGAAGCCATATGGCAAAGGAAGCTTTGCTTTCTACATTTGATTTGAAACTTTGGAACATCTCAAAACATTTAACAATTACTTTATGAAGTTACAGCTATAATGCACAACCACAGCAGCAAACATACACAGAGCAAGCTTCCATGAAATTCTGTGTGGTTGAAGTAAACAACACAATGAGGGAGAAACTCAGCAGGTCAAACAATGTACTTTATGTAGCAAAGATAAAGATACATGACCAATGTATCAGGCTTGAGCCCTTCATCCAGGTTTATGGGGTCTATGGATGAAGGGCTCAGGCCCCAAATATTGGGTATGTATCTTTGGTACATACAGTTTGACCTGCTGAGTTTTCCCACAATTGTGTTTTTATTTGCTAGGAGCAAGAGTAGATGGGGTCTTTCAGTAGCCACTTTCACATTTGCAAGTGATCCCAGGAATTAACTGCCAATTGCCCTTCAAAGTGCCAAATGTTAAAGCAAAATCAGCTCAACACTGACATCAGATGACATCATCTCACGCCAGGGATTGACAGCCTCGACTCCTAGTACAATCCCCACCCGGGGTCTGCAGATGATGGTGTTGCAATCAGACAAGTGTGAAATGGGTAATTGCATTGGGGGATTGAAATGACCCAAGATTTTGCATGAGTGCAGGAACTTGAAGGAAGAAAAGATTAAAATGAAAGTATAAACTTTACCATGGGAAAGTCGCGGTGGGGAGGGGGGGGGGAGAGAGAGAGAGAGAGAGAGAGAGAGAAAGAGAGAGGGCAAGAGAGAGAAGGAGAGAGAGAGAGAG